>NW_028327180.1:53765059-54390059 GCF_987537825.1 Furipterus horrens | reverse complement strand
TAGGATTCTGGAGCAGAGAATAAAGGGCCGTCTGCTGCGGGACTTGATCTCGCTCACACAGCTGGAAATCCTAGCCTGGACTGGCCTGGCTTCCAGCGCACGTAGCCACTCCTCCGGCTGTCTCCCAGTCCTCAGGGAAGATTCTAGCTGCTGGCACTGTCGATTCAACACCTTTCTATGAGTACTAAATTTGCAAAAATAATAAATGAAAATGAGGTTGTGTGTCATTTCAGTATGTGTTCTATATAATGAAATAAGGTGGTGATATCAAATTACTGGCTAATTTAATTGCCTGGAAAAATTAATTTCTAAAAATGCCAAATAATTTCCAAATCAGACAGATTAGAGAAGCAGCATCTATTTTTGGTTTTCATTTGGAGAGGAAGACATACAGTGTGCTCAGAGATTTTTTTTTCTTTGAAAAACATCTAGAAAAACTACTTTATCCTTGGCTGGGGTATCAGCTCACGATGGGGGTGAGGTTGGGGGAGAAAAAAGCCCTAGTACTTTCATTTTGTATCTGACCTGCACTTATTTTAATTCTGGTTTCTTCCTATCAATTTGTGTTAACATTGTAGTGGCTTGGTCTTATTTGTTAACTGACCTGTGAATTATGTATTTGCAGTAAAACTTGGAGCACCAAGGCATTAAGAGATTGCTTGAAGGTTGCCCAAACTTTGAGACTGTGGTTCTGTGTCTAAGGGGGATAATGAACAATTATATTGACCTCTGACCCTGGGTCAATGATTAACAACTTTAACCCATTCCTCCCTGAAGGAGACTCTGTCCTTTTGTTATTTATTTGCAAATCTTACTCCTGCGTCAGTACTCAGATTCTGCCATGGGTGAAGTGTCACTGATGGGTACCTCTGTCTCTTTTTATCAAACCAGATGAAACATTCAGAGCAGTGGCCAAAGGTGGCTTGGCTACCTGCATCAGCAGCCAGGAACCTTCTGAAAAATGGGAGTATTTAGATACTGAGTACCAATGTATTGCAGATGCATCCTTTGTGCAAGAACTGTTCATGTGCTTTCTGGCCTGTTATTGTAACATAAAACTGAGGCCAATTTTATTGTACATTTCCATGATTCTTTTTAATAAAAATGTACAAATCAGGTATGGGGTGGGCATTGGTGATGGCAGCCATGTTGTTTTAGCAAACTATAAGACTTGAGAGGCTATTGTATGAGCTTAAAGGAAGAGGGGTATTTTATTAGTCAGTGATAAAAAGGGAAAACAGCCAGCCAGGTGGGGGGCTCATTTCAGGCACTCTGACTAAGGAAGCAGCCATTTATCAAAATCGGTCTTCAGACCACATTTATTAATACGTTTCTCGACTGACAAGCTGTGCTCTGTTGTCTTCCTCAAATAAAATCCCAGATCTGGTTGGCCTCTTGATTGTTAGTACAGTTTTTATTGTAAAGGGTGATGAGATTAATATTTCTATAAATAATGATTTAACTCTAATTTAAAACATCTCACCAAAAATGCCATCCTGTGTGGTACTGATGAATGCTCCTAGGCTAGCTCCAGGCAAAACTGTGAAGTAGGCCAGGTTTTTTTCTTACTTCCCTGGGTCCCCAACATGTGGTTGGTTGCTTTCCATCCTTCATAGGACCATCTCCCATACCTTCTTTTCCCCCACCCCCAACCCTCTCCCTCCTCCTACACCTTCCTAATGCCTTGGATTTTTCTTTCCTTCTAGTGAAGGAATGATCCAGAAACATCACTCTTACTAACATATTAGTGACTTCTTATAATAATCCCTCTTAAGACTTGCATTTTAAAAGGACATGAAGAAAGCCACCTTTATACCCAAGGAAGGGATCTCCGGTGGCCAAGTTATAGGCATTAGTAGGAGAAATGTTTGTCAGGGAGAAGCTCTCATGAGTTTTTTATTTTTATTTAGCCCAGCAAGTGGTTCCAAACTGGGACCGTTTCTATAAAAAAATATAGAAAGTCATCAGACTCCCAACATGATTATGGGGCTACTTTTAACAGGTGTTAGTTGAAAAATGGAAGAGGCAGTGTGATATAGTAGCTTTCAGGCCTGCTGGGCCAGATCACCTGGCTTGAATCAGAACTTCATTTCTTCCTAGCCATGGACCATGGGCAAATTACCTGACTTCTCTGTACCTCAGCTTTCTCATCTGTAGAATAGGAACGGTAATGGAAATGTGCCTCACTGGGTGGTTGTGAGGATTAAATCAGTTAATGTGTAGATGGTGTTTGGAAAGTATTTGCCAGGTGGTCAGCAATCAATAAATGGTAGCCATAGTGATGATGATGATGATGATGATGATGATGATGATGATGATGGAGGAGATAATGATGATGATGGGGATGATGATGAAAACATTGGGAAAGTAGAAAGGTATATCAGTGCAAGACATATTATTTATTTATCCATGATTCTTTGTATATGGTTAGATCGCTCGCACCAACCCCCTGATGTCCCGGGGTTTGAGCCAGAGCTGGGGTCTAGATTGAAGGCACACCCTGATTAGGCTCCTTTTGCAGAGATGAGAAAAGGCAGAGGCAGGCAGTGCTGGTGCTGGATTAGACTTTGGAGTTCCCAGGGTTCCTAAAGCTGGGAGTCCTGTGAGATATGTTCATTTTTCAGTTCAGGCTCCATTTATTTCCCTTGTGTTCGGGGCTCAAGGAGGGAACTGCTATTTCCTTTACTGTATGAGTCAGGGTTTTGTTCTGTCATTTTGGGAAGGGCCTCAGGCTCCTCCACAGGGTTATCACTACACAATTATCTCAAGTAAAGGCGCACAGCAAAGAGCATTTCCTTTTTTTTAATGTAGTTATAAATGTCGTGTCAGTTTGAGACTTAGCAATGTGATCAGGAGCTGTTTCCCAGTCAAACAGAGTATAATTAGAGTGGGACTCTGGGTCCATCCCTCACAAGACATTGTAATGGGGGAAGCTGAGGCAACGAGCTGGCTGGCTTCCTTGGGATGAGGGGGGTGTCAGGAAAGAGCCTTCTCACTCACCACTGAAGCTGCTCTACATGGTCGCTCCCTCAGAGTCACAGAATTGGGTTGTTTCCCCAGAGGAGCAACATTGGCTCCCCAGAGAAATTGTAGGTTAGAGTTCTCACTCATCCACAGAACCCCCAAGCTGGGGAGAGTGTGTGGCAGGAGAGAGATGGCATGTTGTCATTTTTAGTTTCTTCAAGACAGTCCAAAGAGGAATCAAATCACTTAGAAAACAGTTCCCTCAGGATTAACCTCGAATCAGATGCTTCCACTGAGGCAGAGGAAGCTTGTGGAATGACTGTGAATGAACACATGCATGCTTGGCCAGCTAAGCTCTTTGGAAGGACTTTCTTGCATTATTCTTGCTCTTAAGAAACATTCATTACACATTTTCCATGTAGCAGGCTCTCTGCTATGGATAGAATTGAGTCCCTGTTTTCCAGAGGGTCCCAAGTCAGCTCAAGAAACAGACAAGGAAACCAAAACTGGCAGGAAAGCATGGAAGAGTTTCTCAGAGCTCTGTGTTGCATTTGCAGGAAGACACCACCCTACTCCTGCCTAAGACAAAAGTAGAATCATGGATTACTTCCCAGAGCGGGTAATGCCAGACTAGGTGAAGCATGAAGAGGGATTACCAAGGCAGGGAAGGAGGGAACGGCCCCCAGGTAGAAGGAACAGCAGCATGTGCCAAGGAGAAGGGGGTGCCACATTGCAAAACTTCCAGTAGGTGCCACTTACTGGGGGGACTCTTAGGCCAAGCAAAGGAGGAGGACGGTGGTCTGAACTTAGTGGTGATGTTGGGGGAGGTGGGGCAAGAATGAAAAGTTTTTAAGGAGGGGTGTGAACTTGCCTTTGACGAGAGCTAGAGTGTGGAGTGAGGGCTGAGCCTTGGGGAGAGGGCCTGGGGGCCAGGCAGCCAGTCAGGCGACCACTGGCAAATTCAGGCAAGCGGGGATGGAGGCTTGAATGAAGGCATAGCGGTGGGTATAGAGTGGGGGACCACCTCAAAGGCTGTTTGGAGGTAGAATCAGCAGAATTTGATTGAAGGTAAAAATGAGACAGGGGAAGCAGTGTGGGTTGCCTTCTGGGTTTCTGATTTGGTGGACAGACTAGATAGAAGGTGGAGGTGTTCACATTTGGGAGCAGTGGCTGGTCTAGGGAATGGAGATGGGGTGGGTGAAAAGGGTGCCATCTCTGTAGGATCCAGGAGCACAAACCTTTCCAATTAATGGCACCTTACCACCATCCCTGATGACTGCTGGGAAAACTGGGGAGTCTTTGGTACTTTTTAATCTTCTTTTCAGTCACATATCTCCCATCAGGGATGTTTATCTATGGTAGGAGGTTCTGTGCCAGGCCTTGGAGATACAGTCATGAATAAGGTCCAGTGCGTCTTCCCAAGGTGTTTGTGTGTCGGTCTCTTTTACAGACACTCTCCTTGGTCTGTCCCATCCTGGGCTCACACTCCCGTGTCCTGCTCCCAAAGGGAATTTGTTCTTAGTTAACAATTGCCTCATTCCAGATAGTGTTTGCCGACAAAAGTTTATGAGATGTGTTTGTTTTAAGTGGCTGTGCTTTAATAGGAGAGTATGGAAGTTGAAAAATTCCTTACCAGACATGAGTCACTCAAACAGTGGCATTCCCTACCATGCCAGATAGTGGCAAGAGGCTTCTGGTCTGTAAGGGTTTCCTGGTGCTCTGGTGGGCACACTGCTGTGCTGGCAGGCTGCTCTGCCTTCACCTGGGACCATCTTTCTGGTTCCAGCCCCTTGCTTATTCAGAGAGCACACTTCTTCATTAATAGTGAAAGAGTCTCCCACTTTTGGAGTAACAGAAAGACCATTTTAGGAGGTTTAGGAGTCCGGAATCCTTACATAGCCCCAGGAACATAAATTCCCTTTCTCCCAATCAATTGACCTACCCTGAAGCAGCATTAAAAATTTAATGCAGCTGGAACCAGAATCACCTTCTCTCCAACTCTCTTTTTCTGCACAATCCCAGTTATATGCCCATTATTCAGGAGCCCTCAAAGGACTGCATTACCAGAAATAAACTCCACAGGCATTCATGGTACCCCTGAAGCCAAACACAGCTAACATTGAAAGATACATTAAATAGGGAAAGAAAGAAATAGCTGAATCTATATAAATTATGTTCTTCCTCCCATGTCTCGATTTTGAGATAAGAGATACTCAGCAGTGGGTCTGTCGAGGCGACTCTTTTTGCTTTTCTAACCAGGTGATGCAAAAAGCTTTATTCAGGCCAAAAGCTGGAATAAAGTGAAAAATAAAATACAGGAAACATACAAGAAAAGGTGGCATCTTTGGCTGGGCTCCCTTAGCGCTATTGCCCTGGAAGTCAGCAACCCACAGAATTATAAAGGGGAAGAGATAGAAATTCCCTGGGCTGAACCACCACATAAATATTAATAAGGGACATACAGCCTAAAAGAAACTCGTGAAATGAGACATAGGTGTTGGGTTTGGCTTTGGGGGTCACAGCAGAATGTTGACAAACTGGGCATGTGACGAAGAGAGCAATCAGAACCATGTGGGCCATAAAACCAGGTGACAGACTTCATAGTCCAGGTGTCAGGGCCTGGAGAAGCTTGGAGCAGAGGCATCTGGGGTGGGACATGAGGGGCAGCCCAGCAATCTTTGAAGGATTGTCACAGAGAATAAGAATGAGTGTCAAGGCCTTTGACCTCAAAATCCAGTCCATTGTTTTGTTTTACATTTGAGACCCCAGAAGCCCACAGAGCTAAATGACTTCCTCACAAGTAGGCCTGAGTACCTGCCTCTGTTCCTATCAGACAGTGGCTGTATGTCAGCATACCCCTAGGGCCCGACTCCTCAGCTGGAGCTGCCATTGGACTTAGTAACCAAGCCACCATTTGTTTTTCAAAAGCCAACCATATGCAAAGTTCAGTGCTAGATACTAAGGGGGATTTAAACAGCAAGCTTTGATCTCTGCCTGCAAAAACTTCTAGTCTCATCAGGGCAGAGAAGAATGACGCCCATGAGAAATGAACGAGCTACAGCAGGCAACAGACCAGAGGTCTGAATAGAAATGGGGATGTTCTTACGAGTTCAGAGATCAGAAAGATCACTTCAGCTAAATGCTAGGTTACAATGTCGTTTATAAGTCTCTTTCTAATGCTCTGCCATCTCTGTCTTTCCTCACGTGAGCCTGTGCTCCTTGGAGAGCTGCAACCCTGTCTTCTGCTTTTCTCTCATCCCCACAGCGTACCCAATATGAGCCAAGAAAATAACAAGTGCTTAGCATGACTCAAATTTAAAATCTTAAGGAGATGAATGTTTTTGTGGAGATGTTCTCTTTTTTAAACTCATCTGTTCAGACAGCCATTTTCCAAAGAAGAACAAGGGCCTGGGCATGTCTAGGGTCATGGGTCTGGGGTGCACTGGAGCCCTCTTCTCTTCCAGTCCTTTTCTCTGGCCGAAAGCTGATAAGAACATTTGTGAGCCCTCAAGACATCAGCATGGTCATGGGGATGCTCTGGGATCTTATTCTGCTATATTTCCAAAAAAGAATGGGAAGGAGGAGAAAAATGTTCCAGATCCAAATAGGCCTCTTTCATAGATTTTCAGTGTTTTGGTTGCAATTATGCTGGGAAGAACTGAATTTCCTGGGGTTGTGCAGCTTCTCATCAAAACCCAGTGGTTTCTGTTTTAAGAGGTGGAGAGCTGTCACCTCATCCACGGACTAGGAGTGGGAACCGAAGCAGTCACCACCTACTTTCCTGAAAGCCAACCTTCTGAAAAGAAAGAGTTGGGGCTAACACGATGGTAGAGAGAAAAGGACAGAGACTAGGAGTCAGGAAACCTCAGTTTTAAATGAATCATCCCTACCAGATGACCTCTGGAGTGTATTTCAGTCTAACAGTTTTATGCCATAGAAGAAACAAATACTTGTCTGTTAGTCCAATTCAGCCCCAACACAGCTGAGGTGGGGGACTCAGGCATAGATAGAAAAGAACCCTGTGAAGGTCCTCCAGAAAATGAACTCTAGTTTTCAAACTAGTTTCATGGAAAAACATCTGTACTCAAGGAAGTTACCTCACCCCAAGGGTAGAATGTGTACAAATACCCCACGTGCGCATCTACCAAACGTCCTCCACCCACTCCACGCAGAGGTCCGCAAAGCAACCTGTGATCAGTAGAGGAGCGAGTACTGCAGACCCTGGGTTCTGTGACACCCCCGGGGCAGGCCCTCAGCGGGAGGTGGCAGGGTGGGCAAGAATGAGTGGGCAGTCCCATTTGCTCACGTGCTCTGGCCTCGCAGCCCAGGCTCCTCACTTAATTACCAAGGAGAGGAGACATGTGTAGAATCTCCAATTTAGGCTTAGGTCAAGTGAGAAAAGGCTCTCGGTTTCCATTTCAAGAGCGATTTTGCCATATATGTATCTCTGAAGTGTCTGAGGAAGGGGCTAGGAGTTAGCCTGTGCCCTGGTGACCTCAGACAGCAGTTAATCTCCACGGAGCCTCTCTAAAAGGGGCACGAGCCCCATAGGGATGCTGTGTCACTTTACTAATGACTGTAAAAGGCTTTGAAAACCCCCAAGTCCTGGAGGAATGCTGCTTCCAGCAAAGGGAAAAGGAAAACAGTGTATTTCCAGGACAACGCCCCTCAAGCCTTGCTCTTTGCTCAGTGGAAGAATTCGCAGCCTCTCCCCATCCTGAGCCAAACTGAAGTGGACCAGTTTTCAGACTATTTCAGGATCCAAAAACTTCCACGCAACAAAAAGCTCAGTCCTGGAAGGTGGAGAAGAGTTTGGAAGAGGGGTTTGAGGGAGCATGAGAATCCAAGAAAGAAAGCAAAGGGAGGAGGGAGTTTTGAGATCCTTTTATTATGTCAGAGCTGCTGCCTAAATCCAAGGGTGTTGGACAGGGAGCTGTTGCAGATAGTTAATATATTAGTAAACTTATTAATCCAATGAACATTTAGGGAGTTTAATATGTTGTATATCTTATATATTTACATCTATCTATCTATCTGTTCCAGTACCCAGTGGTCATCCTATGGGCCCATGCTTAAGACTTATCAGTTATCGGTTTTCCAAAATTAAAATGTATTTTTTTTGTTACCAGTTTTCAAAACTGCAAATTGTAGAAGTCTCCAAAAAGTATCTTACAAATGAAACAAGCATAAATACACAACATCTATAAAAGGTTAAAGCAATCTGATCTTTAACAACATGCTAAGGTTTATGCCTTGTCCTTCTGTTTCCAGTTTCCTAGAAACACCTTTTCTGCTGGGCTTCATTTACTCCACTGGCTGAGGACAGAGAAAGGACCAATGTTATACCAAGGAGCACTGAACTGTACATTCTTCAAAAAGAAAAAAAAACAAAACAAAACAAACAAACAAACAAACAAAAAAAAAAAACAAAGCACAAAAAACAAAAACCCTGATTTAGCTTACCGTCTAAACAGGCCCTTCCTCTAAGATATGAATCAAAGTTAACATGAAAAGATTTTATTGGGATACAGGTTCTAGAGGTAGACTTTAAAAGTCCAGTTTTGAAATGGGCGGGTGAGCTTGAGAACCACTCTGTATTCCCTGATGAGGACTTTTGTTTTTCCTATGTGTTTTCAATGCATCTTGGGCTCATCTCTGCCTTGGGACTCAACATATCACCCTACAATGTTCTCTCAGGTGTTCGTGTCCTCCACTGGAGCACGAGTTCCTTGAGGGCAGGAAGATGCCTTTCTATCTCCAGCTTCCAGATCTGTGCCTATCAAATAATAGACATTCAAGAAACATTTTTATGAACCAATAGGTGATGCATAATTTAGCCACATGGTAGATTGAAAAGGACTAAAACCTCAGGCCATTTTAGGAATGAAAATGGTTCATTTTGGAAAACTCTACTACATCTTCACAGTTTTACTGGAGTATTAAACCTAATGGTTTGGAGTCAGTGAGACTTTTGTAAAGAAGGGGAGGAAGAGGACAGGACCAGTGGGTAGTGTGGATGTGGCGCTGGCCCCTCTGACAGCAGCCAGTGGTCCAAGACTGTAGCTGGGTCCTTCGGATCAACCTGGGTGTCTTTAATGCTTCTCCACAGCATAAGGCACAGTCTAGGGGGTCAGATGATGGAGGAGTCATGGTTTCTATTGCCCCTTCCTTCCTGAGACTCCTTTATTCTTCTGTATACTATTGGCCCGTTCACTCCAAAAATGTCAGATGGGAACGGTGAATAGGAGGGAGAAGGAATGGCAGTGATTTCGGGTTGCTAGTCCCCGTACAGCCTGGGAGCAGTGGAAGCATGGGGGTGAGAGGCCCTCGGAGCAGGAGGGGGTGGCTTCACCATGTCATTGCTGCCACTCCACTCTCCACACCCATGGGTTTGGTGTCACGCACTATCAACTAACCAATGAAATAAGGCTGGGAAAAATATTTTAGAGATAGGCTGCTGTGTAAATATAAAGTATCATTATAATTGTTATTAAATCCTGCCAGAGTAAAGTATTTCCTTTTGAATGAAGTTGTTTGGCACTTGGGAAAAATAATCCCCACTGTTAGCCTTACAAATAGCTAACAAACATTTACTAGTCTACCTAGTCTACCATGCATGGCAGAAGGGGAGGCAATGGTGGATGGGGGTCTCTCTCCCTCTCTCTTCTCTCTCTCTCTCCATATATATATATATATATATATATATATATATATATATATATTCCACATGCCTTCCCTCAAGAGGCACACGAAAAATGTAATGAATGAAATCATTCTTGCACTCACCTGGTTTAAATCATTACTTGCCTGGTCAAGGGGGCGGGGGCCTAGTTAAAGGTCTTTGAGGAACCAAGCAGAAATTGAGGTTTTCATTTCAGATGGCTTGCTAAATGGCGACGTCTCCAAGCCTTAGTTTCCTTTCTTTGTAAAAGGAGAAAATGGAACGAAATGACTGCAGAGGTTGCTTTCCATCTCTGGTAACTAACGAGTCACTGTGGCTAATAATACTTAATGCCCATCTCTGGGATGCTACAGGGATCAGACTGAGAGAGGGATGTTCAGAGATCCTTGAAAGAAAAATGCTGAGGAAACAAGGGCGCAGCTTGGGGTGGGACCTGCTCTGAGTCCCGGCCCCGATTCTACCACATGCTAACTGCCCAGACCGAGGCAGGTCACGTCGTAACCTTCCTGTCCTTGGTTTTGACATCACTAAAATGTGTGGCTACTAAGTCTCACCTCACAAGGTTGCTGTGAGGCTCAAAAGAGGTGTATGGAAAAGGATTTTGTAAAATAGCATTCAGACGTAAGTCATTGCTAACCCCAGGTCTGCTACCAGCTTCAGTGGAATGCAGGAGCTGCCCAGACTTTTCCCCAGGGTCTCTTTCAGTTTTAACAGTCTGTTCTTTCAGGATGGTATTTCCAGCGAAAGACTGTTTTTGTAAAACACCCTGTTGGCTACCTGTTTGTCTTAGAATCATCAACTATGCATATATGTTTAATGGGAAGGGGGTTAGATGCCTCTAATCCAGCCTGCTAAATTACGCAGCCATTCTCTCATGGCATCCTCAACAATGGATTAGTTAGGTTGGGAAGCCATGCCAAACAAGGGAGCTGATTTTGATTTTGAGCAGTGTTATACTTCAGCAAGCTTTTCTCATGTTGAGCTAGATCTGCTCCTTGGTGACTCCTACACACTGGTCCTACTTTCCATCCTCTGAAACCCTAAGCAATTTCAGGTTATTTGTATTAGTTCTATGTCAAACTCCTCTCTTGTCCAGCTTGATGGTCTTCTCTCTGCTTCACCTATAAGGAGAAAGACCAAGTTAAGTGACTTGTCCTGGTTACATAGTGGGACCTATCAGAGTTTGATGAGAACATACTGGTACTGCACGAGTGTTCATGACCACTGCTCACACCTTCTGAGCCACATAGAAAAGGTCTTTCAACTGACAGAGAGAAGCCCCTGACTCCTCTCACCAACAAACCACAACCCACTGCTTTATCTTGATTTCTTTTGTTTAGCTAAATGTTTTCATTACATTAACTGTGAAAGATTCTTCTGGTTGACCAAGACTAACTCATTAACACACTTGTGTGAACACACACACACACACACACACACACAACGGGAACCAACGTGCACCCTAAGTGATGGGAAAGGAAACACTGGGGAAAGCTGTCCTTAATGTGTTTACATCAAGCTTAAAACAGTATTAGGAAAATAGATAACACAGATGAAGAAGAAATACCTCTGAGTTTTAAAGTAATGCTCTCAATCTGAATGAATCTAGGGATGTAAAAATCAAGGAACTAGGGAAAAAAGATCACAGAACAGAAAAGTTAGAAGTCTTTGAACTTTATTTTGTTGGAATATGGAATATCACCTTCTACCACTCCTTTTTTAATTTTTAGATATTTATCTTATGTATGAGGTCACATGAGAATAAAATACACAGAAGTTATGTTTTGTGCAGAACTGCAGGAAAACGTGAGCATGAAGACTGGGCACTGTCCTGCTCCTAAGCCTGCATGCAAGGAGGGCCTAGGTGTCTGAGAAACTCCGCCATGTGGAGGAAATCAGTAGTCTCTGACTTCCTGGTACAAGCAGTCAGCTTGTCCCTTGGAGGTTTAATGCATCCTAAAGGGAGACATGGAGATCATTTAGGATGCACTGCTCCCTTGCAATATCAACCATATATTTTACAAGTAAGGAAAACCAGGCCCCAGACACTGTAGCAGCCCCTGAGACACCTCTGAGCAAACTAGGCAGAGCCAACGCTAGTGCTCCGGCCTTTGAGTCCTAGCCCAGGATCCTCCCATCGCATCATGGAACAGAGTAGATGACTTCATCCGCACTGTCCAGAAGACGGATGCCCCAAAGACAACTGTCCCTTCCTTCCTTCTGAAAACATGAGTTATGCCTTTCATTCAGCCACAAAGAAAATCTTATTGTTAACTCCTTCAGTTATCATAGCTCAATGTCACAACTGCTTTAGATGCATTTCTTATATTTAGATTTAGTATCTTAAAGGGTAAGATAATTGTCTGCTATATGTGCCAGAAATGGAGGAAGAATTTTAACAGCTTTATAACTAGATCAAGCTAGCAAGAACTAAGTTCTTTTTTTTTTTTTTCAAAGTAAGGGAGTAAAAATAACATTAACACAAAGGAACACTCTTACTAAGAGTAGGTGGAGAAAGGCATCTGAAAAATAATACCTCAAGATGCATTGAAACATTTTAGGGAATTAGGGAATTCTGATCTCCTGGAAAAAAAAGAAAATTAATATTAAATACAAGCTGTGAGTTTCCATCTGGCCTTGCCGCTTTCGACTAACGCTTCCATGACGGAATTCATCTGTCCATCAACTGTCAAAAATTCTCCTGTCAGTAAATCCCACGACACCCCAGCAAGCCCACCCCGCTCAAAATATTCCATTCCACAAACTAGTCCAAATTCAGAATCCTTTTTTTCTGATCTCTGTACTATAAGACATAAAAAAATGTTACTTCCTCTCTTTTATCTCTTCCTTTCCCCCAAATCTCTGTAATCCACACCCTCTAGTTTCAGGGGATGCAGGAAGTGGGGTGGGAAATTTGGGGAGCCCTCAATCATTTGGAGATTGTCTTCCCACCAAGATCCTCTGAGCTTTTCCACAAGAATCTGACAACAGACAGCTCACATCTGTTTTAAAACACTGAGTGGTTGTGAAGTGTGAACTCCCCACTGTTTAATGTAACTACATGACTATTTAATGTACACAGTGGTAGAGTCGCTCAGAATGCCAAACTGTTGTGACATGCCTGAAGGACATGTATAAACACAATATACTGTGGTTTATTGTGACAAAGAACATCTATGCCACAAATAGGGAGCTCTGTTTGGTCACCAGTACCATCCAATGAGAAAGGAAAAATGTTTGTGAGATCCTTTGCCCCTTCCATTGCCCATGTCAACGGTGAAATTGACACGGGGCTAATGACTTGATAACTCCAGACTGGGTGTAACATGCCCTATTTTAATAATTTCAAATCTGGAATTTCAAAACCATTTATCTTTTAAATTAATTTGAATCTGTAATGTAGAGGGAATGGGGGTTGGGGGAGAGGACAGAGAGGAACAGAAGTTGGGAATATTGAACATTTTGGCCTCTTCTTAGAGATTCAACTTTTATGAGTTTTAGGGGAAATTGGGTAACATTTTGGTGTTACTTTTGATAGATTTGGGGGCCATAATTTCCTGCAGATTGTCATAGGTGGAAAAACATCTACAGCTGCTAGTGTTAATAAACAAAATAAGAGGGAAAACATTGTGGCTTTGCAAATATATTTCATTGTTAATATGTTTCTCCCAAAGGTGAGTTCTTGTACCTTCTGACATGTCATTAATCAATTGATCAGAATCTGTTATTTTACATCTCAGTGCTACAACTCTAATTAACCTTTGCTAGTTAACCACTCACCAAAAATCAACTCCAATTGTGACCCCCTTTCCTCTAATCCAAGAATTTCAATAAAAGCTTTTCTTTTAATTAGGAATTAAATGGAAAAGATCTATACTGTGTAGTATATATTGCTCTTTAGGGGAATTTCAAAACCTAGAATAAAGTCTTTAGGCATAAAAAATATACAAAAACTACACTCTAATGTAGGTCTCCAGACTGTAGACTCTGCTATTCTTGTATATACGTTTAGGAAAGTATTATTATTTTCTTAATTCAAAGTTGCTGTTTATCAGAAAATAACTATTTTCATGGAAAACAAAACAAAACAATCTGAAACAACAACAACAAAAATCTTTTTGTAAATGATACCAAGAAAGAGAAGGGGAATTCATTTTGAAAATAAATTTCAAACTGCTATTTGTTTTGCTATTTTGGGGACAAACCAAGATTCAGCTCCATCAGTTATCTGCAGATTGAAAAAACACCAGTGAGAAGGACCTGAAACTGGGAAAACTCACTGCTGCCTCTGACTATTACGTTTCGGGGTTCCCATGATTTGTATATTACTGGATCCTGTGGTTCGCATAATTTTCCCGGACAATTTAGCGGTCACCGAGGGAATAAATCTGAGAAGGGCTTTCAAACAAAATTGTGAACGCCTTCCTGTTTGCCTTTGAACCGCAGCCTAAGTCCAGGAGGCAGATGAACTGTCCCAGGCACTGAGGACTTTTCTTACAGTGCGAATTTTAAAAGGACAGAGAAGGGTAAGCCTCTGAGAGAGGAGATAAGGAGAAAGAAATGGAGAAATCTGGCAACCCAGCAGCAAGGGGCAAAACTACTTTTGTAGAGCAGGCAGATAGGACGTTGTGGTATGGGCTCTTCTGGAAGCGGACTGCCCCTTGAAAACACGCTGAAAGCTGTTGTTTGGACACCATCTCCGATGGCCATCTTCTCCACTGGTCCGCGGCCCTCCGCACAGTGAACAGTCCCCTCCCCGAGCAGCACCTCACATCAGCTCCTGCCATGCACAGGTTTCTGGTGACAGGGTTGCAGATGCTGTCTAGCATCGCCACCCTCCCACCCTTCAGCCAACTCGAAGGGGCTTTTATTTTAATTTCCATTCTCCCTGTCGGTTGCCCCTTTGGAGCCCAACACCACCCTGGCCACACAAACAGGGTTAGTGCCTCTTTAAGGAATATTTAAATTGCATTTCCTACTGTCAGTTAAGTCTCATCAATCATGTTTTTAATTAAAAAGAAGGACATCTACATCCCACTTTCCACTCAAAGTGCATAATGAAATTGTAGATTGGGGCCTCGGCTGGAGAGTTTGAGCTCTGCTCACTGCATTCTGCAGAGATGAGGGGGAGGTCGGGTGCGTGGCGCCTGCACAAGTGGCAAACAAATAACCCTCCTGATAGGGCCGGCTGACATGTGTCAGCCCTTGTCATCGAGAAACAAGAAAGGCAGTGTGCCCAGACAAAGGCTAGGGTGGAATCTCTACACACTGGCAGAGCCTGACCCACGCGCGCGAGGGCTTTGTGCGGCAGATGCCTCTCTCATTGTTCTGTGCCCCCCTTTCCAGTACCCCTGACAACAGCCACCGCCGCTGGCATTCCACCCTGACATCTGTTCGGCTTTATTGATGCGGCCCTGGAGGAATTCCCAGTGTAAACAGGGAATTCTCTAAGGGAACCCCATGTTGTAAAGGGATGAGCTGCATAATGCAGAGATTTAACCACTATTTAAAGGTGTGACACTTGATTGAAAGTGACTTGATTTTTACCCCCCTTTCCAATCCTTACCTCCCTCTCCACCCGTAACTGTACTTGGCACACATTGGCTGCAGCGACACTCCCCCCCCTCGTCCCCGCCCCCATTACTTTGTTTTCCTGATGCATAACTGTTAGAAAGAATGAAGGATGCGGGGCCTGGGTCCCACCGTCCAAGAAAGCCACTTAAAAAAATATTCTAGGTTACAGTCAATTGAGTCTACTTGTCGCGTTGGGATCCTGCCCGCTGCCCACCCACACTCCTGGCGAGAAACAGCTTGAAAGTCGCTTGGTCCCCTGGCTGAAACGGATGGGGTGGGCTTTGTGCTCCTTGCTGGAAGCAACTGTGGCAATTTATGGTCCCTGGGCAGAGCCTGGTCAGACCAGTCCTGGCAGTACTTGAACTTGGGGGATTTGCCTTTGCAACTTTATGTTTTTGGCTGTGGTGTGATAGGAGGTTAATATGAATTTTTTTTTTTTTAAAGCAGACCTGTTAAGAAATGCAGTGCATTCATCTTTGCCCCTGCACATTACATGTGCTCTCAGCCAGCTCCGAGATGCCGCAGCCTCACTCAACTTCTTGGCTGACATTCAAGCACAGGGAGTGTTGGGAGAGCTGCAGCCACTCACATTTGCTTGCTGAGGTGAACTAAGCAGGGATCCATCACCAGCGCCCTGTGTAGTTAGGAGTCAACTTGACTTGTTCCAATCCACAGATGGAGTATGCTGTATGAAGCTGTGGGCTGGGTTTGGATCTGTGTGGGGCCAAACCCCCACCCCCTTTCCAATCCACTAGTGAGCAGACAACATTTGAAAATTGCAATGACTCTCTCCTGATGGATTCAGAATAAATGAGGTCCTGTGTCATCATAATAAGGGCAAAAAGAAAATGGCAAAATTAGCAAAGTATGAAGTCCAAAGTTATAAAAGGAACTCCATCTCTATAAGGGCCTCAAGTGTTGCTGACCTGTCTCTTCAGAGAACAGATATAGAAAGGTTGTTGTGTGTGTGTGTGGAGAGAGAGAGAGAGAGAGAGAGAGAGAGAGAGAGAGAGAGAGAGAGAGAGAGAATTAACCAATTAACCATAAGCAGCAGTCCATTTCTTCACCTAGAGCTTTAAGGTCTGCGTACAGCCGACCCTTTTCCTTCCGTTGACGAAGTGTCTTCCGTGGCCAGGCAGCAGCGTTTTCACTCCAAGGAGCCAGCTTGCCCTTCCGGCATGCTGCTGTACCTGCTGCAGTAGGTTGACTTTTTACTTCAAACAACAACAGGACTCCTCTAGAGATTTCTTCTATTTCTAAAAATAATTTGTATATTTTCTTCTGGTTGAAATAATGCATGATCAATTTAGAAAATTTAGGGAACATGGATAAGCAGAAGAGAATAAAATTTAAAAATACCTATGAACTCACCAGTCAGGAATAACCATAAAGCCCTCTCCTAGTCTTCTCTCTCTAGTTAAAAAAAAAGCTATTATCCTACATTTAGGCTTTTGTAGTCTGTTTTTAACTTACTATACTATCTTTCAGAATCATTAAATATTCTTCAACATATTTAAAATAAGTGTAGTATTCCTTTGTATGTCTTAGTCAATTATTCACTTTATAGTTTCTACTATTGTGTTTGTTATAAATAATGTTGCAAAGAACATCTTTTGTAGGTAAAGGTTTAGGTGCATGACTTTATTTTGGACAAATATTTAAAATGGAACCGCTAGATCAAAAGTCATATGCATTTTTAATATTTTTGATCCATGATGCCACATAACCTGAATGATTGTACCAACCTATACTCCCACCAACAGTGAATCAGAGCATCCTAAATACAAGTCCACATAATGTAGAACTACGTGGGGTGAGGCTAGAGTCCCCTTTTCCACAGATTCGTGGCACCATTTCTAATTAACATATCCATTTCCAATTCCCTTTTCATCTGTATTTCTCTGCCTGCAATGGCTGAAAACTAGGGAGTACAAACAGCTACGCGGTGATGGAAGCCTCAGAGTCGGCCAACATCCCATGTCCCTTCCTGTCCACTGGAAAGTGAAAAATAAGTTAACTTTGACATTTCTACCAGTCACAGATTTAAAGTGAACTGGAAATAGGGTTTGGGCCCATTCTGCAAAGGACACATGAACACCCCAGCATGTCTACCAAGATCTGTTGGAAGGGTGAAAAGACAAGATGATGCACAGCTTTGCAAGGGAATGCTCTTTCATTAGAATGGACTATTGATGGGCTGCCCCTTTAAGCACGGTTTTCCTTCCCTGAGTCTGAATATACCTTTTGGGATTCAAAATAATTTTGCAACAGTGGATACAGACCTTCTCTGTGTGTTATTGGTCTGGGAACAGCAACAGATTAAAAAAAAATATTACCAGGTCAAATAACAGCTGTTATTATTAAGTTCAGCTTTTATTATCAATTTGCCAGTAGAATCCGGCAGTAAAAAAAAAAAAAAGTCTGCATCCGAGCTTTTCACTAATCAGTACTCTCATTTTGCTAATATTCTAACGACTGTCAATTTACTTCAGTGCTGCCATTTGCAGAATTTTCCAATTAGCAGCAAACCTGTTCCACCTTCTCCTGTAATTACGGGGGACTCAGTTCAGATCAGCTGTGGCCAGACAGCACATGATGTCGTTGCCAAAATCTGTGCAATGTTGTTTTTAACCTTTGCATGTGCTGGCACAGTTTTAACATCTCTGTTTGTAGGCAGGAGGCTCCCACAGTAGTGGCATGTGTCAAAATATTAAAATTATTTTTAATAAACACACAACAAGGATGAAAACACAAATATGGGCATATTTGGTTTTTGGATCAACTTAGCGTCTGTTCCAGATTCAGTAGTGTTTCCTCCTCTCTGCACTCCCCCCCGCCCTTTTTTTTAAATCAAGAGTCTTTGAAAAGGAACAATTGAGAATTGTTGAATTGGATCAACCTCTTCCTGTTTTCTTTGCTAAAACAACAGTTATTTAAAAAGTCTAAATTTTGGAATGGAAGGACCTCAGTGATTATGCAGATTAACCTCCTCATTTTTAGGAATGAGGAAATTAAGGCCCAAAATGGAGAAGGGACTTATCCAAGGTCACACTGCTACTTACGTGCAGAGCTGGGACTAGATCCCAAGTCTTCTGCTTTTAATTTGACGTTACTGCAACTACTGCATTCATTTCCCCCCTTCTGTTGATGCCTTCCGAATAAGGCAGGAGAGAGAACAGGAAAGCCTTACCCAGCTCCCTCGTCTCATAGAACGCCTTGCTAGCAACATCAAAACCAATCAAACTCTCTGAAAGCTGCCTAAACAGCTGACACTGCAGTAATAACAATAGTACGCAATAACTATTATTGCTACATGAAAAAAATATATTTAATGATAAGCTCATTGATTTTTAACAACATCTCTGTGTTGCCTAATTGATGGGAAGTTGTATGTTTGTGTAGCCGATGGGGGTTATGAATTAAATATGGCCATCTTTCCTTGAGGGATGCATGTCAATGCAAGAGAGACGGAAGATCTACATTTCCCCCAAGCAAAATAGTCCCCTTGTAACAGAAGCAGGGAAGACTGAAATACGAACAAAAATAAAAACCATCCATCACTGTTTATTAAGTGCTGCTACTTGAAGGTAAAAGGGATATTGAACTGTTTTTAAATTGGAAGGAATGTAGCTGGACAAAATATTGATGGTAATATTAGCTGGGTGACAAATTTTATTCGTTTGTCCACATTCATCAAAGGAGCAATTTGGAGTGAATTATTTTCCCTGTGCCCATAAACCGATTTTTCTTCCCTTTTTATTTTAAGCACACATGTTTATTAAGGAACGTGGTGCAGGAGAGATGATACCTTCTGGTTCAAGTTCCCCAGACCTTGCTGTGTGAGTCAAAGGTTCCACAATTGCTTCAGCCCAGGCTGGGCACCGATCTCCAAGGTGCTTGTATAAAATTTAATGTGGGCTTAAAAATCGAGGCAGACTGAGTCTGTTCCCACAATTTAAAAGAAAAGGGGTGGGTCAGATTTGATTTCATTTTTAGCTGTGGTTTTCAAGTGGAAGTTCTGAAGCATTTATTTATTTTTCCAAATTTATAGTGTGCCCCTTTAGTCCAATGTTCACTGGCTGCAGTTCAATGAAAACATCCAAGTTTCTATGGCAAAATGGGCTGAGACAGGGAAATGAAAATTGGAAATGTCGGCTGACAATGAGAATTTCAATAAAAATTTAGTTTGAGTTTCATTCGTTCCAAATCTATTCAACTTCAAGTCATTTTTGTCTTCATGAGGTCATGTAAGTGCTGAGCTATTTCACAAAAACTTTAGCAGGCCATTGTGCACTCAGAAATAAATGGATGATTGGATTTAAGACTCAATCTGAGCCCCAGTGTTTTTCAAAATGCCCACTGTGTGTTCAGAGCTGGTCCAGGTGGTTGGTGCTTCTGACGTCTTAACTGAGACGTTTGGAATCCAGGTTCATCCAACCTCTAATGTGTGTGCACTCAGTCAACATGACCTTCTCATTCTTTTCTGAAAAAAATCTCATCATCCCAACCAAAGTGAAATTCCTTGAACAGAAAGAGGTTTGTTTGCCAGTACATTTGTAAACCTATAAATCTCTTGGATGAGGCTGCTGTAGAGCTCAAAGTGGATTTTCTTGGATGTTGTTTGACTTACATAGTTATCCCACTTCTCAACTAAACAGGAAAACTTTTAAGGAAGCTGGTCAGAGTTAATCAATCAAGTAATCAATCAGCAAGATTTAATGAGTCCCTGCTAGGTACTGAGCAATGGCAACACTATGTAGCCCTTTGTGATTCCCGGTCCACTTCCACACATATTGTCTTACTTGCTCCTAATTATTAGTGAGGCTCAGAGCAGCTCAGTGATTTCCCTAAAGTCACACAGCTATGAGGTAATAGGCTTTAGTCCAAGTCTTCCAAAACTTTTTTTTCTACACTGCTTGAGACAGTGCGAGTCAGCGTAAGATTAAGAACCTAATAAGTAGTGCAGTCAAGAAGTGTACTTGATCTTGGACGAGCCTTGCAGATGTGATCTGAACAAACCAAAAGGCCATGTGTGCCCGTCTCAGCATGGTGGCCAAAACATTTCAGTGGCCAAAAGTCATTGAAAGCAACTCTGGATTTTATTTTTTTGAGGCACCATTCAAAGAACATTGAAGTAATTAAAAGAAATTCAACTCATAAGATTTTGCCTCATTATTTTTTCTCCATTCCTCTCTCATCACCAGTTTCCATGAAGTCTTTAGCCTCACTCTTCATCCTCCGTTCTTCTAAACTCTCTCTCGCTCTCTTCCCCTCCACACCCCCGACCCTCTCTTGTAAACCTCATCCCCTTTTTGGACATAATTCCACCTTTATTACTCCTCTTCCCACTAGTTATGAGGACCTGGCTGAGGCCTGGGAGCTTTGTGGTAGGGTGGGCGGTGGAGAAAGGAGCTGGCGAGGCTCCCTCAGGACCGTGGTGACCTTCCTCCTGAAGTGAGTGGATATGCGGCGGGGGTTGGGGGTGGGGTAACACTGTGTGCCCTGAAAGGTGGGTAGGGTTACACAGTTGCAAAGGCAGGAAATAAAAAAGTACCTGATAGAAGGGACCGAAGGAAAAAAGTGAATAAATATTAAAAGAGTTCTCTGCCTTTAAAACAGAGTAAGCACACAATAAATAGCTTTATCGAGTATCTGATCTCAGTAAGTATTGTAGTGAGTGTTTTAAGTCACCGTGGACTCTGATAAAATGCTCCAGAGAAAAGAAAGAAATCACAGTGATATCATCTCCCTGTTATGGGAGTTGGACTAGCGCTGCAGTTAAGTCAGCCAGAACAGCCTGGGTTTGTACCCCTTCTCCACCATCGATAGCTGTGCGACCTTGTGCAAGTGCCTAAAGCCTCTATACCATAGTTTCCCCATCTGTTTAAAATGTGCATATTAGTGCTACAAAGCTCACAAGATGGTTGTGAGCACTCAAATGAATTAACACAAGTAGGCCGGTCACTGACCAACACTCAGGAAGCATTAGGTAGTTGTATTATTTCAGTTGAATTCTCCTTGCACAGCTTGGTTTTGAACTGATAGTAATGATACCAATAACTGTCATGTGTTGAGTGTTGATGGGGAGGCACCTTGCTAAGTACTGTGTGTGGGAGAGCATCCTGTGCTCCCGTGTAGCAGGTTCATCTTGGAAAGTAGTCTGTAGTTTGGCCTGTTTGAAGTCGTCACTTCCTGGTGGAGAAGGGTCCATACCAGTCCTCTAGTTTGTTCCTACCTTCCCCCGCCAGGGGTGTGTGTGTTGGGTGGGAGCAAATGAAAGCACTGTGTGGGTTCTCCTACCCTCTTTCACAGGCAGGACTTGAACTTACAAAGACCGGGTTTCTAAAAGGGTCCTCTCTTCCTGTGGCATGTAGAAATTCGGCATCTGCATCTGAGTTGCCAAACAGCCCCAAGCAAGCACAGTCAGCATTCCAGGAATCCACACTAGCTATGCTTACTAAATTTTCCTGACTGAATTTGTCCTAAAGAAAAACATTCACCCCAACCAGAATCTAACCCATTTCATTTCCTTTTGCATTAGAGGAACCCCATTTCTGACAAAGTGTCTGGAAGTCTGGCTGCAGTTGTGTGTAGGAAAGGGAATGAGCCTTGTTCCGTTGGGGCAAGATTCCTTATATTTCTATTTTCATTGAACAGAACAGATCCATTCTGGGCTTTTTCTCAGCTTTTATTCCTGACAAGGTTTTCTTGTCAGAGTTATATAACCCTTCTGGAAAAATAGGGGATTTCTCAGAGAGGAAAAAACCACTTCAATACTTGACACACCTTAATTATACCTGGGCCACAACAGCACTGCTCACTCTGTTTTGGAGTTCATTTCCAATTGAGTACTTTTCAGTGAGATATGTGTAAATAAGTGCTGTATGCACACAGCAGCCCAGATCACAGTGATATTTCCTCTTCCTCTCCCCTCTCCTCACACTCAGAAGGAAGGTCCCCAGGAGGTTTAACGGGAACCAAGAGCAAGACAACCCACCAGGAGTTCTCCACTCAGGCAGAAAAGTGCTCACTCTTTGGAACTATTAGGTTCTTTTGTGTCTTCATGTTTCTAGAATAACAGAAGTTCTCTCCAGAGAGAAACCAATGGGAGATTTATATTTATATATACACATTATGTATGTAAAATATATAATACATAACAATGTTTATGTATATAGTATGTATGTAATTTATTTATCTTAAGGCATCTTTAGGAATTGGCTCATGTGCTTGTGGGGTAGGGGTTGGCCAGTCCGCAGCCTGTAGGGCAGACAGGCAGCCTGGAAACTCAGGCAGGAGTGGATGCTGTAATCTTGAGGCAAAATTTAATCTCTGGGAAGCATACAATGTTGCTCTTAAGGACCTTCTACTCAGTGGATGAGGCCCACCCACCTAATCAAGTGTAATTTTCTTTACTTAAAGTCAACTGATTGTAGATGGTAACTATATTTACAAAGATCTTCACAGCAACACTTAAATTACTGTTTAGTTGAATAGCCGGGCACTACAGCCCAGCCAAGTCCACATTCAAAATTGGCCATCACAGTCCCAAAAGTCTCCTCTGTTTTCTGAATCCTGGGCCCGGAAAGATCATCTGGACTTCCTTATTGATCCCAGGAGACAATCTGATCTGTTGGAGATGCTCTTCTCAGACCTTCCATGTAGTCTGGTGAACTTCGATTGCTCCAAAGGTGATGCATATAACTTTCTAGTGTACGTCTCAAGTCTTGCTATGAAATAATAAACTATTGCCTGGATTGCATGGTGATAAAGTTTCTTAGGAAATAGCCTGGAAATGTGGGAAGGACTCGTGCCTCTGTGAGTTGGCCATCAGTCTTTATGTCTCTACTTTCACAAAGTGGAGCATGTGGGAGGAATCGGTGAGCATCCTATAGAGTGGGACCAGTGCAGATTTCTGACTAAGTGAAGACCCTTATTATGGCACACTCTGAATCAGAAAAGGTGATGCCTAGAGACAGAGGTATGTCCCCTTTATCAAAGTCAAGGTGTAAAGACTGATGGTCAACTTATAGAGGCATGAGTCCTTTCCACCTTTCCAGGCTATTTCCTAAGAGACTTGATCACCATCCAACCCAAGCAATACTGTACTGTTTCCTAGCAAGACTTTAGAAGAACATTAGAAAGACAGGAAAGGTGGGGGTGGGGGGAAGAGACTTCATAGGCCAGACATGATGTTTCCCAAATTACCTTTCTTAGGAATTAGCATTGACAGCGGCTGAGCCAGCCTGCTTTTGATTTAATCCCAGATAATACACAGAAACACTCAGCCAGGTCACCATGTGGGGTGGGGGGAGTGAAGAGGTCCTCCTCACATATTACACTGTGGCCTCTCAGTAGCTGGGGACATGGAGCCTTCACCTGGTGGTCCTGCCTCACAGTAGAAGGACTGACAATTCCCTTCACCCCTCTGAGCTGGCTGCATGTTTGAGTTAAGACTTCTTAGAACACCTGTTGGTTTGGGTGGTTGAAGACTAGTTTGCAATCATACAAACTGCAAAATTAGGAGAACCATTATAATTATAATCAACACACACACAGCAACTTTGTGCAGAGCCTGAAAAGAATTGGCTGGTACCTGTAGGAACATTTAAATCTGCACCTGTGGATTTCAAAACAAAGTACAGAGATCATCACACTTGACCTTAAAATGCATTCTTTGCATGGGCTATAAGGGCTTTGCAAAATAATAATAATAATAATAATAATAATGGAAATGAAAACCTGCATACTTTCTCCCTTTCCCCATATCAGCTATGAATCAGAGGCAGCTGCTCTGACCTGAGGCTGTGCAGACCTCCAAGGGAGACTGTCCAGAGGCTTGGCTGCCCAGTAATTAGGCCTTGAAGAGCTATTCTGTGTTTCTGGCACTTGACACACACATAAATGCACATGCACACACACACTCACAGATATGCACACACACTTCAGAAGGCAGCTAATGAAGTGTATTCATAAGGACTGGCTCAAGTGATGTAATGGTGGACTCAGGAATTAAGGAATCAGAGACCGACAGATGATGCTGTCCACTGACTCCTCCTGGAGGTTCCAGTGTTCGTTCAGCCTCTCCCTGCACATCTGCATGGCATGCTGCAGGAGGGCCTGACGTCCGTGGTGGAACCCAAGCCTGACGCTCCCTGCATTCCCGCCCTCCCCAGTCAGTCACTCTGATGATCTTCCTTGGCCATTTGTATTTCCTTGGTTTTCTAGAAAGCCCATTCTTTTCTAGCTAAGAGAGACTGAGAGAAATTCTGAAATTCACAGGGTCGTTTAGGGATAAAAATATCTCATAACTTCTCAAAACTGAGAGACTTACAAGGAGAAAAGATAAGTCAGAATTTCCAAAAAAATGGAAATATTCTCAGGGGCTGAGTTGAAAATACTTTAAGTTCCAGGCCCCGCTTGGTTTTGTAATCTGAACAGCCAGACAATGAGCAGTGTCACAGGGCTACTGGAAACTGATGGAAACAAGCCTGTTGAGATTGTACCCTCAAGGCCAGAGCAGGTGCTTCCAGGACCCCCCAGAAACAGGCCAGGGCAACACCTTAGTCCCACACTGGAGAGCAAGTTCCTTGTTTTGTCTGCATCCAGTGGATTGCCGAGGGCCAGTGGACACACTCCTAGCTTTAGATAAGGGCACCTTGCTGTTCTGATATTCACCACGTATGTTCAAGCCACAGGATAGCTGGATCTTTAATGGTTTGTGCCAAAACTATACATATATCGCAAGAGTCAAAATTCAGGCTTAGACATCAGATTATCAAACCGCAGAACTTCGGGATTAGTCATGCTCGTGAAAGCCATTTGGCCCTGTTTTCTCTGTGAACAAAACTATCTGTGTTGCTTCATTTAATCTAGCATGTATCTGGCAATTATCGATATTAAATTGATTTAGTGTTTCGCAAGATGTTTCAGACACCAAACACAGAACTCCTGGCTTATTTTACAGCTGAAAACAGGACGTGAGTTCCTTCCCAATGTAATCAGTTCTTGGTTTAACTCCTCCAGTGCAAGCATTGAACCCTTCTTAACTTGGCAACTTAATCACTCTCCACTGTGCACTCCTTCTGTGTAATTTATTCTCTGGAAATCAACAGACCCCATTGGGTGGAGGATCACCTGCGTGAGATCATATTTACTGAGTAGAAAGACAATTTGCTAAATGTGTCATGGTTATTTACCAGAAGGCCGATGCTACAGTAGAAACATTAACAATATCTTCTATTTCACAAGAAAGTTCTAAAAGGTGTTTTAAGTTGTTTCCCAAAGCACCTAAGTAATTCTCCCAGCATCTCTCAGAGGTATTAGCCAATTTCACAGGGAAGATATGTGAGGGAACGTCTCTGAGAGGTAACAGTAGGCAAGTGAAACACAGGTGAAAATATTGTTGGGAACACAGGCAGTAATTGAAGAGGATCTCTTTCCTCTTGGGTTTTATCCTCTGGATCACACTGCCTCCTACATTACGTTATCGGTATTAACGTGAGCGTGGGAGATTAATTTGATAGATCACAGGAAACGTAGATGACATTTATCTTCACTTTTCAATGAGTCATCTCATTAGGAGAAGGGTAAACATTCAGCCCAGGTTAAAATAGTTGAGTTAAGAACAAAATTAGTTCACAGATGACTTTATCACTTAAAAAAATTGTAATACAAATGTCAATCTGCTTAGCTTTGTTAATTTTTTAATAAAAGGTGTTGTTATAATCTTGACCAGCCTCAAGATAGAATATATTCCTAACAAAATACTAAAGACCAGAACAAACTGTGAAAGACCATGAACTAAACTCCACTTGGCCTTTCAGTTGACTTCAGTCAAATTTGAACTAAAAATGCACCCCCTACCCACACTCAAGGACCTTGGGTGCATTTAGCAGGGAGACGGGGACATAGTCTGATTAGCTTAGAAGCTGTATTATCAAAAGAAAATATAGAGCAGTCATGTTACTGGGATTGGTGAAATCTCCTTTCTTTTCTTTTCTTTTTTCTTAAAAAGGGAAAACTTTAGACCTGGAATGGACACCTAGCTGTTTGTTGAATATAGTTTTGTTGAAATCACCTTGGCCAGCGGAGGGATGCTGAGGAACAACAGGCCTGACTTTTCAGGCTCTGTCCAGTTTCAAGGCAGCCCTCTGCCCGGACCAAGTGTGAAATCGGAGCTTTATTTCAGATTAGCGGGCAGCCTATAGGTTCTGACTCATGCTCCAGACCGGCTGACTTCCTTAGGATCTTTGTAGATATTGGATATTCACAGGCTTGTTTCTCAAGAAAGGTTTTCTCTGTTTAAGAGTCATCCCTGGTATACGGTCTCAAGGGAATGGGTTGTGTGGACACCTAAGCTACCGCAGGACGGTGATGGGCCAGAGGCATTTGTGGGCCCTTTCCGGGATGGCGATTCCGCCCCTGGGGTGGGCAGGGAGAGACCGGCACCCCCTGCCTGAGCCGCGGAGAACGCGGGGCCGGCCGGAGCTGCCTGCCTCCCCTGGCGCGGCTGCGGCCGCTGTGCGGCCCCTCGGGAGCTGTGGCCGCGGCTTTCCCATGCTCTGGACCCAGTCCTGCTGCTCAGTGAGGTCCTGGCCGCTCCCGGAGGAGGCGGAGCAGGCTCTGCGGCCTCAGAGTGAAGGGCGGACATGTTTTACTTCCAGGTCAGCTGCTGACCCCCGAGGGAAGTGACTCGTCCTCTAAGGGCTGCGTCCCACTAGCCACTGCGTGGGGAAGAACCATGACCCTACTTGACACTCCAGGGCAGGGAAAGCTCACTTGGGCAAAACCAAGCAGAGGCAGACAATTCAATATTGAGCTCATGGATGATCCAGGCCTTTCTTTTTCCTCTCGGTGTTAAAATTCTAGTCATTTATTTAATGCTCTGCTGTATTCCAACAAAGACTTGCGATGGTTCATTTGGCTTATCAGCACTTCTTGCAAAGACATTTTGGAGGGTGGGGCAGCCAAGGGCACTAAAAGTCTCAGCTGGATTTTGGGGACTAAAGCCAATTTATACTTTTTGTGTTACTCTGTGTTGTGTGTATGTGTTGATGCAATAATGGTATCTGCTCTGACAAAGGAAATCAGTGGTTGAACTATCTAAAGTTTCAGATCCTTGTAGTATCAAATATTCCCACAATCTTTCTGTCAAGAAAGGTTTTTAAAAAAAATTTTTTTTTCTCAGTCATCCTGACTTTGTGGTCAAGCAAATGTGCTGTGTAGACACATATCTGCATCAAGCTTTAAGAATAGATCTCATTTAATGAAGAGCAGGAATAAATACCTAAAACCAACCTTCATCTTTAGAAACAGCCTGAACTTGTAAAACTCTGTGGACCATAAAACCAGGTTTAAAAAAAAAGAAGAAGAAAAAACCCTCATCCCTTTGGACATTATTTGGAAAGCAGGAGCTCAGCTAGGCTCAGTCAAAGACATTTGAAACCTTAACATAAAGTCAGGGTCTTGTTTTAAGGAAACCAGGGCTGACTTAAGGCCACATGAATCTGTCCCATTCGCATTTAGCTTTTCTGTGCACCTGGGGTGAGAAATCCCAGTAACTCAAATGGGATGGAGGATTTTATGCTTAGCCTTCATTTTTGAAGTAAAGTGGCTCCGTTTCACCTTGTTTTAGTGACCCACAATATGAGTATTTCTGACCATCAGTACTATGTGGTGTGGGACGGAAGGGTGGCTCAGGAGAAGTGCCCAGGGTCTGCTTTGTTTCCAGGGTAAGGTGCTTGGGTCTAGATGGGCCCTAATTCCATCACGAGACTTCTTGGTTGGAGCCTCAGCTTTTAAAAGAGACAACGAAAGAAGAGATTCTGGTTATCACCTCCTAGGCAGAGTGACAACTGACTAGTTAGTGGTCTCTGGGAGGTGACCAGAGTGAGTACAAAAAGCGGTGGCATTCAATAATGAGGGAAAGGGAAACAGATAAAAATCTCTTGATGGTATTTAAAAGAAAGGATCCATTTTTGGTACTAAGGTTTGGAAATCTTCAAAAAGTTCCTACAGAGATGATAGAAGCTTTGGAATCAAAGTCTGAATTAAAAAAAAAAAAAAAAAAACAATTGGAAATAATGACTGGTTCCTAGAACATCATGTAGATTATAGGGGTTTGGTTGAGATTAGACTAATGTAATCATACTATGCTTAGCGGACAACACCCTGGAATATTGTTAGCCTTATCTGAATGCCTTTTGTATCAAATTCTTGACCTGATTTTTGTCCCAGTTTCTCTTTTATATCAACTAGGTTTAGTTCTTCCTTTAAGAAAAAAAGTTTTTAAAATTTCTAATGAAATCTCACTAACTCTACTATGAGGAATATAAGAAAATCTATTTTGCTAAGGCAGCGACAGAATATTGAAATACCTGGTTTTAAATTTTTATGTGGGTTTGGCAAATGCAGTCTGAGAGTGGCTAACATGACACTCGACCTAGTGTTAATAGCCAATGATAACTCCATATGTACCACCTGCTACCTGTCAGGTTACACGTTCTTTCTTTTTCCCTTTTCTGGCATGAAGGTTACATTAGCTGTAAATATGGGTCTTCATGGCTGGAGCAGAGGCGGGCTGTGATACTCTTCTGGATGAAATAGAGCTTTGATGTAATTATTGTCTTAGTTTCTTTTCTTCAGTCACTCCTTCTCTCCAACTCACTTCCCCCCATCAACCTCTATGAAACCCTTAAAAATCATAATATACCATCTTGAATTTGGGAACTGGAGAGAGAGAGAAGAAAGGAGAGAAAGAAGGAAGGAGAGAGAATGAATCACAAGCATAAACTAGGATGTTAATGGAGGAAAATCCTCCTGCAAAAAAATAAAATGAAATTTTCTGGAATGCACTGATGAGGGGAAAAACCTATTAGCCAGAGATGTGAATTTGTTAACTAATTGCTTTACACTGTAGTGTTTGAATGCCACATAGTTATTCCTTCCTAATAACTTGTCAGGAATTTCTCAAATACCAACTCCACATGGATCACAGTGGCTTCCTCTCTACTCTCTTCCACTATTACATATTTTGAAATAAGCTGGGCAAAGCTGAGTAAAATACCACCCCTCAAGAAACCCCCAAAATCCAAACCTCAACCCAACCACTTGCTTGTCGATGTATGCATGGGACTTGACTGGGTGGGTTGTCCGGCTCTTTCCACCCTGAAGCTCTGTTCCAGGTGGTGTGGAGGGGGATCAGCCCAATGCTCTGTGGGAGGCATGGGGTGACCCTCTTTTCAACCCTGAGTTTAAACATTACACACTTTTGTGCTTTAGAAAAATAGACCCACACACATTCCCTAACTACAGAGAAATCAGATTTCCTACTATAACCATTCAAAATGGAGTATGGAGAGTTCAAAAGATAAGCACAAAACATCAGGATGAGTTTTCTTGAAAACTGAAGGCATTGTCAAAGCTTTTCATGGCCATTCATATATTTTTTGAAAGAAAATAATTTTAACACCAACTGACCTGGAGTCTGCACGATCCTTCCCCATGTGGGAAGGCCCCCTCCCCTCCACACCCCCACTATTATTAGGGTTTTCTGGACCCAAGGGTAGGTAGGACAACGACCATGTCCAGCTTGAAGCAATTAGAGGAGCCTGAGACCTTCGTCTTAATATCTGAGAGGGAGGGATTGTTATTTTTTGTTAAAATAATTAATTAATCATTTATTTATTAAAAAAAGAAGAAGAAGAATATATGAAAGGGTGAAGCGGGAGAGCTTGTATGTACGAATCATGGGCATGGATTTGGTGGGGGATTGCTGGGGGAGGGGGGTGCTGGGTGGAGAGGAGCAAAAGGGGAAAAATCGGAATTATTGTAACAATATAACCAATAAAATATAATTAAAAATAATTTTAGCCTCTTATTAGTATTATTATTCCAGCTGTTGTCATGTTCCTTCTGCGAAACTACGAAAGGCACAGAAAGCTTCCTTTCTTTTTGGCTTTTAAAAGTCTTCCTGCCCTGACTGAGTGGCTCAGTTGGTTGGAGCATTGTCCTGTGCACCAAAAGGTTGTGGGTTCAATCCTGGTCAGGGCACATGCCTAGGTTTCGAGTTTGATCCTGGTGTGGGCACACATGGGACACAACCTATTGGTGTTTCTCTCTAACATTGATCTCTCTCTCTCTCTCTCTCTCTCTCTCTCTCTCTCTCTCTCTCTCTCTCAAATCAATAAGCATATCCCCAGGTCAGGATTTAAAAAAAAATTCTTCCTGAACTATTTAATCTCTTTAGATGGGGACTAATGCAAAGGCTATGTATGGTTTGACTCAGAAAAACTGCCCAAATGTCTTATGTTTCTAAACTCTCCAAGTAATAACATTACTTAGCGCAGAAAAATGATTGCAGCTTTTTCCAGGTGCTGTCAAAGTATTTTTCCCACCCTGGTTAGCCATTGCAACAGCCCCATGAGGCAGTGTTTTGGGTTTTCCTTCCAGACAAGGAGACGAGAAGGAATCCAAGGTGATTATCTCAGGGCAGAAGCAGAAGCAGAAGCTGAAGCTGCCCCTCACTTGGCTCCTTGGCATCTGCTCCTCCTGGCTGTGGCCTCAGACCCGTGAGGAGCTAGTAATCTTTTCACCTTTCTTCTCAACTCCCAAGCTCACTTATGGCCTAACTTTGTGTGTGCGTGCATGTGTATGTAGAGAGAGAGAGAGTGTGAGAGCGCCAGCATGAGAAGGTATTTTAGTAGGTAACGAAGCAGATAAAGGAGTTTCTATTCTGTATAAAAAACTAAATTGGCAGACAGCCAGGCACATTTAAGTGGCTCTCTCCCTGTGGCCTAACAGTCTTTGGCCACACATATGAGTGAGTTTGCTAGGTGGAAGGGCCAAAGGGCTCGGCATTTTCTCTAAAATTATTTCTCCTCTCTTTGGAGGTTTAAGAACTTTCCCTGCCAGAACATGCATTTCCCACCTTCTCTCTTATAGATTTGTTCTCAATTTGTATGACTATCTATTAAACTTACATTGGCCTTCTAGATTCTCATCATATTTAGAAAGTCATCTACCTATTTCTTGAGCTCTCCTGATCCTGGTTTATTTTTTGGGTCAACACTATATAGTTTTTTGGGAGGTAAAAGTATGCAGCTTCACATTTCAAGCGCACAGATGCATACGTTTCTTTGAGACTCTATTCTTTAGCTTTTAAAGAGGGTCCCTCCATTGTAATCATTACTGTAAAGATGTAGTACTAATGGAACTTAATTGTTTTCATGAGACGCTTCTTGGATGTTTTTGGCAGCCAAAATGAAAATGATTCCAAATACCATCAAAGGGGCTTATAAGCACCCAGTATGCTCAGAGTGTTTTGATATACAGTGGAGTGTTAATATCATTATCTCTCCTAATGCAACATACGGTTACTTTAATCCTCTCCCGCCTCTGTGATCTTAGAAGATCCCACAGATAGAAGGCAAAGAATAAAATACTATATACAAGCAGACAAAGGGAGAATTAAGCACCATCCTCTGAATGCAATGTTTTTGAGTGTTCGAATGTTGGCTTCAAACATGGACCTTTATCAATACTGACTTCTGTATCTTCCATGCTCGTTTGAGTTTGTATGCGACATCAAACATACCTTTTCACACATGTTCTTTCCAGATTTTTTTTAACACTTACTTAGCAGTTTATAGAAGGAAGTGAATGATCTCCTCAAGCTGCTTACAAATTAAAAAAAAATCTGTGCTTATTAATTATGCAGGATTAGTCTAATTATAATTCAGCAAATTAATTAGCGACAGAAGGTGTTCTGAAACATTGGAGTACATTTGCATGTTAAATGGAGAGGCTAGTCCGTAATATATGTAAATTTATGCATGGCTTCATAGTTTAATTTAAAAATTTGCAGCTGCATATGGTATGGGAGCAGGTGAAAAGTCAGTTTTAGTTTAATGATGCTAACAAACATTGGATGGTGTCCTGTCTTAGCAAGAGAATGCACTCCTATCTGCTAATCCACAACTGTCAGAAGAATATAATATTGCATAGGTGCTCAAAGTCAAGGTCATTAGTGAGTGGACACATAGGTGCAATAGGTATAAAGCTGAACCCTGCAGAGAGGAAGCTGCCATAAGAGGGTCCCAAACTCTGAACTTGGTTTGCCGCTTCATCCAGTATTGCTTATGGAGTCAGCTGGTCTTCGTCTCAGGAAGGTAGCATTCCCGCCTGTGTAAACAGGGGTAGGTACCTTTTTGACTGACTGGTATCTGTTCTGGCAGGTGCAAAAGACTTGTCCAACCTTGATTCCCTTTCCAAACATTCACATTTGCACTTCATTTCAATTTCCTGGAGCCGTGGGAAAGTTATTACTGAGTTATGAATTAATGGTAGGGTAGAGAGTTTTACACACTGGCCTCAACCATCTGGCAAAACAGTAAAACCAACGGACCAGGCAGCAGCAAAGGGCTCTTGGTGTAATTGGTGTTCACTGCTCAGCCTAGCATAGATGCGCTTCAGGGGGAGGGCCTGTGGCAGGGGGGGAGGGGAAGGCAGCAGAAGGGGCACTAAGGAAATAGGACGGTAAGGACCCATTAAGCTGATGGCTGGCTAATAACTTCATTTCTCTCCTTCACCCCAGTAGTCACAGCATTAGAAAGGGAAATAGATTTGTATTCTAATTCTGAAGTCTCACTGAAAGATGTTTCCTGAACTCAGTAACATGTTCAGTTTCACTCAGTCACTTTTCCTTTTCTTGAGAAGAAAAAGGAAGGGATAAACACACACACAAAAAAGAAGATAAGGTTTGAAAAAAAAGAAAAAAAGAAAAAGAACTGGGCACATTGCAAAGAGCCCTCCAAAGACATTGGTATGAGAACAACTGGAATTACAAACATGCTCTTAGTGTTGTGTTTCATTCCAATTCAGGTCCAAAGAGTTCAATTATTATTTTCATTAATGGTGTCAGCTTTCCATTCGAGTGCAAAAACAAGGACTTTTCCTGAGAGGTTTTTCCCTGCCAGCCTCGTGGTGCCAAGTAATGGAATTCAGGGGAGTGAAGATGTGCCTAGACAAAGAGGGAAAGAATTTCAACTTATAACCCCAGGTTCTCAGAAACTCTGGTGTGTTGCTGGTCTGAAATAAGTGGAAAATCAAAGTGGCCTCCTTGTTTTGGCGCCTTGGCGACTGTCCACAGTCTGTTGCCTGCCACTTGAGCTATGGGAGACATTCCCTCCAAGGAGAAATCGTGCAATGGCTTTGAAATGAAGTCTACCCATACGGAGTCAGACTACACAGTGGGGAAGTTGCTCCCTCCTGGTGCCTAAATGAATACAGCAGATTCTACTCCGGAGGGCTTGTGTTTGGTAATGAAGGTGCTATTGCCAAACTGAAATGCCACTTCCAGGAGCTTGTCATGGGCGTGAATGCCCAATAGAAAACAGCCTGTTGCCAGTCAGAAACCAGAGGGAGGGTGCAAAACTCTGAACTCTTTCTGCCTGCCCATTGTTTACTGAAAACAGAGATGAGGATCTAGACCCACCATTTTTTGTTGGTTTTGTTCCTTTTCTGCAATCTGTTGTAATAGATTAATTACAAGGTCTTTTTTTTTTTTTAATCTCTTCCTAAAAATTAAGGGACGATCTTCAAGTGGAATATGTGTTTATACTAGAGAGAAGGAATTTGAATTTGTGGCAACTCCCTCTGGTAATCTTGTATGGAAAATGGGCCATTTTAAAATGAGAGGGGAAGAAGGGTCAATTCAGGGGCGTGGGCACAAGCGTGCCTGGTGAAGGGTGAAGGGGCCGACTTACTAGGCATCAGGGATCTACCCAAACGCTGTGCACAGATAACTATTCCTCACTACTGGCCTGGGAGGTCATGTTACAAAGGAAGAAAGTAAAGGTCCCTGATTTTTACAATAATTATTAAGTAAGCAAAAAATAATATAATTACAGAAGACTAGACATCATGTGGAAACAGCTTGCTAGGGACACCCTGAAGATTGAAAGGAATTACCTTGATGGTCTATTGAAACATCTCCAGTGTAGGAGGGTCTACTCTGTCCCTGGGTTAATGCTTTCAAGATTTAGCTTTGTTGACTTGATCCTCAAAAAATGTTTCCCAAGATTTAATTCAACTTCTGTTACACATTTGACTTCAGGCTTTTCCCCTTCATAGTTGTGATGGGCAAAGTCCTTGCATCTTCCTCAAATGCAAGTGGTCTTTCACATTCTTTGTGGAAGGGGCTGCAGCTGTTGGACCATGTGGGTTGTTGAGATGTCTTGTTTTCTGAATATCTGATAGGCTTGCTTATCTTCTTCTGCACACTTCACAATAGCCAAAGGACTCACACATAGCAAATGCAGACCCTGATAGGAACAAAAGACATTTTTTGCCTGTTGGCTTGTTTTGTTTTGTAACATGAAGAACTGTCATTTGGGGAATAAGGCGAAGGATGCACCATGACCCTCCATGTAAATCAATGAGATAATGGTCCCCTGAAACAGAGGGCAGCTTGGCAATGTGGCCCGCCTTCCCTTCAAAGGAAGCTTCACCAAGCTCTTGTCAGAGCAGTTTTCTAAGACTCAGACAAACTAGAATTACACTCTTATCTCTTCCACTTACTATTGAGTAACCTGACTTTTTGAGCCTTGTTCACCTCCCCTGTAAAATGGGGATGTTAATGATCCTACTCTCAGAGGTGAGAGGATTAAATGAAAGCATACACGGCAAATAACATGCAGTGAATGAATAGGGGCTGTTTATTATTATTATAATTATCATTGTAATTAGTCCTTCAGCCAAGCGCCGTTAGAGAGGTTGAGTATAGCTGAAAGTAAGAAAATTTATTGTTTAAAAATTTCTGTAAACTTAAATTGTTCAGACTCTGAAATGGTTGTTTATCGAACTAGTATAGGTGAATAAGCTATAATGTTAATATTCCATAGGAATGTCTATAGAGATTAAAGATTCTATACCTACTCTGTTTATGTATTTATATTTACTTTTTAAGGGATTGTATGAATACATGGATTACATAGAAAAATCAGCTTATAAAAATAAATACTTTGTTTAAGCCTAAAGAGACCACTCAATCAAAAATTTTAAGTCATTCCCTTCCATGGATGTGCTTGGGCCTTTGTGCCACTTCTGTCTCACCGAGCGGACCTCGGGGACAGGGAGCTCCCAGATGCCGCCTTGTCAAGTCTGTAGGGGAGTTTGACTCCCCAGCGTCCCTTTAAGTTTGTGAACTTAAGTGCGAATCTCATAAGGTGAGCCCTTTCTTACCTGGGCTGACACCTAAACTCTGCACAGATTTCTCAAGGTCAAGTCATGTCCAGGCCAAGTCTGGGCGCCCTGTTGCCTGTCGCTGTCCTCGGGCTGCCCGGGTGTGGGTTCTGTGGGAGGTTTTGGCTGAGGAAGGTGGGTTCTCTATTGCTGGGAGGTTCAAAGAGTCTATTACAGTTAAGACCCAGATTAAAGATGGAACATTATCACTGTGTTTTTCACTGGTGTCCAGTGGAAACCCATTCCTTAGGGGTTTCCGTGCCATATAGAGCAGAGCGAGAAAATGGCCTTCTTACTCTGCCCGATTCCCCAAAGGGATAAGCTTGAGAGGATTCTGGGAGAAGAGAAGCAACTCCTGTCAAATACAGTTTGATGATCCAGCCCATCCCTGCATCTGGTAGTGCTCAGAAATGCTCTTTTCAGAAGCACTCCCAAACAGTGGAAGCCAGTTGTATTTTTGATAGGACTCTGGAAAAGGAGGTTTCATAGTTAGTCCAGATAAATTGTGTTTTCCTCGAAAATCAATGGGCATAGACCTTTAAGCACCTATGTGGTTTGTGAGGCTGTATCAGTTCTGTATGTGGCTCAGCCTTGAGTGGTCCAGCCCACTTCTGGGGCCACTGTGGTGGAGAGAGGACCAGATACAGCAAACCTGGGCTTGGCCCTTGGGGCGGGGGCTGTTCTCTTCCCCATGGTGTATGGTTATGGCCATGTCATCACAGAGGTTGTTTCCAGGGTAGGCAGAACTAGATTTTTGTTAAGGGAATAACTTTCAGAATGAGAAGCATTTTACACATTATTTTGCGCAGAGTTAGGCTCTGCATAATGGTAGCTGTTGCTAGTGCCAAGTTCAGTCTTTTGGTATACATCCCTGTCTAATCTTTTTGTTAAAAGCTTTTGTGCCTTCCACAGTGCCTTCCTAAAGATGTTCTGTATTACAATTTTTGAGTAGGCACTAGGTTTTGGATTTCAAATTGGAGATAAATTGAATGGCCCCTTACACACACCTGGAGAAATATTATGCTGGGTTTTGTACTAGTCAGATAATTAGTTATATTCCTAGAATCTGGCATGAATATTAAGGAGTTACCCTTCTTATGACGTAAAGACTCCTTGCTGCTCCACCTCCAGCACATGTCTAGAGCCACCTGGGTGCTTTCCTTCTGTTCTTAAACAGTGCTGAGTGTCCTTATACTCCAGAGATTCGGGAGGAAGGAGATTTCTTGGATACTAGAGGAGCCTCTGAGATTGTACTCAGACCCATATTCAGAGGTCTCCACATTCATCTCAGAATCTGAAGAAACACATTTTGAATAGTTTGGCTGTGTGCTTCATGAGGACAAGGATTTTGTCCATCTTGTTGGCCATCATGCCTGACAATTCATGGCCTACATCGCATACTTAATACTTGGTCCAATGAGTGAGTAAATAAACTCACCAGGGGGTTTCAGTAGTGGCATTTACTTCTGTGCCACTGTCTTTGACTAATGTTTTCCACTTGGGGTGCTAGAGTCCCCTCAGTCTCCAAGAAACCAGAATCCTTTTTGGTTTTGTTGTTGTTATTGTTGTTTTTGCTTTTTTCAGACCATGTTTTCTGAAGTTGTTTTTTAAACAGCTATGATGAAATATTACTTACATACCATAAAGTTCACCTGTTCCAAGTGTGCAGTTCAATGGTTTCTGGTACATTCACAGAGTTCTGCAATCATCACCACAATCTGGTTGGTGCAGAGAACATAGAATGCTGGATGGAACTTGTTGCCAGAAACGCCCAGGTTTAAATTCTTGTTTCTGTCACTTACAAGTTGATCTTGGACAAATGTATACATTCTTGGTGCCTTGTTTTTCCAAGCTGTGAGATGATTTGTCACTCATAAAGTGGTGAGAAATCAATGAGGCAACGTCTGTCAAGAGCATAGCTGGGAGTATGGCACAGAGGAGGCGTTCAGCTGGTCTTCGTCTCCTGCCCTCTGTGACCCTGTACCCTTCAGGTTCTGGACCACACAGGAGGGTGCACGGGGCCAGAGCTGGCTCTGCCCTGTGCTATTCCCGAGCCACTGCTTCTCTCCGTGGAAGCATGGAGAAAGGATGCCACGGGAAAGGTGGATCTCGCTCAACAACCTGCCTGTCAACCTCACGATACCACCAGCTCTGGCCAAGGGCTCAGCCGAGATGCCTCATTTTCTACCCACCAGCCAGCCCTGCTTATTTTTCTTTTAGTTTCAAATCAGAGGGTCTGACTTCTCGCTCAGAAACCCCTGCAGCCATCTCCACCTGGGCTTCCATAAGTCCTGATCTTTCTGTCTTCAGTGGCTTCTCCCCTCAATGTAGCCATTTCTAGAGGGTTCTCAACTTGACATTTTTCTTAGCAATCCTAGAATATTAATGTTGAAAGGAAACCTAGGGATAATCCAGTTAAACCCTCTTAACAGTTGAAGAAACTAAGGCCCAGAGAGGTGAGGTAACTTGGTTACAAAGTTAGTTGGTAGCAGGGCAAGACTAGCCCAGCACCAGCCTTTCATAAATATTTGTGAAGGAACGGCCATTGGTATATTCGCTTGCTTCAGTTGAGATCTGAGGGCTTGAGTTCACTTTTTTTTTTTAAATTTTACTTTTCAATTACAGTTTACTTGAGTTCAGATTTTGACCCCACCTCTCTATTCCTCTCTAACTATAAGACAAGGATAAATGTGTCGTTGTTAGTGTTAGTCTTAAAGAATGAGATCAGATGTCCTGCAAATTGTACCGCATAAGTGGTGATAACATTTACGTGGTCAACATTGTGTGGAGAAAGTGAAAATAACAGCTTCCATCCTGGTGAGAATCTGCACATTTAGTCTGACTCTTGTCATTCATTTCGGTTTCCCATTTCTGAGTAGAGAGAGCTGACATTTTCTAGGCAGCTTTGGCTTCGCAGGGATCTGGACTCAGGGGATTTGTTCCCTGAAAGTTACCCTGTGGTTAATGGCTGGTTGGTTAGGAAAGGGTTCTGCACCAGGCCCTTGGGCACAATGCCTGGAAGGGTGCAGGGAGGGAGGTGGAATACATCAGTTAAAAGAAGGGGAAAAAAATTGGAGATGTCCATAAGCCCCAGAATTTCTTTAAATTAATTTTAGGTCCACCTATAAAATACCAGGTCATAATTTCTGGGGCTGGCCATTCAGAAATAGAAACAGCTGTGTGTCTTTTAGAAAGTACTACTATACGACGAAAGAGAATCCCGCCCCCACTCCCCGCCCCCTGCTTCCCCCCCCCACCCCCTTAACCTTTGTGAATAGAATGTTATATCTTTAGTGTGCGGGGCTGTGTAGGGTGCACGCTCAGACCCCAGGCCAGCAAACAGTGTTTTTCCATCCTAAGAACTGTTAAGGGTCCTAATTTAAAAATGAATAAAGCCTTTCAGCAGGCACCTCGTTTCCTTAAATCAATTAGATTTTATGTAAACATTTATCTCCTTTGCACTTTTTCACCCACCACACCATTCCTATAATAATGCCTTCCGAACATTAATGTTTTCACCAGATACGTTTTGGAGGAAGGGTGGGGTAGGCAAGGGGACGTGTAACACAGACAGAAAGCATTATAAGGAGCCCAGTTGTGGGAAAACTCCCCCAAATCAAGGAGTTAGTGAGAAAAAGCACTTGATTTACTTTTAGTGGATTTTTTTTTGTGGGGGGGGTGGTGATATGGGAAGGGAAAGGTAAATCACTGATAGGGGTGTTGGGGGGCAAATATGGTGTGGGGGTGGGGACGACTTCTTGGAGAGAGACTCAAGAGAGGAAAAAGGCAAGTTTTAAGTCTATCAGGAGAGAACCTCCGCTCCTGGTTGGTACCTGGAGATAGATGACTGCTGTTTCTCCTTTAAAAAAACAAACAAAATGTTTGACTTCTGATCCATCTTTTCTTAAATAAAAGCAGCTCCCGTTCTAACGTGCTCCAGTTGCCATGGGCAGACATCCAGAGCACTTTGGAGAATGGGGGCCGGCTGTGAATTCAGCCGCTGCGTAAAGAGGGGTGGGGGTGGGGTCTCTCTGGGCTGTCGTTCTGCAGGCCCCGGTGGGCCCTGCCCACCCCAGAGAAGGTTCAAAGAGAGATGTGAAAAGCAGATGTTGTAAAATAATGAAAAAATACTTAACTGTTATTTCTAAATTCGCACCCAACCTTATTCATTAGCTAGGGGTCAGGAACACTTGGTCAAATATTTTTAGCAAATCTGGAGGAAAAGAGACTCAAATAAGAAAAAAATGCTCTGAAGAGTGCAGCTCCCCTTCCCTCCTCCTTTATCGTTTACTCTTTATGTCTTTCCACCAGGTTCTTTTTTTCTTAGTGAGAAATACCATCAATTGGAACACTCTCTAATTCTTGTGTGTGATGTTTTAAAAACTGAAAATAAACAGAAGTTCAGCAGGAGAGCATCTCACTAACCGTTGCTTTAAAATAGAATTTTTGGAAGCATTGTTGATTTCTACTTATTTTTGTTGGTAAATCCTGGGGAAATGTATATCTTTTCCTTTAAAGTTCTAATTCAAGGCATGGATGTGCGAGTTCTGAAGGGACTTTGGGACTGCGGTAAAATTTCGTTGTCATAGTAACAGAAAGGGAAATAGGCCTAGCTCACCTGGGACTTGAGCACTGCAAAAGCTGTGTTTTTTTTTTTTTAAGGAAAAGGACTCTGCAAGTAAAATAAATGAAAAACTTATTGTATTTTTAAAACAAAATTGCAAACATTAAGTACATAAATGGCTGAAAAGACCACTTCTGCCATTTTTCTTGGTGGATGTACTTGTCCGATTAAAGATGGCTGTTTTTATAAATTGCACAAATAGTTCATTTAGCAGAGTATTGACTCAAAAAACATGTCTTACGAATGATGACCTCAGACCATTATTCTGTGCCTTTATATTTTCTGGATACTCTATAGAAGGTCTGAAAGGACATTCACACTTGTTCTTAATCATAATAAAACCCAGAGTATATCCTGCACAGACTGACTTTGTGTTTGTATGGTAACATAACATTTTCTGATTTTTATACACATCGGTTGAAAATATTAGGCGCCCTTTGTGTGTGAGGGTGTATGTGTGAGGTGTGTGAGCAGGAAGGTGTGTGTGGCCAGCAGAAAGCCACATACGTGAGGAACCCTGGGATTCTGGGTTAAGTCAAGCCATTTTTAACCCCCCCCCAACCCGACGCCCAGCAAGACATTTTTGCACAGCAGGAGTCACTGCTGCTTTTTGAAGACCTTTGAGGGGAGGGGCTGAGAGAGAGCCCTAGCAACTTCGGGGCGGATGTACAGACCAGAACCCAGCTTGTGAATCACTTCACAATCCTTCACAGTGATGGAGTTGACTTGTGACTGAAAACATCCAAATCTGCAAATTGCTGAGGGTCAGCCATGCTCCTGCGCGGGCAGGCCTGGCTGAAATTCCCCAGGCCTGAAATACAATAGCTTTCCAATCAAGTCTAATAGAATGCAGGGACAGTCTCTCCTAAAAACTGTTTACTGAAAAATGTAACACGTTGCTTTCTTTTCACAGATTCTTTTTAAAATTTTTCCTCAAGTGCAATCAGAATTGTTTGAAAACAGCGGGAAACCCAAGGGACATGAGGAGGTTTCAGGTAAGGGGCCTGCAGATCTTTCCTGGGAAGTAAGTCATCTTATTTTCTCTCTCCTCTCTCTTTCTTAGAACACATGATTCGCGGAGGCTGCCAACAATAAACAAGATAACTGTAAACGATAACCCTTATCAATAGTGTGGAGGGTTTCTTCATTTTAGTGCTCAGGCCTCTGCCTCCAGTGTCAGTGCCCAGGGGAGGGCAGCAACCCGAGCCAGAGATTTGATTTTAACCCCGCAGGCTGCCCTGGGCACACACAGCTGCCCACAGCAGGAACCATGTTCTTGATATTCAGCCACCTTGGGATTTCTCAAAGTGGCGGCTCTGTGCTTTCTGCAAGCAACAGCCTCTTTCTTCCCTTTTCCAACGATTAACTATTCAGTGGTCTCTCCCCGAGCCTCTTGGAGAGCAGCGGCCCAGACAGCCGTGGTCACTTTAAGATCGCCGCTTGACAACAAGACCCACGGGACAGTGACCCAGCTGCCTGGCAGTTAAATCTGCCACCGATTTCATCACCCTTGCCACGGATGTACCGAGGAGGCAGGCTAATAAAAACACAGAGCTGGCAAAGTGTGTCAGCTCCGAGATGAGGGGACTAGCTCCCCTCCCGCCTCCCTCCTTAATCTTCGAAGGACCCCCACTTAATCCGCCACATGGCTTTCCTGCCGCTCACGTCCAATGCAAAGCTTCAGTGCTCCCTGCCCCACAGAAAGATAAAAAATGTGTTCAACAATAGTATTCAAGCTTGAGACTTTAAAAAATATACCTGGCAGCAGCGAGAGAGATGGGGAAGAAAGTGAGGTAGGTTCTGGGAGGATGTGGGAAAGCCCGTGGGAAGCCAGGAGGAGCTGTCTGATCAAACTCCAAGGCTCTGCCGGGGCGCCGCTGCTAGGTGTATGTTGCCTTTTTGACATTCTTAATAATTTCTGAACAAGGGGCAGCGCATTTATTTTACACTAGACCCCACAAATTACGATTTAGGAACTGAGTCATGAAAGATCTCACTGGAGAGAGGAGGATACAAATACAGGCCAGAGAGAACTACTTGGAAAAAATAATTCTTTTTTTCACCACATCAAACAGTCCTAGTGGGACCGGGACATTTTTTGTTAGTTATTTAACACTATTACTAGCCTCACAAAAAATTAAACCCCTCCTCTCTCTGCTGTATGATATGGAGACATAAAACAATCTGTCTTGGGGATCAGGCAGGATCATTGTGCATGAGGAAGTTTATGGTTATGGAAATGTATATAATTTCAGTAAAAAAAAAAGTGTGACATTCAAAAGAATTCAAATTGTCTCAAAGCTTAGCTTTCACTTTTGGAAGAAAAGAGGCAGGAAAAGAAGCTGGCAATGTGGATTCTTACCATGCGTACTCTCCCATTACTTCCAAAGTTTTAAATTTGAGAATACACTGATAATCAAATTTGAAGAGGCTTTTAATAGAATGCCTTGCCATTTTATTTGTCCTGAATTGTAGAAATGTACTCACTGAGTAAATGCATGGTAATATTTCCTCTACTTCTATCATTATTTACTAACTGAGGTTTTCAGTGTGCCTGAGTTTTTAACAGAGTTACAATAAATATCGCTGATCTCAAAATGATGAGGGATTTTTTTAATCCTATAAGAAAGTATCTGACTTTTGCAGAGACAAGGGAAAAGGTCTTTTTAAAAAAGTGTGTAGACTCTATGATTGTCTATTTCCAGAGTAGAGCTAAAGACAAGTGGCAAGTTTGGTTTTGTTGCAGTTTTTATTGAAATAACATTCATATAACATATTCACCATTTTAACCATTTTAAAGTGTGCAATTCTGTGGCTTTAAGTATATCCACAGTGTTGTGCAACTATCACCACTGTGTAGTTCCAGAATATTTCCATCATCCCAAAAAGAAACCCATACTTCCCAGTGCCCTTTTCTCCCCACCCACTGGCAACCGCTAATCTACTTTTTGTCTCCATGGATTTGTCTATTGGATTTGTCTATTGCAGACTTTTCATATAAATGGAGTCATGTAATATGTAGACTTTATAGTGTCTGATTCTTTCTAGGCTCACCCTTGTGGTTCAGTACTTTTTTTGGGGGGGGGTTGTTTTTTGTTTTTTTACAGCTGAATAATAGTCCATTGTAAGGACAAACTGGTACAGAGCGAGAGAGGGTTCTTTCACGTGTCAACTTGGTGTAAAACCCAACAACTAGTGTTGAGGAAAACAGGCCTTTATGTACAGTATTCTAACCTGGGAAGGGCAGTGAGCACTTCACCTCAGAGCCCTGTTCTCCCACGGGACCCAGCACTTCCCTTGCTCCCCAAAAGGCTAGAAGCCAAAAACATGCCCAGAAGTTCCCCATCCCTTATCTGTCAGCTGTCTCCTTCAGGATCTGGGGTACGATGTCATCAGCCTCCGTATAACGGTCCAGGAAAATATGTGCTGTGTTGCCCTGGATCGTGCATGGTTCTCTCTTTGCCCTTTCAAAGCCACATAGTGTCCTCCCTTTCAAAGCAGCACAGTATACTCCCTTTCCTTTCCAAGCCACATGGAGTTCTCTCCTTGCTAAAAGGTCTGCCACCTATTTTTAAATCCCTGGCTGCGTCCTGTGACACGTGGGTGTGGTACCCAGTTCTGACGATTCACAGAATCTTGCATAGGCTCTGTGTGCTCTTTCCCCAGCATTCCATGGTCAATACCCCTCCCATCTTCTTGGGGCCTTGGAAGAACCAAAGCCATTTGCGTAACTGAGACACTAGCTACTAGCCATAGTCATGCAAAGGCATCTTAAAAGCTGTTCTCTTTTCCCATCCCCCAACCCCCAGGATCTAGGGATTTTTGCAGACTCCCACTCTGTAACAATACCACATTTTATTTAACTTTACATCTGTTGATGGACCTCAGTTTGCTTCTACTTTTTGGTTTTTATAAATAATGCTACTATAAACATTTATGAAAATTTTTTTGTGAACAAATGTTTCCAATTCTCTTGAGTACATATCTAAGAGGGAAATTTCTAGGTTATATGGTCATTCTACCTTCCTGAGAACTGTTTTCCATGGTGGCTCCACCATTTTACATTTCCATCAGTAACATATGAAGGTTCCAATTTCCATATTTTTACCAGTTCTTGTTATTTTCTGTTTTGTTTTTTTCTTAATTCTAGTCATTCTCTGAGTGTGAAGTGTTACCTCATTGCAGTTTTGGTGTTCTTCCCCAATGACCAATGATTTTGAGCATCTTTTCTTGTACTTATTGACCATTTGTGACTCTTCTTTGGAGAAATGTCCATTCAGATCCTTTGCCCATTTTTAAATTGTGTTATTTGTCCTTTTATTGTTGAGTTGTTGGAGTTCTTTATATATTCAGGCTACTGGGCCCTTAACAGATAAGTAAGTGATTTGTAAATATTTTCTCATCGCATTATTGTCTTTTCACTTTCTGGAAAAGTGTCCTTTAATGCAAAAAGAATGGGCAAATTTTATGCTGTAGTCTGATTCTATTATGAGTATAGCCTTCAATGGAAGCTCTTTTACGCGGAGAACGCTATTAAGGGGAAAGGCTTGACTATGTTTTGTAATGGTCAAGTGAGAAACTTGGATCAAGTTCAAAATGTGAAACAAAACCAGAGCTGGTAGGTAATCATGGTGGTGGGAGAAAAATCTGCAGGGATGGTGATTTAAGAATTCCTGGAATAGACATCTTCTTCAGAAAGAGAAGGCAATAATTTTAAACCATATAGACAATTACTTCAATTCTCCACTTTTGTTATATGAGCAAACATACTTTTAATGTGAACTGTTTTTTGTGGAGCTATGATCAGAACAGAATATAAAAAATACAAAAATTCCTTATCATATCATGAATCTAACCAATATCTCTCTCCCCTCTCATTCCTTCTCTTCCCCTGTACCCCAAACACCAATGGAACTTGAATTCTTTTCCCAAAAGTGATCAAGTAAGAACAAAATCATGGTATCACATTTATTTTCCAGTCTGAACCGAGCCTCTATGTAATTCAGTTAAAGGCCTAGGTATCATGGGCATATATAAAATATTTATTGAAATGCAATGGACTTTAACCCTTTTTTGGCTCAGACCCTTTGAGAATTTGATAAATGCTGTAGCTTCTGTCCCCACAAAAAGCTACATTTTAACAAAATTTTTCTTAAAATGTGAGGGGTTCCCAGACTTCAATCATCTCTTAGGGATCCACAGAGCCCTGATCTAAAGAAATGAAATCCATCCAACACCCAATGGCCCTCCTCTGTGCAATTTAACTCTTCTGGTTGGGGATCTGTTCCCCAAGGACTTCTCCTGATGATCCTCCCACTCTCGGCTTTACACACCTCTGGATCCGAATGGCTCCTGATGTGTTCCTCAGACATCATTCTTCTCTGGAGCTGTGGGTACACAGCTCTGTCTCCCTCCTGGGCGTCTTCGCTGGGATGACAAATGAGTACACGCTCACAGCAGAACTCAATACTCACTCCCTGAGCCGTGCCCTCCTCATTTATTGTTCAAGTCTCACCTCCTCCCCCTGAGTATCTGTTAAACCCATCTTTCCCCTGAAAAATGGCAAAAGGCCTCTCCACTCCTTCCTTGTCTAATCCACCCTCAGCGCTCCTGCCAAAACGATCTTTTGAAGCATGTCCCTCTGCTTTCTCTGTGTTATAAATATCTACTGTCCATAGACAAAAGCTTAGATTTAAGGAGGCATGGCTAACAAGTATCTTTCTCCCCAGCCTGTGCATCAGATGCTCCCATGTGTCCGCCACTCAGCAGGCACACCTCACTGCGGTATACTGCATGGACCCTTCCACAGGTTCCATCCTCTGCCTCACAACCTTCGCCCCCCTCAATCTGCGATCTCCACTTGTACTTCAAGACTGCACTCAAGTGCTGCCTGCTCTGTGGGGCATTTTCTGACTCTTTCTGACACACCTACTGATTCCTTGATCTGTACCAACCTACCGTCCTTCACAAGCTTCTCCAATACAATCAGTCACATAGTCTTGCAGTTGTCGTTTATCTAATGGACTGTGAGCTGCACAGTGCCAGCCACTCTGTGGGACTCAATAAATTTTTTTTAAATTTTAAATATTTTCATTTATTTATTTCTAGAGAGAGGAGAAAGGAGGGAAAAAGAGAGGGAGAGAAATATCAAGGTGTGAGAGATAGACTGATCAGTTGCCTCTTGCGCATCCCCAACTGGGGACCTGGCCCAGAACCCAGGCATGTGCCCTGACTGGGAATCAAACTGGCGACCTTTTGGTTCACAGGCCAGCACTCAGTCCACTGAGCCACACCAGCCAGGGCTGAATGAACTTTTAAGAGAGATTTTTTTTTTTTTTTTAATGGAAGCAAGGAAAGAAGGAAGGAAAAAAAAAATAAATGAGATTTCCAGGGCTCTCAGAGTATCTTATTTTTTAACTTTATTTTTATTGTTGACACTATTACAGTTGTCCCCATTTTCCCTCCAAGGTATATTGTTCCATGGATCATGACCATGCCTGTAGGAAATCACTTCTGCCCTCCTTGAAATGTAACAATTAAGAGAAATAACCAGATTAACAGCTCAGTGAAGGAAAGGAAAAGAGATTCACATCTCGGTGAAGCCAACAGGCCTGTTAAGACATAAGGAACCCCATCCTTTATTTCTCTGCATTGTGGGTGAAGAGCAGGCAGTTGGAAAATCCAGAAGATCAAGCCAAGAATAGGAAGACTCAGGCATGTTGTCATTTCCCACATTCAAATTGTAAGACACAGTAGAAGTTGACAACAATCAGGGCTATTGTTGCCAAGTCACTCTCAGAGATAGGCTGACTGAGTCTTCTCCAAGTCCCAGCACAGACAGAGATGCACTTACTCATTTATTCATTCAGCCAACCACTATTATTGAGGAAATTCTATGTTCCGGGCACTATCCTAGGTGCTGGAGATACATTAGCAAAACAGATAAATTCTTCTCTCTTGAGAGACTTACATCCTAGTGGGGAGATAAGCAAAATAAAATAAGTGATTCACATAGCTTAGCTGTGCCTCTCTGGGATCTTCAAGTGCCTGGCCTGGAAGCATGGGGGCCCATCATGGTGACATTTGTCTTGTGTTGCCTTCTGGAACTCAGTGGTGTGGTCAAGTATGGGTCATGTGAGAGCTAAGGAACGCCTACCATTATAATAATAGCAAGTATAAATGCTCTTCCTAATAGTTTTCCAAGTTTTCCACAGCCTCAGCTAGAGCAGGACACTCATGTCAGCAGATAATTTACTTGAGATTAGGAAGCTCAAGTCCTTCCCACCTCAAAAGGATTCTGTTTTAAACAGACATGACCACTGTCCAGGGCAGGAGTGTCTTCCATTAAATGGGTACCACCAACCTGTACATAGGTCATCCTGGAGTTGGTAGCAAGTGCCTTGACACATCTCCAGCCCTAGAATCATTTGAAAGGGACTCCATTCAAATATACAGCTTTCTTATAATGAGAATAAGGGTTCTCACTGCAACTTGCTGAACTTTGCTGAGTGACTCTTGGGTATCTCAAGTTCACTTCCTAAATTACTCCCTTTTTAGATTAGTCCCACCAAAATTATCACTTTTTTTTTTTTCACATGGTTAAGCTAGATAGAGCACCAAGATACATATTTAGGTCTTGGCCATCCTTTGCCTCAAGAGGTAAGAGGTCAAGATGTACGAGAGGCACATACATTTCTAGGGAAAGAAAAGTCGTTTGGGGTTCCAGGCCGGAAACACCATCTGTGCTGAGCTGACGCCTGTTTGTTTGTAGAGATGTGCACACAGAATGGGCCTCCTTGAAGGGCATCTTGAGGGGGACTGCAAGGGCATGAGCAAAAGGGTTGGTGCTTGCCCTGGCTGCTGTGGCTCAGTGGATTGAGCACCAGCCTATGAACCAAAGGGTTGCTGGTTTGATTCCCAGTCAGGGCACATGCCTGGGTTGTGGGCCTAGTCCCCAGTTGGGGGTGCACGAGAGGCAACTACACATTGATGTTTCTCTTCCTTTCTTTCTCCTTCCCTCTCCCTCTCTCTAAAAATAAATAAAATAAAATAAAAGGGTTGGTGCTTTGTGTGGATACAGCCAGCAGTTCTGTCAGACCCTGGAAGGAAGAGAGAAGAAGTGCACAGTGGTGGGGAGAGGGTACAGGGGACACGAAGGCCCCCTCCATTGAGTATGATGTCATCGGACAGTTGCATAGTGTGACACCCTAGAGCCTGTTAGAGCATCCTGGCGGGTGCAACAGCTCTACAGGAACGATGGGGAAATGGCCGTAGATGACAAAGGCCCCTCGTCCACACAGCCGGCATGACTAAATGATGTGAGAGCAAAGGGCAGGGCTACTCAGGGCTTGGAATGGGGCCAGGATCCACCCAGCAAACTCGTATGATTTTGTTAACCCCCCAGCTCTTATATAAAACTTTTTAATGGCACCACCATCTATTTTCCTGAAATAAAAAATGTTGAATGTTTCTCTCACACCCGTTGAAGAGGGAAACGAGAGTTTACATTAAATCCAAATGGTAAAAATTTAATATAGCTCCAGCTGCCTGCAGGTTTCTTCAGCTCAGATCGCCCAGGGCCAGAGCTCCTCCAGCTGCTCTGTGATCTCATCCACCGTGAAGGGCGCTGTGCTACCGGGCAGTGCTAAAGTACACGGTGAAAATCATTGACTTACAACCTCTCTGACCAACAGGTGAGTCCATTATCTGGTGGTAAAACAAACCAGCTAGTCCGGTTTAAGAAATAATAATTATCGATTTGGAGTCAGAAAAAAACCCTCGTCTGAGGGCCTGAGGAGCTTTCATTTAGTCCAATGCTTTGAGCTTGGCAAAGGCTTTCTGGAGATTACTTCAGGCTGCTCTGGCATAACCTTCTGCCACCCCTGCTCCCTGACTTCTGGTGTCTCAAATGGGGACAGGAATCAGGGTGATCGGATTTTTGTCCAACTCACCTAGAAAATGTGTTTTGAGTTATTTGTGGGGGAAAGGGAGGGAAGGGAATGCAGGTCATTGCCTATATAACTTTTGGGAAAGGATATGTCAGATTTCAGTGAGGTGGAACAAAGTCTACATGCTCAAACATTTTAAGAGACTCCAGTCTTGGCACTAAAACCGGAACACAGTTAAGAGCAATCAGTGGCAGAGCTTCCTGGAAAGCAAAGCTCTTTTCATTCTGCAGTGAGAGTACCTAGATTCTCAGGCTGAGTGTGGGGGCCTGTGTGATCCTAGTTTTTGATGAATGGCAGGTGATTCATGAGGTTCCTGGGGGCAGCGTTTGGTGGGAGAGAATGGCTCAGCCAAATCAAGTTGGAATCAAATATGTTAAGACTCCCCTGGGGTTCTAAAATGTTTGCTAGTAAATTACTGCCCTTGACCATAACCATCCTACTTGGCATACATTTTAGATGAGAAAAGCAGTGAGTTCAATGGAGTAAAATGAGGTCAGCTGGAAGCAGCAAGTGTCCCTAGCCTTTGAGATGGAGGGAAATTTAGTTGTAAACAGATTAATGACATTTGGGCTCCCTGATGACATACAAGTCTGGTTTAAAAAATACCACTTGATTTCTATACATATTCTACTAATTTTTAAAAGGCAAGCTCTAAAAGGTGTTCCACCCTAAGCCAAATCTGCCGAAATATGTCAGTGGAGATGCTATTTGGTGTACCACTCTACTTATGCCAATAGGAATTTGCTTCTGAATTCCCAGATCATAGTTTCAGTAACCTAGAGCTGTATAACAAAACTTTTTTTTAGCTGTTCAAGGTCTATCTCAAGTCTCATTTCCTTGTTGAAAATGTTTGTTACCGTCTTCGGCTCCAGTTAATTTTCTCACCTTCGGCCCCCTGGTGCATACAGTAGCCCACAGTTTAGTCCTCAGTTATGTGTCACTGTATAGTATTATTTTCTGATTACTGTAGTGTTTGTCATGCTTCATCAACTACATGGCAGCTCCTTGAGGTTGTGACAGTGTTGTCTATAAGCTCCATGGTGTGGAGTGCAAGGCCTGGGAGTGTCAAACCAAACATCTGACTGATTAAAACACAGCGTCATCTGGTTATCTAAGAAAGTGTCTTCTCGGGAGCTAGATATGGCATCCATGCCACTGCTTCCTCCCTTGGAGTGAGCAACCCCAGAATGCCCCACATCTGTCTCAACAGCAAGCAACCTTGTGTTCTGTCATTTGGTACTTGATACTTAACAGAAAATTTGGCCTTAGGGATTATGAAACAACAGCGATGGCTAAGAATTCTGGGAATTCCTTTAAAAAAAAAGATGACAAAATCCGTACTTGTGGGGTAGGTGTTTAAAGGTAGTTCTGGAGACTCTGGAGTCCAGTAACCAGGAAGAATCTGGGCTTTAAATCTGGTTTGAAAATACGGTGTGTGCCAAGAGTAAAGTGGTAGGGAGAAACGATCCGCAGTAGCAGAGCTGTTTGCTGTTAGCCTGGGTTGAATTAGTGGAGGCTTTGGCAAATTGTTTCATCAGATTCCCCTTGTTGAATGTGAGAATTAACCAGTGTGTAAAAACACCCATGGAGAATTTCTTCTCACGGTGTGGACTCCAAACTTGGTTGCCCACCACAGCCAGAAGTCTGTGTTGATTTTCTCTGTCCTTTTAATGGTCTCTGTGTCTCATTCCTGCTTCCACAGGTGGAAAATAAAATCCCACATAATAGTTATGCTTTGGGAAAGCTGAAATAACATATATAGCAACTGAACAGTTATAAGGGAAAAGCACATCATGAATTTAATTCCATTTCCAGATGTAAAATGTCATAAAGAATTTTTTTCCATACTTGGCAAAATAACAGGAATTTTCAAGACCATTTTATTTAGCTCAGTGTACATGTGTTTGTAAGTAGGTATCAGTCTTTCACGTTGTGTTATAAATGCTATGTATTGTAGATTTACTGAGATTAAACTACCAAAGGCCCCACATTCTGCTAGGAGGTGCATGACCCTCATTGAAATGGAAGGGAAATGTGTCTAAATGTAGAATTTGGTGTGTTTTCAAAGCAGGAACTCTGATCCATATGGGGCGGTTTCTAACCAAGGTGATTATTCTCCAGTAACCATAGACACTGGGATTCTCGTCTATTTTTAAAAAGCAGATCATTTTGTCATTCTGCACCTTTTTCATTTTGACTTCTCCTTTTCTTTCACCCTCTTGGGTGAGACTCGGGCTCTTTGTAGGAACACCTGGGTGGGTATGAGCTGAGAAATGCAGTCTGGGAGGAGGTTCCATGCCCACCATCCTCTCAACGATGTCATTTAACTGAAGTATGGCTTTGAGAAGGATAGGTATTAAAAACAAGTGTGATGCTCCAAAAAGCGAAAGATGTTTCAGAGTGGGGCATAAAATTCACCCTAGGGTGGGAATGAGTCATTCTGGGAAAAGTACCTGTGCTACATGCCATCATTCTGATACTAAAGAAACAGTTACTCCATTGGAAAATTAGTTGTACAGGCAGATTAACGGATGTGTCCACCTAAAGGATAACTCCCACTGAGCCTTTTAGAGGCAGGAAAGAGCTCTTTACAACTCAGCTCCTGCTTTGTATAAATTATTAGAGTGAGGGACATGGGAGTACTTTGGGGTAATGAGAAGAAAAATATAATTTGAGAAAGCCAATCAGTTTTCTTGAGTACTTTTAGCAAATTGCTAACATAGTCATAGATTTTGTCCTTAAGACTTTCTGGTGTTTTCCAAGGGGAGATACAAACTTTTTATGTTTCTATTTCTGTTTATTTATTGCAATGCTTAGAAGTGGTGACTTTGTATATATTTTTAAAGATTTTATTTATTTATTTTTAGAGAGAGGAAGGGAGGGAGAAAGAGAGGGAGAGAAACATCAATGTGTGGTTGCCTCTCATGCACCCCCATCTGGGGACCTGGCCCGCAACCCAGGCTTATGCCCTGACTGGGAGTTCAACTAGCGACCCTTTGGTTCATAGGATAGCGCTAAATCTGCTGAGCCACATCACCCAGGGCTATTTCTGTTTAATCACCTAACACTGCCATTTAATTTCATGATTCAAAATGGAAGCTACACTGTCACTCTTGAGTTAGTCTATGTTGATTGACCTGGCCTCACCAAAAATTAGAGAATGCACTAAACAAAATAAGGAATTGCAAAAAGTGAAAAAATTCTCTCATTTAAAAAAAAGGGGGGGGGGGCAAGCAATCCCAAATGATCTCTACTCACTTTCTTGGAACCTTGACTTAAAGGTACCACATCATAAATAATATTTGCATGAATATAATTGGTTGTTGCTTTTGTGTTGAATTGAAACATATCAGCTGAGGAGGGTGATAAAATAAAATGGCTTAGTTCTCAGCTCTGCGGTCTTTTCTATTGTAGCTGTGAGTTGAAATACAGATCCACCAACCATGAGAAACAAATGAAAGCTCCCACCAGTGTCAGCAAAAATTGGGGGCTCACACAAATGATGGACATCTGCATTCCTAATTGGCATCGTTTCGCATTGTACCAGCAGGATGCTGGTGCCAAGGGAGTCCGACAGCTTTAGAGAATTCTAGATATCAGGTTAGGTGGTAGGAGACACCGATGAGGCATGGACGTTCTTTTGTTTGGGAGACTCTCCAACTGTTTGTGATAGCCCTCGTGATTTTTAGTTTCAGGTACCTCCAAATGGCACCCTTGTCAATACTAAATTTGCTGGTTACTTCTAAAACGATCAGTTTATGATCTTAGGAAAACAAATGGTATTGATGGTTATATGATCAGAAGATCGTTGGCAAAGATGCCTACAAATAGTTAACAAGGTAATGGTAAGAAATGTTGACCTTGATTTGTTTAGCTAAGATGTAAAGATTTTTGAAGGTCAAAGGTGTCCTTGTGTAGTGTTTTGGAGTCTAACTGTGTCTGACCCTCTAACATTAAGCTGCTGTGGCCTGCAGTTTTCAAGAGTGAAGCAAACCAGGGGAAAGAGAGAAGGGGGGAGAACAGGAAATGGAGTGAGGTGTTTCAGGAAGTTGTCAGGGGTTGACTGATTGATTCCAGATGGAAAAGGTCAGCCTTCACGACCCAGGAAATACTCACTAGGGGAAAGAAGTTGGCTTGTGGAAGGGGAAGGCCTGGGAGTGAGCTGAGGCTGGAATGCACATTCCACTTCCTTTAGTCTTCAAACATGCAGAAACTTTAACTTCTCCGAAGAGAATAACATCAGTGTTGTCATCGTTCATCAGAAAATAGTGAAGGAAGTTAACTTTGGAGCTCTGACCGTACCAAATGTATCTTCACTTCCATAATGTTGTTCACTCTTCCAGAAGGGGAGAGAATGTGTGTGTAAATCTACATTTGTGTGTGTTTCCAGGTAGAGGAACAACAACTAAACTTGTTTGATTTCATATGATGGAGTTTGTGAATTAAATCTTTTCCATTTTGCAAATTCACTTTAATTGGCTGGTTCTTCTAGATACTTTAGAGTGTAAGATACTTGGAATATTAAAAATAGGAGCTTGTATCTATATATATATACATGCACACGCACATTCATTTGGACATAATTTAAAATCTTGTAATAAATTTTGCAGACACTGAAATAATTCAGGTTAATTCCCTTGCTGTCATGAGAGGCCCGCACTAGCCAGCAAGAGATTAAAATTTATTTCCATTGTTAATAGAAAATAATGAAGTGCATCTGAACCATCAGGGCATGTCATTCGGGAAATGTTCACTTTGGAACTGACTCTCACTCCACCCAAATGGACAATGATGAGATCAGCTGGCTGGAGAAAGCCCACATTTCGCGGCAGGAATGCGCAAGGAGCATTAGCGTACAGCATGACAAGGAGCCCGTGGAATGAATTCAAGTGGTCTCAGAGAGAGCACTCTTGGCCCCCACGCAGTCCATGCCGTCCGGGGCAGGCCAAGCTTCCATCAGCGTGCCTAGTTCATATGGCTCATCAGCAATCAAAGCCTGAAGCACCCTCTCGTTTCTGCTTTTTCCCAGCTATGTCTTTGAAAATCCATTCACACACACAATTTACCAAAGTGGTCTGATTTCTCTTTTTCCTCTACCTTCTCCTATTGCATTCAGAGGGGAGGCAAGTCCAGGGTGGATGCTTCTCTCAGCCCCTGACCAGGAGCAGGCCCGCCCTTCCTGACTGCCGCCACCCACGCTCCTCGCAGATGCCCTGACAAGGACACGTGCCTCCGGGCACTCAGTCTTACTGAGGATATCTCTGTGAAGGATGTCTCTGTCTCATGGTGGCCACCCTAAGATAAGAACTTTCTGGAAGGACTTTCCCCAGACTCTTAACGTAATAGCATGGAGACAATTGAAAACAGACACAGAGCTAAACAGGCCGTATCCTTCATTTGTGAGCAATTGTACTGATAATGATTTTCTGAATGACAACTGGAGAAATATGCTGGGTTTTGTGCAGTCAAGTCATTGGTTATATTCCCAGAATCTGGCATAACACAGTACCCTATACACATGGTAGGAGTTCAGTGAGTGCTTTTGGGTTGAATGATTGGAGCCCACTGGTGTCCAGGTATAAGTTCCCATGTGCTACTGTCATGCCTGTGGTGCCAGGCAGATGAAATACTTTGTGGATCATAGTTGTAGGGTTTTCCCAAACCCCCATTATATTAAAATATATATTAAAAAATGTAAAAGAGGACATCTAAAACTCTATGTAAGTTAAAAAAAATCAGAAGCACGTTGCCTTGAGGAGGACTGACTAAGATAACTTTCTGGGGAGATGGAAATATTCTAAATTGTGATACGGTGTGGATTACCTGCACCTGAGTATACCCATTTGTCAAAATCAGGCAGCTAAGATTTGTGCATTTCAATGCATGTAAATTTCACCTAAAATGGGCATTCATTATATTATTCTGTTTATTTTGTTTTCTTGAAATTATTATAGCAAAAAGTTTTGAATGCCGGTTATGAATCTTATTTCTTATTAGGAGCAAGGCCGGGTCAAGGTTTCTTACCCTTTCACTGCATAAGTAAGGAAAGGGTCGCTGAAAAATTACAAGTAGCATATCAGGAAGAGTCATTTTCAATTACAGCTCCTCATTATGTACCTATTCAATGGCTTTCCCTGAAAAGTTTATACATATGCATGAATATGTATTACATGTTGTTTTCTCAAAAACAATATTGCTTTGTGTTGCTGGTGAGTAGACTCTTATGTAGGATGGCTCATCTTCCTGGATCAAGTATTTGTAAGTGGGTGGTGGGTATGTTCAAGTCCACTCGATTCTGCTACACTTTCCCTCCTACTCAGGCCTTGACTGATCTCTGCTTCTTTGGACTTCTCCCACGCTCCTGATCTGCAGCTCACACATAGAACTCAGCAGAATCTCATTCCTTGTGCTGCTTGTTTTATGTGTTAGCCACATTTCTCCAGCTCGAAAGCAAGCTCTTTGACTGTAGAGGTCACACCTTGTAACTTTTGGTCTCTAGCCCCGTGTCCCTCCTTTCAGAGCCTCCCCCAGAGCTTAGACTATGGAGAGGCTCAATGAGAGGTGTCATCTGTCCTATTGACTGGTCAGCCTACACAGAAGCCAGGGAAACTCATCCGGGCCCTACATCAAAAACTTTACATGTGTTTATTCTTATTTGTCTCTTTCAGCCCTTGAGACATAGGCATTGTTTATGTTGTACAGATTAGAAAAGCGGAGATTGGAAAAGGCTGGTAATTTGCCCAGGTTACAAGTTAGGAAGCAGCAGGTGTGAAATTTGGGTTTAGTTCCATATAACTCCAAATCTATGCTCTTCCATGGCTCCACACCCACCTCGTCCCTTTCCTCTGGTTAGACGCTGAATGTGCTCCATTCTCAACACTGAACTCCAGCAACCTGACCTTCCCACCAGAAGTCCAAGCACCTGCCGCTGCTTGCTCATAGACAGGGATACCACAGACGAAGCGCCAGGCAGCCCCTTCATGCCAGCATTATCTGAGCCTATGTCAGAGACGCAGGAGCCCAGCCCCAAGGTTGGAGAAATGACCTCCCAGCTGGTGCTTAGATCTCAGCTTCCTGGTCACACACAGTCTTGTTGCTATGACAGCTCAGGGGTCAGCTGGGAATGACTGTCCAGGCATTTTGATAAGAACGAGACTTCTAGAAGCAGCAGGCAGATAGCCAGTTTCCCCACTTCAGTATTGGGCATAGTCTGAACAGACATGGGTGCCGGCACCTGGGCCGAGGTTGGTCTCTTCTACAACACTCTGTGGCGATCACAGGAGGACATGAATGCCAGAGCACAGCTCTGTCCCCACACTCTCCCATCTCTCCTCAGCCACGTGGAAACCGGACAAACAATTCTGCTACATTTACTACTTCATGTGAAAAGAACTCCTTTTCTTTTGCTTTAAATGTGCAGGTTGTGTTGTCAACAACGGTGAATGTGGACGGGCACGTGCTGGCTGTTTCCGACAACATGTTTGTTCACAACAACTCAAAGCATGGGCGGAGAGCGAGGAGGCTGGACCCATCCGAAGGTAGGGTTGCTGTGGGCTGCTGCGGGCCCCAAGCACAGCCCACAGATGAAGTTCTCTCAAACGTCCTTGTGTGAATTTCAAATTGATGTCTCTGAGTAGCAGTGGAGAAAGTACACAAGGCCATGTGAGTCTTAAAGTGAAGTAGTAAACACTGACTCCTGCCTGCTCCAGCGCAGCCCTACACATCCCGCCCCCCATGCTCAAGCCCCCGCGCCTCCTCAGTCCACTCCATTCAGTTCTGTGTTTTTCTTTTTGCTTGACAAGTATTTCAGGCAAATGTGGGCCTATGACATCTTAGTTAAACAGGAACATTACAGTGCCAGACATGTATGAATAAGTGTCAGATGTGCCCTTAAACAGATTGTGGGCAAAACAAAACAATGTGCAGAATGAAACTGACACTAATTGATTTTTGTTTGCTTGGACTAGAAGAAATCATGGTCTGTTCTGGGTAGTTTTCCAAGTGCATTAAAGTAATTAGAAATACCGGTAACTGTTAAACTTCAACTTGTCTGAAAAATTAAAGTGTATTGAAGAAGATAACTGACAAACCTAAGTGAAGTCCATCTAAGTTCTCCTTCCTTCCACACTCCCCAACCCCCTGGTATAGGAGGTCTCAGACTATAGCATAAATAGTTAAATTAGGGTGCTATTTGAGTGTGATGTCTGACTGTACACTGCCCACCAGCACCCACCCCAACTTGGCCTTTAAAATGTGTCTTGTATCATTTAAAATAGGAATTAATGGACTGAAAGAAAATGATTGAATCAGTAAAGAATTTGGAGTGGTGTTAATTCTCCCACAGTGGGCACTGAAGGGGAGAAGGAAACCCCAGGGTTCAGAACTAGGAACCCATCCAGTTTCCTTTGACTGATTGGATGTGATTGACTGGCTGTTCAAAGGAGGCTCATGTTTTTGGAGTCCTGCCAAAGTTCTCTTCCACCTTTGACCCTGTCAGCTTTGGAAATGGAGTGATGGATTGACTTTAGTTATGGCCTGAAAACCATATTGAGTTCCTGTTGGGATGTAAAGTCCAGAGGCCTCAAACATATGGAAGAAGGTGGGGGTGTGTGTGGAAGATGCTTCCTACAAAGTTAGGAAAGTGATTGCAATTGTCTTTTGATAGAGCTGAAAAAAACCTTCACCTCTGTTAGATTTTGCTTCCTTCTCTCTCTAGCACTTTAGCAGGCCTTGTAAATCTTAACATCTTGGTGCAGAGGAGGTGGAGAGAGAAAAGGGATTTACACATTTCCAGTGTGGTCAACTTATAAAAATACGGAGAAAAACAACAGAGTTCTAAAAACACCCTTTGCACAATTAGCTAAGTGTTTTATGTTTTTATACATAGTGGTCAACTCATTAGGCTTTAATGGACTGGTGAAAACCAACAACCAATTAAGAAATGATGGCAAATCAGCAAAGCTCAACTTGAACTTCTTGGAATGACCAACAGCTTTCAAGAGCAGCCAGTACCCTAAGCTCCAAACTGCAACCACCAAAGGGCAGACCTGACTTTTCTTTTCTATCTTGTTAGCTACCCCCTGCATCAAAGCCATCAGCCCAAGTGAAGGCTGGACCACAGGTGGAGCCATGGTCATCATCATTGGGGACAACTTCTTTGATGGACTCCAAGTGGTGTTTGGGACCATGCTTGTGTGGAGCGAGGTAGGCAAGGGCAATTTGCTTTCCTGATTTTCTTTGGCCCAAAGATTGTTTTGCTCTGGAGAAACTAGTAATTCCTGTAATGTCAGCAACATGAATGTACATTATTGAGTACCTACTATGAGTAGAGCACCAAAGATTAACCACACGTAAACAACAATTTATTGCAGGCATGGATACCTTCAAAAGATAAATATTCATTGCAGTATTATTTATAATTGTGAAAAATCAGGAATAGCCTAGATATTGGATAACAGAAGAATGGTTAAATAAATGATGAAATATCATTCCACCATGAAAATTTTTGTTTTGAAAAAATTTTGATGACCAGGAGAAGGGTGAATATTTATGCTATACTGCTAAATGAAAAATATCAGTACAACAGTGTCTGAGGATGTAAAATATAATTATATAACATTCATAGAAAAGTACTGGAAATACACCAAAGATGACTAATGGTTGTCTTAGTTATGCAATGTTAATCTTTTTCCTTCTATTTTTCTGTAATTTCCAAATTTTCTAAAGTCGAGATGTTCTACTTTCATAATGAGAAAACCAACAAGACACGTTGCAGAAAGATAACTAATGATGCTAAGTTGGAGGTGGAAGTTGCCAAATCAATATGTGAGGAGGTAGCAGGGTAGGACTTGGAAGGAGGGTGTGATTACAGGGATGGGGGAGGGGTGGGCACAGGAGGTAGGGGGGACTTGAGCTGAGCTGGTAGTAGGGAAAGGACTTGGATAGGTTAGGTTGAGAAGCAATTTCAGGGTGAGAGACAGGAGCAGAATGTTCAGAGTGCTGGGGTGTTGTGAGTACATCAGTTTGCCCTGGTGGGAGCAGTTGTGGGAGATCCTCATGTTCTCAGTATGTTCAGTGGTAACTTGTATAATAGGTGTTGTATTTCCCTGCCTTTTCATTCTTCAGCTAATCACTCCTCATGCCATCAGAGTGCAGACTCCCCCTCGGCATATCCCTGGAGTAGTGGAAGTGACTTTATCTTATAAATCCAAACAGTTCTGCAAAGGAGCTCCAGGGAGGTTCATTTACACAGGTGAGTGAGAGCATGATTCCAGGGGACTGGCCCCTGGTTCACCTTTCCTCTTAAGTCCTAGTCTCTCTACTTTTGAATCATTCTAACTTTTCTAGGTCTTTCTCCTTGTGTGGGGAGAGTGGACTGGGTAAAAGGCATTGAATAGGGAACTATAAACTTGATTCTAAATTTGTATTTTACTTAAGCAATTCCATGTCTTGTTCAGAGTCTGGGAGAGGGTCCTGGCAGCTCATCTCAGGAGTACATCCTTCTAAATTTAAATAATTCTGCTAGTACCTTGCTGGAACAGACCTTTATCCAAGCAATCAGATAAAAACATTAGACAAGGTTGTGGGACACAACTAAATTTTCTTGAAAAGGATTCAAGGAAGTTGCCCATTGATGCTGCAGAATGATTCAAATTGTTTTAAAATTTTATCTACTGTATATCTCAACATTTGTTGACTATCTACCCTGTATCTATAACTTTTTCCTGGTGTAAGGTTCAGGGTCATAGGACACATGGTCTTTATTTGGAGCTTAGAGCTGTTGGAGGAGGCAGTGGTATATTGATTGCACAGAACACCCAGAGAATTAGAATATTCAAAATGTCTGGTATTTCTAATAAATGGAATATGAATTCCAGGAAAAGAGAGTTTAGTGTGGACTAGAGTAGTAGGATAAGATTTCAAGGAGGAAATTTTTAAGGATTGGGAGCATTTAGATAGACAAAGAGAAGGAAGAATGGAAGAATGTTTTTATGATGGAAACTCATGTGCAAAGGCCCAGAGGGTGATGTGATGAGCAGGTAACTGGAGGAGAGAGGGTTGGCTCAACAGCCATGGCAGTGTATTTGGGTAGAACTAAGACCAGAACTTAGCTTAGATGATCTATGCATGGGAGACAAAGAAATCATAAAACAGCTTAAAAGCCCTGTATGGTACCTAGAGTAGTCAAATTCATAGAGACAGAAAGTTGAATGGTGGTGTTTAGGGGTTGAGGATGGGGAGAACGGGAGTTGTTTTTTAATGGGGCCAGAGTTTCAGTTCTGCAAACTGAATTATTTTCACAGCAAAATGTGAATGTACTTAAGGCTATTAAACTATATACTTAGAAATAATTTAAGATGGTAAATTTTGTTATGTGTATTTTATCATAATTTTTAAAAAATGAAAAAGAAAAGGTTTGGTCATTTGGACTTGTTTCAGTAAGATATGAGATGAATCGAGGGTTCCCATGCAAGGGAAAGTAACTCAAAAGTGTTATTTTAGGAAAAATGAATACAGTTGATATAAAGACTGATTTAGTTGGGGGAAAACTTTGAAAGACAAAATGGGGGTATAGAGAAAGAAATATATAAACCAAAAAATATATCAGGCATATTATAAATTTCTAATAATATTATTTCATAGTGTATTCTTTCCTTTAGACTCAGCCTCCCATTCTTATCTACGTGTCCACGTTTTGCTCAGAGTAGATGGAAGTGGGCTGAAGGAGGTGCCCATGGGAGGGAGCTTACATACAAGATGAAGAAATCTTGAGGGGCTTTGGGAGCACCCACGTGTAGGGCTCAGGATGGTAGGGAGAAGTCTGTGAAGGAGAAGAAGTAGTCAACCAGAAACATGGGCTAGCTCTGGAGTCAGGTGAGCAATGGGTCCCACTCCAGGACACTTTCTGCACACAGAGCTCCAGCACCTGTATTTTCCCAAATATACCTACGTGCGTGGATGACATGTCTGGCCTGCGAGGAAATGGGTAAGACTAATACCAATCATGGCACAACCAATTCTCAACTCCCTTCTGAAGTAACAGACTATCTCAGTACTCAGTGGGGCTGTAGTCATCTGGAGCCAAGTGTTTTCGCACACGTGTGTGTGCGTGTGCGCGTGCATTCATGTGCACATGCATGTATTTGTTCGCACACATGTGTGTGTGCATGTGTTAACTTCCTCTGAAATCAGGTCTTCTCCCACTTGGCTTCACTTTAAATCACCAACACTTAAGCTGGACCCTGGACCAATTAGATTTAAATCTCTGAAAGTGGGACCTTAGGTATCAGTGTAATCCATATAGTCAATGAACAAACATCAGCTCTAAGTTATGCGCAAGGCACAAAATCAGTCATACCAGTGTGCCTCTACAAGGGGGAGAGAAACACTTGTAGATTAAGATAATTGGGTTGAGTCCCATAAGAGGTGTAAATGTAGAAAGAGTGGTCAGAGCACTGAGTGGGGAGTGGTTAACTTTAGGGAATCAGTGAAGGCTTCCCAGAGGAGGTGACAATAGTGTCACATTTTGAAAGCAAAGTAGGAATGTACCAGATAGAATAGAAGAGGCTGTGGACCACAGTTTGTGGAAACAGAGTGCCTGGTAACAGAGGCACCCACATAACCACGAAAATAGTAATAGATGTTATGTTACATGTAAATTCAAAGAATCTTAGAGACAATGAGACGTTGAAGATCATCTGGTCAAACTCCATCTTTTGCAGATGAGAAAAGTGAGACCAAAGAGAAGTGACTTGCTCACAATTATCCATTGCATTCAAGGTGGAGTCAGAATAAGACTCGGGTCTTGGGCCATCCTGCCGGGGTGTCATCATGAATGCAGTGGCATCAAATAGCTCTATTTTTCCAATGAGCCATGAATGACTTATTCATGAAGCAGACAGTGTTGGAGCACAGCAGTAGGCTCCACGCTGTGCTATGTGCTGGGGATGCTGCAGACATGTCAGACCACCAGGGCTCTTGCTTCCTCGGTGTGAGGTAAAGGTGAAGTGCTCAGACTCTGGGCTCGCATGGCCTGTACGCACATTCGGCTTGCCTCTAAATAGTCCTTACACCTTTCATAAGTGCCTTAACCTCTTAGTTTCCCATCTACCAAATGGGTTACCTACTCACAGAGCTGTGGTGAGAACTACATAATACAACATCTAGAAATAGCAGAAAGCATCTGGGATAGAGAGCAACTAGATCTTATTGTTCAAGAGGTATTTATTATTAATATTATTCTTGTTGCCATTAGTCTTATCATCCTGGAGACTGCCATGAACATGAAATCACAAGTGTTATTAGGATTAACAGTTTCATAGGATGCTGTGGATATATGCCAAGGAAATTGAACCTTCTTTAATGGAGATGACAGGGAAAGCTAAGACCAGTCCAAACACAGAAAATAGTACATTCAAAGGTCCTGGGGTAGAGAAGAACATGGGATGTATTTGATGGCCACTATGAACAGGGCAGAGAGAATGAATTAAAGAGAGCTGGGGTTCAGGCTGAAAGGGAGGGTTGGACTGCTTGCTTGGGTCTCCCCTAATGAACATTAAGGATGTTTTCAATCCTTATGAAAACACAGGAACCACTGGAGTATTTTAAAGCTGGGGAATGCCATGACCAGATTTGCCTTTTAAAAGATTATTCTGGCTGCAGTGTTGAGAATGGCTTTGAAGCCAGGGTAGATTCAGGGGGTCAGCTGGAGGCCATGTGGTAGCCCTGGCCAGCAATGATGGCAACTCTGGCTGGAGCGCCAGCAGTGGGGACAGGCAGAAAGGGGTGAAATTTAGGAGGTAGCACTAACTGGACTTGATGATTGATTGGATGGGGTGAAGGTTGGGGAAGGGAGAGGAGGGGAAGACTCTCAGGTTTCAAGTTTGAAAAATTGGGTGGGTGTAGCTTAGAAAGTGATTTTTAAAAAGGTATAAAGTGCTAAAGGGAGTTCAGAGGAAGGACAAAAGCCTTCCAGCTGGTGGAAAGGTGGGAAGATTTAATATTGTAAAGATGTCAATTAATGAATCCATTTAACACAATGCCAGTCAAAGTACCCACAAACTGGGGAAACTACAAAAGTTCACTAACGTGCTAAAATAGGACCTCTCCTTTTGAAAAATGACAGGGCCTTGCCCTACCAGACATTAAAGCCAATTTTAAGTTTCAGTAATTAAAATAATATGGGGCTTCGTAGGAGCTTACAGAAATATCAGGCAACAGAAGAGAGCATTTAAAAACCAATGGTCTGTGTGCCCATGAAGAGTGTAAATAGGTCAGTATCCGTTTAGGTGAGGAACCTTCGCAGGGTCATGTGGGAAAGAAGCAACGTTCCACAGGCGGTGCGGGGCCGACTAGGGAAGCACTTGAAGAAAGTTAGATATCTAATTTCATATTATGACTGAAACATATCTGAATTAAATACATACTTTTAATTAAAAGTGTTAACATGTCAAAAAATTGTTATAGACTTGAGCTTTGCCAATCTTGTACAGAGACCATCAAGCAATAAATATGTGAGTACATAAAAAGAAAATTTTAAACCAAAAAAAAAGGACAAACTAGGAACATATTGTTATATATGACATATGGTCTCATGTATAAAAAGATTCATTCATTTGTTCAGCAAAAGTTTATTTTATGCCTGTTGTTCTTCAACCACAATGTTATGCATGCATTGTGGATAAGAGGTTAAGGAGATAAAGAAAAATACCTAAATTAAAAACTAGCAAGGAACATCAGGCATTACGTTGGGAAGAAATATAATTAAGCAATAACATATTTTTTAAAATCCCAACCACATTCATACTCAAATAAATGCGAATTAAGCAGCTTCATGATCACAGTTTCCCCCTATCAAATTGGCAAAGTTTTTTTAACAAATAAAAATACCCAGGATGGCAAAGTTAGAAGTGGGAACTTGCTAATGCTAATGCAGGAAGGTGGGTGGCTCCAGGAGGGCATCTTCATGGTACATGGGATGAGCCTTAGCAATGACTGTGCCCTTTGACCCAGCAGTTGTGCTTTTAGGAACGTGTACTAAGGAAATCAACGAGTCTTCCTGAAGGCTGGTTATTGGAGCACAGTTTATAGTAGTGAAAAATATAAAACATCCTTAGTGTTCATTAGGGGACTCATTAAATAAATAATGGAACATCCTTACCCTGAAACACTTTTTAGACATTAAAAGTAATGCCGTGGGTGGATATTCAGTTACATGAAAAATCTCTATGATACAAGGTTTGTTTTTTTTTTTTAAGCACAGTATGATCCAATTCTTATATATATATATGAAGAAATAGTTGCATTAAAAAAACCCAAGAAAGGTATGGAAGCCTGCATACCAAGATGCTAAGAATGAAGGGTTTTGAGTATTGTATTATTATTATTATTATTATTATTATTTGCCTACTTATACAGTTGATCCTTGAACAACATGAGGGGTTGGGGGCCCAGACCCCCTCACACAGTCAAAAATATGTATAAAACTTTATACTCCCCCAAACTTCAGTCACTTCTCAGTGTCTGTGGAGGACAGGTTCTAGGAGCCCAGCAGGCCCCCAAATTCCAGGACGCTCAAGCCCCCTTTTATAAAATGACATAGAACAGTGCAGACAGTTGGCCCTTAACAGCCACAGATTCCCAGTTGGGGTCTAAAAATACTGTTTTATAGCCGTGGTTGTTTGAATCTGTGGATGTGGAACCCAGGGATATGGAGGGCTGACTGTATATTTATTGAGAAAAAAATCTGCATGTAAGGGGACCCATGCCCTTCAAACCTGTGTTGTCTGAGGCGCAACTGTATTTATTATTTTCTAATAAAATTAATTTTTAATTAAAAATTAAATGAAGAAAATATGATGTAAAAATGAATGTCACCCATGTTTAAATACTGAAACAGCACACACTATTACACTGGATTCTGTGGGTACAAAAAAGGGGTTGCTAGCCAAGGAAGCAGGGATGCTTTCAGAAGACTGCTTTGGGAGGGAGGAACCTGAAGGGCAGTTAAGGGTAGAGTGGTGGGGACACATAGCACATTCTCTCACAGTCATAGAAGAAAATAAATAGGAACACTGTCCAGGATGGCTCAGGGGGCTGTCACTGCCTATGAACTTCCACCTTGAGGTTGTTGGGCCACAGGCTACTTGGGTTGGTGGAGACAAGTGCTTGATGTTACCTGTTGAGAGTTTCAGATGCCACAGGGAATGGATTGGCGGTCTCTGGTCTTGCCCACTCAACAAGCAGCCGCCAATGTGGAAAGCTCACCTACAACCCATTGCGACCCTTGGTCCAGGGACTGGAAAGGCAGTGGCTTCCCAGCTGACTGAAGATGGGCTGCTCTGCCTCAGCAACGTGGAGAACCATGGCCTCCTCCATGGAAGGGGGCAGACAGAGGCCCCTCGGAGGTCCCGCTGGCCTGCTCTCCTGAGCCACACTCTGAGCCCTGTGGGAGATGAGGGCTGCGGGCTCACATCCAGGGCTAGGCTGCGGGACAGTGTGTCAGAGATCACTGTGGGCCTACACACAATTCTCAGCTCTGGCAGTGAGCTAGGGAATATGATCTTGGGTCCAGAGGGGAAGAAAATCTTGAAACCTGGAGAACCATAGTGGGGACAGAGTGAGTGCGCAACACTGCGTCTAAGAGGAGACATGCTGCACTCTGCCGGAATACCTGCGTGAGATGCCAGCCTTGCCATCTGTGACTTGTTTTTTTGTCAAGTCACCAGCCTCTCTGAGCCTCTTTTCCTTCCTCTATAGAGCTCTGGTACTAATTATACTATTACCCAGAGCTGTTTCCCTGATGTGGCTGAGCCTGAGACTCATGCCTGGCCCACTTCCAGATATGCTGAGTCATACTCTTCTGGGAAGGTCCAGAATCTGTATTTTAAACACAGAAATGAGTTTAGGAAACCTGAATCCTGCTCATCAAGCTGGTGTAGAGACTTCCTGGCTTGCAAAGTACTCGACAGCATGGGGCAGTTCCTAGGAATGAGTCATTGAGCCGTGAACACACCAATATTTACTCTTCTGTGGAACTTTCTAGAAGGAGACTCAAAAAGTAGGTGGTGGGAAAGGAGCCTTTGAGAACCTACCCTCCTTCAGTCCCAACCCTACCACACGCATTCTGTGGTTCTTGGTGCAAACCTGGATGGTTCCTGTATCCAGGGACACATGATCGTAAACCCAAGTCTATTAGATATACCTTATCTGGTATAATTAGCCAAAATGCTCTAATCAGCTCCCAGTGGTTATTGCTGCAAAGAACAGTGTAAATAACACCAGGGCTCTGAGAAACAACAGCTTCACACGTATGACTTTGCAGGTCTCTTTTTCTCTCGCCACAATTTGCTACAGTGCAGCTTGTTGCTGCTGAACCAAGAGGCTCAGCTCCTCTAGAGAGGCCTAGTGGCCTCCCCGCTGTTTGAGACAGAAAGGCAGGTGCCAGCTGAAGCTCAGCAGGGAGATTCTCTCCTCCCCTCCCACCCCCAGACTCATCTGCGTAGAGCAATGACTCTGGTTGAGATACCCAACAGGGCCATGGTGATTGGTTGTGCGGGTGCTTCTTGGCTGTCTTGAGGCTGCAGGGAGAGACTGTCTGGAGCATGGCATTTGGGGGTGGAATCGCTATCACCTATAATTGTAAAATCTACACCGGCCACTGAGCCTGTGAGAAGTCCTGATGCGTGGACTGTGTCAGGTCACCAAGGAGATGGATGCCAATGAGCACAGTCTCAGTCCTGTTCCTGCAGTTCTTTGCAGAATCTGGGCTAAACATTTGATTGCTGATTAAGAAGTCTCCCGAAAGTTCTATCATCAGATAGAACTGGTAGGAAGAAAAAATGGTGCTAGCAATTCAGTAGTCACTTTCTCTGTCATCTGTTGAGCATACAGGGCCAGGCCCTGTCCTAAGAGCTCAGGTAATCACCACCTTTTCCTGTTATGCAGGTTCTCTCAGTGTCTCCACTTTACAGACGAGAAGCCTGCTTCCTGAGGTCACCAAGCTGCGTCCTATCCTAGCTGTCGTACTCCAGAATTGCGCTCTTACTTACTAGTCTGTGCTGCCTACCACTGCTGTACATGGAGCAGGGGAAACGATGCCAGGGCCATGTGCTCCACTGCATCTGCTGGTGTTACTTGGCACATGCCCATGGCTGCAGTCAGGCTGTCACTTTGAGAAAAGGCACAGGGGGTGGGCCTGGCCGGGCCACACAGATGGGGCTTCCCCTGGCCCTGGTGGCCTGGGTCGCAAAGTGCCGTGTTTCTATTTCAGTGGCTCTAATGGGCCTAGACTCTATGGAGTGCTTTAAGTTCCTTAGAAGTCATAGAGATTATCCTTCCCATGAATAACTGAAGTCACAGGAGGCAAAAGAGTACAGATTCCACTTTGTTATTGAACTTGAGTGAACTTAGCATTGGGGCAGATGACAGTGAGTGACACCATTGAGCGGCCTGGATTTGAGTCCCAACATCCCAGCAAATAAATCACATAGCCATTCTTCGCCTATGCTTTCTAACCTCAAACACAAGCAAACATTTTACTGGGAAGATGAACTTATATGGATATGCAAGTGTATAGGTACGGAAATACAGAGATAGAAGCAGAGTTCAGCATTGTGAGCACCGGCCAAGGAGCACAGTTCCAGGGTGATTCCCGGTGGCTTCCTCCCTCACTGCTGTTTGGTTGAGGGGGGCCTTTTTTGCATGTCTTCTCTTCTGTGAGAGGTGAATTCTTTCTGAAAGCCCTGTCATGTTGTGCTCTTAGTATCTGGCTTTAGGTTAGAAATCAGGTTTTCTGTTTTGTTTGTTTTTAATTTATCTTTAAATTACAGTTGACTTACAAGATTATATTACTTTCAGGTATACAACATAGTGGTTAGACATTGCTATGCCTTAGGTAGTGATCACCCCAATAAGTCTAGTACCCATCTGATGACACACATGGTTATTACAATCTTACTGACTGTATTCCCTGTGCTGTACTTAGAAACCAGAGTTCTGAAGGAGACAGAGAAGGCCAGCGCAGCCTGAGAACGTGAGGTCTGCAGGAGGGTGAGGCAGAGGGGGCTTTCAAGGGGGGACAAAAGCAGCAGAAGAGACCGCTGGGAGCAGCTGGTCTGGGTGCGTGCAGGAGGACCTGCTCCGGAGTGTGGCTTCATTGAGAAACTGGCAAACACCCCTGGCTAATTGAGACACTGAACTTTTACATGAGTACAAATGCATTTGATTACCTCCTTTTCATTACTGGGGGAAAGTGTTCATCAAAGACAAAATGGCCAAGGACAGGCAGCAGTAGGGAGGAGAAATGAGAGGCCTAGATTTTTCCACAAGTCCCCAAATCATACCCTGCACAGTCTCCCCCTGGGGGCTCAGCATAGGTGTGGGGTCCTGTTTTGTGACATGGCACAGCACAGGTGTGTGAGCTGGATGGAAAATGTTCACAACTCATCCATGCCACATTCCTTTTTATTCTTACAGCATTGTCCTGGAAAATTCCTCTTAAGATATGTATTTGATTTTTACTTAAAAATGCCCAATTCAGACATCAGACACTGGCCCAAGTACAATTGTCCCTGTTCACACTGGGAACAAGTGGCATCGATGGCCCTCCTAGTAGGTAGCCTGCAGTTGTACCAACGTTGCCTTCACCCCATCTGAAATCCATATCTGTCATTCAGCTGAGTCTGAGGAGGGATGTCTCCATTGGCAGCCCCAGAATAGGGGGCTTCTGTTCACTGGAGACATCCCAGCTCCATAATGGCATGGTGCTCTCTGTTATAATATTCTAAACACACATTATAGCACGCACGAGCATACTCGTAACTGCTCCATTGTGGCATTTAGATTTACCCTTGAAATTTATCTTTAATTTTTACAGTTGTCTCCTTAACCATGTATAGTACTCCCTTCTCCAAACAACCTGTCTTGCTGCTGCAGTTTTTCTTGAAAGCAAAGCGTAATTAAATATTAAATTAATATTTCATTTAAAATTAAATATCAAAGGCTTCCGTCTAATCTTTCACTTGTGCCCTACTGGTTCTCACCTCATGTTCTCATTCCTGTATCCACAAAGGCAGGTACCACCTCTTGATAACGTGTTCCTGTATTATCTTTGTCCTTTTCTTTTTTTAATTGGTGACACTGAATTTTTGCTACATGGAAAAGAATGGACGTACGGGGAGATTTTAATGTATCAAAGGATTTAATTCAGCAACCTATGGCTTCAACCCCACCATCACCATTTCTCAAAGGATTTTACCGCACAAAGTAAATTATTGTCTTAGAGTCATGTAATGCAAGAGCTTATAAGGGGTCTTGGAGGCCATTTAGCTGAACCTTTTGTCTTTGCAAAGAAAGAAACCAAAGTCTACCCAGCCTTGAAGGTGGCATCATTGGTCAGGGTCTGGAACTTCGGCAGAGCCCAGCGATGCTGGCTTTATCTCCATCACACCATTAAATTCTATGGAAAAATGTAACTTGGGCCCTGGCAGGGTGGTTCAATTGGTTGGAGCATCATCCCATGCACCAAAATGATGCATGCAGGTTTGATTCTCGGTCAGGGCACATATCTAGTTTGTGTGTTCAATCCCTGGTTGGGGCACATACGGGAGGCAACTGATCAGTTTTTCTCTCTCACAATGATGCTTCTGTCTTTCTCTCTCTCTTTCCTTTCCTCTCTCTCCGAAAATCAATAAACATGTTGTTAGGTGAGGATTTAAAAAATTTAACTTGGGAGCATTAAAATGTTAATTGAATGTAGCTTTTGAATGTTGGACACACAAGCACAGGGCAGAAGGTAGATGATTGGAGGAGGAAATTGGGAGGAAGTAAAGGGAGATAGAGAGGAACCAGCTCATAGCCCAAAGAAGGCACATGTTACGGAATGAATAAGTAGGATCAAAGTTCCTTGAAGACACAGACATTGTGAGGGAAAAACAGTGGCGAAGTCCTAAAGCAGCATGAGGCCAGGAGCTAATCTGTGGATACCTAAATTCTTCCCCAAGCTAGGCTGTATTTTCCAGCCTTCCCGTCCTGACAGCAGAGTGACTGTCTTTGATGAGAATCACGCGGAAAGGTGTTCCTGATGCATGTTTTCTCTGCCTGTTTGTCTGGCAGTCAGAGATTTTAGCTTTCTTAGGCAGGCTTTCCCCCCATTGTTTTCTTTTTCTAAGAGGAGACTGATTTAGGGTTAGGACTGGCGAGATCCTCTGGTTCCAGGGGCTAGAGTCCTTAGTAGATGGTGAGCTCTGTGTGCTTCTGACAAAAGTGAAGACCCTTTGCTGCAGGTGAGTGAATGTATGTGCAGACACACAGCTGGGATTGGACTTTCTAGACTTTTACGGGTCTCTGGATGACCACCCACAAACTCCGCCACGGTCCTAGGCTCCAACTGAAAGCTTGCTAGTGAGGAAAGCTGAATCCCAGGTGGCAGCCAAGTTGAACACTCAGATCTTCCCTTACCGCATCAGCGTAGTTGTCTTCTCTCAAATTTCTGCAAAGAACTCCATTGACCCTCGATGCTGCCATTGTGGTGATCAGCACTCCTATTTGTCATGGGTATGAGTGACCTCCTGTCTGCATTGTCAAGGCTGTCTGGGGCAGGGTTGATCAGAACTTAACAGAGAATCCCCTGTCCATGTTATTCAGTGTCCCCTATATTTTTGGGAAACAGGAGTGAAGACAAAAGCTGGAGTAAGCATTATCTGGTTTCTGTGCCTCTTCTTAAGGAAAGAAGAAAAATCATATAGAATTTATACAGCTCACCAAACCTTTGGGAACATTAATATTGAGCACCAGCCAGCTTTTTATTTTTAAATAAGTAGTTCCCAGTAGATATTTTTAGTTAAAAACTATTTACTTATAAAAGAAACACTTCATACATTGCTCCTAGTTTACATCTATTTGTTGGGTCCATGATAGGTAAGTAACCTCATATCTTATACTACAATCAAATGAGAAATGACACGTAAGATCCAGGCTCTCAGGAGAAATATTATGAAATCTCAAGGTATTGATGAAAGTGTTTCCAAGGCAGATCCAAATGGGATTTAGATTCTGTGGCAGTTGAAATGTGTATTATTAAACTCCTTAAGCAAACCCGAATGGCTCCCAGTGGAAGATTAAGACATTCTATGTATAACAGAAACGAAATTCTCATGTCTGAGCTTTCTCTATTGAATTCCCCCTTGATTACCTTCTGCAATATTTAACTTCATGCCATGCCATAATTATTTAATAAAAGGTAAATATAAATTATATTTCAGTGGGAATATGACCTTTTACCTTAACGTTATGTTACTAAAGAAAGACATAGATAAATAGAGCCTATAGATCAAAGTGTACTTTTAATTTACTCTCTTTTTGTCTTGCCAGCATTTTCCTGTGTCCCATCAGCCAAGCAGCTAGTGGGGCCCGGCAGCCCCCGCACTCCCTGGGGTGGGAGAGGTGGTAAATTCACACAGGTGGTGGTGGTTAATGATCTGGTTGGTCCTTAGAGGCAGTCTTGGTGCTGGTCTTGGACATCTTGGTTGCTAATTGAGGTTTGCTTGGCTTCCACCAGGCCTGAACAGATAGAACGCCCTGCAGGGTGGGGAGGGGGAGCTGGGATTCCAGATGAGGCTGAATCTATGGAATGCAAAACAAATGGCCATTTAGGAAGTCAGTTTGGAACCAAAGTAAAACTCATTCAGTCCAACCTCAGGTTGAAGGATTAAATACCCTTTCCCCTTATGGTTTGGTGTTGAGTAAACATTTTGACTTGATGATTTTCACTTCAAAAGTGCACTTGATTAAATGAAATTGTGTGTGTGTGTACATGCGTGTGATTGGACCCTGTCCATATAGATGACAGTGTGTTTAGTGCTGTCTTTCTCATCTTGGGTGCTCATGTAACCTATCCCACAGCTGCTGTCCCTGAAGCCTGTCCAGGGCCTGCCAAACCAAGCCAAACCAAATCAAGCCAAACCAAACCAAGCCAAACCAAACCAAGCAAAGCCAAACCAAACCAAGCCAAGCCAAACCAAACCAAGCCAAGCCAAGCCAAACCAAACCAAACCAAGCCAAACCAAGCCAAACTGAGATGAACCAAGCTGAACCGAACCAAACCAAACCAAGCCAAACCAAACCAAACCAAGCCAAACCAAACCAAACCAAACTGAACACTCAACCTAAGAAATAGATGGGTATGCCTAAGCTTGTATTCAGTTTAGGACATGAATTGCTGACTCAGTGTGGTGAAGATCGTCTTCTATTTCTGACTTAGGTGGGCAGTGAGGAGGGGGGACAAGATAACCCCAGCATTCCTCTGGGTTCCAGTGGCTCTCCATCTAACGGGAGAGAACAGTGGTACAACTGTAGGATGAGTGCTATGAGAGGGAAACCATCATCTCTGGCCCCCCTCTGTGCCCCGATCAGAGACCATCTCTAAAGGATTCCCCTGACAGCGGGGGAAGGGCCCAGGAGGAAGGAGGTGAGTGGAGCTATGGGTGGTGGACACCAGAGCTCCAGGAGAGGGTGGGACCAGCCTTGGAGCAACATGCAGGTGGGAAGGGAGTGACCAAGGCGGTGATGGAGGCAGTGGGGAGCTGGGGGTGGGGGCAGATTTCCTTCCCTATAGGACAGTCCCTTACTGTATAGTCAGCACATTGTGAGCGCAGCCATATACATAATTTCTGTGTTCTCCATATAGGAAAATCGGCACCTTTGGTAACAAAATGGTGCATATTTGAACCAAGATGAGGCAATGATTGATTTAGAGCATTGTATCACCAAGTCTGTTCACCCTGCAGCACTGGGCAGCTGTGTGTGTTTGCTGGTTGATACCAAATGGGACCTTGTTTCATGGCAAGAAAGAAGTCAGGCAGCCCAGGCTTTCTCTGCAGGCCAGCAGGGCTTCACTGGAAGCTGGGGCGGAAGCCTGGATGGGCGGGGGTGCAGGAAGTGGGCGACAGGAAGCAGAGGGTGGCATGGCCAGTTTTCAATACTTTCTCTGCTCTTCACCAGCTCCCAGCCAGTAGCTGAGTCCTGGGCGCGGGGTAGGGAGCCTCTGGCTGGTGGGGCTGCTTGCATGTCTGCCTGGGGCTGGGGACCAGACCTGCAGTGGTATTGCAGGGAAAGGTAAGGCCACAGGCCTTAGGCTAGAGGAGCCTGGGTACAGAGTCCACTTCTTTGCCTGGAACCGCATTTAAAATGGGGGACAAAACCCATGTCATGGGACTGTCATGAGGACAAATGAGTTAGTATGTGTAATAAGGCTTAGCATAGTGCCTGTAACATGGGTATAACATGGTAAGCCTTTGGTAAATGCTAACAGTGGTAATAACAGTTTTCATTATTGAATGTTACTGCCGCTAAAAATCCTGTTCTGCAAGAAAAATTCTTCAGAACTTGCTGCTATTATAATGCTAAGTGGGAAAAACAAGTTTACAGAATGGTTCCGGTTGTACACCCAGTCCTCCTTACACATGTTTCTGGGTAAGACAGTACAGTGAGCACAAGTGTTTCATCTACACCCACCCCCAGAACACAGAGGAGGATATTTTCAAGAAAACATAAAAATAGGAGAAGTCTGGCATTCCCGTTCGAAGCCTGGCTGCTGTCCTCAATACGCCAGGGATGTTGCGCTGTCCAGCTGGGCTGTGGTGCCCGACGGGGGATACTGGCGGATATGTGAAAACTGAACTCCTCCTTCCTCTCCTGGAAAACAAGAGCAGGGCCAGGAAGTAACAGAGGAGACCTAACAAAACCTTGAGGGCTCCTCCGTCCCCACCTCACAGAGCGGGACCAGGGGCCACAAGCAGAAACTGGAACTTGACTGGAAAACAGTCTGTATGTTTAACAATCCGTATCCAGAGAGGTTGTCATTTATGTGTGAGGAAGACAGATAATCTCCTACATTATGGGCTCAGACAGATTTCAACTCTTATTTTTACTGATATAACCTGACTGTGGGAAAAGTGAATCGATGAAGAATGCAAGAACGGAAAGGACTGTTGGGCAGCAGAGAAAGCACTTAAATATCAAGTGTCTAAATTATTGTTAATATGACAATGAAGCTGAATGTAAATATGAAAATTAATGTCTAAAAGATACCAATCATCAAAAGTTGATGATTAGCTGTTGATGATAACCTAGCAACAAAAACATAAATGTGGAGAGAATGGGGTGAGGAAACTAGAGGTAAGCAGAAACTTTTATATATGGAGAGGCTCAACAGCTGTGAATAATTAGAAAAAATATTTTTTAAGAACTCTAACAGTATTGCTTTAAGTTGAAATTGGGTGAGTATCTTTCTAATCACTAGAGGAAAATATATACATGTAAAACTACCAGAAAGGCAGGGATAATGTGGAAGGATGAGTTTATAGTAGCAATTATGTATAAAATATGTTAAGTAATACAATAATAAAGATATATTAAATAATACGTTCAAAGCATTACCCAGGAACACAGACAAGACTAATACATATTAATTCACAAAATACTTAATAAATTCTAAAAGACAGCTATTCTGCAAGCCACCTTTTAAAATTCAATGCAAATAACTAGAGTAAATAATTAACGATTTAATACTTAACCAAAATTTCTAATATCCTAGAAATTTTAGGGTATTCTCTTGGAAACAAAAGGAAGATAAAACTAGAAATACAGGCTATTCAGAAAGTTACAACAGAGAGTGGGGGAGAACCATAAATAGGACATTTAAATTTTAAAGAAATTACCATGTAGAATTGATGCTGAAACATTTAAAATCCTGAGGACATGCACGATTTTCCCAGAAAAATGCAAATGGTATTGAGATATAAAGAATGAATCAAGATTTTTAAGTGGCAATCTGATGAACAATTTACTGAGGATTGCATGGGCTTGGGCTATGTTGAATGGGAGAAACCCAGGGCCATCGCAGTGGAAATTTCCAGCCAATAATTGGGATAGATGAGGCTGAAACTCGGGCAAGCTGCTTGGCCTGGACATAAATATTGGTGACAGTCAGCACATGGCTTGACGTAGAAATCACAGGGCACTGACGAGGTTGCTACAGGAGTTGTACAGACAAGCAGAGCCTTGTGGCAGCTACCAGGAAGAGTTTCAGCATCTGCAAGCTGTCCTCAGGAAGAGCCATGCTCCAGGCAGACTGAGGAGCAGGGCTGGAGAGCTCACATGGTCATAGCCATGCTATATAAGTTTTATAGAGGATAGAATAAAATATAGAAAGAGTTTCACGTATTTTTCAAAGCTGGTATAAAATACAAATTAACCAGAAGTTAGATAGCACCGTACATGCACCCCAGATATTGATACAGACACAGACTCCCACCAACAATAACAGTTACTGACACTCGTTGACAGTCTGTTCCAGGCACTGTTCTTGGTAATTGAATTGATTGAATTCTCACACCAGCAGTCTTAACAAAAATATTAACAAATCGAATCCAGAAATATGCTAAATAAGTTATATACCACACCCATGAATAAACATTTAATTGTGAAATATTGGGAACTTTACTATAAAATACAGTATAAATTGGTGAAAGGAGAAAATTCATATGCTTGTAATTTTCTTAAATTCTGACAAGTTCTGATAAAAATCCCTTGACAAAGCATGGTAATTAATATCTATCTCAAATAGCCAACACCACATTTTGTGGTGAGATGTTAGTGCCATTGAGAGGAGAGGAAGCAAAAATATCTACCATCATCCTGATTTTTAGACACTCTTGGGAGAGTTTCAGCCAACACAAGAATGGAATTAAGAGAGTTGAACAAGATTAATATACTCATCAAGAGAAGACAAAATGATTATTGCATGTAGATGCTGTTAATGTACAAACTTAAGAATGGACCAAAAAAAATGACATCTATTAGTGGTTTGGTTGCAAAATAACAGATAGCTACAATTGGTTAAAATCTTTTTTGTGCCAAGAACTGTGCTGGCACATTATATAAATTGTTTCATTTAATTTTGATAGCAAACTCATGAGATGACTTTTAAACAGGAGCTCTCAAATTAATGGTGGAGCTGGAATTCAAACCCAAGATCTTCTTGACTCTAACACTAATTCTCTTAATGACTTTACCATGAATTGTCACGCACACTGTCTGCACAGACACATAAAACCCAACAGCGTTTCTAGGTGCCAGAAAAGCTTCTAGACAATGTGATGAGAGGGTAATCATGTTCACAATAAAAACAACAAAAAGTGAAATACATAGAAAAAATTAAAATGGACAACAAATACTTATTACCCATATGATTACTAATACATTCTACTGGTGACTCTAAAGAAGTATTCATACATGTATGAATATATATACAAACACACACAAATTGTGTGTGTGTGTGTGTGTGTGTACTGACCAGACCTCATGTTGGAATGGCGGTCTATGGTCTTTCTATGTGTAGTTCCTAAAGACAAATTGGGATATGATATTGTGACAGTGTTAAAAATATTAATATAAAAGTGTTTTTAAAAATAAAAAAAGGAAAAGACTAATTCCCAATAGAAAAAAGCGGAAACTATTTATAAGCAGTTCATAAAAGAAGAAATTTAAAATCATCACCAAGTATAAGAAAAAAAATTTTAACTTCACTGATAAATAAATAAATGTAAGATAAAATGACAGCAGACATGCTGACTGATGTGGCTCAGTAGGTTGTGTGCCCTCCCACAAACTGAAAGCTTGCCAGTTGGGTTCCCAGTCAGGGAACGTGCTTTCGTTGTGGACCAGGTCCCCAATGGGGGGCGTGCGAGAAGCAAGCGATGAATGTTTCTCACATCGATGTTTCTCTCCCTCTGTCTCTCCCTCCCTTCTCCTCTCTCTGAAAATAAATAAATAAATAAAATCTTTTAAAAAAATGACAGTGAACATTGTGAAGGGAGTATAAATCTGTACATTCTTCTGAAGAGTGATTAACAGTATGTGTGAAAGACCTTAATATAATCATAATTTTTGGTCAAGTAATTCTAAGTCTTGAAATTTTCCAGTTGAAATAATTAAAGTTGTGTGCAAAGAATAATTATTGCTCTGATTTTTATAATAGTGAGAAATTTGGATCACATTAAATGCTAAAAATTAGGAAGCTATTTAAATAAGTTACAGACCATACAGTGGAAAAAGCATGTAGGGATTTTAAATAATGTTATAAAAGATTTAATAACCTGGGGAAAAGTTTGATATATTTTTAAATGGATAAAATGTAGGTTATGTAACAGAGTGAATAGTATGTCTCTGAACAATTTTAAGTATGTGTGTGTTTAATCTGGAAGGATAGAAGCAAAAATGTTCACCCAGGTCATCTCTAAAATGCTGAGGTATGAGTGATTTTATTTTACGTATAGATTTAATTTTTAAAATAAAGAGTGTTGCTTTTATAGAGGAATAGCAACAAAATATTCATAATATATGCAGAAAGGAAGAGTGAAAAGGAAACACCTCTGTGTGTACTGCTGCCTATTGGGAGTGCAGGTGATCATTACTTTTTGTATCTTTTGTCTTTACTTGGGTCATGCATTAACTTTAAAACTATAAAACTCATACCACAAACCTAGAAAGTAAAGGAACAGAGGAAGAAGGAGAGAGGATTAAGGAATCTACTCTAAAAACTCCTTAGCGTAGTAGAGATGCTGAAATACATCATTGGTTCACTCCCTCACTCACGCTGTTGGCACTAGGTGCTTGCCGTGGGCCAGCCACTGTATCCAGCAGCCAGCATGCCGTGTGAAGCAAAACAAGTATGGAAGCTGCTCCTATGGAATTTGCAGTATATGGTGGAGCCTGACATTAAAGAAACGTGCATGTAATGAAATGTAATTGAACATTCTGAAGTTGTATTATGCATAAGAACAGGGTTTAGTGAGAATAAACCCATGGGGGGGTTTATATATATGTAAATATTTAAGAGAATAATTCAGAAAAAGTGATATTTAGGAGAAGAACTGTTAGGTAATAAAAGCATACATACCTAGGGAAGAGAAGAGGGGAGGAAGGAAAGCGAATATGAAGGTAGTCTGTTGTCTTCAGGAAGTGGGGAATGTTTAATTGTGCAATATTTCTGATTAAGGGAGACAGAATGATAACTGTGTGCACTTAAGGCAGAAATGATAAAATAATTGTATAATTCTGAAATTTTAGAATATCATTCAAATGGAAAACATTAAGTTATTAACTCCAAAGTTATATGTGAAGTAACCAATGTCAATAGCAAAAATCTTTAACTGATTGTATCCATTTTATCAGTTCTTAGATGGGTAATAGCAGGATATTACTGTTGCCTACGGAGGACTTAATTAGAAGTTTGTTTTATGGCCAGGAAACATGCTCAAAAAGAGGACTTTTATTTTTCAGCATTAAACGAACCCACCATAGACTACGGCTTCCAGAGGCTGCAGAAAGTCATCCCCAGGCACCCTGGAGACCCTGAGAGGTTAGCTAAGGTAAAACACTTTGGAAATTAACACGTGGAAACCTTCTTATAGGATTTCAACAAATTTAGATAAATCTAGCAACTTAAGTCCCTTTAAAATTAAGTTAGGTCTTAAAAGTTGGCTAAGCTTTAGATACAAGATACATATAATATATTTACTAACTATGAGATATGCTATGATTGATATCCAAGGAACTATGAAACCTGAACATTTAGGCCTATGAAACAGATATACTATGAACTCACAGAATACTGCCAAGTTGATGAAAATAAATAATTGTATAATTGCTTAAAAGTATAATTTCTCACTCCTTTGTATTTAAATATAATTGTATTTACCCATAATTTCAGGGACACATTAATCCACAAACAAGTATTCATTGAGGGCCTACTACGTATACGGGCATTTAATGAAGTGGGAAACAACTCCATCTACAACTTCTATGAAATGCATCACTTTTTAATGAACTTGCTTATGAAAATTATATTATAAATCTAGCCTATTATTTTAGTTTTCTTTTTAAAAATACATCAGTTTATTAGGTATATGGATAATGGTTAATAAATTTTAACATTTACATTTTCATTTTAAGCACACACATTTTAATGTGATATGTTCTGTTTTCTGTACTGTGAGTAAAATTTAAGTACCACAGTTGCTTCTCCATCACACCTTTATTCTGTACTTGGGAAACTCCCAGCCCCACTATTAAATTAGATGCTATCTGGAAAGTAGGTTAATAGCAATTTAAATGGCTGTTAAAAACAGGAGGTGGAAAAGACAAAATGAGAGGAAAGGGATTCCTGAATACTAATTCTCTCTAGTTAAAGTGAACAGAGGGAAATATTATTGAGAGAATTCATCTTTATGAGAATAAAATTTTGCAGAAAGCATTGCCAAGTTAATTTCAGTACTACGGACAACTCCTTGGCAAGCAGCTCAACACAGGCCAATCAATCATTTTAAGAATACTTGGTTGATTAGAGTCCCAGATTGTTCAATGGAATGGTCTGAAAGTAGTTCTTAATAAAACTTCCATGGCATTATTCATTTTAACCAGCTCCACCCTAGATTTGGTTGTTTTTGTTTTGGGAGCACCACCATTTATGGGTCAATTTTATCTAGATGAATTTCATGTAGAGACATTTATAGACGGATTTATATGTGTGAGTATATCCTACCTTTCAGACCAAATATAGGACCTCTTGGCTAGTAATTACATTTCAGGAGGGTGTCTGGACATTTTATTTTCATACATAATTTTCCTTTCTCTTTGCCATCTGGGGTTCTACCTTTGTATATACTCTACTCTTTATTTCCTTTTCTAGGAAATGCTGTTGAAGAGAGCTGCAGATCTGGTGGAGGCCCTCTATGGTACACCACACAATAACCAGGTTAGACACTTGCATCTCATACTCCATTGCATTAGACTCTTCATGCTGGGTCAAATGCTCACCTCACCTGCTGTTTTGTAGGACATCATTCTGAAACGAGCTGCAGATATTGCTGAAGCCCTCTACAGTGTCCCCAGGAACCCCAGCCAGATCCCAGCTCTCTCCAGCTCTCCGGCTCATAGTGGCATGATGGGCATCAATTCCTACAGCAGCCAACTTGGGGTCAGCATCTCAGAGTCGACACAGGGAAATAATCAAGGTACAACCTTTCTCAGAGTCAAATCTCAAACAGCTTAGACATTTAAGAGGTTGGCTCTGCTTCAGTGGAAGGAGTTAAAGCTCAATTCATGTACCATCAAAAGAGTGTGTCCCCAGATAAGCAATGTAATCACATACTACCGGGTTATCTCAACATTGTAAGTGGTGTATTATTAATTAGATTTTTTTTTTTTAGGTACCAGGTAGAATACCTCTAACTAGAAATATTTAAGGACCAGATTGACTATTATGCTTTTAGAAGGGTTTAGGCTTACTGAAACTGGATTTATAGGTATTATTTGAGTAAAATTTATACTTCTACAATTGTGATCATCAAATTGCTTAATGGAAAGAAGCTGAGTCATTGTCATTGTTTATTATATCCAACTCTCTCTTCCTGGTGGTCATGGGTAAATGGCTTGGTTTTATTTGGCAACTTTTTTCTTTTTTTTACAATTTTTTAATTTCATTTTATTGATTATATTGTCACAATAGTTCCATTTTTTTCCCCTTTGCTCACCCCCACACAGCACCCCCCCCGCCCCAGCAATCCCTCCCTTCCCCAGTCCATGTCCATGGGTCATGTATGCAATCTCTCTGGTTTCTCCCTTTCCTATGTTATTATTATTTTAGAATTAATTCATTAATTGATTTCTTTTTATAACAATAAAAAAGTAACATTCCCCCCCCCTCAGACTTTAGACCCTTTATAATCTTATAGAGGACAGTGGGCAACGGTCTCCTGCTCTTCTAACTGCTTCAAGCTGGGCATGGTTGTCGTCCTACCTACCCTTGGGTCCAGAAATCCCTAATAAGAATGGGGGTGTGGAGGGGAAGGTGGCCTTCCCACATGGGGAAGGATCTTGCAGACTCCAGGTCAGTTTGCTGTCCCCGGACAATGGCATGCTTGGTTTAACAGGTTGGCATTCTTGTTGTATTCTGGGGGCAACAGATTTGTCAACAGGGTTAAAAGGCATCATTCAATCCATAACCACTAGATGACAAAAGGCAGGGATTAATTTTTCAATGTCCCACATTAGGGGGAAAAAAAAGGGGGGCTTCTTTGGAGGAAGGTGTGCCAGGCACATCATATCTGTCCAGAACCCTTTTGTCCACTATATTTAGTTTGGGTTGAGGGAAATATTTTAGGATTCCCCCCTCTTAGACCTCTGGGTCTTTTCTGTCCAAGCCATTGGAATAGAAAAGAGAAACATGTTTTAAGGTGAAGCCCACAGACCACCCCATTCTTCACCAACCCAGCCACTTGATTCAGCCAAACCATTGAGTTTCAGGAGGCAGCAATGCAGACAGGATTAAGTGAGGCCTATACGTACAGACAATCACTCAGGTAGTGAGATCCTAGGCTTATGCCCTTTGAAAACAGAAAACACATGTTAACTTATGTAATATAACTTACAAACGATTCTCTAATCCTGTATACCTGTCTTAATGGGAAGACATCCAGTTGCAAGGCATTTGACATTCTTCTTGCCTATAAATTAAGCATCTTTGATGATGTTTAACTTAGAAATGCAAGGTAACTTTAAATGAAAAGACTTTAACGATGGTTAGCTGTATTACTTTATAGTCTACCAATGGGCATTGTGATTTTCCTTGGGTCACAATTTTTCTCCTTAAGCTTACCCCCCTTGTCACTGAAGGGACTGTATTAGGTCCATTTTTAATTTATCCTGTTCATTTGCATGAACTCAACAAGAGCAGCAAATGATCACTTATGATCTTTAAGTCTGCTTTGCTGGAACTTACACATGGAACCTTTAGGGTGACCTTCAGTCTGCCCTTCAGGGCACAGAACCTGAGCCACATACCTGGCATTCAGCCTTGCCTGTACACACCTGTCTTTTCCAAGTCCTTCAGGTTTTCCATTGTGCTTTAAGGTCCCTTTTAGCCATCTCTCAGGAAAGCAACCTTCATTCCTTCCCTGGAAAGATTGCCATGGACCACACGTCCAACCTAGGTACCAGACCTTTTTCCTCATGGACTTTTATTACCTTCTGAGGTCACCCTTGGTTTCTCAGGGCTCTTGGTAACAACCAGAGCCCAAGCACGTCTTTTTTAGTCATGACATTCCAGTCAAAGTCTTGGTTGACAAGACCTCTATTAACAACTGGTCTTATTATTTTCATGCAAAGAACCTTATGTCATTATTTACTTCTTCAGGGTGCCAATTTCTGGAGGGATCAGGTAGGGAGAAAAATATACCGTGTGTAAGAAAATCTTTGTCCTTCTAATATTCAATACAATTGCGTTTCCATTCTTTATATTTTCACTTTTTTTTCTTCCCCCCATTAATGAGGAAAAGAGAAAAAAAATTGTTTGTTTGTTTATCTATTACATTTGTCCCACATTTTTTTTCTATTGCTTCCCCACTCCCTGCCTACCCTTTCTCCCACAGTCAGTCCCCACCCAATTGTCCATGTCCATGGGTCATTTATACCCATTCTTTGATTAGACCCTTCCCCTTCTTTTCCCCTTCTCTCCCTCCCCTCTTCCCCTTTGTTACTGTTAGTCTACACTTTGTTCACATACCTCTGTTTCAATTTTGCTCATTTGTTCGTGTTGTTCGTTAGTGTCCTGTAATAGGTGATAGCATAAGGTATTTTTCTTTCATTGCCTGGCTTATTTTGCTAAGTATAATTCTCTCCAGTTCCATCCATGCTGTTGCAAATGGTAGGAGTTTCTTCTTTCTTTCTGCTACGTAGTATTCTATTGTGTAAATGTACCACAGTTTTTTGACCCACTCATCTATAGATGGGCACTTAGGTTGTTTCCAGCACTTGGCTATTGTGAATAGTGCTGCTATGAACATAGGGGTTCATAGACTCTTTTGGATTGGTGTTTCAGGGTTTTTCGGATATAGTCCTAGCAATGGAATTGTTGGTTCGAAAGGCAGTTCCATTTTTAGTTTTTTGAGGAAATTCCATACTGTTTTCCACAGTGGCAGCACCAGTTTGCATTCCCACCAGCAGTGCACCAGGGTTCCCTTCTCTCCGCATCCTCACCAGCACACGTTGTTTGTTGATTTGCTAATGATGGCCATTCTGACTGGTGTGAGGTGGTATCTCATTGTGGTTTTTATTTGCATCTCTCTGATGGCTAATGATGTTAAGCATCCTTTCATATGTCTATGAACCTTCTGTATGTCTTCTTTGGAGAAATGTTTGTTCAGGTCCTTTGCCCATTTTTTTATCGGGTTATCTGTCTTCTTGGTGTTGAGTCGTATAAGTTCTTTATATATTTTGGAGATCAATCCCTTGTCTGAGGTATCATTGGCAAATATATTTTCCCATATGGTTGGTTCCCTTTTCATCTTGATGATGTTTTCTTTTGTTGAGCAGAAACTCTTTAGTTTGATGTAGTCCCATTTGTTTATTCTTTCCTTTATTTCCCTTGCCTTAGGAGATATATCAGCGAAAATATTGCTACGTGGGATTTCTGAAATTTTCCTGCCTATGTTTTCTTCTAGGACTTTTATGGTATCACGGCTTACATTTAAGTCTTTGATCCATCTTGAGTTTATTCTGGTATATGGTGTAAGTTGGTGGTCTAGTTTCATTTTTTTGCATGTCCCTGTTCAGTTTTCGCAACACCATTTGTTGAAGAGGCTCTTCTCACTCCATTTTATGTTCCTACCCCCTTTGTAAAATATTAGTTGACCATATAGACCTGAGTTTATTTCTGGGCTCTCTATCCTGTTCTATTGGTCTATATGTCTGTTCTTATGCCAGTACCAGACTGTTTTGATTACCGTGGCCTTGTAGTATAGTTTGATATCAGGTATTGTGATTCCTCCTACTGTGTTTTTCTTCCTCAAGATTGCTGTGGCTATTCGAGCTCTTTTTTGGTTCCATATAAATTTTTGAAGTATTTGTTCTAGGTCTGAGAAATATGTCATTGGTATTTTAATAGGGATTGCATTGAATCTATAAATTGCTTTGGGTAGTATGGACATTTTAATGATCTTGATTCTTCCCATCCATGAGCATGGTATATGCTTCCATTTATTTGTATCTTCCTTAATTTCTTTCTTCAGTGTTATGTAGTTTTGTGGGTAAAGGTCTTTTACCTCCTTGGTTAAGTTTACTCCTAGGCACTTTATTTTTCTTGTTGCTGTGGTAAATGAGATTTTTCTTTTAGTTTCTATCTCTGATGTTTTATTGTTGGTGTACAGAAATGCCTTCGATTTCTGAATATTGACTTTATACCCTGCTATTTTGCTGAATTCACTTACTAGGTCGAGTAGTTTTTTCGTGGAGTCTATAGGGTTTTCTTTGTACACTATCATGTTGTCTGCAAATAATGACAGTTTTCCTTCCTCTTTTTCAATTTGAATGCCTTTTATTTCTCTTTCTTGTCTGATTGCTGTGGCTAGAACTTCTAACACTATGTTGAATAAGAGTGGAGAGAGTGGACATCCTTGTCTTGTTCCTGACCTCAGGGGGAATGCTCTCAGTTTTCGCCCATTGAGTATGATGTTGGCTTCAGGTTTCTTATATATGGCCTTTATTATGTTGAGGTATGCTCCCTCTATTCCCATTTTGCTGAGTGTTTTTATCATAAATGGGTGTTGTACTTTGTCACATGCTTTTTTTGCATCTATTGATATCACTAGGTGGTTTTTTCCTTTCATTTTGTTTATGTGGTGTATTACATTTATTGATTTGTGAATTATTAAACCATCCTTGCATCCCTGGGATGAATCCCACTTGATCGTGGTGTATAATTCTTTTAATGTGTTGTTGGATCCAGTTTGCCAATATTTTGTTGAGGATTTTAGCATCTATGTTCATCAGCAATATTGGCTGGTAGTTTTCTTTCTTTGTTGTGTCTTGACCTCGTTTTTGAATTAGGGTATTACTGGCTTCATAGAACAAGTTTCGGAGTTTTCCCTCTCTTTGGATTTTTTGGAATAGTCTGAGAAGGATAGGAGTTATTTCTTTCCTAAATGTTTTGTAAAATTCACCTGTGAAGCCATCCAGTCCAGGACTTTTGTGTGCCGGGAGTTTTTTTATTACTGCTTCAATTTCGCTGGTTGTTATTGGTCTATTCAGGCTTTCTGCTTCTTCTTGATTCAGTTTTGATAGATTATATGTTTCCAGAAATTTGTCCATTTCATCTAGGTTGTCATATTTCTTGTGGTACAGTTGTTTGTAATAGTTTCTTACAATTGTTTGTATTTCTATGGTATCGGTTGTGATTATTCCTCTTTCATTTCTGATTTTATTTATTTGAGTCCTCTCTCTTTTTTTCTTGATGAGCCTGGTTAAAGGCTTGTCGATTTTGTTTATCTATTCAAAGAACCAGCTTCTACTTTTGTTGATCTTTTGAATTGTTAGTTTAGTCCCTACATCTATTTGGTAACTTCTTTTTGTGTATTACCTCATATACAAATACATAGCAACAAGTTTATACAGTTAACTGTGCTTTTACATGTAAAGTATATTGTGCACATATTTTTTGTCATAGAGGTTGATTTTATTAAGGTACTAAATTTATTATAAATCAGTTTTTTAGAAGTAAATATTCCTAATGATGGCCTTAAACTTGAGATGGTTTTATTTCTAATTTCGTCCATCCATTGGATGGAAACTCCTTGTTCTCATGCCCACAGTGATTTTTCCTTTTATAAGATTTATTTATTTATTTATTTATTTATTTATTTATTTACTTATTTATTCATATTTAGAGAGAGGGGAAGGGAGGGAAAAAAGAGAGGGAGGGATACATGGATCATCTGCCTCTTGTATGCTCCCAACTGAGGTCCTGGCCCACAACCCAAGTATGTACTCTGACTGGGAATCAACCTGCAACCTTTTTGTTTGATTATATTACTCTTCTTAAAATTTGGGTTATTTTCTAAATAGTTCTAGAGACATTCTACCCAAAGTGGGTTATCTCAGGATAGATTAGGTGCTGGCAGTTCAGAAGTATGGGGAGGACTCGTTGCCCCTCCCCCACTCCGATTTCAGGTTGGATTTACCTAACTTAATTACCGATGCTTCCAAGCCTTTGGTCAAAGAGTAGCACATTTAAATGAACTTATAAACACTTTTTGAATGAAAATGCTCCTCCCCCCCATAGGGTGTGGTCACAACTTTGAACTAACATTTTCTAAGCTGTGAGCTGCAGAATGCTAGTGGCCTTCAAGATGCTATCAGAATGCCTTCTCCCATCACTGCAGAAAAGATGACAGGCTGTGTTCCATTTGGCAGACACTAGGTTAGCAAAGCTAAACCTGCCTGGTTATTCTCTTGGCCCTTCATAGGCTGATCTTCAAGGAATGGCTGCAGTACGCATCATCTGCCACGCTTTGTTTGACCACACAATGCTTTTCTCAGTCACACCTATTAATATCTCATAGGACTCTAGTGTCCTATGAAATACGACTTCGGAGATGTCACTTTACACTGCACTGGGTCATTCATTCCTCGGCATTAGTTGGTGAGATTGACTGCAAATGTAAAACAAGAGGAAAGAAGGACTCTGAGGGACATGACCTTGTGTAGGATGGGAAAGGGAAGGGAAGTGACGGTATAAAAAGATAAAGGCAAAATGCGGACTTTCCACCCTGTCCAGGCTTGGTGGTACACCGTAGTTTGGGGCTATGTGGACCTGGGCTCCAGCGTTCGCTCTGCAGCACTTGCGCAGGGGCTCATTTACCTGCTTTCCTTTGCCCTCCAGGATACATCCGCAACACGAGCAGCATCTCTCCTCGGGGCTACTCGTCCAGCTCCACCCCTCAGCAGTCCAATTACAGCACCTCCAGCAACAGTATGAATGGGTACAGCAACGTCCCCATGGCCAACCTGGGTGTTCCGGGGTCACCGGGATTCCTCAATGGCTCTCCCACAGGCTCCCCGTATGGAAGTAAGTGCCCTGCCACTGCCTGTCTTTCCCCGTCCCTCTGTCTCTGGGATCTCCTGTTCAGCCTTCTGAGCGTGAGTTGCCTTCCTACATCTTCCTGACTGCTGAAGGAAGAGCCCAATTTGCTGACGAATTGTCTTTCTTGCCTTTTGTTTTTACCCCTTAGCTGGGCTTGGGTGCCTCTGGCTCCTCACAGCCTTGTGTGGGGAAGGAAATAGGTGGGACGGTGCCTTTTTTTTACAGAGAAAGAGCAACTGTGGCTTGTGTAGCTGGGAGTGAGGCATTCAGATCCCAGTTTAGTTCAACTGAGGGACGTTGTTCACCAGGCACTTTTGGATGTGATGTCTCAGTTACTCCTCATGAGGCCTTTCTAAGGTCAGCATGATGACCACAGGCCATAGGCGAGGAGGTTTAGGGGCACAGTGCGCCACTGACTTCCTGAGACCACACAGCTAGAACAGAGCAGGGTAATCACTGGGCGCAGCACTTAGTACTTCTTCTTGTTCCGTGTGCATGCCAGACTCCCTCCCCACTTGGCTACGTGGCTCTCTCCTCCTTCTGGAGCAGCGGCTTCCAACCTTTCCAGCTCACGGCACACATAAACTGAGTTCTGTGGTACACCAAACACTATTTTTTGCTGATCTGACAAAAATAGGTATAATTTTGATTCATTCACACCAGATGACTATTATGTTGGCTTGTTGTCATTTTTTGATTTGACAATCTAAGGGAAAAGAGGTCAGTGCCCCTGACTAAATAGTCAGGGATTGCATGTGTTAAAAATTCTTGCAGCGCATCGGGTTCAAATCACTGGACTAGAGTAGAGAGATGGAACTTGACTGCATGTGAGAGTGTGATATACGGAGACACAATTGCCTTTAAAACAATTAAATAGAGTTGGCATACAATATTTGATAGTAGTTTCAGGTGTACAATATTCATATACCTTACACTGTGATCACCACACCAAATCTAGTCATCTGTCACTGTGCACACTTACCACAGTCCAGCAATTCCACTTCTGGGTATTTATCCAAAGAAAACAAAAACACCAATTTAAAAAGGTATGTGCACCTGTGTGTTCACTGCAGCATTATTCACAATAGCCAAGATATGGAAGCAACCTAAGGAGACACAGAGCCTCTGAATCCTGATTTGTGTTCTAGGAAGTTATGAAAACTCATTCAGATTGCTTTCAGGGCTAAGCTGGGAACTTACATGACGGTCCCAGGAGCCTGAGCGAATAGGTTTTTCTAACCTGAAAGTATTAGGGAATACTTCAGGCCAGGGGAGAGGCTGCCATGCAGAGTCTGAGTGATTGGGGGTGGGGGTGGGGCAGCACTTGAAATGCTGGGTCTCATTGCAGGCTGTGCACCAGACTCTGCTCGCCCAAAGTGGTCCCCTCAGGTCAGGAACAAGGGCAAGTCAAGGACAGCACACAGTCACTTCTACCACAGCTCAGGAGGTGGCCAGCCAGGGACCTGAAGGCTGCTTTCAGCCTTGGGGTCTATGGTTCCTGTGGACACGCACACCAATAAATTATTGCTGGCTTATCTGTTCGATTCATCACGCTCAACTCAGTGTGATCAATATTCGCTAACCAGGAAGCAGAAATAGTAGAGGTTGTTGGCTCTCCTAGTGTAGCTAAAATCTTGTTGCCACCAAGACTTGAGTTCTGTGTTATGTCTTGTTGTATAGTCCAGATACATTAGATCAGAATGATCTAGGAAGACAAACTGTTGCTTGATTGACTTATGCATTTCTTCACTTGTTTTTACTTTTTCCTGTTCCAAAAATGGGGGAATATTAGTGGTCAGATGGGTAGTACGAAAGTATAAGATAGAAACTATAAGAAACTGAGATAAAAAAATATGGACAGGAAAAGTAGATGATGCCAAAGGCAGGTATGGGTGCCATTCAGTCATTCAAGGGAGCCATTAATCTGCTTCGGAGGTTTACAAGACGGTGAAGGAAAGAGAGGAACGATGCTGGAGATAAGGGTTGGTATCTCAGAACATACTTGATTTTTCTGTTGCCGAGACTTCAGAGAGGTTTCTCCCATGCACCCTTGTGGGGAGGGGATGCTGTGCACCCAAGGGATCATACTGTCAACAGCCCCTGTAAGAGATACAGGGCACGAGAGCCATTATGTAGGTAATGTCACGTGTCAGTGTACATTTCAGCTGGCAGCCTAAAAAGCATGTTCACATGTACAGTGCAGTCAGATCCTCACAACAACTTTATTATGTGGACATAATAATGCCAATTATTATTATCATCATTTCCCCTCTAAGAAATTAATTACTATTAATCAGTTACTCAAGGATTCATAGCCAATAAATAATAAAAATGGGAATAGAACACATCATCAGATTCAAAATACCATGTTTTTAAATTAACTCAATAATGTAAGAAACATTTCATGTGTTTACAATACATTATTAGGCTGAAACACATGATCTCTTTTGGATTTCCAAAATGGTGATTTCACATGCTCAAGCATACATTTATGAATAAAATGTGTACATGAGGTGGAACCATATGAAACTGTCATTTTTATAGATCAAAAACGGTCAATATAATAATATAGTATGTAGTGTGGTGATGAGGGAGGAAGAGAGAAAAGAAGATGGGCAGGGGTGGATATGCTGGGGGAGAGAATGGGGAGGGAGAGGTGGAGGGAGAGGATGGGTAGATGATAGGGAGGTAGACAGACAGATGGATAATGAATAGATGAATGAAAATGCCCATTGAGTGTTAACTGCTTGATGTTTCTTACTAATAATTCATTCGATAGAAGGAACCCTTCCCACACCAGCAAGTGGCACCTTCCTTCCACTACCCTGTCTTGATTTTTCAGTGCCATAGCCACAGAAAAATAGTACCCCACCCCCAAATCTTCAAAGTAAACAAGACAGCATATGCAGAATAGAAACAGGAAGGCTCCATGCCCCATGGGATTGGGGAACACCGCCCAGTGCCTCCTCCCAGCTCCTGCTGGCTTTGTGTGATCCTTGCACCTCTGTTTTCTGAGGGAGGCTCTGAAGGAGCTGCACACTGGCAGTGGGATTCCAAGCAGTGCGCTCATTACAATAAAACCCTTTACTGCAAAAACACTGAATACCCTATGGAGTTCATGCCAATAGCAGACCTGTATTTCTAACCAGGTAAGTCTTAACTTCTCTGAGAAATACACACACACACACACACACACACACATGCACACGCTCACACCAGCCCAAAGGAAAACATTTCATTAGTTCAGTTGCTTTTGTCTGAAAACACCATTCTGTGATTTTTCATTCTATTTTTTAAACTAAAAATACAGTCTGATATGGCCATGATGTGCCATGGAGCAGTCATTTGCCAGAGACATTAAAAGAAATAAAGCCAAGTCTTTTTGGTCAAATTGACTTGCATTATGGCCAACACAGAGTATCAGAAACCTGCTTCTTTACTGCTTTTGCTCTCACACCACTTCAAAAATGGCCAAACAGATGTTTTTTCAATTTCACATACAAACTTCACTTCCTGGCGGTAGCAGTGTGTGCCAAGTTCCAGCTCAGTGCAAGTTTTTATGGCTGAATTCTAGACCCTTGACAATAGGGGGTTATAATGAAATGCTCACAGACCCCCGAGTGCCAACAAATGCAATGGCTCAGTGCAAAGGAAGATGTGTCCCTGGCTACGTCGAGCTGGGCCCAGGCCTGACAACCAACCCTTGTAAGAAGTAAAGTGGTTTTGCCATAACTCCCACGTTCACAGAGATTTCTGGGCCAGACATTCTGGCCTTTACTTTGGCCTCTATCCACTGGGAGACATGTCCAGAGAAATTCTCAATTGTGAGTATGTGTGATCAACTTTCCCCAAATGGCGCACGCTGGTGTCCCCAGAGATGGCCTATTCAAGCCTGCAGTACTCAGGGACCACCTCTTCCAAAGCAGAATAACCACCAAGCAAATACAAAATTTTGGAACAGAATTCATAAGACAGAAATCCAACTTACCCTCAGAGACTCCTACTTCACTCACATAGTCTTAGACTATGCCCTGGAAACCAGTATTTTTATATTTTCAAAAATAAATATCAAGACATTTTTCTATTATAGATTACTAAATGATTACTATAGAAAATTTGGAGCCTATGAAAATAGTTTTAAAAAGAAAGCCTACTCTCACCATGAAAAACAACCCTGTTAACATTTTGATATATTTCTATTGTCTTTTTCTTCAGGAAAAAAAAGTTATCCTATTACAATAGTAACATATTCATTATAGACAATTAGAAAGCATGTATATGTAAAAAGGAAAAAAAAAGAAAAAGACCTCCTTTATTTCTATGCAGAGATAACCATTGTTAACTTTAAAATGTAGAGCCTTCCAGCCATGGATAGACACATTTTGAAAATTGCAGTATCTGTTCTGACGCACAACTAGTAAGATTCTGCCGTAAGACCAATGAAAGAGAGAGCGGGAGAAAAGTGGCGAAATGACCAAAGTCTCAGGTATGAAGCGAGGCTCCAGAAAAATCTGTCAGTGGTGCTGACCTGTGTCCTAGGAATGGAGCCAGATATTAGGAATGATGTTTGCTTTGCGAAGTTAACAGCAGTCAACAAGCTTTCCCCACGAATTAGAGAATGTATTAGTCTCTTGTCTTTTTTTTTTTTTTTTTTTAAGTAACAGAAAAGTAAACAGAAAACCCAGTTTACAGGAGATAAAGCCTTAAATCAAAGAGGAACATGAACGCCCAAGACAGCTCTTATGCCTATTGCTTAGGATTATGTTACTTTTTACCAAAGAAATAAAGATTTTCCATTTGTCTATTTTAACAGCTTTTACTGGTTTATGCTACATCAAAAGTAATACATGTTCATTGTAGAAAATTTGGAAAATATGGACAAGTAGAAGGAATAAATTTAAGAAAATTCATAATCCAGTCAGTCGCATCCTTCTAGACTTTTGCTTTGTATATTTTTAAAAAATAAAAGTGGGTCCGATATATATGTCATTATATGATCTGCTTTATCCATCCAGACATACCCTTCCATGTCATTCAGTCTCTTCTTCAGCACCGGTTTTAGTGTTTGCATGGTGCTCCCTTTGAGGGACTTAGCGCAGCTGACCTCATTGATGGTCACTTCAGTTATGTCTCACTCTTTGGGATCTATTTTTTTATGTTCATGAATATTTCCCTGGAATTAATTTCTAGAAATTATATTACTGGGTTCAAAATCATGCACGTTTTAAAACACAGGTACTTTGGTAGCTATTGCTACTCCAGAGAGTTTCCTACCCCGTCAGGAAATGAAGAGTATCTGCTTCCCTGCCCTGTTAACTTTTTCTTAATCTTTATCAATTTTGTAAGTGAAAAATAACATCTCAGTACTGTTTTCATTGGCATTTGATTACTAATCAGTTTGGACATTTATAGGTCTATAAAGGGCTTCTGGTCATTTTCCTTTTCCTTTTGTAACTTTTCCTTTCTGTGCCCTTTTTTGCCCATTTTTTCTATTGGGATGTTTTCCTTTTTCTAATTAACTTATAAAAACTTTTTAGCTATTGTGGGTATGCACACATCTGATAATTATCACAAATATTTTTTTCTTGTTTTATTTGTTTATTGTTATTTTCTATTACAGTTGGCCCACCTATTCCCCCATTGCTCTCCCCCACCCCGCGCACCCCTCCTCCCACAGTCAATCCCCACCCTGTTGTCCATGTCCTTGACCCTTTCCTTTCTTTCCCCCCTTCTCTCTCTCCCCCTCCCCCCTGGTCACTGTCAGTTTGCTCCTTGTTTCCATGTCTCTGGTTCTATTTTGCTCATTTGTTTGTGTTGTTCATTAGTGTACTGTGTTAGGTGATACAAATATTTTATTTATTTATTTATTTAGAGAGAGGGGAAGGGGGACTGAACCTGCAACCCAGGCATGTGCCCTGGCTGGGGATTGAGCTGGCGAGCTTTCACTGTGTGAGAGAATGCCCAACCAACTGAGCCACACCAGTCAGGGCTGATAATTATCACAAATATTTTCCCTAATTCATCTTTTGCCTTTTCTCTATGTGTTACAGAAATTTTTTGTCATGTAGCAAATCCATTTCGTGAGGCTTTGTTTAGGCTCAGGATTGAAAAGATTATGTAAATTATATAACTTCCCTAGTTTTTCCACTAGCACCTTTCTAATTTTGTTTTTACAAATAACTCTTTAATCCACTTATATTTACTTCGGTGTTTAACATGAGAAAGCACTCTAAATGTAGTCTCCACGTGGCTTGAGTATTGTTCCCATACATTAATTTCCCCACTAATTGGAAATGTCGCCTTTATTAAATTTTAATTCTCATATATACCCAGGTCTGTTTCTGGACTCTATTTTCTCCAAGGAGTTGTCTGCCCGTATTTATGCTAGTATAACACTGATTTCATTGATGTGGATTTATTATAAGTTTTAATATGTTAAGATTCTTTACTACTTAAACATTTTTTTAAACAAAACTTTCTGGCTCCTATAGTATTGTTTCTTTAAACAGATTAACATAAAAATTATGTTTGTTGACATTCACAAATTAAAATTCATTTTAACGTTTTTATTGTGGTTGTATTAAATTTTAAATTAACTTGGGTGTAATTTGGCATTTGATGAAATTTTTGTTAAAAAACCTTTTAAACGGTCATCTTATAGCTCTATGCTTAGTTAATTATCAACAATACTTTTATGTCGTTTAGTAAATTTTCAGGTGACCCCACTCCCACTGAGAGGCAGTCTCATCTGATCTAATCAACCCACTTAGGTTGGACCTGTTATGAGAAAAGAAATATTTGTAAAAGCGAGCCCTCTGTTGAATAGACACGTAATCGTGTGCACGTGCGTGCATGCCTAATTCACATTATAAAAACCCTCCTCTGTTTGGTGCATGGTGGGAGGGCCTGCTATTATTGCAGATGCAGAAACCAAGGCAACATCTGGAGCCTGCATGGATGGGTCAGACACTAGGGCAGAGACGGGGCTGCGGTCAGCCTCAGATCTCCTGAGTCTCAGCTTTTCTCTGGCCTCTGGTTCTCTGCCTCACAGAGAGAGGAGAGGTCTCCTCCCTTCCTGCTCCCACATACATTTTATTGCTGCTAAAACCAAGGTGAAAAGAGGAAGTTTTGCTTGGAACTATGACTAAGATTCACTACCATGCTAAATCCTGTGTCCTATCCAATAATACCAGTGAATCAGCCCCCTATCTCCTTCATTTGCATCTTCAAGTATGACATGGAAGTCTTCCAGGACTTCATCTTCCTTACCAGTTTTTCATATTAGTTGAGGAAAGACAGAGATGGATTTGGATGCTCCCTTCTACATAGCTCTGTAAATCAGGGCTACCTGAGGACAAGCAGTTTTCAGATAAAGCGCTCTTAGCAGAGACTTTGGTTTGCAGCGTGGCTGTAAAAGAATCATGCTGGAGACTTGCTGTGTGGCTGCATCAGATATGCAACTGCGTGGACATAGTCTGAAGCATAGCTTTATAATAGTGGGGGCGGGCGGGGGTGGGGGCGGCTGGGATGGAGTCTTCCCAGGACATCAGAGCATTGGACCTTCACTTCACCTTGTACTTGGTCTTTGACCCATAAGTCACACTCGTGTCCTCACTGTCAAAGTTTTAATTGTGGAGAAGCAGGGCCACAGAAGATACGAAGTGGAAGTGGTTAGCACTGCCAGCCTTTCCGTGGGCTTTGCCATTGGGTTCCGGTCAGTCTTTCACCAAGTCATTTGTTGTGGACAGTTCAGAATTCTGGAGACGATGCTAAAAAATGAGTCCAGGAAACCTGACCTTCTACTGTAAGATGCCGTATCTAACAATTTCACCCTTGTGAACTTTGATTTACCCCTTTCTTGAACAGGTTGAACATAGAAGATAAAAATAAAATTATCTTCTTGTGTGCTATAACTTGGAGTATCTGACATTAAGAGGTGGGGCAGTTCATTGTGTAAATTGCCTTGTTTTTTTTTTTTTTTGGAAATGACAACACTTAGTGTTTGGCTTCCTTCAAGTAGTTTTAACGTTAGTATTAGTGTTTTTTCTTCGCATTACATCAGAGGAGGCTGACTTGCAGCTTTATTTCCCAGGAGCTCTGGAAGTAGAGGGAGATGGAAGTCGCCTCCTAAATGTTAATGAACTTGAACATTTAATGAGCAGGTGGCCCACAGAGATAGCCCTCTCCGGGAAGACATTAACCCCATCCCTCCAAACACCAGAGCTTTGAGAGTCTCCAGGGAAGTACAAAGCTCCAAGACCAGACTTCTTTTAGGGTGAAAGTACAGTAGGTAATTTTTCAGATGTTGGTATTAGTCTTCTCTTGATGAGCTTTCACACAATGAATTAAGACCTATTATAATATCTGATCCTGCCGGTGTCGTCCTAACTCTCCCAGGCAGGAGGGCATCTACCCACTGCGCCTACTTAGCATTGTGTGTTTCTCCAATTAAATTATTACCCTCTCAGTTGTTTTCCTTGCCCGTTCCTCCCATTGGAAAGGGGAGGGACATTGTTACATTCAACATTTTAAAATCCCTGGACTCTGGAACAATACCTGGAACAAATTAGGAATTTCTCAATAGTGGTTTACAGGTTATACGTACTGAAGAAAGAACTGAACCTTTCCCTGTGTCCCTTTCTAAAAGAGGGTTGTGCATTTGCTTTCCAGTCATGTCATCCAGTCCCACTGTTGGATCTTCCAGCTCGTCTTCCATTCTTCCATTCTCCTCTTCAGTTTTTCCTGCTGTCAAACAGAAGAGTGCCTTTGCCCCCGTCATCAGGCCCCAAGGTTCCCCTTCGCCTGCCTGCTCCAGTGGCAATGGAAATGGATTCAGAGGTGAGCCAAGGTTCCACTTTGGGGGAAGGCATGATCCGTGTGCCCCGGGGCCAGCAGAGTAAGAGCGAACAGCATGGCATCCTTCTATCGCTCTAGCCAATTTGCTTCCAAAGAGAAGCTTCGGTGTTTCCATCCTGGCACATGAATGGCTTGTGCCCTGGGCTGGAGCTACATCCCAGAGGAAGATGGGGGAAAGTAGATGTCCAACGACTCTGCAGGATCACAGGATTAGCTGTGGCAGAGCCATGCATACACTCCAGGGGTGTTTGGACCCCTAGACCTTTGCTTTCCACAGGGCCATGCCACTGCTGTGCCTGGTCACCACATTGGATGTCAGCTAGTGATTACTGTCTACCCAGCCAGCTTGTCACCTGCAGTGCATACACATTCCCATGGCACAAATGCACAGCCTTCTCTGGGGGCTCCAGCAGGTTCTGAGCATGCTGGTTGTGCGCTACTCAAATTGATAGCAGGTGCTTGGTCGGGGTGGGGTAGCGAAGAAAGGAAAAAAGACATACTGTGTCTAAGAACAGAAATTAATCACCCATCAAACCCATTTTTGAGCAATGTCTTAAAATATAATATGACATGACGTAACCCAAATGTGATGAGTACATGAGAATCTAATCATCTCAGTGTGAATGGGAGGCAGCTGACAGCAAAGGAACAAATTGGAAACTGCTGGATGCTGTGGAGCCTGATGACCCACATTATTTCTAGGCCGCTCCTCGTGACTTGGCATGAAAACACTCACCAGCAGCGCTGTTGTATAAAAGTGCAACGGGCAGCGGCTCGGTTAACCCTCACGGCTCAAAGCCTCTGAGGTCAGCAGGGCCTCCCCGGGCCAGACTCTGCCCAGTGGCTTTATGGGAGTAGGTGGGTTTCTGGTCCTTTGGGGGCCCCGGGAGGGGTTCGTCGCCAGTTGTGTCTGAGCAGAGTCCTGAGAGGTGCGTTAGGTTTCTGTCCCATCCTACCGGCAGAGACCATGGTGTCTCACTGAAGTCCAGCGACTTGACAGAGAAACTGTCAAATGAGAACGGAAAACCCAGCACTCGGAAGAGTCCCTGAAAATTCCTTTTCTTCTAACTAGACAAAGCTTTTGGGTCTACATGCCATCTGACATGTGACTAGTTAGAAACATCTGTAGGTTTGAGGGAAACATATATACATATGTACTTTGGTTTTCATCCAGATGCTTGATTCATAGAGAAACAGACTCAGCCTATAGTTAAGTGTCTCCACCTGCCTGTCTATTATCAGACTCATGGTTTCCATCCCATCATTAGGGGACATGCTCAGAAATTACTCTGTGATGGCTTCATCTCCAGACCAGGCCATGGGAACAATGACCAAACCTTTGCCATGTCTTTCCCTTCTCCATGACCACCCTGGTGACGATGTCGGCCCTTCCCAAGTTCTCAGTTTTCCGGTTTTAGTCACGTCCCTTATACCAAGTGGAGGCCGCCCAGGCGTCGCTGTGGAAATGCAGTGTGAGGGGCCCAGGACAGGTTGAGGAGGACTGCACGTGCTGGGGGAGAGGGACGGCTACGGCCCTTTCCTCTTTCCGGGCCACCCTTGCAAATATGTTCAGTTTCACTTTGAGGAAAAAAGTATGACCCGACTTCCCCTTGCCAGCCCTGCCCTGCCTCCTCTCTCACGAAGCACTGAGCTGGGGAAGTGGGGACAGTTGCCACGGATCTTCCCTCTAGGTCTGTCCTGTCCAGGGAGACCTGCTTGTGTGGCCCGCCCGATTCTTAGCCCTCACCAAAGCCAGGGTGAATTTCTCCCCGGTGCCCGCGGCCTGGAGCTCCTACCTTGCCTGTTGCCGCACACCCAAGGCTGCCTGCGGCGTTGCCTGGTCAGGGCTGAGTGGCCCAGATTGTTAGGAGGGTCTGTGTGGTCATAGTGAGGTTTTATTGTTGGGACAACAACAGCAAAACAGCTAGAAGACCCCATGTGCGCTTCTCGTCACCACAGGTCGAAGTACTTAGGTTAAGAGAGTGGCTAGGCTGCACAGTCTTGTTTTTAAAATTACTTTTGTTGAATTTATTGGGGCGGCATTGGTTAATAAAGTACATAGGCTTCAGGTGTAATAGTGTCTGTATACCGTATTGCGTGAGCCGCACATTCTTGATCGTGTCTATAGGAGGGACAATGTAGCTGCTCACGTGTAGGCACAGGCTCTGGGACCTAGTTTAACTTCTATACAATCACTGCAAGGTCTGAGCCTCTTTTGGACCCTACAATTTTCTCTAAATGTTTGTAGTGATTTGAACCTTAGAAGGAGGAGAAGAAGGAAGCAATTAAATTAAGATTGTTGACTAAAAAATGACAAACAACTATGAAAAAAGAAAGTAATGCAGGAGAACTAAAATAGAATGCTGAGGAGACCTCAAAGGGCATCAGGCAGTGGGAGAATGCTGGACTTGACTTCGTAAGATGTGTTCGGGAGTTCTAGCTTACATACCTTCCAGGCAAGGTGAATCTGTGCAAGTCATTATCATCTGAGAGTCTCACTTTCCTGGTCTGGTAAATAGGCGAGCTGTAATTTGTGCAAAGATCAGGAAAGGTAAAGGGTATTTCATGGAGACCAGCAGAGAGAAGGCTGGGACTGACCAGGGATTTCTGTCAGAGACCTTGACTCCCAGCCTTCCTCATTTTGGGTCCAGTGAGTAGAAGTGCAAGGGCCAGCACTGCAAGGTGTCCGTTGCTGCAGACAGGGAAACCATCAAGCTGACATTGATCCACAGTCACTGGACAGAGGACTCGGAGCTGCAGACGTACACCTGCTCTTTAGAGACAGACCATGTGAGAGTGAAAATGTGGTCTGAGGGGGCTGGTGATCACAGGCTGATAGAAAGGTTCTTCTCTAACTTGTAAGGTGAGAAGGGCATCCTCATCTGCAGAGGACATGTGCAAGCAATGCCCTCTAACACTTGCTAACCGTTTCTGAGCACCACATGCAAGATACTGAATGAACCAAGTGCTTCATATGAATTATCTTGTTCAAGCCTCCCATGTGACCCAAAGGGGAAGGTCATGCCGTTATCACCATTTTTAGTTAAGCAGCTTGCCCAAGGCCACACAGCAAGTGACTGATGACTTGACCTCAGACATTTTTACTCCAGAGCCTGTGCTGTGACAGTCTGCTGTCTCTCTCGGGACAAGAATAGTGCAATTCCTCTCTCACCTTTCACCCGTACCTTCTTCCCTCCTGGACCAAAGGGGGATTATTGCTTTCCCATGAAATGCCAAAGGTCAAAAGAAATTGGACCAAGTGCAGTTAAGTCTTTCCCCCTCTCCCCATGAAAACGCTTATCTTTCCTTCAGTTCACTTCTGCTTTCTTTCTGCTGGCTATGGTTTCTACCAGCAAAAAGCGAGGGGCATCATGTAGCAGAGACCCTGCACGCCCCGTGCCTGATGTGAGACTAGGAAAAGGAAAAAGATGTAAAATCTGTCATTCTTCTGACACGCAGTGAATCTGGTTCTTTGAGCAGCTCTGCCCTTTTAATAAGCTCTGTAGGTAACTCTCTGAGGACCCAGAGAAAGGAAGGGGCTGATGAGTTTTAAGTGCAATAGACAAGTTAAAGTTGAAAATGTGAGCCCAAGTCCCCCTGCCAGAGAGCTATACAGACAGTGTCATTGTCCCACCCACAACCTTTTCTCTCAGGCATTTTTAGTGGAGAGTATAGCGTGTCGAGATAATATTATTTACTAGGCACCTGATTCATTTTCCACCTCCCTCCAGGAAAATAAAATAAAATAAGAAAACCTCCTACATGCTAGGATAATTACCAGGGTTGCTATATCTCCAAATCATCAGGGAGTGTCCAGAATTGAACTGCATTTATTGAAAAGCTACATTGATTCAATATATAGTAATACAGGCAAAAATAATTAAGGCTTTGCTAGCTGTGTAAGACCTTAATCCAGATCTCACAAACATTCAATAAAAGCTATATGGGCAGGGAAATATATGGCTGGCAATTTTGCCCAAGAAGGCTAGCTGGCATGAGGAGAGGAGTAGAAGGAGAGGCAGGAGAAGGAGGAGGAAAAGAAGGAGGAGAAAGAGAAGGAGAGAGGAAAGAGGAGAGAGAAGGAGGGAGGGAGGGAGGGAGAGGAGGAAATGGAGGGCAGAGATATGTTGGGTGAAGCAGGAAGAATTCCAATAATTTGTTTATAAGCTTAGTAAGCACCACTAGCAAAATGCTTCTATGCTAATTGATAAGCCCAAGATGAAATATAGACAGTACAACTAATAGATCCAATTCTAGATATGATTTGAAGTTTCAATGCAAGAAAACTATTTGGCCAGCTTCCAAGAATGTGAAGATTCTATGGGTTTCTCACCTGAAAGCCAAGGCCAGAGGGGTGCATTTTTTGGGTGATTTTTCTATACTGCTGATGCCACTTTATTTCCCATATCAAGGCAAAGCTTTGGACATGATGCTGCCCAAACAGGCATGGTCCTTATTCTCTTGACGAGATGGGGGCGACATTGGACACTGTACTTGGATGGGGGATAAAGAACAGAGATTGGAATGACTCCCAAATTAGGAACTAAATCAAGTCTTCTATTCCAGTGGATCAGCATTTATTGGTGACTGAGTACCACATAGCAGTAGTGAGCACCAAAGGAAGATGCGCTAGTTAGAAAATAAAAAGCTGATCAAATTTTAGCTAGAATGGGTAAAAACTTAGGGTGCATAGATAGTCCGATTTGTTATAAATGATGCCAAGTAAGTAACCCAATAGGTTCAGCAGCTGGAGTATTCTTTCCTGTTCCAACTAAGTGATTTGGGACAATATAATCTAGAAATTAATTGTCTAATAATGAAAAAATATATCACACCTATAATACAGGTTAATTTACATGTTTATGTGCATCCTGCCATGTACACAATTCATTGATATAAAACCAAACAAAACTCTTAGCTTCCTGAGCAAAAATTCAGCAGGCTTTGTCTGTATCGTGCTGATCAGTAAGCTTCGGTACCTCTATAGGCTCTCTGCTAGACTAGACCTGGAGAAAATGGGTCCCCATGTCAGCTCAGGGCACCACCTCCCCAGACTGCACCAGACGCTGCCAGTGCCACCAGCTGCCCCTCTCTCTGGGTTAGAGCCTTATTGCAAAAGCCTCTGAATCTCATTCCTGTATCACTCTCTCCTCGTAGCCATGACTGGACTTGTTGTGCCCCCGATGTAAAGAAGAAGAAGAGCTGCTTTCTCAGAGCACAAAACTACTCACTCCGATGGACTGTTGATGAAGAAAGCACTCTCAGCTCTTTGGGGAGAGCTGTGCTCCCCAAATGAACATGATGGACAGATTTGGGTAAACAAGGAGCTGTGTCTTACCTGGTCTCACCTTTCTTGTGTAGCTCTGATGGTGGCTACACAAACTGACCCTCTTGGGGACAAGGACAAAAGATATCATTGACGTAGTCAGTGCTAAAAGCAGAAATGCAATTCTTTGTTATGAACATTATAAGAACCACCTTCCTGTGTTTGTAAAATATTTAAGAAAAAATTGGCAAACAATTCAAGCTTAATATTTTGGATACTATTTGTTTTTCTTTGTAGGAAAAAAAGTTGAAAGTTTCTATTTTCTATGAAGCCTTTCAGATACCAATTTAGTTTATGCAGAAAAAAAAAAATTGAACAAAACAGGGTACCAGCATGGAAGACTTTCTTAAAACAAAACCTGAATTGAATGACAAAATGTTGTTGTATGTGTGTTTGCTTATAGTTTAATCTCTTAAAAAAAAAAAAAAGGGAAAAATTTAAAATGTTTTACAATTATTTAAATAAATAACGTGTAACTTATTGTAAGTAGAGGTAGAAATTAAGACCTTTTTGGAAGAGAGGAAGTTCCCTCTGATGTAAAATGAAACTGATGCAAACATGTAGTATCAAGTTTAAAAGGCGTGTGACTATTACTGCAGTTACTTACTAGACTCTTATCCCCATCCTGCATCCTCCTCTTTTTCCATCATATTATTGACCCATGGGCAAGAACAGGTACCTGATGTAGATTCCTACAGAACAACCCAACACAGAAACAAAAATTCAAATCTCTGCAAATACACAAATACTCAAGCCCATCAATTCATTCCTATCTCCACCTGTTCTCAAAATAGTCTAGAAGCCCCTTTTGGTATTCACTCTTTGTGAATATTTTAAAAACTTATATTAGCTTTCAACATTCTCCCCTGAGAAGTGCAGAGAATTCCCATGTTTGAGTGCATCCCTGGCTTTGCTCCCCAGGTAAAGAAGAGTCTCACCTTATAGAAGAGCCAAAGTCACGTGACTTTCCCAAGCCAGCTGTCCCTTTGGAATTCCTGACAGAGCCACATGCTCCCTCCTCTTGGGTTACCTAGTTCAGTACTGAGGTAGAAGCCCTCCTGAATTCAGAAACAGGGTTTGCAGAGAATGACCCTGTTTCTTGGACTCTTAGAATGTCAAGTTCCTTCTTCTCTCTGTAGATTTCCCCTTTCATGGCATTAAACTCTCCTTAAAAAATATGTATCCAACTTGACACAGTTTCCAGGCAAGAATGGCATGGGGTATGGAAGAGGAATATGTAAAGCCTTAAGTCCCTCTCCTGATGTTCAAAGTGGAAACCCAGATTCTCAGCAGGGTCACAGATTGGGGGCATCTGTGTTCCAAGTAGCTCACAACCCAGGGCTGTGATGGACTTTCTGTAGTTCTAGGAGTGGCTCTGAGAAGGAAATGATGTGCAGGAGCTGTTAACAGTGGCTGAGTTTGAAAGCCTGTGTGATCCTGTGGATGTATCCAGACTCATCTGGGTTGCCAATAAGGATGTCATTTTTTCCAGGCCAGGGTTCTCCTTGTTGACTTATTGGCATCACAATATAGTCTATACACAGACTCCAGTTTGGGACTCTTGGTTGGGGTTCTAACATTAGAAATTGATGCAGCTCTCATGGAAAAACACCTTTAGTGCATCTCAGCCAATTTTAGATGAATTTGTAAATTTTGCCCCAAAACTACTCAACCCCAATGGTCTTATTTGCCTTTAATCTATTCTGGAATTACCCACCATGACCCAAATATTATTTTTATGCACAGGAGAATCCAAGATATTGGAAACCTGGCATGCTTGTAACTCTTGCTGACAGTCCCTCATAGTCAGAGCTTAAAGCACCAAAATACAGGGAAACACATGAGAGGACGTTCCCTGGTGAAAAATCTGATGGGGGGGCGGGGGAGGAGTGTGTGAAACACACACATTACCACCCAAAAGTGAAGGCAGAACAAAGTCAAGCATGTTTAGACCTGGATTTGAGCCAATACAACATAAGGAAAAAAATTTTTTAAGTAGCATTGCTTTTAGAATCTGTGAATTTTGCTCTTGCATGAAGATGAGTGCAGTACTGTCTTCAAAATGATTGTAGAATTTGTTGGTAGCTTTACACCGAAAAAAAAAAAAAGTGTGTAACTGAATACCAGACACCCTTGACCATTCAGCTAGAACCTTGGCAGCAACAGACCTATTTAAGTGTACAAATGTATGTAAGGATTATTTTTAGTGTACTAATAAATTTAAAACAAAGCTACTCTGTCCTGTTTAGTCATTGCTGTTGAATCATTCCGGTCCCAGGTTATTTTTGTGCCACTTGGAAGACAAGTATTTCTATAGGAGCTACAAATTCTATCCTATCTTTTTAAGAGGAGCTGTGTAAGATTTTTCATTTAAAGGGACAATTTCATTATTTATCCCATTTTTTTTGTTATAGCATTATATTTTTTCCCAGTGTTTCTTTGCACATTTCAATATGCATGGTTTAAAAACCATTAACTTCTTTACCTTTTGTACAGTAAGGTCTCATTTTCAAACTGTATAGTTTCATTTTTCTTGTTTGCTTTGTCAGTTATATACAGTATAAAGTTGCTATGCACAGAGCTTTTTGTAAAGACAGCTTTTTTGTTTACTGTTTTTAATGGTCTTACTTATGAAAAAGTATCTTGTTTGTAAAATGAATATGCCTACTTCAGTTTTAAACTTTAAATTATCCTAACAAAAAATAAAATTTTTGTACTGTAAAAATGTTTGGAAGTTTGACTTCTTTTTTAAAGTGGGAAAAACTTAGTTTGGGATTTTTTTCTTAAGTTTGGAGATTTTCTCATAACTGCTAGCCCCTGAACTCTGGCTGAGAAAATCTTGCTTACAGCTTTTGCTTACATGACAAATGTTCTAAAGTGCTCACATAGATGAGAGAATATGTATGACTTTAGGTCATTTTCCTTATGTATTTATCTATATATCCATCAGTCAAATTCCTTCATAAAAACTAAAATGATCCCACTTTCTATGTTGGGCTTCTTTTGTATGGAATTATTAAGGCAGGTGGATGGTCTACTTAGATTTGAAAGGGTTTGTTGAACAAATGTTATAACTGATCCATCAGACACTGGGTGAAGAATTGGAAGCTGGCCACAAAGATTGATGCCTTTTCTTAAATCATTGGAAGAGAGCAAGACACATGCTCCTGGAAGGAAATAATCCATAGAAAATAACTTGCATGAAAACATAGAAGGTGTGGCTCAGCTGGTTGGAACGTTGTCTATAACTGAAAGGTTATGGGTTTGATTTCCAGTCAGGGCACATACCAGGGTTGCAGGTTTGATCCCCAGTTGGGGCACATACAATTAATTCTCAGTCTGGTGTGTCCGGGAAGCAACCAATGGAGGCTTCTCTCTCACATCAATGTTTCTCTCCCTTCCTCTCTAAAAGTAATGAAAATTGCGTACTCAAGTGAGGCTAAAAAAGAAAAGATAGATGGGGCTGTAGGAGCTCAGAGAAGATGGTGAGCCCAGAGGGTTTAAGTGGTTAGAGAAGTTTCCATGGGGAAGACAGGGCTGGGCCAGGCTTTCAAAGAATGGTAGGAATTGTGCAGTAGACGTTAGTAGTGAGCACTGCAGGTGCGAAGGTCTTCGTGAACAAAGGTGTGCAAGGGGAACTCACAAAGCACATTTAGGAGAATGTGACCCTACCCATGAATTCAACCAGATTATTTATAAGCACACTTGTAATTGGATTAGCTTATTTCTCTGTACAAAGATACAAATATCTTCAAACCACATAGATTGTACTTCTTGCATAAGTGGGTGAGATGTTATTCCAGGCCCTCATGTGAGAGAGCCACTGTGGTTTTAGCTCTGCCTCTCTCTATGAAGACTAGCTCTCTGCCTAGATGTACTTTCCTGGGTCTTTGCATGACCAGTGTCTTCTCATCCTTCAGGCCTCAGTTTAAGTATCATCTACTCAGGGAGGCCTTTGCTGACCAATGACCATGCGGGTTTCCCACTTACTCTCTTTAACAGAGCTACTTTTGTGTCCTTGTCATGATTTGTACTTTCTTTGTTGTCCCCTTTAAACTGAAGTCTCATTAAAATAGGGACCATTTCTGCCTCAAAGCTGTATGTGGAGCACTGAGGTGCCCAGAAAACACTGCTGAGTGACTGAATGAGCAGACTGACTTCTGATCCCTTGTCATGTGGGGGAGCCGGCTGATCTGTCACAAATGATGAGACATAGCATGCCTTTGAGAATCTGTTCCTTAGGAACTATCTTGTTAGTCAGCTAGTAAAAAAGATGAATAAGTGTCTATAATATAAAGTAGTTGGTTGTTTAATAAATTGAGAACTTAAAATGAGAAGGCAGTCATGAAGAAGAGACCTCTGACTGGTGGCCTGTAAGGTAGGTTGCTTTGCCTCTTGGCCTTGGAATTTATCTCACGTGGATTTTCATGATGCTCAGGTGTAATTCCAGAACCAGAAATGAGGCCTTTTAGGGGAATGCACATTCCATTCCTACTCCAGATATGACACTTGTTAACTGCACACTTCAATCTCAAAGAACTTATGGTGTGTTTACCAAACTGGCAGGGTGACTGTAGGGCACGGAATGTGAGAGAGTGATAAGATTTGAAGCTGAGGATTAGGTGAGGACTGGATCCTCGAGGACCTTGTTCACCATGCCAGAGAGCTGATTTCATCTGCAGGACTGTGCTGTAGGTAACAGAAAACTATTAAAGGAACTGAAGGGGTAACAAGAAGCTTTATACTGTACATAAATCATAGTAGCTACAGTGTGGTTTATGGAACGAAGCAAGTGGATATTGGAGGCAAGGAGACCAAGTAGAAACAAGGGATAAAACTGGATAAGCACCAGTGTGCTGTGTTGATGATTGGGCCCCTTTCTGATTGCCAGTTCCTGTGTCATACCAGTTGATAAACCTTTTATTTATTTTATTTTTTTATTTTTTTAATTGTTGTTTTATTACATTCATCCCAATTTTCCCCCCATTGCTCTCCTCTGCCCCACCCTGCTCTCACAGTCAATCCCCGCCCTGTTGTCCATATCCATGGGCCATTTATACTAGTTCCTTGACTATACCCTTGCCCTTATTCCCCCATCTCCTCTTCTTTCTCCCTTTCTCTCCCTCCCCCACCCCTCTAGTCACTGTCAGTCTGTTCCTTGTTTCCATGCCTCTGGTTCTATTTTGCCCATTTGTTTGTTTTGTTCATTAGGTTCCTGTTATACATGAGATCATATGGTATCCATCTTTTGCCACCTGGCTTGTTGACCTAAGCATAATACTCTAGTTCCATCCATGCTGTTGCAAAAGGTAGGAGTTCCTTCTTTCTTTCTGCTGTGTAGAATCCCAATGTGTATATGTACCACAGTTTTTTGATCCACTCCTCTATTGATGAGCACTGAGGCTGTTTCCAGCACTTGGCTATTGTAAATAGCACTGCTATGAACATAGAGGTGCATAGGTTCTTTTGAATTGGTGTTTCAGGATTCTTTGGGTATAATTCCAGCAGTGGGATCGCTAGATCAAAAAGACAGTTCCATTTTTAGTTTTTTGAGAAAATTCCATACTGTTTTCCACGGTGGCTGCACCAATCTGCATTCCCACCAACAGTGCAGTAGGGTTCCCGTTTCTCCACATCCTCGCCAGCACTTGTTGTTTGTTGATTTGTTAATGATGGCCATTCTGACCATTGTGAGGTGATACCTCATTGGGGTTTTTATTTGCATCTCTCTGATGGCTAGTGATGTTGAGCATCCTTTCATATTCCTGTGGGACCTCTGTATGTCCTCCTTGGAGAAGTGTCTATTTAAGTCCTTTGCCCATTTTTTAATTGGATTGTCTGTTTTCCTGGTGTGAGTCATATAAGTTCTTTATATATTTTAGAGTTCAATCCCTTGTCCGAGGTATCATTGGCAAATATGTTTTCCCATATGATTGGTTCCCTTTTCATTTTGCTGATATTTTCTTTAGCTGAGCAGAAGCTTTTTAGTTTGATATAGTCCCACTTGTTTATTCTTTCCTTTATTTCCCTTTCCCTAGGAGATACATTGGTGAAAATATTGCTGCATGGGGTGTCTAAAATTTTACTACCTATATTTTCCTCTAGGACTTTTATGGTGTCACGGCTTATGTTTAAGTCTTTTATCCATTTTGAGTTTATTCTGGTGTGTGGTGTAAGTTGATGGTTCTGTTTCATTTTTCTGCATGTGCCTGTCTAGATTTCCCAACACCATTTGTTGAAGAGGCTATTTTTACTCTATTTTATGGTCCTGCCCTCTTTATCAAATATTAATTGACTATAGAGACCTGGGTTTATTTCCGGGCTCTCTATTCGGTTCCATTGATCTATGTGTCTCTTATGCCAGTGCCAGACTGTTTTGATTACAGTGGACTTGTAATATAGTTTGATATCAGGTGTTGTGATCCCTCCTAGTTAGTTCTTCTTTCTCAAAATTCCTGAGGCTATTCGGAATCATTTTTGGTTCCATATAAGTTTTGGAATATTTGTTCTAGATCTGTGAAATGTGTCATTGGTATTTTAATAGGGATTGTGTTGAATATATAGATTGTTTTGGATAGTATGGACATTTCAATGATGCTAATTCTTCCAATCCATGAACATTGTATATGCTTCCATTTATTTCTCTCTTCAGTGTTCTGAGTACAGGTCTTTTACTTTCCTGGTTAAGTCTATTGTTAGATACTTTGATAAACATTTTAAAATTACTCTTGCAATTAAGAGACCATTGCAATTCTCCAACAAGAGTGACTCATACCTGAATTAAAAATTGGCAATAGAGCCCTGGCCAGTGTGGCTCAGTTGGTTGGAGCATCATTCCAAAGACTGAAATACTAAAGGTTCAATTCTGAGTCAGGGCACATACCTAAGCTGAGGATTCAATCTCCTATTGGGGAGCATACAAGAAGGCAGCCAATCAATGTATCTCTCTCACATTGATGTTTCTCTCTCTCTTTTTCTCCCTTCCTCTCTCTATATAAGGGAATGAAAAAGTGACCTCGGGAGAAGTTAAAAAAATTTTTTTAAAATTGACAATAGAGATGGAAAGTAAAGAAGAGATTTGAGAAAAAGCTTTGCAGTTTGAAAGGACTTATTGACTGATTAGATGTGGAATGAGGGAGGTGGGTGACGAGGATAACTCCTGGTTTGCAAGTTAGACAACTGGATTTTGTGATAACTTTAAAGTAGGGAATAAAGACAGGACCATATTGCAGCAAATAGAAGGACATGATGATTTTAAACTGAAGCACAAATGTTAGAGTTCTTCCTCATTTTTTCTTGGTTAGCTGAAGATTGTCTCCATCAATTTTTCAAGAAGGACTCAGAGAATTATGCTCTTTGGTTTATGTATATCAAAAAAGATTGCTCTTTTTTATTTGAATGGCTGTTCAGTTGCATATAAAATTTCCGGGGTTACAATTTCTTTCTTTGAGGAGTTCACGGGAGGGTTTTAGGTTTTTTGTTTTTTAGCTACTTTCTAGGGCTGAATGCTGCGGTGGTCATGTCTCAATTCATGCCTCTCTCTGTTATTCCCCATATATAAACAAGGAAATCTTATAATTTGTTGTTTAATTTTTTTGAGAGTAAAAAGGGGCACAATAAATAATTATGTCTGGAAAACAGATGTAAACTGGCAGATGGTCACCCTTGATATTTTTGTCTGTTTTCCTATAAGAGTCTTTCTTTGTATTTGAAAGCCAGGAACTTGTTTTGGTATTGATTGTTCTCTGTAACTTTTGCTCCTGGGATTCAGTATTCAAGCCTTCTTTTATTTCTGGAAGCTTTTCTTTAATTATAACATTAAAATATATTCTCTGTTTCTTCATCTTGGTTCTATTTGCTGGTTAATCATATGCTGGATCTCTAGTGTCCATCATTCATGTCTACCATGTTCTCTCCAGCCACTTTTAATACTTAGTGTGCTTGTATGCTTGCTATCTCACTCTTGTCCTTCTATATATTCTTTCTAATGTGACCTTAATTTCAGAGATGGTTTATTTTTTTCTTTTAATTGTTTTTACCCTTACTCGAGGACATTTTTTTCATTGCTTTTAGAGGTAGAGGAAGGGGGAGAGAGAGAAAGAGAGAGAGAAATATCGATGTGAGAGAGAAACATCAGTTGGTTGCTTTTTCATATACACCTGACCAGGGATCAAACACACAGCCTGGGTATGTGCCCTTACCAGGAATCGAACACACAACTTCCTGTCCACAGGACAATACTCCAACCAACTGAGACACACTGGCCAGGTCTGGTTTAATATTTTTCTTTTACTTTTCACAAGCTGTGCTAGCTTATATCCCATCGTTTTCTATTGTTTTTTTTTTTTTCATTGAGCTATTGCATTTCTACTATGAGTTATTGTTTTATAGAGAAATTATTTTATATTTTTATTAGTAGTATGAGCCTTATCAAAATTATCATCAGCTCCATGAAAAGTTATTTTCTAGTGTTCTTCACCTATAATTTGTTTTGCTTTTCTTTTTTCCCCTCATGATACATGGATATAAATCATATTTTTATAACTTTTTGATACTCATCTTTGATTGAGATGAGATCTTCCTATTATCTAACTGTTTGAGATGGGAAGTTTAGGACCATGTACCAGGCTAGCAGGAATTCTTATTTTAGGTAGGTGTGTCTGTACCGGGACAGGGGTGGGGGAGAGGGCTTTTAGCTTTGACTTCTTGCACAAACTAAATCAGCATTCATGTAATTGCTCACAATGCACACCACTCTTTCTCACCAGCCGAGTGGTTCTTACGTATATAGCTTCTTTGGATAATTCCCTCAGCAGCCTTGCCTACTGTGTCTCATGTCTACACCAAATGGGGTCCAGAGACATGTCTATAATCCAATAGTTTCAACAAGAAATAGTCGCATTTTATCCCACCGGCTTTGTCTGACATTAGCAGCTGGAGTATCCTTTCTTGGTCTCTACACATTCCTGATTGACTTCCCCTGCCACAGCCTTCCCCTCCTCATAAATTGTGATTTGGGGTATCCAATTCTCCTAGTTTCCTCAAAGATGAAATTCACATTTCTCTTTTTCATTTTCCTATTTTCTTTAGAGTAACTCTGAGTGGGAATTCATGAAAAAGGTGTTATGACATCATTTTAGTCTGACGTCTTCATATTCTCTGCTTTGCACCATGGGAAGGCGAGAAGAGACTGCTGCACAACACAGTAAACACCGTTGTTCTACCACCCATCTGCCTCTGACCTAGCAGAGGCCCTTGATAACCAGCTCTTGGCTCAGCTCATGGCTACATTCTTTACTTTCTCCATTGGCTCCTGCCAAATACAAATAATAAGTTACAGGTAATTCCTAACACTACGACTAAAAGTGATTGTCCAATTGGAATGTATTTCAATAAATAATACATGAAAAGGGACTCAGCATCTGACTCTTGGAAATATGTCATGTTAATTGTCATACCATCAATGCTTTGGGTTATTCTCCCAAAGCCAATTTCACTTTGAACAGTAAAACTCTATTTTCCATAATCATACCCAGAGAAAACAGTGTAATAAAATGGAAACAGTTAGGGTTCAGGTATCTGAATTCAATTCAAATCCTATTATCCTTAGTTATGTAATCTTGAATAAACCACTACATTGGTCTCAATCTTCTTAAATGCAAAACAAGTATAACTATACATATATCTGTAGGTATATGCATATACTTATGTACACATATATCATATACATACATATATACATATATATATAGTTGTGGTTGTCCTTCTTTTATATTTACTCAAGATTCTATAAGGATATATGTAGTTATACACACACACACACACGTGTACATTTTAAGAATGTAAGCTCTGTGAGTATTGTATTTTTGTTTTTGGTCTGTTTATGTCACTACTCTATTTTCAGCACCGAGAATAGTGCTTGGTGCAGTGCAAGCACTGAATAAAAAATCAGCAATTGAATGAATATATCCAATGTTTATATGTGACAGAGGCTCAGGAAATCAACTGCAATAACAGCTTCAGCATGGGTTTTCATGTCCCACAGACTCAGGTTTGCTTCTCAGCTCTCCCACTGACGGGGACAAGAATAAAATATGCACTGAGATTCAGAATTCCCTGACTCATCATCTCTGAAAGAGCAGAACTACAATCTGGCTCCTGCCTTGTGGTCAGTTAACATCTTCCTCTCACACGGTCCTGCTGCTTCTCAGACATGTGTTAAGAAGAGAAGCAGTCTGAGCACAAGGATCACTCCAGTCTGTTTAGGGATGAAAGAGTAAACAGCAATGGGAACATTATGTGGCCCTGGATATCCTTTGAACCAGGGGTAAAAATTAGGGTAGAACAATAGGTCCAGTGGCCAGGAACCAGCTCTCCAGCACTCTGCGTACTTGGGAGTGGCATACCCAAGAGAAGCCACAGTCCCAGTTCTTTGTAAGCAATAAGAAATAAGAAAAAAGGATGTGTCCCAATCACCAATCTATGTTTTCTTCCTTTACAACTTAAGAAGAATTTTTTGTCATAGACCAGAACATCTGGTGTATCATGAATATGGCTTTTGAGGACAAAGCAAGCATTGTTTTCAATTTCAGATTTTTGCAAGTCCAAGAGTTTGAACCCATGAAAAATTGCTTTCAAAACAGGAATGAGACCAGAATGACTTCTAAAATCAAATCCAACTATTGACCATTTCTGAGCAAGAAAAGAATAGTTGCATAGACCTTTATGTACCTCAAAGATTGTGACTACATAAATGTATTATATTATTATATTATATTATAACCATTAAATATTAATAACACATTATTGTTAACAACAATAATGATAATGTTTAATATGGTCAAAATGCTTAACTTTGATTCTATGCACAGTGGAGTAGCAAAGAGAGTGTGAGTACCAGAAATTAACAACCTGAGTTCAAATCCCACCTGCACCCTTTACTGTACCTGTATAACTATCAGAAAATTATCTTTAGGAGCTGCAATCCATCTCACTGTAAAAAAAAAAAAAAAAAAAAAAGTAATAAGAAGGCCTTTACGTGAAGATTCTCTTCCTGCCAAGATTGTTGTGAGGTTTAAATATAAAATCATGACTGTAAAGGGGGCAGACCAAGTAAGCATTCAGCTCTATACATTTTTGTTTCTCCTTAGCTTCGGAGAAATTAATGTGTTTATCTGGAAAGCCACCCAACTCCTCCCTGGCAGCACTGAAAGAGGGATTATTAATTAGTCTGTGTTTGTCAAACACTTAGAAGATGAAAGTGCTGGGTGTGGAACAGCCCCATTTACATCACAATACACGAGCTGGCTGTTCCTTCAAGTGGATCTACTTACACTGTCTGAAAGTCTCCATAGACCTGTTCCGTTCATTCAAATATCAACGCGTGACTCCGGAAAAGACGGGCGTCTGCCGTGCTGGAGCCCACTGTGCGCAGCAGGCAGGCACTTCTGGAGATGCCATATTAACGATAACCCTTGAACGGCCAGGGCCCTGAGAAACCAATGAAAGGAGGGCAGAAGGTTTTTATATTTTCTACAAGTCACCGTAAGGCCCCTTCAGTGACAATTTTCACCGAGAGGCTATATCACCTATTTTGGTTTCACATTGTCTCCTAGCCCTAGCAGACCTTGAAATCCAGGAACCGGGAAAGAAAATCAATTCTGTGTGCGTAAAGGCAATCCTCTTCAAGCTGGGCGCATAAATTTCGGGGGAGAATCGTACTGCCTGGTGCGAGGAGCTGGGCGGTGTGCGCCTTTCACGCTGATCGCCGATGTTTGCTTCTGGTCCACTTCTGATCACATGGACAAAGACTAGACTTCTGCTAGAGAGCATACAGTAGAGTACACAATTATCATAGTAGAAAGAAATACCTGAAACTTATGTTGCTATCAATCACTGTTACCCCAATAAATTTAATTTTTAAATTTGAAAACCAAATGAAATAATTGTGATTAATTTTTCATGTTAAACAGCATTAAAAACAGAATTAAGAACAACAATAAAAATTAAATTTTTAAAAAGCGACAACTGTAATAGAATAACAATAAAAAATAAATTAGCCCTGGCTGGTGTGGCTCAGTGGCTTGAGTGCTGACCTGCAAACCAAAGTGTTGCCGGTTCGATTCCCAGTTGTGTCACATGCCTGGGTTGCAGGCCAGGTCCCCAGTTGGAGGTGCGGGAGAGGCAACCACACATTGATCTTTCTCTCCCTCTCTTTCTCCCTCCCTTCTCCTCTCTCTAAAAATAAATAAAACCTTAAAAATAAATTAATAAATTAATTAATTTAAAAAACCAGAATTATACTTTTAAAAAAATTGCACTGTCTCATATTGTTTCAGCAAAACTATATCACTCATCACAGTAAATTAATGTTAATATTGAATTTATTGATTTTATGATTTTGATTGTTTTTACTTCATGAGTCATCTTATTTAAAACAAGCTTATATAAAAGCATAAGAATTTATTCTTGCATTTTAGTTCTGTAGAACTGTTAATACAGTTATAGTATAAATAATTTAAGAAACACTGTAGCCTTTTCAAGTTTTTTTCTAAATACATTACTCAAATTTGGGAAGCACTGGAGAGGTCTCATAACCTACAAATTGGATCATCACTCCATGAACAATCAAGACTTGGCTGCACATTAATTCCTGTGTTCTGTAATTCAGCATCAATAAAACAAATCTCCATGTATTATTCCAGAATTTCATTTTTACCTCTGAATTATGTTCATATCCACAAATTCCAGCCAAGGACCTATTGAATAATTGTCCCCACATGTAACATTTTCCTGGTGATGTTTTCCTTTGCTTGGTTCTAGGAAATATAGAAATGTGTTTCTAATTATTAGCAGAACCACCTGGAAATGGTACTGTATCATCTCAATAATATGACTCATTTAGTATACATTTTGGGAGCACTCACAGTCATCTTTGACACCATACAAAAAAAAGTTAGTTACTAGAATGACCTAACATTGCACAGGCTCAGCTATCACCAAAAATCAGAACCTGTGACTTGACAAGTATAAATATATCTGCAACTGGGGTTGCCACAGAGATCACCTGCTAAGTGCGGGGTTGGTGGCTTCAGTTTTTAACTTTGGGAACTTAAATCAACTGGTTCTTGCCTCCACAGTCCTTATGTATGTTTGGGCTGAGGCCCCCTAAATCTATCACTTCCCCCTGTTCACTGAGTGAATGTACCCTGGCTTTCCAGGGAAACCAAAAAGAAATCTCTTCCTGTGTAACAAGCCTTCTGAAAACTGGCACTTTCTCAGGTTTAGTGAGCTGCATATTGACGGTAGAGAAGGTGATGGGCCCAGAGACTGGGGGAAGCTCAGGCATCAGGTCAGATTGTTCTTCCGTGTGGAATCATATTAGCCATAGGCTCCAAGTCTGTGAGCCTATGCAAATTTTCATGGCATATAGTTTCCATTCTCTTTCCCTCTTAGTTTTTCGACTGCTTTTTGTTGTTGTTGTTGTTTTTCTTCTGATTTTTTTGTTAAGTAAGAATGTCAGAGAGCAGAAGAAGAGATCAAATGAAGAGGGAACAAGGTATGTATCTGATCTTTTATTAATTGAGGTATAATTAGATTAGTTTCGGGTGTACAGTGTAATGACTTGCTATTTGTATTGTATGTTGCAAAAATGATCATCACAATAAGGCTAGTAACACTTGTCATCATGCATGTTTCAAAAAACTTTTTGTGTGATAATCTTTTAGAATCTACTTTCTTAGCAACTTTCAAATATGCACCATGCATTTGACCTTAAAGCAAAGACCAGAAGAAGAATTTTTTAGCATAGCAACGTCTATTGGCATGGAAGGAACTAAATACCAGGTCGAAGAAAAGTTCAGGTAAATAAATTCTCAGAGGCCTTAGGTATAGGTAGGAGAAGCCAAAGAGAAATAGGAAGCTACCCCAAGCTTTGGTCCTGCAGGACTTACTTAGATGAGGGAAGTGGAGAGGAGCCACTACTCTGTGAGAGCACTGGAGGTATGATTGATGGCGTCCATTCCTGGGAAATGATAGCAGCACCTCTCCTTGACATTCGTCAGTCTGTGGAGGGGCAGGAGCCTGTGACAGAGGCAGCAGCCAGAGGAGGTGACAGAGCAACGGACTCGCAGAGTCTTAGGCAAAACGCTCCATATTCGTCACATAAGCACTGGGCTCTTTCTGTGAGCAGAGGACTGTATTGGCCATAGAAAGCCAAGAGGGAATAAATGTGGGAAGGACACTTTCCCCAACATGCTCTAACTTAGTTTTCTAGAAACCAAGGATTTGGATATTGAACAAAGAAAACTATTGGGTTGGCCAAAAAGCTTGTTTAGTTTTTTTCATATGATGGCTCTAGTAGTACTTAGTTGTTTTTAACTTCATTTGAAACAATTTTATTAGATTGTATTGTGACAGCTGTCGTATCAGGTGCATTTTTTTAAAAACTTATCAAAATTGATGAATTTTTGTGAGGCCATTTTAATATTAAAGATGGAAAAAATAAGCAACATTTTTGGTGTATTATGCTTTATTATTTCAAGAAAGGTAAAAAGGCAACTGAAATGCAAAAAAAGATTTGTGTAGTGTATAGAGAAGGTGCTGTGACTGATCAAACATGTCCAAAGCGGTTTGCCAACTTTCTTGGTAGTATTGACATTTTGGCCAAATAATTCATTGCTGTGGGGCTGTCTTATGCATTAGAAGATATTTAGGAGCACCCCTAGCCTCTACCCACTAGAAGCCAATAGTAGGAAATAGCCAACATACTCAAAATATCCAAGTCAGTAATTATTGGTGAAAATGAAAAATGTATCTTTTATTTTATGGAAAAAAACAAAACGACTTTTTGACCAACTCAATACACAAATACACTGTGCCCTTCTGTGACGTTCTTTCTCAAGTGCACATGGAAATGCCAGGTGAAGCCGCCTTTTAGTTCTTACATCCCAGCCAAGCTTCCTGCATTTGAGACCTTTACAAGGTAGTTCTTCATCCTGCTGGGGCTCGGGCGTGGGACTGTGATGCTGTATCGGGGTCTTTAAAGAACATATAGTAAGTGATGTCTGAGGCGGGCAGCTGGGTTGCAATGGGAGGCCTTCGAATCAGAAGTATTCTTTTCAACTCTCAGTTTATCTATTGATAGAATGTGCCAGCTCTTGACCTCTCTGACACTTAAGTCACTTTTCTTCAGAGTGGGCCACTTCTTACTTGTTCATGGGGCTGTGATAAGAACCAAATGAGATGACTGCTGTGAAGATACTCGGCAGAGCAGACTGGTACTGATGAGTAGTGATCAGTGCTCTTGAACATGAATAAAGGATGTAGCCTGTGTTAGATAGTGACTGTTTTCCATATAGTGATAAGTAATAGATAATCAGTAATAGATATATATTATCTAATATAGTGATAAGTAATAGATAGTAAGTAATAGATAATCAATGCTACGGAAAAGCATTGTGAAACATCACTAGACTAGAGAATCTGAAGAAATAGCCTGGAGACAGCTATGCTCCCTTTCCCTCTGATGACCCTGGTGGCAAAAAAAGAGACAGAGTGAAAATGCAAGGAGGGATGTGCGTAAGGCCATTGGGCGATGGCACTGTTCGAAGTTAGGTCGCAGGGCTGGTGGCAGAACTTTAGTAACTCCATCGACTAAGACTATTGAGTTATACACCATGATGTTCAGTCATATATTTCCACTTGCTATGCTGTGGTTCCCATTTATTTAACCAAATACTAATCTAGGTGTTGTTGTGAAGGAATTTTGCACATGTGGTTAACATCTATAACCACTGACTTGAAGTAAAAGGGGTTACATTTGGTCATGTGGGTGGGCTTCATGAAATCAGTGAAGGCCTACGAACAAAAGCTGAGCCTACAGGAAAAGAAATTCTGCCTCAGGACAGTGACATCATCTTCTGCCTGAGTGACCAGCCTGCTGGCCTGCCCTACGAACTTCAGATTTACCAGCCCCATCATCTTATGCGCCAATTCCTCCACCTAAGTCTTTCTTTCTCTTTCTCCATATATTTAAATGTAGAGTTCAGTTTCTCTGGAGAACCCTGATCAATACTGTACTTACAAGTGAAGTTATTGAAAGTAAATTATGTCTCAATAAATTGTCCCTCTTTAAACTACATACTGTCTGATTTCATTTTTATAAATTTCTAGACACTGAAAACTAATCGATAGGGATAGAAAGCAGCTCGGTGGTTGCCAGAGTTGAGAGGAGGAACCTCAGGAAACTCCAGAGGGTGGTGGCTGTATTCACTAGTTGATTGTGGTGGTGGCTGTATTCACTCATTGACTGTGGTGGTGGCTGTATTCACGCACTCGGCTGTGGTTTTGGCTGCATTTACTAGCTTGACTGAGGTGGCGGCTGTATTCACTAGCTTGATTATGGTGTTAGTTTCCTGAGTGTTTACATATGTGAAAATGTATCAAAAATACACTTTACATATGTATAGTTTATTGTATGTCAAGTCTACCTTCATAAAGTGGTTTACCTAAAAAGACAGAGAAAGAGAGAGACTCAAAATGATAAACTCAAGAGAAAAAATGTCTACGCTTAGAGTAGCTGGGGCCTATGTGGCCTATTTTGCCCCCCTTCATCATGCTCCCTACCTTGGGGTCCTTGGGCTGCACAAAGAACACAGGTGATGGAAGGAACAGCTCTCCCACTACCCAGCACCCTGCCAGTACCCACTCTTCTTTTAATTCAAGTGGAAGGGCCAGCAAAGGTCAGCCCCTGGAGACAGTGAGCCCACCCATGAATGGAAATGAAGTAGGAAAAGTAGAAAAGGTCAGTTGACTGTAATCAGAAGGAGTGTTGATAAAGGATCCTGGTATCCTTGTTTTTGTCCACAGGACTCAGTCTCAGAGCCCACGTTTGGTCCAAAAGGAGTGGAATGAGGAACATCTGTCCCTCACTATGGCACAAGCACAGCTGGTCAGAGGACACAGAGCTTCCAGAATCAACCAAGAGGCAAAACCACAGGGTCAGAGAAACAGAAAGAACTGTTCCTCTGCACTGAGAAGAGGAAGCAGCAAGCATTTGCCCAGCAAGTGGAGGTGGGCCAAGCTTCCGCTCAGATGGTGCCCTGAGTCAGTGCGTGGACAGAGGCTCAGAAAAAGCACCTGGTGTCCCAGGACTGACCAGGGAGAGGACAGCGGAACATCAGAACTCAGGAAAAGAAACCTGGTCAAGATCAGCACAGAGATCCCCCTATCTACACTTGCTAAGCATTTTGGAGACAAGGAAGTAAACTTTAGGAGGACAATAGGAAAAGTCATCATAGATCTTCACAGCCATCCACTGACTATTCATCTGCTCTACTGTGTGGCTTTGGCCACTCTCGGCTCCACCATTCTTATCCACACAGTGTCAAGAACTTAAAGCTACTTGAGATGTTTTGTAGATACAACACAACTATTCCAGAAAAGCTTCTGGTGCCAGGAGTAAGCCAGCAACAGAGGCTGAGCATGCTCCCAGGGACAGTCTGGCTCTCTTGGATGGTCAAAGGCCTGCATGCACCCTGTCTGAGAGAGCTGGAACTTGCAAACCTGGGGGTCACCTAGACTTTCAGTCTGCCTGGTTATGGTCTAACCTCTTGGCAGATAGGAGGGTGATAGCATGTGTGTGTCAAAGGCACAGCCTGAAAGGAGGAAACAGAGAACCCTGGGACAGAGAAGCCACAGAAACTAATGTAAAACATGAATTTTACCATCCAAAGACTGGGATTCATGTTCAAATTACTTTGTACGTGAGCAGTTTGACTGTGGAAAAATGACTTGGTTTTTCTGAGGACACTTTATCATGTGTAAATGAACCCAGGTAACCAGCTCATGGGATTGTTGAAAGGACTGAATGAGATAATCTGATAATAACACATAAGGAGGTGCTTTATAAGTTGGGAGTCACAGGTAGTGAGATGCTTCACATTGCCCGGTGGGCCTCTTACCCGCAGAAGAGTCAGGTTTGCAGACACACAGCCCCCAGGTGACCTGCCAGGTGTGCTGCATGGGCTGTGGCTGGGCAGGTCCAGCTTTGTCTGCTTTTGAGACCATGGGCCTGTTTTAATCCATACAAAGCAACAGGATTCAGATAATTTTAATTGTTTAATAAGTTAATACAAGACACTTTCTATATCTAGTCTCTAATACTCCCCTAAGCCTGTAAGTGACAATTGTATCCACATTTCAGCAGTGACTTCACTGAGGCTGAGTAAAGCTAGGGGTCTGGCCAGCAGCCTCACAGCCAGGCAGCAACACAGCCAGAATCCAACCCTGCCTCTAATTCCCCTGATTCCCCATTTGAATTTTAGAATAATATAAGCAAGATGTTATGTATTTTTGAATTGAAAAATTGTTTAAAATAAGATTATTGTTTTCCTGTATGAGATTCAAGCTGGGCCTTGGAAACGAGGAACGAGTTGGGAGAAGTTGGAAAGGTCTGGGGAGGACATGGCCAAAGTGAGCGAAAGCTTGGGAGGGAAACAAGGAAACGTTCCCTGGCAGGGAAAAATTAAAGAATTTGTTCACTAGCTGGTGCGTTCCGACGAGGCCAGGAGCTGTATCTTATAACTTCACTCAGTGGCCTCCTCCTCTCCCTCGGAGGTTCCCAGCTGGGAACATAGTGTGTTCTGGTTGATCTATTGATCATTTCAGCCTGAAAAAGGAAAGCCAGTGGAGTGGAATTCATTACAACCTCGAAGAATCATGTGTAACAGAGCCAGAGGGGAGTGGTGATGAAAAGAGAGCTATGTCCATGATGTCAGAACAAGAAGGAAAGTTCTAGAATGCCTTTGAAAAGAATTTTCTGTTTTTTTTCCATCTGAAACAGGTGTGAGGCACTTGAACACACCACCAAGGATGCAAAGCCTCTTTCTTTGCAGACAAAAAGAATGTCCAAGTGGCAGAGTTTTTAAGGAATAGATGGCAGGCCTGTGGTCCTGGGGGTGAGCATTCAAAGTAGGTCACGGTCCAAAGCCAGCAATGCCCCTGGCTTGGCCGATATCAAAGGGCCAACTCTAATATGTCCCACTGGTCAAAACAACTTCTCCACTGATGGAAGTCTGGCTGGCACCCAGAGGATCCCTGCAACCTGGCTCAGCCACCAGGAAGACCAGGAAGGGATGTTTCAATATCATTTGAGGCTTTATGGGAGAGTTAGTGTCGAGCCCATAATAGATGCTTTCTGATCCTCCTCACACTGCACCTGGCTCTCCTAAGTATTGGTCCTATTACGTTTTTAAAAATAGCTCTGAAGTAATTTGTGTGCTGAACTGGCTACAGGATAAGAAAACCCACCTGAATAAATTCTACTTGTTCCTATCAGCCAGAGACCCAGAACTACAGCTGTAGTTTCCTCAGAGCTAATTTTCAGCATTAGGGTTCATCAGAACCTACATTCTGTTCTAATAAACGATGAAACAGCAGCCACTCAGCCACTTATTCGGGCGATCAGGGAATTGGCAGACGAGTTAAAAGTTTCCATTGGTGACAACACACAGCTGTTGAGGTGCAAAGATCTGAGACTCTAATCAGACCAGGTTGTATTAGTAGCACCATCTCATTATCTCTACTTGGGGGTAGGGTTCACTGGGCAGCTGGGGCTGTACAGGGTGTCAACAGAAGAGCTAATGGGAAGTTGACACACAAAGATATCAACTTGGAAGGGAGGAGGTGGATAACCTGTGCCCCCTTCTAACCTTGAAGAAGAATACGGAGTCAGGCAGTCACTTTGCAACATTTCTTGCATGAGGTAGCATCAATAAGCAGTGTTACTTCATTCCCACATTTATAGGAATGACATCCAGGGCCTCCTGTCGGCATACTTTGCAGTATTCTCCCAGGAACTTTGTATTTTCTCCACATTCTGAGGGAAGTTGTAAGGTCAATAAAGTGAGAAGTGCTCAGAGTGGGAACCTGCCTGTGTGCCCCACACAAAATAGGCACCCATAAGCAGTGGCTAATCACTCTGCTGATTCAAAAGTGAGCAGAGCCCTTCTGAATTTGCTGATTTAAAAAACAGATGATGGTTATCTCAGAAATAATAAAAGTAACAATGATCATCGGCCAAGCTACAGGATGATTAGCAATTTACCAAATGTTTTTGCACCCGTTATATCCTTAACCTGTCCACACAACTTTGTATGGTAGGGTGCTTGTTATTCACCCTTTAAAGATGAGGTTGTTGGGGGCTCTATAGGATAAACAAATAATAACTCGGTTCTTCCCAGGTGCAGAACCTACAGGAGTCAAGCAAGTGAGGAGGAAAATGTTGGTTTTCTCACTGGGAAGAGTTAGTGGGGTTAGAGGCTGAGATATACATCGAGTCTCATGTCCCCCAGGCACTCACAGCAGACCCCAGTACAGACCCTGTGGCATCCCATCCAGGGACAAGCTGGAGCCTTCACCACAGATTCACTTACCAAGTGCCCAGCGCAAGAGGAGAGAGGACACATCTCTCATGCTCACAGACTTGTGACAGATGGGCCCCACGCCAATGGGAAGCATTTCCCCAAGGCTGCCATTGTGTGATCAGGCGCCTTCCTCCCTTTTGTGAAGATGAGGGGGCGAGGGGCAGGAGGGCCAGCAGTGTGACTCAAGGAAACGTAGCAGAGGAGGGGAAGTGATTTCTCCCAGGACATCCAGATCTTTTGTTTCCTAACGCATTGTGTTTAGCCATCAAGATGACTCTCATCCCAGATGTGGCTATTTTTCCTAAGGGAATTTTTTCTCTTAACAGGGCTACTGCCGCTTTATGAGGCCAGCCTCCCCCACCCCCATAGGACCCTCAGCTCCTTCCAACAGGTCTTTTGGGGTCACAGGTGAACAGTTTAGAATTCACCCCCAGAAGACTCCGAATGGATCCAAGGAGTACACTAATTTAACTAAGTGCAAATTCACTCCCTAGTCTGGTCTTCTCTCCCAAAAACTGTTCAGCTATGTTCTTTAATATAATGCTTTTCCGAGGTTCTGCCATGTGGTTAAATGACAAAATAAAGATACTTAATTTTATAATGCCAGCAACATAGAGGGGACCACATTTGAATATAAACTCCCTCCCATTAAGAAATTCCAAGGGCGATATTGAAATCCAAACATTAGATAATCCTCTTGGAAAGAATATCCAAAGACATTTCAGTCCAAAAGAATGAAAGTCCAAAGTTACATTTCCTTAACTTGTGCAGTTCAAGTCCAAAGACATTAAAGTCAAATTCCAATTTTTAGTTTTCCTGTGACTTTGATATGCAAAGAAACTCAGGTCCAAAATTTCCTCTCCCAGTTTCCAGCCTGGCCCTGTCTCCAGCGCTGGGACTGGGCTGTGTTCCATGAGAACGGGTGTGGCTCCCTCCTAGCCTCTCAGGAGCCCCTTTGCTAGGGTGCTCAAACAGTTAACAGAACACAAAAGATTATTATCATAGCAGCCCCATGTTCCACAAAATTGAGAACTACAAGGAACGTTCAGCCACAAGGGGAGTTATCTGAGCATGATTAGTTTTTCAAAATGCAGTATGTAGTGCTGCCAGAGACCCTAATATTTGGGGAAAGGAGAAAATCTGTGAGTTAAGGCACACTTTGGGTCCTGAAATCTAAAATCTTGATCAGTGCTTATGTTTTTAACAAATTCAGAACCAAATTGGGGTGAATTCTAGAATGTGTGAACAAGCCATGGGAATCCAACTAGATTTGTAATCTTTCCGTGGTTCTCAGCCTCACTCCAGCTGAGAGCCAAAGCCATACAAAGACAGATGATAATGGGACATCTGATCTAGCCCTGCTCTACCTGTGCCTGGCGCAGATATCACGGTGCCCTGTAGGTCACGTGCTGGCTGCCACTCTTCCAACCCTTTCCCTGCAGACTTGGCTAAGAGCCACATTCAAAGCTGCGAGCACAGTTCTGTCTCTCAGGGGCTAGCCCACGACAATGCTGGGCCGTGCCAGGGTAGTTCCAGGTGCAGCTGGAGAGACCACACATGAAAGCTAAGTCCCCAGTAGCCTACTCACTCAAGTCTGCCAGCCAGACTTCCCTCAAGTCCGCATTTCTTTAACCCTTTGAGTGCCAACATTGCTGGGAGCAATGCTGACAAATTTTCCCAGAAGTGCCAGCATCACTCCCAGCGACTCTTTTTTCAATGGCTATAAATGTAAATAACAATGGAATAATTTGTATTTTATATTTTGTTCTCTTTTTTTGAACCTCAAGTTATATATTGATATAATTTTTTCTCATGTTGATCAAAATTTCGAATTACGCATAGCACTCAAAGGGTTAAAACTGTATTTCCCTGGCCTGTGTGGCTCAGTAGGTTGGAACATCATCCCCTAGACCAAAAGGTTGCAGGTTCAATTCCCAGCTGGGGCATATATTCAGGGTGTGGGTTCCATCCCTGGTCATGATGTGCATAAGAAAGGAACCGATCCACGTTTCTCTCTCACATTGATGTTTCTCTCTCTCTCTCTCTAGAAGTGATGAAAAAAATCTCCTCAGGCAAAGATAAAAGATATCTTTAAACTGTATTAAAATAGCCATTCTCCCCCAGACAAAGCCACCAGGAGTGAGGTAACCACATTAAATCTATTTAAACTAGGATATTTTTGAGAGTTAAAAAGGGGGAGATGAAAAATACTATGAGACAAGAAGCATGGACTGGCCCAGGCCAGCTGTGAGGTGTGGGCACCTGAGCCATAAGCTCATTCTATTTTGTTTAATGTGATTAATTTTTGTTGTTTAGCCATGAAACTGATATAATATTCATAATTTTGGTGTTGAATGTTGACCCAGCTATTATTTAGTGTGCTTTCTAATTCTAATTTCTAAACAATGGGGCTTTTACTTGATAACTGTGTTATTAATTTCTAGTTTTCCTCTATTATTTTAGAATGTTGGGCTATACATTTCCTGATTTGGAACATTTTTTGATATTTTCTTTGTGACCTAATCTATGATCATTAAAAAAATAGGGTAGAAGATTGGAAAAGAAAGTTAAGGTTTAGGGTAGAAAGACATTTATTCAGTAGTATTACATTATTGAGACTTTCGAGCCTTATTCGCTGACTGACTATATCAAGGACTGAGAGGGTAGTGCCCCCAAATGGCACTCAGCCCCCTTTCTGGTGCCCCCATTTTTCACAACAGAGAAGAGCTTTGTTGTTTTATTAGAACAAATGTATTTAGAGTCAGTGTTGGCTTTGGGCTGCATGTGCCTGGCTAGTGCTGGATTTCCTGGGACATTGCCACTGGCTGTCACTGAGATGCAGTGAGTAAGGTACGGTGGCCAGTGTCATTCCTCTTCTCCCCTTCCACTGAAGTCTCACTGAGTTCCAGGGGGCTGTCCCCGTGAGGTCATGACACTGTGCAGACCCTTCTGACCTGTGTCTAGTGACTTGTAAAAGGGAAGAATTTATTGTCCTCTCATTCCCACCCCTGCCAGGTGGGATACCCAAGGGAAAGGGGTGCTTTGAGTTCCCAGGGTACTTGCCACTCTACACAGATGACACTTTTTGGGAGGTGTTTACCCTTCCAAAAAAGGGGTGCATTTTACTTTTCTACTTGCTTAATCTGTATGCAGAATATATACGGAAAACTGGGCTAGACTCAGAGGAAGGAGGAGTGAAAACTGGTGGAAGAAACATCAACAACATAAGACATGCAGATGGCATCGTCCCACAGGAACAAACAGCAGTGATTTGAAGTGACTTCTGATGAAAGTGAAGGAAGGAAGTGCCAAAGCTGGACTGCATCTGAATATCAAGAGGAAGAAATCATGACTGCAGAAAAATATACACAACTTTAACATAGACAATGAAGACATTGCAAGTGTTAAAGATGTGCTCACCTCAGTGCAGTCGATGCACATGGAGACAGCAGCCAAGAAACCAAGGCAAGGCTGAGATCTGGAACAGCAGCAGTGGGAGACTTAGGAAAGGTCACCAAGGACAAAGGCGTGTCATTAGAGGCCAAGGCTAAGAGCTTCCACAACCTCATACTTTCAATCACTATGTATGGAAAGTTGGCCAGTGAAGATGGCTGCTGGGAAAAAGTGAGTCCTTTAAAACGTGGTGCTGGAGGAGAGCTCTAGGGAGACGGGGGCCCGCCAGGAGGGTGAGCCAGCGGGCCCTTGTTGCAGATTACATCTGAAACATCACTGGAGGCAAAATGACAAAACTGAAGCTGTTCTAGATCAGGTCCATCATGAGAAGGCAGTGCTTTTTGGAAAAGACAATAATACTGGGAAAAATAGAAGGCAGCAAAGAAAGAGCAGGACCAAATATGAGATGGAGCTACTGCATAAAAGCAGCTGCGGGGCCTGCTCTGCGGGAGCCAAGCAGGGCTGCTGAGGACAGGACGCTGTGGACGTCACTTATGTACAGGGTCCCCAGGAGGCAGAGCCAACTCAACAGCACATGACACACGCACCCTCCAGACATTAAAACACATGGTCTGACAAGAGTTTTGATTCTGACTAACACATTTATTTTTGAGAAAAGTCTTAAAAATCTTAATAATTAAATGCCACTTAGTTAAGAATTTAACAAATCACTTCAGTTGTGAAGAATAAAAGTACATGAAATCGGGCCATCCTGGCAAACCAGAGGTGTAGGCATTAGGCTACACAAGAAAGAACTTTATAGGTTTGCCAATTTGACACCTAATTTTCATCGAACACTGGGAGACATGAAAGAGGAAAGCCTTTCCTGTGTAATGGCAATAATAATAACAAGCGATGCTTTGGAGAGCCCTCCAAATATCTCAAGCCACTTTTGCATAAATTGTCTCATTTGATCCAACCCATATGTGTAAGAACAGTCACACATACCAACGCAGAACTGTCAGGACCAATAAAATTCACAGTCCCTCACACACAACTGGCTGGCCCAGCAGGGCCCTGCTTTGCTCACGTGTATGTTCTCCGTAAACAGAGGAAGATGACCCAGGGCTGTGGGGAGGGGAGAGGTCAGGAGGACTGTGCCCTCCTGTGGCTGGGGAGCTTCTCCTGTTTCAGGTCACCAGGCTGGTGTCCCAGGGGCCAGCCTCTGCTGCTCTCTCTTTGCTTTACCAGTTCCCACACACACACACACACACACACACACACACACACACACTCCCACAACAGCTAGGACGCCATGGAGTCATGCAGGGCCTGGGGGCATTTCTCAAGGGCTGGAAAGAGGGGAACATCTAAGAGGCCAGGCTGAATCAGGGAGGGATGCAGACGTAACTGCAGACCAGCCCCTGTATGAGCCTGTGAGGACAGGAGCCGGGGCTGCCCAGAGGAACACCATGTGCTGCAGGTTTGGGAGATGGGAGGGGGCTGCTTTACACAGAAAGCAGGCAAGGGATGTGAAGGGTGATGGGAAATGATTTGTGAGTGAGGTTTAACCAAGTTTAGGGAATTGAGGGAGCCCCTCAAATGCTGTCCTGGCTGAGCAGAAGGGCACCATGGGCTGGTATGCTTCAAAGCTTGGGGGGACACAGAGAGCATCATCCAGACACGGCAAGGTGTGCAGGTAGATGGTGCAATTTTGGTGTCTATTGTCCAGCTTGACAGATGTAGGCATTATCAGAGCTGGGAGGACCTGAGCCATCTCTCTTCTCCTCCCCGTGGCTTCAAACGCTGCGTCTGTGTCTATACAATCTCAACTCATGTCCCCAAGCAAGACTTCTGAACACTCTTGCCTATTTCTCCTTTAATTTCTTTTTTTAAATCTTAGTAATTATAACCTCCAGAAACTGGAAGTCATTCCCGATGCCTTCCCTTCCCTGCCTCCAGAAAACCACTCATCATCAAGCTGTGTCTATCTTATCCCAATATGTATCCAGACTCTGTCTTCCTCTCCTCATTTTCTTTGCCAGTCAGTCAGTCATCAAGACAAACCACCATCATCCCTCCCGTCTATCTACTCCTAGGAATTCCTGCTTCTGACTTCTTCTTGTCTATCTCTCAGAGATTAGCTTGAGTGTTGTTGTTTTCTTAAGTGTAAATTGGATCATATATCTCCTCTTTGAACCTTCAGTTACTGCGCACAGGATACAATCCGTAATGTTGCTTACAAAGCATTGGGGATCTGCTCCTTCCCTGCCTCTCCAGCTGCACCTTATGTCCTATTCTTTCTCACTCCACATCCTCCAGCTAGACAGGCTTACTTTATGATTCTCAAGCACTATAAGCTCTTTCTACCTCAGGGCCTTTGTACACACAATTTCCTCCTCCTTAAAAATGAACTTCCCCATCCTTTTCCTGGTTAACTCCAAGGTGTGCTGCATTTATCAGCAAAAATGCTACTTCCTCGGAGAGGACTTTACTAAACCTCACAATCTAAATCATTCCCTGTATCAGTTAGGCTCTTTGGTGCAAGCACAGAAACCAACCGGTTAACCTGGGAAGAGAGGGAATTAACTGGAACAATGTGAGGTCATGCAGAGATTCAAAGGGAAAGCTGAGAAATAGGCTCCAGAAGGACAGGGGCCAGGGATTCGGAGATCTGAGTGACAAAGACTGATAATTGGTCCACCTGTGGGCTTTCAGAGCAAGGAATCAGCTCCTCTCTTTCTTTCTCTTTGTGTCCCCCTGGTTGGGGTTAACTTCCAGGGAGAGAATCAGGTTGGCTTAGCTCCTATCATGTGCACAAGCCTGACAGGGATGGGGTCCACAGAAGGGAAACTTGAATGATAGTACCACAAAAATGAAATGCAGTGGAGGCAGTAAAGGCTCTCTTACCAGAAGGAGGAGGAGCTGGAAGTGAAGAAGGATACTGGAAGCAGAACTTGTGAATGTTCCTACAGCATGCTTGATTGCACTATGTACTTTTCCTTCATAACACTCATTACCATTTGTAATTACATAGTACAACAGACACTGAGTAAGCTCATATTTCCTCCTTCTCAGTGAGGAAGGAGTGCTGTGACCAGTTTCAGCCAGTGGAATGTAGGAAAAATAATGTATATCCCTTCCAGCCTATTTCCATAAACTCTCCCACGAGAACCTCAACTCTCTCTTCTGCCCACACAGCTAAGAACTAGGAAGTCCAGAATGATGGGGTCACACCATCCAAGAGGCTGAACCCTTGAGTCACCTCTTGGAAGGAGCTTACCAGGATGTGAGAAATATACTTTTATTTTATTAAGTCTTTGAGACTTTGGGGGTTGTTTGTTACAGCAGCTAACAAGCCTTACCCTTACAGATTTTAGTATTTATTGCTTACTATTTGCCTCCTCCAGAAGATCATAAGCTTCACAAAGTCATGGAATGGAATAAGTTTTTAACTTAGGACCTGACATAGCAATAGTCAATAAATAAATAAATAAATATCTTATGTATTTATGGAATCAGTGAATTAATTTTTCTCATCCAACCTTTCTCTCTCTCTCTCTCTCTCTCTCTCTCTCTCTCTCTCTATATATATATATATATATATATATATAGTAGATAAAGGAAATATATCTTAAAGAAGTGAAGAGATTTTACCCACATTATCTCTGCCTTCATGACAGGCTTACTGCTGGGCAGTGGGTTTATAGGGAAGAAGTCTTAGGCCATTTCTTCAAATCAGTGTCACAAAATGTGCTGGAAGTTGCTTCAGCACATCATGGACACATTAGCAATGTGATTGAAATCTAACAGCAGGTTACCTGTGACACTGCGATTGCTTCAGTCATTTCTTTGTCTTTAAAATGCCATATAATTGCTAATGTAATTAGTAATGTATACAGAGGGGCCTTGTGCAATTACTGAGTCCTAAGATCAAGTAATTAATGTTCTGTCAACAGAACAGCAACTGTTTCATTAACGACTGCTTGGATCTAGAAACAGGCGTAATCAGACGCAGGCAGAGCAGCCCAGACATTATCAACTCAGCGATTTTTTTTTTCAGTCACTAAAATGTCAACTGCACAGCAGTAAACAGAATGGAACTTTCAGACTATCTTTTTCCAACTCCAACAAATACATAGTTGGATACATAGATGGATAGATGGATAAAAGTAGATAGATAATAAACACACAAAACCTAATTGCTGGTTTTTTTAAGCTTGATGATAATGAAGGTCTTATGCTTAAATACCATAGAAAACCAAATTCCGCAAGTCACGAAGGATATATGGATTTTAACCTAGGCTCTGCTTCTGTGTTTTCCCAGTGTGTCCTTATAAAAAGCACCGAATCTAACTAGGATGCAGTTTTCTCATTTGAAAAAGAGTGACAATCGGAACTCACATACTGCAGTATGGAAAGTGGGGGCGAAATATGAGTATTTAAGGAAATGTCTGCTGAGTGCCTTAGCTTCTGCTGTGATATGCTGTGTAACAAACACCCTCCTCCCAGACCCCCATGGTTCCCAACAGCAAGACTACATCCTTGGCCTTGGGCATGTGGGTCAGCACGTCAGCAGCTCTGCTCAAGGCTGGGTGCAGGCTGTCTCCTGCCTTTCTATTTGAGAAGCCTAGATGAAGGAGCAGTGGGAAGTGGGAGCATGTTCCACTTGAGGTACAGGAAGGAGCACAGAACCCACTGCACAAAAGCCCACCTCTGCTCAGGCATGGTGGTGTCACCTTGGCTCATATTCCACTGGCCACGGAGGTCACGTGGCAAGCCCATGCACGGTTTGAGGACTCCACTCCTTTCATGCAGGAGGGAAGAGGAGGCAGAATACTTGCTCAACAGCAATGCCCCAATAAGAAATAGTCATTTTCAAATTCTCAGTTTGCATCATAAGTCATGAGCTCACTGTTTTCAGGGGAGTGACCAAATTGGCCACAATAATTTTCTTATAATATTAAAAATTTTATCATAGTTGCCTAGAGAAAAGTGGTGTGATATTTGGAACAACAGACGGAGAACTCAGCTGGGAGTCAGAAGACATCTGTCCTTTTTGGTTTTACTAGCAGCTAATTATATGACCTTAAGGAAGTCATTTCACAACTCTGGGCCTTGGTTTCTTTCTGCCAAAGTAGGACATTTTGAGAAGATAATGTTTAAAGTGCCTTTGAGTCCTAAAATTCTAATATGTGGTAGATTACCTTTTAGCATAGATGTTTAGCACTTTTGGGGAGGTGGAATGAGAGTCAACTAATACTTGTTTGTGAGAGAACAACTCAGTGCAAAGGAGGCACACGGAAAAGGAAGGCTGTTCTGCTGGGGACATGGAGATGTTAGCAGCATCCCAGCCCCCTCCAGCATTAGTTGGGAGAGTCACAGAGTCTCATTGACCACCATATAAATAAAGCTCCAGCCTAAGCATAAAATAGCTCCACAGTGAATTAATTCAGGACATCTGCCTTTGAGACTTCTAACCTGGGACTCATGTTAGAAATTTTCTTTTCTCTTCCCCTGATGTCATAACATGTAGCTCAGAAGTCACAGAGGCATCTCAAGTGAACTTCACTTTTAACACTCTGGAGAACACTGTCCCTCCATTTGAGTTGCCTCCCGAGGCCCCCACAAAGTAAGTTCCACAAACTTTACATGGACTACATTTTTAAGCAGACCATCCTACATAGCCCCTCAAAATTTACTGAAAAATTCATCCATATGTTTACAAGCGATATGTTTGGACAGTATCGGACAGCAGCTTGGTTTGTTGGTTTCAGAGTGGCTGCACTCCCAGAGCATACCTTGTCTGGAACGGGGGCGCATGTGCATGGTGGGGGACATGCTCCTGGGTGGGAAGCATGGGACTGTTAGCTGGAGAACAACGTGGCTGGCAAGTTAACCAGGCGATTTGCCCTGTCTCTTTCTCAGAAACAGAGCAAGTCCAGAGTTCTCTGGATAACTGTAGCTCCTTTCCAACATGCTGTGAGAACATGGGGGCCACACATCCCTGTGTTTCAAACTTTTCTGTCAAAGCTCTTCAACACTAGGGGTGCTGAGAGCATGTTCTGAAAACCTGCCATTGCACACACTCTCTTTGGAGATGTGTTTTAACCTTTACAAATTTAAGTAAAATTTGCAATCTTTTAAAATACTAAAGTACCCCTCCCCAAAAAACACTTAAAATTGAGACAACATATGTCTCTGCGTATCATGTCCTATTGCATCTCCTAGCCTGACACACAAATTGGAACATCAATCTTTGTGATTTCTAATTTGACAAATCTGAATTTTTCCCCAAATTTCAGAATTAACTTCTTGATCTGAATACTGAGCTTTATAGTACTTTTTCTGTAAAAGGATTTTCAGAGGCACAAAATGAGATGACTGGTGGGAGCAACCAGCAAGGCATCTGGCACACTGCAGGCAAAATGACTGCCATCCACACCAGGCCACTTTCCCACCACCGTGTCCCTTCTAGTTCTGCTGCCATCCAAGTGCTGGTGTGCAAAGCCAGAGAGCAGCTCTGTGCTCTGCGCTCTGCAAGGTGTTCACATTTCTGTCTCTAGTGGATGGTAACTGGATTGTTCCCCAGGAAGGTCTTGGCCATCTTCCAGAACTTTCAGAGCGAACGAGAAATCCTAGAATTCCATCTTCTCCCTAAACTAGCTCCTGCCCTTAAGAACTCTTCCCCATATCACCTCCTCTGTACTCAACTGGCTGCAAAACCCATTAAGGAAGACCCACCCAGCTGTAAGCTTAGGTCTGCCTGGTGAGAGACTGGGTCTTCTCCCACAGAGGAAGGCGGTTTCATCTTCAAGCAAACAGAAAAAGGCCATCTTCATGGTTGAGCTGTTTTTACCCACACTTACAACACCAGATGTGTTGTTTCCCTCCTTCCTGACATCGACTAATTTTGAAACTTACTGGGTACTTATGTATGATTCAATGCTCACGCTAACTTCCCAGAGTTAGCATCAGACTCCACAGGCTTTAGGTTCAACCCCACAAGATTCCCATCACTCCAGACACCAGACTCAAATGGGGTACTCAGGCCATATACCCTTTTGTCTGACTTGAAGATAAATTTAAGGTTTCCACATCCCTGCCCAGGTTTGATAATTTGCTGGGATGACTCACAGAGTTCAGGAAAGTACTTTACTTACTATTACAAATTTATTATAAAGGATCCAACTCAGGAAAAACTGAATGGAAGAGACTCATAGGGCAAGGTATTAGGGGAAGGTTGTGTGGAGCTTCCATATCCTTTCAAAATAAACCACTTTCCCAGTCCCTCAATGTGTTCACCAACCCAGAAACATTCCAAATCCATAGTTTAAGGTTTTTTATGGAGGTTTTGTTATGTAGGCATGATTGATGAAATCATTGGCCACTGGTTATTAACTCAGTCCCCAGCCCTTCTCCCTTCCTTGGAAGTTAGATGTGGGTTGAAAGTTTCAAGTGTCTAATCAATGCTTGGTCATTCTGCCGACCAGCTCCCATCCTGAAGCTATGACCAATCTCCATCCTGAAGCTATTGATGGGTCAGGCAAGAGTTGCCTCATTAGAACAAAAGAGGATCCTATCACCCCTATCACTCAGGAAATTTCAGGGATTTAGGAGGTCTATGATAGGAACTGGGACAAAGACCAAATATCTTTCTATGATACTGCAACAGTCATCATGTTCTTTCAGTGAAATCAAAATAGAAGGCAAATGGTCCCAATTCTTCTCCTACATTCTTGTTTATTGAGGGTTTAAGAGTGAAGAGGAAGACACCAGGCTCCCCAGCCTGCACCATCATATGCAGTTCCAGACCTGAATCAATATTTATTTATTCAATGTGAATTTCATTCAAAGTAAACATTTATTAGTACCTATTTTGTGCCAGCCATGTGCTAACAAGGTATTAGGAATGTAACAAAGAATAACACATAATTTCTGCCCTTGAAGAGTTCCAAGTTTAGTGGGGGAAATAAATTAGAAAACTTATCATTGCAACAGGGGTAAGCATGGGAGAGACACTTCAGTCAACCTTGAACGAAGAAAGCTTCCAGAGACAGCTTCCTGGAGAAAGGAATGTTCTCACTGTGTGGTTTACAGAGGAGTAGGAGGAAAAACGGTGGAGCTATATTTCTGAGCTCACATAAATGATAAACAGTGCCATGTAGAATAAAGCAATGTCAATGCTAGAAAGAACTCCTGCGAATTTTCCAACCCAGACCATTGAGTTGGATTGAGTGTTGCTCAAGGTCACATAGCAACAAACTTGACTTCATTAAAGGTTCAAATGGACATTTGTAACCTTTGACGGACTTCCACCCACTCTCCCCACCCCCGCCAACTCCTGCCCCTGGTAATACCCATCTAATCCCCATTTTGATGAGTTCTACTTTTTTAGAGTCCAGTATAAGTGAGATCGTAAAGTATTTCCTGTCTGATGAACTGTACTTAGTGTTATGCTTTCTAGGTTCACTTATGTTGTCACAAATGGCAAGATCTCCTTTTTTATGGCTAATATTCCAGTGTATATGTGTGTCACCATCTCTCGAGATGGACGGCTGCCGACGATGTGTGTCACCTTTTCTTTATCCATTCATCTATTGACAGACACCTACTGTAGTAATAATTTCACAATATATATGTATACCAAATCATCATATTGTACACCTTAAATTTATACAATGTTTATGTCAACTATATCTCAAAGCTGGAAAAACTTCAAATACTTTAAATACATTTTTAAAAATTTTTAAAGGTTTAAATGCAGTAATATATCACACTGTGATAAGAAATGAGCTATCTCTTCACCTACATATCCTGCCATACCTTTACTTAAAATGTGATTGTCCTTCGAAAGAGAGATTTTTGTCTGTCTCTTTTGGTCATGGGATCATTTTGGTCATCTCAAGCTTTCTATTGTAAAGGCAGCTACAATTAATGGACAATTGATTTCTTTCTGTGCATTCTTTTGTGTGTTTTTTCTTACGAAAGACTTGGGGTGAAAAACCATCAGGGCAGGATCTGCAGCCACTGAGTGTTTCCCCTGAGGCTCCACACACAGGATTGCTGCCTCAATTCTACTTGATATTGGGCAGGACATAAAGCACAAGGGGCCAATATATTCAACTGATATCCAATGACCAAGCATCTTCAACATTGTAAGCACAATCCAGATCAACAAGTAGCACACAGTTCATCAAGGGGTCAGATCATAAACATAATGACATATTTATATACAACGTGCATTGTGATACATAGAGCCATACAGTATGGGAGTCCAGAGGAAGAAGAAACATTGGTATGGTCTTTGGTTAGTCCTGGCTAGACCATAAGCTTCAAGAGAGCAGGGACCTTTATCTGTCTTGTTTGCCATTCTATCCTCTGTCCCTGACACATAGGAGGAGCTCAATAAAGATTTGTTAAATAAATACATACCTGCAAACATAAATACACGTCTTTTGCAAATGAGGAAGTAGAGACCCAAGAAGGGAAGTGATTAGATTTAACCAATATCCGAGGGCTAGCCAGAAGAATCCACACCCAGGTCTCCAAGGTCCTGATAGAATGCCCATCGCAGAAGATCAGTTACCAATGAATCCATAAAATGTTCCAAGAATCTCAGGCTCACTGCTTCATAACTGGGCTGGATAAACTTATAACGACATCCATCCTGGCATTGGACATGGCTGACTGTATAATTAGCTTATTTCCTACCCATATGGAGCAGCTCAGCTCCTGTGCCTCAGTGGGGAATTCCTCGTATGTTGCTAGGGTCGCCTTCTGGGACTACATCTTCAGAGGTGTGCAGGAGGAGGCGTCGGCTGTGCTGATAAATGAATCAGAGAGACAGGAGGAACGCTGGCGGGGCCTCTGCGAGAGAGATGGATGGGGGCCGGTCGTGCTCAATGCTGCACTCCTCCCTCGCCTCTTCTCCCTCTGACCCAGAGCGGGCCCAGTGGGGAAATGGTGCCTGCTTCTCCCAGCTTATTGCTTAGTCATAAATCTCCATCTCAGGGCTGTGTGTGTGTGTGTGTGTGTGTGTGTGTGTGTGTGTGTGTGTGTGTGTGTGTGTGTGTGTTGGGGGGGTGGCGGCAGGGGGTGCAAAGGGCAGGCGGGAGAGAGAACAAGCAGAAGTGTGGGGGGAGGGAAGAGGAGACAAAGATGTCTGGTCAAAGTTGAAGGCCTAGCAAAGCCCCTTTAACTCAGGTTTCATAAGTCGAGAAATATTTTATCACCCTTGTGAGTCAAACCTCTGAAAATCAATAGGGCTTGAGAGTTGCCTATATTGATCTGAAAGCCTGAGATGTATTGAAATATTCATGGCTGGATGTATGTGTTCAGAGAAGGCTCTGGGGGAGGGAGGTGCAGAGAGAGGGAGAGGAGAAGTAGATTTCTAAGTAAAAGCCATTCACATTTTCATTAAAAATAGATTAATTCTATTAGTTGGACTAGAACTTCACACTTAAAAGGAAATGAGCTTGTTTGTCAGACAAATATGCCACTGGCAAACCCAGGAAAAAAACATTTATTTATTACTATTTAAGAGCAGAAGAGCCAAGGAGAGTTGATAAAATTAGCACAGGATCCCCAGGGGAGATGCAAGGGGCTGCTTTGTTTGCAAAGGCAATTTGGACACTGCTGCTTTGATCTTCACTTTGAGCATTTGAACAGGCATGTTAGTATCACTCATTTCACCAGAGAATTGGGATTCAAGTTTCCCCAACAATCTAAAGAGCAGTACATTAGAAAGGGGTTGTCTGCCTGTAGTCTCAGAGTCTCAATACCCTTGGTACTAATTTGATGTGATGCATTTCACCAGATGTGTCTACCTGAATGATATCTGATGCCCGGGAGATGGTGGTCCTGCTCAAGAGTATTAGACTCGAATTTTTCCCCTTCAAAAGCAATTGGATGAAGGCATCCATAATTTAAAATATGCATATATATATGACATATGTTAAAAATACTTGAGAAAATTCATGCAAGGAATTGAACAACAACAACATATGGAAGATCAGCTCCAAATAACAAGGCATAATTAAAAATAATTTGTTACCTGTCTCTACCTTCCTCTTAGATTCCAGTGCAAGCGACAGAGGTAGTGCCCAAACCAAACCCTTGGAAAAAAAATCCAAACCCAACAGGGATCAGTCTGGGGAGCAAACATGTGGGACCCTGAGGGGAATGTGTGATTCATTTAGATTCCAACAAGGCTCAGTGTTTCCACGTCCTTTGGGTGGAAGGCTGACCCTAAGGGAAAGCAGCAGGTATGGAATTGGATGGATGGGCATACCCATCTGCCATAACGTGACTTTGGGAACTGAAACCATGCTGAGCAGCTCAAACCCACTTGATGGGGGACAGCAAGTGCCATAGGCCCTCTTGGCTTTGACAAAATGCAATTTAACACAAACTTTTAAAGACCATCTACAATGTAGCGAGCTCCGGCTTCACAGCATGTTCCCTTCTCTGATTTGCATAGCATTGCTACCCCGTGGCAACACGGTTGCGGAAGGCAGTGAGAAAGGGATGCAGAGCTCTCTGCCTCAGTGCTTCTGGGAGGGCCTTGTCTGGGAGGAGACACCAAAAGTCGGCCAGAAAGTCAGGGCTGGCTGTAACTCTGCTACCTCTTTCAGGGAGCACAGCCATCTGCCCTTGCTTCATCATCACCTTCCTCCAGTGCTTACAGAATGCTTTCTAATCTCCTCCTCGTGGCTCCCCATAGAGCACGTCAGCGTTGTCACAGTATTCTTATTCCCATTCGTAGATGAAGGAAGAGGAGTACAGAGACACTTTCCCAGGCCGTGTGGGAAGAGTTGGATTAAATTCATATCCCTAAATCCCTGCTCCACTGCTACGCCAATGCTCCCTTCCCTGTCAATGCTCCTGCCTCCCACCCAAGTGCAAAGAGGAACCAAGAGGGTCCTGCTACCTAGAGGTGTGCCCTTCTCCTCGTGAGACACTACTGTGGTTGTTGGAGATAGACGACATGCTCCGAGAACACATTCTCAGAGATGAACTTCCAGGGTGTGGTCCTATACAATCTTCACCCTAAGGGCTGGTGATCCCCTCTGTAGATGACAGCTTCTCTTCTTACCCCACCCCCAGCCCCATCCCGCTCGCCTGCTCTTAGAGCTGGATTTTGGGCCTTGGACACCTTCCTCTGAAAGGAGGGGTGTGGCAGAAAATACTCTGAGTCCAATGAGTGGCTTTTGCATCTTTCCCATCAGCCAACACAGGTTTTGGAGATTGGGGGGGACTGAACAAAATCATTGTTTTATCTAAACCTTTATGACAGGCTCCTGACTGTGGTCCTGTCTTCCTCGTCAGGACAATCATCTGATGGACACATCCCTGCACAACCTAAAATCCTTCACTGATCCCTACTACTCCTAGGTGGGGTGAGGGGTGAGTAACTGGGAACCCATACATGATGGGGGCCAGAGGGCCCATAGTTCCCCCTGAAGTTGACTGTGAAATGTGAAAGTGTGTTACATGTGTGGGCCATTGTACATTTTTTTCCCAGAGGAAAAGACCATGGATGCCATTTTAATCTGTGTCCCAGAAAAGGTTAAGAATTGTTCCATACATAGCACAACGTTCAAGCTCTTTATCAAGACATCCGGGGTCCTTCATGACTCAGGCTTTCCTTGTCTTGTCTTACATCTCATTCTCATACTCTTCCCCTTCATTTGCAAGAACAAACCATGAGTCCTCCAGGCCAATGGACAAGCTGCCCCCTCTGCTTGGAATGCCCTTCCCATCCTTCTGTTCCTCCCCCAGGAAATGGTCCACGTGTCTCCCCCGAGGCTCCCCAGTAGTCCCAGAGTGTTCCTTGCTTCCTGCTCTGGCAGCACTTGTCACACAGCACTGTAATTGCTTGTTTAGTTTGCTGCCTTTCCTGAGCCATGAACTCTTAGGGAATGGAGGGTACATTTCTTGTTTCTGAATCCCAAGCAATTAGCATAGTCATATGTCTCCAAATAGTAGATATTCAGCACATGTGATTTTTAAAAATCCACAATAAACACAGTAGGTGACATCCAAAAATACAATTGTGTAAATTGTAGTTTCTCATTAGACCAATGCTCACAAAATGACCAGGTGGACTTTGTACACGTATCAGCCTGAAATTCTGGAAGCATTCCTGGGGTCTGGCTATGTAATCTGAATCCTTTATATTCTGGGTCTGAAGACTGGAATTTCCAGGACAACAGAAGGGTTCTAAAGAAAACCTCAGTTAGTGAGAGTCTGTTTCGTCATCCACTATAGGTGGTGTCGGCTTGGGATAATGCTGAGGATGTGAGCACCCCACCCCCTGACATGAGGTTGCTTACCATTTCCAGTGCTGCTTCATCCCTCTACCCTCTTCCATATCTGTCCATCTATCTGCTCCACCAAGAAGGTCAGAACTACAACTCTACTGAGACTATGAGTTGAGCAGAGGGCATGACCTACTCTCCAATCCCATGACAGTGACATCTGTGCATGTTATGAAGTATTCTACTCTTTTCACAGAAAGCATAAAGGGTTCATGGAAGCAATTTAATTGAAAGTCTCATTTTCCTCGTTTTCCTATGCTATATCCCCCATGAAGAGAATACACAAGAAGAACAAAGAGGGCCCTGCTTCCTTCAGATGTCCTCATCAGTCTCTGACTCTGAACATTCCATGTGCCCCTCCATGATCTCACTGGGACCTCAGCCTGATGGAATCCACATACTTGGTGACACTAGCCCCAAAAGCCAGTCTTATGCATCTTGTCTTATTCCAAAACCCTTAAGCTTCTGGCTTATAAGGATTCTTAAAGCAATGATGTAGGTGTGGGGAAGTTGTTTACCTACTTTGTGTACTGTACCAAGAACTTTATGCAATTAGCTTACTTAATCCACAAAAAACTGGTAAGTTAAATATTATTATTCCCATTTTGAAGATGATACTACAGAGGTTCATGAACATTAAGTAACTTGTCTTGTGACAAGGGCCAGTGATCATAATTTGCATAGTGATAGGTCTGATTTGGAAGCACTTGTTCCTCCACTGTGAGGGCATAGTCTAGGCAGCTGGCCCTGGAATTGGGCTAAGTGACCCATTAGCTACATGAACTTGGCTGTATTTCTTACCTGCTCGGTGACTCCATTTCCTGAATAAACTTGGGGAAATATTAGTTCCTCCCTCATATTATAGGGAAGACTAAATGAGATAATACCTATAAAGTTCTTGGAACACATGTCAGAGCTTAGTAAATGGGAGCTACTATGGTTATCATGATGTGAGTGTGTCCCTCCTGGTAACTTGGTGACCATATTTTGAAAACAAAGCTTTAAACAAAGAGTCAGACCAATAAAGGAGATTTAGAGTTGGACTGGGTGACAGGCCAGAATACTGGACTCTATCCTGGCTCCAGAAAGAGACCACCACATCTCTATTGCATTGATTGGCATCTTCCTTCCACTTGCGACACATTTCATAATTCACTTTTAAACTGCAGGAAAGCATTTGGATAATAAGTTGAAGAGTATTTTCTTCCACAGTAACCTCTAAATCCCTCTTCTCATTAGTATGCTGGTAGGCACCTCTATTTAATATGTATTCCTTCTCCTTTTTCCTCCAGTGTTCTCACCCACACTCAGACTGATTATTCTGCGTTTTCATTAAGAACATTTTCCATTTGCTAGTCCAAAAAACAACTTCTCAATATAATGGCATCATTTCCTGCAGAGAGGAGAAGTCTTTTCATTTGCAACCAATCACAAGGCCAAATTCAAACGAGAATTAACTTTCCATCCTTTTTCCTCAAACATAAATGAGAAGGTCAAAAGCCAATTTTAGAGACAGCCTCCTGCTCACTTCTGCATATAAATTCCAAGGGTTTATATATTATCTTGCTGGCAAATTTTCCCACTGTTTCTGTTTTATTCCTCTGATGTTCTAATTTGGTAAAAGTTATTCTAACAATTTCATAAATGTCTCTTAAAATTATTGTAAGAATAACATGAAAGACTGTCTGAGAAAGCATGGTGTGGTGATTAGGTTTTATTAGGAGGTATTATCTTGATAGAGAAAGATTTAACATACTTAAAAAACATTTATTAAGACTCAATAATGAGCCACAGACCAGAATAAAAGATGAGTAGGCTAAGTCCATGTCTTTGAGAAGCTCAAATCAGAAATTTGGGGAGTAAGTAGATATATTCAATGTCCCATGGAGAGAGCTGCATGAGGTATGGAAACTCCAAGCTGTGGGATACAAAGGAGAGAGCCACCCACCAGGCCAGGGAACCAGGGAGGGAAGGAAAGTTTCTGTGATATTGTGATCAATATGAAATACATATTTGGTCTTGTCCTATTTTTTCTGTCAGAGTTCCCAAAATCCTTGGAATTTCCTAAGTGATAAGAGCAATAGGGGCATTTTTGGTTGTAGTATTTGGTTCTTGAAATAATTCCAGGACCATTAAGGTGAAAAAAAGTGTCTTTTTAGTCCTAAAAATCCCCTTTCAACCACACTTCAGTTTATGTTAATGAGGTGAGTTTTGGAAGGCCTCTAAAGAACAGGGTTGGTTGCTGAGGGAACCATGATTAAAGAGTTGGAACTTTCAGCCCAACATGGGGACTTCCGGGCAGAAAGAGGGGCTGGAGGCTGACTGAGTTCAATCACCATCAGCCAACAGTTAAGTCAATCATGCCTATTAATGAAGTCTCCATAAAAACACAGAAGGACAGGTTCAGAGAGCTTCCACCTGGAAAACCAGAAGACACTCATGTGCCAGGAGGGTGATGTGCCCCCAACTTTACAGGAACAGAAACTCTTATGTTGGGGAGTTTAGACATCACCCTATGTACCTCCCAATCTGGCTATTGATTCATATCATCTCATATCTTTTGTAATAAAACAGTAATTAGTAAGGAAACAGGTTTCTAGATTTCTGTAAGCCACTGCAGCAAATTAATTGAGCCTGAGGATGGGGGCTTGTAGGAATCTCAGATTTATAGCCTATCAGTCAGGAGCGCAGGTGGCAACTTGGACTTGCCATTGGCATCTGCTGTGAGAGCCATCTTGTCAAACTGAGTCCTTAACCTGTGGGGTCTGATGCTAGATAGTGTCAGAATCAAGTTATATTTCTGGGCCACCCAGCTAATGTCCACAGAGAACTGGAGGATTGCTGGGTGCTGCTCAGAAACACACATCAGAGCTTCACAGAAGAGGCAGCCTTTGATGAGCTGGTCTTGAAACATGAGCAGAAGTTTGCTATGGAGGGTGTAAGAATGTTACGAAACCCAAGTTCTTGTGCCCAACACTTTGAAAGACCAAAACTCCAAGTGTCAGAGTTTGGAGTAAGGAGAGGTTTATTAATTGAGAAGGTGCCAACTGAGAAGATGGGAGACCTAATAGTGTCTCAAATCTATCTTGTTCACCGGACTAGGTTAAGGATTTTGAGGATCAAGCAGAACGAGGATGCAGAAGCACTGGTGGGGCAAGTTTTCATTGGGCGACCTTGGGGGTTGGCCATTTATGGCAAAGGGGCATCAACACCTGACCTTCCTGAACGGTGAAGCCTTTGCTTCTGAAAGGGTTCCTGTGTTCATGTTCCAGTTCTGCCCAGGTCTTTGGTTCCCTGTGGGGGGTAGGGGGGGCGGGAGGTGAGACTTTGGTTCTGGGTGCAGCTGGAGGTCAAGTTCTCTGCGCATGTTTCTGTTGCACTACTTGCAGTTTGGGTCTGTTGTCTCTGCACAGCAACTCAGTAACTCATTAAATAGTATAGAACCATTTTGAGCTGATTCTGCAGTTTATAGGAACACCAAGGGAAGCAAAGACAAGACTAGAGAAAGTAAGATTACACTAAGCAGAATATTGAATAACCTACATTTAGGTGGACAAGATGGTCAAGCTTTCTTTGGAAAGATTATGGATGTTTCAACACTGAGACATTCTCATACAAGATCATTTCTTTAAATGAGACTAGTAGACTAGGATAGTGTCACTCAAGGATAAGTTATATACAGACCACTTGAAGTGGGAAAAGAATTCTGCAGAGCTACAGTGTTGACTTAACATCTTATTATCTTTTGTACAAAAACAAAATTAGGTATAACTTCTTATAAGTATTAAATAACTATAAAGTTATATTCACAAAATGAATAGAAACAAAACTCAAAAGGCAATAAAACTTATTTATTTAAAATAGTAAGTAATATTGTTTGGCTGAAACTACATTGCTATCCCCAACATGACTTAAGTGCTGAAGGCTGCCAACCCCTCAGTTACTTTGCAGTTGGATATGTCTATATTTCTATGTTATGCAGTGATGAAATTCTCATATGATTTTTCTTTTTTATAATTACTGAAACTTTCACTCATGCAGCGTGCCATGATAGTATTTCATCTTAACTTTATGAAATGCATAATTCATTCATTAAATCTGATTTGTTCTTTTTCATTAGCATTTCTGTTATAATATGTCATTTCTATGATGTCAGATCAAAGTCTTAATTTATTTTAAAAACTTTAGAAACAAAACCATAGTTTATGAAAGTGGCTTTCAATTATAAATTAGTATTGGAAAACAAATCTTATGTTTATTACTGGTAAAGAATTTAGTGTGAGTACAGAGAGGACCCTGGTTGATAGCTGTCATTGTGACAGGACCTGTCAACCTACTCCCAGCCAAACAGGATCAGGTACAAGTTCCCTTTGAGTGGCCCCGAACAACTACAAGGAAAAGAAAGAAAACCCTAAATACAATCCTAGGATCACATGGCTCCAGGTATGCATTCAGATGCCCCGAATATTCTGATAATATATCTATGTCACCATCAAAATGAGAAAACAAAATGTGAAAAGCTCATAAAGAACTTACACGCTAATAATATGTTCGTAGATCCCAGGAGTCTGCTAAACCCAGTGTGCATAAAGCTGGACCAGATAAAGTTAAAGATCCTTTTCAACTCTGAAATTTCCCCATTATTTTAAAAGTCAGGCATGATAAACAATGAACGCAGACAACTAAGGTGGGCTCGGACCAAAACTGTCAGGTTATTCCAATTTGTTTTTCGTGTTCCCTTTCTCCCCTCCACACCCATGTTTTCCTCTTTGTCAGGAATCTCAGAACTCTGTCCTCACAAAAACTTGCTCTTGGAAAGGAGCAGATTCATGGCCCTTTGAGTCTGAGTGTGAATTTAATCCACACCACTACTTCCAAAGGGGATGCACCTTACACCTGAGCACCGGGTTCTGAGTGTTTGCTCCCCACCTCTTTCATCTTTACTCCACTATGCTGTAATTTTGGGTGTCAATAAGTAGTCCAGAGAAACACTGGTGAGGGAAGGAAGAGAGGCTGGGAGGCATGCGGGAGAGGTGGTGAGCCCTGGGGACATGGAACCCTGAACATCTGGAGCCTGAACCACATGAGTGATGACAGCGAGAGTAGCACAATTATAAACTGGGAAGATTTGAAAATTGATCCTGAATCAAACAGCCACTAATTTTCCAAGTCCCCTCTGGCAATCATCCTTTCAAGCTATTCAGCGCTTTAAAATAGGAAAATAATGAAATTCTGGCAAACCTCCTCTTCTTACCCCTTTCCACCCCTCCACCACCCCCTATCCCATAGAAACCTTTCTGATTGGCTATCGATATTCAAATGACATTTTTCAAGCTGTTCCCTCAGTAAGTCCAAGAAGAGTGGATTTCTTCCCACAAGTGCTGCTAAACTATAATTGACTGCTGTATCTTTTACCCCCTTTTTGGAAGGCAGCTATGCTCACCACTATACCACCAACGCCACTTTACCCCCTTTTTGAATAAGTGGTGTTAGATTTCCCACTTCAGCTACTCAGGAATCTGACCTGTCATTATACAAAGTTCTAAAAATATCATCTTGCACTTCACAGTTTGTTTGGGTTTCATGTAATTCCTCTTCAGTGTATTTTATTTGAACCTGCTAACCTGTGTGAAGAAAAAAATTGCCAGTCATTGCCTGTCATCTGCTATGTTTGCTTTCTTCTCAAAATGTTTCAAATGAGAATGCTGGCCTCTGTGTAGTTGAATAAAAATAGAAGAATGAAGTAGAGTTAAGACTTATTAATACATACATTCCCCTCTGGTCTCTATCATCACTGCAAAGAGCACATCTTTCCTCCTTCTTCTATATCTAGGACACTGGAAAGGTTACAGCAATAGAGAGAATCCAGCACCTATGAAACACCTGCTAAGTGCCAGGCACTGTGTTAATTGTGGGGACTGTGCAAAAGTTGTTAATACAAACATTTTAGAAAGATTCTTCATGGTGTCAGGGTAGGTGGGAATTGAAAGGCTGAAAAAAGTAAACTGAAACCATGCTGGGCAAGTGAAAGGGGAGCTCTTCATCTGAAAACCACAGTCTGCTTAATCCGGTTGTCCATAGTGGAGGATCAGGCACACCCCTTTGGATCATGGAGTTGCCTCTGAGATTGGGGTTAAAGCTGGTAGGAGGAGACCACTGTGAGACAAAACAGGATATCCACATGCAAAACAATAAAGTTGGGTCTTTATTTTACATCATATACCAAAATTACCTCAAAATAGATTAAAAACCTCAGTGTAAAACCCAAAACGAAACCTCCTAGAAGAAAACACAGGGACTTGGGTGATTAGGAGGCTGTGCCACTGGACCCTACAGGACACCTAGTACCTTAGGCCGCACTGCCAAGCCTGGGAGATGTAGCAGCTCTACCTAATACACAGGAAAAACACAGGGAGGCTGCCAAAATAAGGAGGCAAAGAAACATGTCATAAACAAAAGAACAAAACAAAACTCCAGAAGAAGAAGTAAACAAAACTGAGGTAAGCAATGTACTAGATGCAGAGTTCAAAACGCTGGTTATAAGGATACTCAAGGAAGTTAGTGAGAACCTCAACAGTAAAACTGATCCAGTTGGAAATAAAGGATACACTAACTGAAATGAAAAATAATTTACAGGGTATCAACAGTAGGGTAGATGAAGCTGAGAATCAAATAAGCAATTTGGAATATAAGGAAGCAAAAAACACCCATCAGAACAGCAAAAAAAGAAAAATAATCTTAAAAAATGAGGATAGTTTAAGGAGCCTCTGGGACAACGTCAGGTGTATCAACATTTGCATCATGGGGGGTGCCAGGAACAGAAGAGAGGGATCAAGAAATTGAAAACTCTTTTGAAAAAATAGTGACAGAAAACATCCCTAACCTGGTGAATGAAACAGGCATACAAGTCCAGGAAGGGCAGAGAATCTCAAATGAGATGAACCCGAAGAGGCCTACACCAAGACACATTGTAATTAAAATGAAAAAAGTTAAAGACAGAGAGAGAATCTGAAAAGCAGCAAGAGAAAAGCAGTCGGTTACCTACCAGGAAGCTCCCATAAGACTGTCAGCTGATTTCTCAAAAGAAACTTTGCAGGGAATAAGGGACTAGAAAACGTGTTCAAAATGATGAAAGACAAGGACCTACAAACTAGACTACTCTACTGAGCAAAGCTATCATTTAGAATCGAAGGGCAGATTAATATCTTCCCAGACAAGAAAAAGATAAAGAACTTCATCACCATCAAACCAGTATTACATTAAATGTTAAAGGGTCTTCTATAAGAAGAACAAGAAGAAAAGGTAAAAAAAAAATATGAACAATAATGAGGAGATGGCAGTGGCTGGCACCGGACTCTACTTCCCATCTCCTTTTGGAGAGAGGGAAGAGCAGTTGTCAGCCTTGTGAGGAGTGTGGGGTTTGTGGAGAGAAGTTTTTTCCTCCCCTTCAGGGCATGAAACAGTGCTTGTCCTCCTCCAGGCTGCTGAAGGACCCTGAAGAGCATCAGGTGTGTACACTTATAAGCAAAGGAATCCTGCCTCTTGCATCCTAGCTGGGTGCTGGCTGAGTGGAGGGACCCATGAGTCCTCACTGGAGCTGCCTGAAGAGTGGAGCATGGAGAGGGCTGTATCTGGGCTCTCTGAGGTTTAGAGCATATGGACATGTACTAAGTGCTGCCTGCTACTCCTCCTGAGATTCTGAAAGTAGGAGTTCTCCTGCAGTCACCTGAGCCGGTCAGGGCTTGAAGACAAATGTGATGCCTTGTGCCCAAGAAGAACATGAAGCAAATTCTTCCTCCTCCCAGTTCTTCTGGGGTCTCCAAGGGCAAGGAAGAGGGCTTCATGGTACCTGTGGCACGAGGTGAAGCAGGTTAGAGCTTAGCTAAGAGACAGGTTCTATTGGGCCAAACAATCATGCCCACCCAGAGGAAAGGTGGGGTGTGCAATGTGAGCAGTGCTGAGAGTCAACATGGGTGCCCCTCTAGGGAAGTCCTCAGCAATGGAGGGGGCTGGGGTGAACACTCCCAGAAGAAAATGTTGTGGTTCCCCTATGCAAAGACCACAACTTTAGTGGAGGCTCATGGCAAAAGAAAGGAAAAGATCAAAGCAGAGCAAGGCAAGGGACACATCTCTACCACAGCCAAGAACAGGCTCTTGCAGAGCCTTCTGCTCTCTCCACCCTCCTCCCTTCTCAACTTTAGAGGAACGGCACCTTGAGGAGTATATAAGGGCACACCCCATTCCCACCTATCCCCAAGCCACAAGTCCTCTTGGCTGGGTGACAGGAAGACCTTTGGAGCATATGTGAGGCTAAAGTTTTAAATAGGACCAGATTAAGTCTCAATATTATTGTGAGATTTAGAGGAACTGCCATTAAAGGACCCAGTTCCCAGTGAGAAGGGGCATGAACAGAATATTTGAGGGCGATCAGTGGCAAAAACTTAAAATTGTTTTGTCTCTCCTCAGGGGGAGAATTTAGTTGTCCCATTACACGGAGACAAATTGATGATCCAGTGCCACAGGACTCAGGGCAGGGTCACCTAGGGTGTCTGGGGATGTAGGGAGCCATTGCACAGGAGCTGATGCCTGGCTTTGGGAGGACCCCAGAACATTGGCCCAGGCTGCCTAACTGGTCGGTCAAAGACCCTCTTCTTTTGCAACACCTGGTATCTTGTACTTGAGGTTCCTGCAATGTGAGAGCCGCACCCCTCATTCTCTCTGCATGTGCCTTTTCTACCCCTGGTACAGAGGAAGAAGGCTGCTCACCTCCAAACACTCAGCAGCAGCATTATCCTCTCTCTCTAATGCTTTCTATCAGCCGCTTGCCATGTCCTGGAAACCTGGGTCACACAAGCGTCATAACCCCTCCACACCCTCTTTTCCAGCTCAAGCAGCCTCCTCAGTTATACTCCTAAGTATGCACAACTCCTAACACCCAGAGCAGTAGAGGGGACCTCATGAAGTGCGTGTGCATCCTTATAAGCTCTTGGGCTCCGCACACATATAATATAACAGAGCTTCAGGTGATAAATGAATAAAGCACTTGTTGGGGCTTGGGAGGCAGAGTGAGCACATATTTGAATGAGATCTTGAAGGACAATAGTCATTGTCATAATAGTAGTAGTAATAAAAAGAATATTATTATTGATAATTCATCTTTATTGAGAGCTTCAGGGTATCAGGCTTGGTGCTAAGTATTTTCAATGTATCATCTCTTATTCCTCAGAACAATGAACTGCCTAATAGAGAGATCTAGGCGAATGACTGTTAATGATTTATACACAAAGTTCACAGTCCTCTTTCCAAGTCTAATGTTAAGTTTTTGATTAACCTCTTTTTATTGATGAGGGAATTAAAATTTAGAGTGATTGAATAACTTGACCAAAGATTATGCAGATAAATCAAATCATAAGACATTAATGTAAGTATCACAGTATTTTGGCTGAAAGGAGGAATTTATTTATATCCAAATACTTAAACATTTTGCCACATAAACCCAAAATTACCAGTATTAGTTGAGGAATTCATTTTCACTTATCTGCATAACCAAAAATTCTACACTTTTCTGTAGTGTTCTCAGGGAAAGGAATTCACAGCTGTTTGTTTCAGTTTTAAATGAACATGCAGGAGAAAGTACATGTAATATTAATCTTTGCATTATCTTTACGATACTTTTGATATGTATTAAACTTTCCATTTTTTCAAAATTTCTGACTAGGAAAAAAGTAACATAAAAATAGAATCTACAAACTCCAAATCAACCATGGTAATCTTAAACTGAGCGTATACTTATTGTTCATGAAAATCACTGAAAAGAAAAAAGGACATTATTGTTATAGTCTAGCTCATATACAGGGAGTTTTACAAAGTTCCACAGTCTTTCACTTCATTCTTTGAGCATTTCCATATCTCACAATCAAAATTATTGTGCCACTGTATTTTGTACAAAATAAATACATCCATGCAGTTAATAAAATAGTTAGATTATTATAAAAAACATATTGTGCCTTCCCTATTTTATAGTGTGTTTGGAAAATAATAATAATAGTTAAAACTAACATTTGTTGAATACTTACAATGTGTTGAATGCTTTAATTAATTTGCTACTCAGAAAAATCATATGAGGTAGATACTATTTTTATTCCCATTTTACATATATAAAAACTGAGGTTCCAAGAGGCTAATGAGCCCAGGAGCAATGGAGACAGCATTTGAACATAGGCTGGCTAGCTCCCAAGTCCAAGTTATTAACTACTTTATCATAAAATATAATAGTATATAAAAAATAGCAAGAGTCTTTTTTTGTTTTTTTGTTTTTTTACCGGTTCTCAGCCAAGTGGAGCAATCAAAACAGCATCTCAAATATTAGTTTAATGGCCCTCTCTTGAACTATGCCTGAAGGAGTTAAAAACCACTGTGATCACATATTGCCTCATTGGAACTTGGTAACCACTAAGTGAGTTCCAAAGGCCCTCTGAAAAGTTAATAAGCACTGAATAAATGTTAGTGTTACTAGTTGTATTGGCTTGAAATACCATTTTTTAGTAGTCCCTGAATATGTGATATTGATACTGTAAATTCAGAACTGAGTTTAGATTGTCCAAATATCATTCAGCATGAAGTTGTTTTGGAATGTCCAACATTATTTCTTCTTACCCTTTCAAAACTAAGATTCTTAGACTCTGTGATGTCAGTCAGAGAGATGATGCTAGAAAGAGGAAAAGGGATTTTATAATTATTTTCATCAAAAACAATAATTCTCTGCCAAATTATTTGCCATTCTAGACTGAGGTCATTGTGACATTTGGTTCTTCCCTTAAATTGAGTACATCCTGCCAGGATGAAGACTCACCATTGGTGATATGCAAAGGAATGTGAAAAGTGCCCAAGACCATTTCTAAAGATGAGTTCCAATAGCAAGTGCATCCAGCGTTAGGACAAAGATGGTGTCAGGGTGCAGCTGGCATTGGTGGGCAAGAGCAGTGAAGTTGGCAGTAAATCTGCAGGCATGATTTTTTTGTAAAAGAATTCATAATACTCGACATACATACCTCATACATTTGTCCCCTAGCAGTCCCATCCTGTGTTAATAGTTCAGAGCCCTGCCACCTTCTCATACAGACCTTGTTGCAATGACCAGTGGTGTGAGCAGCAGGATGACCTGTGAACTTCCACCCCACCCCCACTCCCAACATCTAACATCCTCTGCTACAGGACAGCTAATGGTGCTTGTGTTAGAAACAGCCAGGACAAAGGTCAGCTGGCGAAGAATGTCCCTGGGAGCTCAGTGAGCTGGCTGGGCGCTCTGCAGAAGGGTGAGGCATTGAGAAAGTAAGAGCCCAACAGTTAGAGGCCTGTCATCTGAGCCAATGTAAACACTGAACCACAAATACTTCCCCTTCCTCCTCCAGGATCCAAATGTCAATTGCTTCCAGCTTCAAAGTTCTGAATCTCCACCACACCTCCCTTTGATTCAAGCTTGCTTGGAAAGAGAACAACACGCCTGACTCCATCTATGTGGTAAAACTGAGTCTGCCTAGCGAAGTAATCAGGAGATCCTAGCCGCGCCCCAAACCCGCATCCCTGTAATAGAACACACCCTGGAGAAAATTCTGGCCCCCTATCAAATGACCACACAAACAACAGACTGGCCTCTGAAAAGGCCATCCCCTAGGCGGGCAGGACCCCGGTCAGATCAGACCTAGTCTCAGGCTTGACCAGGGGCATTCAAAGGCACACAAAAGTTGCCATGAACCTAAGGTTTACTAGCATAGGGCCCTCCTGGAAATATGACAGAGGGACAACAAAGAGTGACAGCCTTTCCCTGCTCCTCTCCCAGCCCCACATTCTTTTGGCCAATAATAATGGACAGTATGATATTTGCTATTTCTTTTCCTTAGTAAACTTTCTCCCAGACTTTTAGCTTACTAGCAGTTAATGATCTGTTATAACCAGTTTGCCTAATATTCACCCTCTGCCGAGTGCTTTTTGGCATTGTTAGAGATGCTCTAAAATATTTTTTGGCCATTATGTTGGCATTTTGAAGACTTTCACATCATCCGCTTTGTTACCAATCCTGTAACGTCCAGTCCAGCACTTGAGTTTGTTTTCCACCTAAGGTATCCCTTTCCTACTTGATTTCCAGGCTCAGGTGGTGAGGAAACCATGAGACTCCAGGTGGGTGCTCGGTTGGGCCAGTTCTTCCTGTTTTTTGTTGTTGTTTTTTAACAGCTTGTTAAAGCGGTAGTGATGAAGGAGGAGGAAGAGGGAAGATAGTGGAATGGGGGGTGGAGCCCTCTAAATGAACAACATTGGACTGACTCTTGACCTTTCCTGGAGGCACCTTTCAAGTTGAGACTAAATTCTTCACCTCGTGCACCTCTTCCCCACCCTGTCTCCAATCCCATCCTTCCTTTCACTACTCTCTCTCTCTCTCTCTTTTTTTTGTTCTGGCTCGGAGGCCATATTTTCATGATACATAATTTCTCTTACTCCTGGGTTCATAGGCTGGAATTTGACCTCTGGGTTCAGAGGGCTCTTGTTCCTGGCAAGTCAGAGAATACTTGTGAGAACAATTTAGTGAGCACTAATGGTGCTGTAGCTGAACACTCCCAGAATCCCTGATGATCTGCAGGTTAACTCCTGGTGGACTCAGTCTTGCTCATTTTAGAAGTGTTCTGTGTGCCACTAGGACCATGGTCTCCATTTCCAAATTCATAAAGTGGAACTAATCATAGCCTCTTCAAGAGCTCTTCTGGAGAAAGCGTTGGTGATGGGTATAAGATATTGAACTTGTTTACTTTTCTTCAATGTAATACACTTTTTTTCTCCCTGTGGATCATCCTACAAGCTACTTCTTCACCTAAAACATTCTTAGTTTGCTTCCCACTCAGAACCAACCCTTGTACTAACTTTACTCACCCTTCAGAAGCCTTCTTGCTGTGCCACCTGCAAATTAGACTATCCCTCTCATCTTCCCACCAGACTATCTCTTTTTCAATTCCTAGAATATTCTATATGTTTCTGTATTTTATTCAGATTTTCTTAATTTTTTACTTAATGTTCTTTTCTGTCCCAAGATTCCATCTAGGACACCACGTTACATTTGGTTGTCATATTTCCTTAGGTTCCTCTGGACTGTGACAGTTTCTCAGGGTTTCTTGTTGTTTGTGACCTCGACAGTTTTGAGGATACTAATTGGCTATTTTGTAAACCATTCTATAACTTGGGTGTGTCTGATGTTTTAATTGTAGCTAGAATGGGGTGATGGGTTGAGGGGAGAAGTCCTCATTACATCTTCCTAAGGCTACATACAACACAATCAATGCACTTATCACTAATGATGTTGACCCTGATCACCTGACAGCAGCGTTCTTTGTCAGATCTACCATTGTAAAGTTATCCCCCCTCCTGTACTGTATGCTTGGGAAGGAAGTCATCATGTGCAGCTCACACTCAGGAATTGGGGATTATGCTCCACCTCCTTGAGGCAAGTTTCTATGTAGTAAATTATTTGGAAATATTTTGCACAGAATTGTCTCTTATTCCCCATTTATTAATTTATTCAACTATTTATATTGGTATGGACTCATTTATATTATACTTTACGTTCCAGTTTTAGCCAAAGAGAGTTCTTTCATGTTGACTTCTGTGTTCCTTTGACATAGCCCCATCTGTGTGTGTGTGTGTGTGTGTGTGTGTGTGTGTGTGTTTGTGTGAGTCTGTCTCCAGGCTCCAGGCTTATCTTGTATACCCTCTCCCTCAGTCCTAGAATCAGCCATTTCTCCAAAGAGCCTTGATTCCTCTTATTGGAGAAGGTATTAGAAACCATGATCTGTGTGCTAAATGTGCTCATTGAACAAAATACATGTGTGTGTAATCATGTATATACATGTATCTATAAATATTTCTATATGTATTCATGTGTATCTATATTAAACTAAACATGAGTTTGTACTCTTGTCTCCAACTCTAATTCAGTACCACATGGATCATTCTAGTCTCTTCCCCTTCCTTGCTTATCTGTAACCTCCCACTTCCACAGTTATAACCTGGCTCACATCATCTGCAATTCACTTACTCATGTCTTCTATTCCAGAACACGTCTAGTGGTTTCAGAATTGTTAACCCAAAGCCCTGTAGGAAAGAACTTTAGCAAACCCAATACAGTGCTCACGTGCATCTCCTTCTGGCTTTAGTCATAGTCTTCACTCCCTTCCAATGCTACTAAAGTCAGCATCTTCCCTCCACCCCCACCGACTTCTTCCATGTGGTTCTTCTATGCATTTATAATGTACTTAGATGCTTCTGTCAAAGCCTACATTCCATCCTGGGTCCTCTTACCTCCTAAGTAATTTTTTAAAGTTTGTACAAGGTTTTATGTGTTCTATAGGTTTTAACAAATGCAAAGGGTCATATATTAATTACAGTATCACATAGGATAATTTTATTGTCTTAAAGAATCCTCAGTGCTTTACCTATCTAATTCCCTCCTTTCCCCAAGTCCATTTATTTTGAAGAGCTATCTTCCCTCTGAAACTGGGAATGCTCCAATGTAATAGACTAGGAACACCCATGATTTTCTATGCTTCCATAAGTGGGGCACTGATGATCATAAAGAACATGTAGATATTTGGGGGGACAGCCACTCATGAGGATATGAAGGTGTTTAAAGGTGAACTTTCAGAGAAACTACAGATGATTCACTGTTTGGTTAACCAGACCAAAAATTCCATGGTAATACAGACCATCTACATATTGGGATTTGCTGTAATTTTATTGCCTGCAAACTTTTTACACTTAAGAAAGCAGGAGTCCTTGCTCACCAATATAAAGCATGTTTGTGGGGGGTCGTAGGGACAGTTATTTCAAAGTTACTAAGGGACAGTGAACCCAAAGAGAAGTAGTAAAAGACAATATCCACCCACTCAAAATAAGTCTAAAATATAAATTCCAAAGAAAACAAAATATAGATAAAAGCCAATAATCAGCCTATAAACTGAGTACAGATAGAAATAAAATAGCAGTAAACTCTGAAGTAGATATCAAAATAAGTGTGTTTAGGGTCTTCAAAGAGATAAATGAAAAAATATCTATAAATAAGAACAAAATGATGAAACATAAAGAGAACAAGTGGATTTTTTAAATTAAAATTATTAAGTTGAAAAATGTAGTTGATCTAATAAATTCAGTAACAAGATAATCTCTTAACTAGACATGATTAAAGAGAGAATTAATGAACTATAAGAAAGTACTAAAATGGACTTCTGGCCAAGATGGAGGCGTAGAGAGACATGCTGCGGCTCCCTCCACAACTAAGAAGGACTACAACTACTTCAAAACTAGAAACAACCAGAATTTCCAGAAAATCAAATTACATGGAAGTCCAGCAAACAAAGATATAAAAAAGAAATACTCATCCAAACAGGTAGGAGGGGCGGAGCCATGGCAGAGAGGATGTGGTGTGGTGGCGGCAGCAGCAGCAGACCAGCAGAAAGCGCAGTCACACATTTTAAAAAGTCAGGAGGAACACCTGGGGAACTTTCCCAGCTCCTCACAGGACCTCACAGCTCACGGTCCCAGCACTGGGGAAAATCAAGCCTCATTGCTTCTGGCTGTGCTGAACAGTGGGGGTTGGGGTGAAGGCAGAGACAGCTGGTCTCTCAGCAGAGTCTGCTTGTTTAAAGGAACCCCCACAGTCCTAGAACGTCCGCAGACACACCCACTCTAGGAATGACGACCAGGGCAGCAGCCATACGGGTGCCAGTCCAGTGTGGAAGTGGGAGAAGTTCCTGGAAAAGGGGTGAGTGCTGAGCAAGCAGCATTGTTCTCTCTCAGACCCCTCCCCCACATACAGTGCCACAACGTGGTGAAACAGGTCACCCTGTACTGACAAATCCCTAAGGCTCTGCCCCTTACAAAGTAACAGGAGTGACAGCCCTACCTGGGATGCAGAGGCAAACAAACACAGGAGCCTGTCAGAATGAGGAGACAGAGAAGTATGGCCCAAAAGGGGGAACGGATCAAGGTTCCAGTGGGAGAACTAAGCAACGATGAGATAGACAACCTAACAGATGCAGAATTCAAAACACTGGTGATAAAGATGCTCACAGGCTTGACAGATATGCTTGAGTATGGCAAACGCATAAGGGAAGAAGTGAAGGCTATGCTGAGTGAAATGAAGGAAAATCCACACAAAACCAATGGTGAAGGGAAGGAAACCAGGGTTCAAATCAATGATTTGGAGCGTAAAGAAGAAAAAAACAGTCAACCAGTGCAGAATAAGGAAGCAAGAATTGAAAAAAATGAGAAAAACTTCCAAAATTTTGCGAAGGAGATGGACATTCAGGTCTGGGAAGCATGGAGGGTCCCAGGTAAGCTAGACCCAGAGGGGACCACACCAGGACGCATCATGACTGAGATGCCAAAGGTGAAAAATAAAGACAGAGTCGTGGTGGCAGCAAGAGAGAGGCAGAGAGTTGCCTACAGGGTGGTGCCTATAGGACTATCAGAGGACACTGCAGGCAAGAAGGGACTGGCAAGAAGTATTCAAGGTGATGAAAAGCAAGGAGCTACAACCTAGATTACTCTTTCCAGCAAAGCTATCATTTAGAATGGAAGGGCAGATGAAGCACTTCCCAGACAAGGTAAAGCTAAAGGAGTTTATCATCACCAAGTTATTATTATATGAAATGTCAGAGGTACTTACTTAAGAAAAAGAAGGTCAAAACTATGAATACTAAAATAACAACAAACTCAACTATCAACAACCGAATCTAAAAAAATAAAAACAAAATCTAACTAAACAAACCAGAATAGGAACAGAATCATAGGTATGGGGATCATTTGGAGGGTTATCAGCTGGGAGGGGGGAGGGGGAGAAATGGGGAAATGGTGCAGGGATTAAGAAGCATAATCAGTTGGTACAAAATAGACAAGGGAAGTTAAGAATAATATAGGAAAGGGTGAAGCCAAAGAACTTACATGCACGACCCATGGACATGAACTAAGAGGGGTGGGATTGCTGGAGGGAAGAGGGGAATTGGGCAGAGTGGAGCAAAGGGGAAAAATTTGGGACTACTGTAACAACATAATCAATAAAATATACTTAAAAAATAAAGTACTAAAATGTTTTCTCTAAAATACACGTACAAAAATAGAGATATTTTAAGAAAAAAAACTTGTTGAAAGATGGATAAGGTATTGAGAATCCTCCAATTCCATGGAATAGGAATTCTGTGAGAAAATTAAGGTAAAGACGCAGAGGAATATTTTTTTAAATGGTTGAGAATTATCCAGCATGAAGAAACACTCAAGTTCCTGAATTATAAATATGTACCAGTAGTGAATAAAATAAAGAAAATAAAACCAGCAAAACTGGAGAGTGTCACCCACCCCCCCCAAAAAATTCTAAGACTGTAAATATCAAAAGTGGACCTTTAAAACTTCTAGAAAAAGTATAAGTAAATATCTTTCTGGCCTTGTGGCAAGATAGGATTTCTGAAATAATACCCTAAAAGCACAAAATTTAAAGAAAAAATGGAGAGATTGAACTACATTAAGATTGTTAGAACTTGTGCTCAGAAAAAATAAAAAAAAATAAAAAAAAACAAAAACAAAAAAACCATCAGACTTTAAAAAGTGAAAAGTCAAACTATAGTGATAGACTATACTTGTATAACTGACAAAATTTAGTCTAATTAAGAATATATTTTAAAATTCTTACAAGTCAATAAGGCGTAATTAACTTAATGTGAAGGGGATTTTCTAAATTCCACAGAAATTAAAAATTATATGACTAATTTAAAAAGTTAAGAGATAATAATCAGAGAATTTCAAATCAAGACAAAACAAGATGCCATTTTTTGCTGCTTTGACTTGTAAAAGTTAAAGAAATCTGGTTATATTGAATTTTGACAAGAGTATGTATTAATGGTGTCCTTGTTTAATTATTGAGAGTATAAATTGATAGTTATTTTCAAAATCAATTTGACATTGTCATGTAAAATTGAACATTTTTATACCCCACGACTCAGCAGTTCCACTCCTACATATATATCCAAGAGAAACTTTAGCATACATGTCTCGGAAGGAATGTACAAAAATATCATAGCAGCACTATTTATAATATCTAGAAACAATACAGATGTCCATCAACTGGGAAAAGTTAAATTGTGTAAATTCATACAATCAAATATTTCATAACAGAGAACACAAAAGAACTACAACTATATACAGTGACCTGGGTGAATCTTAAAATGTTGTGTTCCAGAGAACTATATATAATAAGATAACTTTTTTTTAGATTTTAAAAATAAAAGAGGGATATGTTCAAAACTGAAGGAAAAAGAAGTCATAAAAAAATTATTTGGACATATTAGGAATAAAAAATGTAATGGAGAATTCAGTTGATAGCTTGAATGGCAACATGTTATCATATTAAGAAGATTATATTAAAGAATTTTCCCAGAAAACATTAAGAATTATTAAGAAAACAAAAATATAAAATATGTTTAGAAAAGCTAGTAGAAGAGAAAAAGGAGTTGAGAGCAAATAAATAACTGTGAATTTTCCATATTTCAAAAAATATAGCCTTCAGATTAAAAAGAATTGTGGATTAAATATAAAAAAATCACTCCACACTAACAATTCACATCTTTAAATTTAAAAGCATCAAAACCAAAGAGAGATTTCCAAAAGCTTCCAGAACAAAAAAGCAGATTACCTACAGAGGAACAAGAATCATTTGAGAGTAGACTTCTTAGTTATAGCACCAGAGGCTAATGGTAATGGAGAAATATTCTCAAAATGATGAAAGGAATTATTTTCAAGCCTAAAGTTTATGTCCACAGAAACCATCATTTAAATATAAGTATGTAATATAAAGACATTTTATGCATAAAAAGGGTTTATTACAAATACATTTCTGTAAACACCCTTAGAGAAAGTATTCCAGTAGAAGAGAAACATATTCAGGGGGCTAGAACAGTATAAATGGAGGATTTACTGAAACAGATTTATCATACATCCATTACAGCCCAAATTAAAATTCTAAATAAAACCAACATAATGAAGAGGGGGATAGTATAAGAAAGAAAGAAAGAAAGAAAGAAAGAAAGAAAGAAAGAAAGAAAGAAAGAAAGAAAGAAAGAAAGAAAGAAAGAAAGAAAGAAACAAGAAAGAAAGAAAGAAACAAGAAAGAAAGAAAGAAAGAAAGAAAGAAAGAAAGAAAGAAAGAAAGAAAGAAAGAAAGAAAGAAAGAAAGGAAGAAAGAAAGGAAGAAAGAAATTATAAATAGTTTTATATATGAGCACAGATGTATAAGTTCTAGAGAAAATATTAGCTAACTAAACTCAAGAGTATGCATCTCAATGATAGAGTTATCCTAAGAAGTAAGGGTGATTTAACATCAGAAGATCTATCAGGGTAACATACCACATTTAAGTTAGATGAAGAGAAAGTACTTTATAAAATTAAATTAAAAGTTATGGTTAAAAAAAAAAGCCAGTTGAAGAACTGAGAATAAAAGAAAATATCCATAACTTCATAAAGGTTTTACGTCAAAACCCTAAAGCAAACATCAAACTCAGTGGAGAATCTTAGGATAATATTCCCTTTAGGATCAAGAATAAAACAAATACTTTCACCATGACAACTACTTTTAACACAGTTTTTAATGTAAAAGGTAGAAGATTAGGAAGAGAAAAGTCAGAATGAGTGTTATATCCTGACAATATGGTCATCTAAACCAAAAACCTAACAGGGGCTCTCAGAATTAACAAGAGTTTAGTCCAACTTTACAGAGTTCCTCTATGATAGCAGTAATCAACTAGAAAATAAGGTATCATTAACAATAACAACATATATTATAAAGTACCTAGAATGCACATAGCTTTTATGGAGAAAAATTTGTAACTCATAAGATATAAAGAAAGATTTGAATAAAATAGACTTACCACACTCATAAATGTGATCCCATCCATGTAATAAAGATTTTAAGTTGACAAAATCAGTCTATATATTCAATGCCAAGCCAATTGAAATTCCAGCAGGACTTTTTAAAGAAACTCAACAAACTTATTTTAAAATTTATATGGAAGGATGAAAGTTTTTCAAGAGCTATATTAATTTTGAAAAAATAAGGAGTAATGAGGAAATTTGCCTTAGGGCAAATAGATATAAGTAAAATAGATAGGCAAATAAATATAAGTAAAAAATAGAAAGCTCAAAATTACACTCCTGTATATGGGCTTTTACACAAATTGATGTCAACGGAATGGATTATTTAATTAGTGGTAGTAGAAAATGGGCTCATACTGTTTTCAAAAATATGTTCCAAAAACTAAATATGGAACTGCCTTTTGAACCAGTGATTCCAGTGCTACTGAAGAATCCTGAAACCCCATTCAAAAGAACTTATGCACCCCTATGTTCACAGCAGCACAATTTACAATAGCCAAGTGCTAGAAACAGTCTAAGTGCCCATCTGTAGATGAGTGGATCAAAAAATGGTGGTACATTTACACAATGGAATACTATGTAGCAGAAAGAAAGAAGGAATTCCTACCATTTGCGATAATGTGGATGGAACTAGAGAGAATTATGCTTAGCGAAATAAACCAGGCAACAAAAGAAAAATACCATATATCACCTAATACAGGAAACTAACGAACAACACAAACAAATGAACATAATTGAACCAGAGGCATGTAAACAAGGAACAGAGTAACAGCTACCAAGGGGGGGGGGGGGAGAAGGAGGGTAAGTCGGGGAAGGGTTTAGTAAAGGAACTAGTATAAATAACCCATGAACATGTACAAACAGGGTGGGGATTGACTGTGGGAGAAGGGGTGGGTTGGGTGGGTGGGTGAGCAATGGGGGGAAAAGTGAGACAACTGTAATAGAAAAACAATAAATGAATCAAAAATTAAAACAACAACAAAATAAAACAAGTTAAATTAGTCAAAAAATATATATACATGTTCCAAATGGATTAAAGCTCAAAATGTGAAATGATACAGTTAATAAAGACTACAAAGAAAATCATACATAAGAATGGAGAAAGGCATTATAAATGATACCCCCAAACCACAAATTGTGAGGTGAAAATTTTTTTAATATGCGTTATTGATTATGCTGTTACAGTTACCCCAATTTCGTTTCCCTTTGATACCCTCCACCCTCCAGGTGTCCTGCCCCCTTAGTCCATGCCCATTGGTTGTGCATATAGTTCTTCTCAACATCTTCCTGTCTACTCCACTCCCTCCTACTATGCTTCTTAATTCCTGTGCCATCTCCCTTCCTTTCCCCCCATCCCCTCTCCCTGCTGACCTCCTCCCATAATGTTCCCCATACCTATAATTCTTTCACACTCTCGTTGCCTACTTAGTTTGCCTTTGTTTCAGTTCCCTAGCTTCTGTTGTTGGTTGTTGTGATACAGCTTTCATTTTAATGTTCATGGTTTTGATCCTTTCTCCTAAATAAGTCCCTTTAACATCTCATATAACAGAGGTTTGAATCTGATGAACTTCTTCAGTTTTACTTTGTCCTGGAAGCACTTTCTCTGACCTTCTATTCTGAGTGATGACTTCGCTGGATAAGAGTATTCGTGGTTGTAGGTTTTTGCTTTACATCACTTTGAATACTTCTTGCCAGTTCCTTCTTGCCTGCAGAGTTTCTTTTGAGAAATCAGCTGATAGTCCTATTGGGACCCCTTTGTACATAATTCTCATCTTCTCACTTGCTGCTTTTAAGATTCTCTCTTTATCCTTAATTTCTGACATTTTGATTATAATGTGTCTTGGTGTGGTTCTCCCTGGGTCCAAATTTTTGGAACTCTCTGTTCTTCCTGGACCTGTAAGTCTATTTCCTTCCCCAAGTTAGGGAAGTTCTACTTTATTAGTTTTTCACATAAATTTTCAATTTCTAGTTGTTGTTCGTCACCTTCTGGCAACCCTATGATTCGAATATTGGCCTGCTTATAGCTGTCCCATAGGTTTCTGAGCCTCTCCTCATTTTCCTCACTTTTTGTTTCCTCTTTCTGCACTGGTTGACTGTTTCTTCCTTCCCTATGTTCCGATTTGTTGATTTGATCCCTAGTTTTCTTTCCCTCACCACTAGTTTCGTATGTGTTTTCATTCATTTCAGCAGGAATGAAATCTTGTTTAAGATCTACTGTTAGGTCTGTAAGCTTTCTTATAACCAAAGCTCTGAACTGTGCCTCAGAAAGATTTCCTGTCTGCTGAGCTGTTAGATTAGACATTTGCTGTCTGGTCAGCTATGTGATTGGGATCTCTGTCATGATCCCTGCCATCTTGACAGTTTTGTGTTTACCTTTGCTTCCTGGGTGGGATTGTCACACCTCCTACGCTATAGGGGGCAGAGCCCTGTGCACTCGTCACAACCGGGTGACCCTTCTCACCACGCTCTGGTATTTTGTGTGTGGTTGGGGGCCCAAGATGGATTCCTGCCGTTCACTCTCCACTGAGAGACCAGGAGCCTCCTCTTCCATCCCTACCCCCTCCGGGCCTCACAGTCCAAGGCAATGGGGGTCTGCTTTCCCCGTCATTGGAATTGCAAGCTGACAGGTCTGGTCTGAAGCCAGGGGTCCTCCCCAGGTGCTTCTCGCCTCCCCTTAAATATGGGTGTCTGTGCTTACTGCTGTTCCGCCGCCATCGCCGCTGCTGCCGCTGCCAGCATAGCCTGATCTCTCCGCCCCAGCTTCACCCCTCCTACCCATCCAGACAAGCACCACTTCTTTATAACTTCATATGTTGGACTTTCATTTATTTTTCTGGAACTTCTGGTTATTTCTGGTTTTGCGGTAGTTGTGTTCTTTCTTGGTTGTGGAGGGAGATGGAACATGTCAGTCTAGGCCTCCATCTTGGCCGGAAGTTGTGAGGTGAAATTTTGATGACTTTGAATCCAGATGAAAGAAGTCTGTTAAATGAAGTATATCATGCATACAATTCATTCCTCAATGATAACTCAGAGAAGGTATATAATCCAAATCCAATAAAAGATCAATATCTAGAATAAAAAAGGACTACAAATGAAACAGAACAGCAGGATGGCAAAAACAGTAAAAAAATATTTGTATGTGATACAATTAAAAATGTAAGAGAAGTAAGCAATATGTCAGCAATATCTGTTAGAAAATATAATGTATTAAGATTCCATTCATGATAGTAACAGCAACAAAACAAGATTCCTAGATGTAAATGTAATAAGAAAATTGCTTGATGCATAAGAAGACTTAACTGACAAAAGAATAGTTGAAATAAAATCATGTTTCTAGATGAGTACTTAGAGTTTTGTAAATTGTTAGGTTACCATTATTTAATTTATGAATCTTAATGATATCCCAATCAAATCCTAAGAGGACATTTTTGGAACTTGAGTAAATGGAATCATTTAAAAAGTTCATCTGGAAAAATAAATAGATAAGAGCCAATAAGTCTTCTAAATAGAAAAATAAGAGTGGAATTACATTAGTAAATGTTTATACACATTATAATTCTACAATAATAAAAGTGTCCTCTCAGAATAGATAAACAGATAAATTAAGCAAAATAGAAACTCTAGAGCAGATTATTGTATATGCAACTATGTGATTATCATATATTCAATATATGATAATGATAGTGCTTCAAATTGTTTGAAGAAAGAAATTATTGTACTAGAAGGGTTACCTAATTATTTGGAGACAAAATAAAGTTATAATCCCATTTGAGACTATCTCCTGTATAAACTATGGATTGATTGAAAGCTTGAAATACTAAAAATGGAATAAAAGAACAAGCAATAAACAGCACATTAATCTGTATACAACTCAAGGCAGAATTAATAAAGAAAAGAGTGATGTATCTGGCAACATGAAATAAAAGCATTTTATATGTAAATATCAACATAAATGAAGTTCATGAGCATACAAAAACTGGAAAATTATTATTGAAGTATATGACAAAAGATTACTATCTTTAATATATAAGTAGCTCTTACTAATACCAATACAATAAGAAGGCAAAGGAAACAAACCATCAAGTTGCAAAAGAAGAAATAAAAGGCTAATATAAGATAGAAATAAATTTAAGAAACAAGAATTCAGATAAATTCAACAATGAAGTATAACTTTTTACTTATGAGAGAGTATGGGGAAATAGAAAATTTCACATGGTAGTGATGAGAATGTACATTTCTTAAAACAAAACAAAACAAACAAAAACCCTCCTGGCGCTGTGGCTGAGTGGCTCAATTGGTTGGAGTGTCATCCCATAAACCAAAAGATTGCTGGTTTGATTCCAAGTCAGGGCACATATCTAGGTTGCACATTCGATCCTTGGTCAGGGCACATTTGGGAGGCAACCAATCTCTCTCTCTCTCTCTCTCTCTTTCCCCCCTCATCAATAAACATATCCTCATGTGAGGATTTAAAAAAACCTGGCAATATGTATGAAAAACTGTAAGACTGCACAAGTCTTTAACCAACTAGTTCCACAACCAGAATTTACCAAACTATAATGAGAGAAGTGCTAAAGCTTTGAGTACAGGGATGTTTGTCACAGAGTTATGTATAATTATAAAATGTTCAAAACAAGGTAAATATCCAACAATAACAGATCGACTACATGATGTGTGGAGATGAAGGAACATGTTTTTAACCATCAAAAATTATGATCAATTAAGACTGCTTAATTACATAGTAAATATTCTAACATTAAGAAAAGGAGAGCAAGTTAGAAAATGGTATTGTTCCAAGTTTAGCAAAACAAACAAGCAAACAAAAAACCTTAAAAGAATAAATACCAATATATTTTTAGGTATATATTTCAGAAAGGAGCTTAGAAGCAATTTTAATTTTAATTTTGTGTTTCTCTGCACTTTATAAATTTTCTACAATTAACACATGTATTTTGTAATCAGAAATATATATAATAAATGTTAGTTTTATAAATGACATTGGAGCAATGGAAATATAAATATATTTCCTGCTTCTACCAATATATTCACATTTAATATATTCAAGGAAAATGTAGTATCAGGAAGCATTAATAATTTATATATAGTGAGCCTGGAGAAGTATAAACATTTCACTTGGCTTCTATTTTTACTATTATACTAAAATGGCATAGGACTTCTACCTGGTACAACAGTGCAAACTCCAAGCCATGGATCAATTAGCCCAGACTTTGATAGCCATTCAGCATTTCTTGGCCTCTTACTTTCTCTGGAACATAAGCTTCCTTCAGTGTGGGCACATTCATTATCTTTATTACAGACTTGCTGAAGGTTGTATATGTAAAAGTCATGGGGAAACAGTACTTGCAAGTATTTTATCCATTCATTCCTTCTTGTTTTCAATTATTCATTCACCTCTATTCTACTCTTTCATTTAATATTATTTATTAAGCATTTATTACATGTCACATGGTGGTATGAAAATAAAGAAAACCTCTTTTTACTATGAATGGGGTGGGGAAGCCCTGAAGGGGGAGTACCACTGGTCACCTTTCAAAAGACCTCAACTTGCTTTACTCCCTCAGGAGGAGAAAGGTTTTTCTCCTCGCCCAATGACAGCCCAGCAGACAAGAAGCAAGGACGACCCCAACGCTCACTCTCCTCCAGTGGACTTCCGTTCAACTCCCCCTTTCCTCCTTTGTCCTCCAGATTTGCCTATGGCTTTGCCATAGCTTGCTCATCCAAAATTGGAATTCTTGGCCATCCCAGAATAAATTCATTCTTCTGCTAAACAACTAGCTATTTCATACCTTAAGCATGACAATGGGCTGGGTGCTTGGAAGGATCGCAGGCATAAGTGAAACACAATCTCTACCCTCTTAAAGCCTTAAGTCTCCTCGGTGTAATGAAACGTACATGCAAATAGCTACATCATGAGTATGAAGGAATGTTATATGATCAGTACATATAACAAGATTGATATGCCCTCAGAGGTAGAAGTCTTTCTGTCTGGGGTAATTGGAGAAACAATTATAATTACATAAAATGTTATTTGAGTTGAGTCTCGAAGCATGGATAGGATTCTGAAGGAGTGCGTTCCAGATGGAAGGAGTGGCTCTGTAGGTGGACCAACAGATGTGTGCCCAGGAGAAAAAAAGCAGATGTTTGGTAGAAGAAAAGGATCTGAGATTATTTTGGAGAACTAAGTAGTGGCCAGGTTGTGAAGGATCTTAAATTCCAGGATGGAGTATTTGATTTGATTTGGTCGGCAGAGAGGAACCATAGAAAGCTTTTGAATGAGCAAGTCATGTCATGGTCAGGCTGCATTGTAAAAAGTTGGCTCTTCTGTCAGTATACAGCTGGGACCTCAAACTCAACATGCTCAAAATTGCATGCAATTCTTTTTCCTTTTTTTCTCCTCCTCTTTTACATTCTCTTCTTCATCCATTTCCTATCTCAGTTAACAACCATCATGTCTGCAGTTCCCCATATAATAAATTAGGGGTCATCCTTGTACTTACCACCCAATCACCCCTAACATTCAATAAATCACTAAACCCCACACTCATTTATATGTTATGCACCATGCCTGGCACTGTGCTAGGCTCTGGACATACAAGGGTAAATGAAGTTGAGACTTTGCCTTAAATGAGTTGGACTTCAAGGACAGGCTTATTGATCCAAAATCAGCTGACATGGTAGGACTAAGGTTCTGAAATTAAGGCAGAGTGTGAAGATGAAGATTTAGATTTCCAAATGGAAATTTAGTTTAAGTCATGGGACTAATATAAGGTTACCCCAGAAATGAATGCAGGGAAAGAAGAGTTCCTGTCCAAGAACTAACTTTATTTAGTGAACAAGAAGAAGAAAAATCATAAAGGGTCAGAGAAGAATTAACCAAAGAAACAGGAGAACTATGTTTGTGTAGTATCAAGTGGACAGAAAATGTTTATAGAAAACGGAAGCAAGCAATGAAAATGAAATATTCCAGAGAGTTCAAGGGGAGCAAGGAGAAAACCTAAAATGTCTATTGGATATGCAATGAGGAGGGCATTGATTATTGCCCACCAGAGCAGTCTCTCTAGACTAGGCGCTGTGGAAGCCACTCCACTGGGGACAAAATGAGGATGGCAAGCAAGTAGAACCATGTGTCTGTACAGCTGGTGGTATTTTTTCTAAAACAACTCCTTTAAAAATTATGGTTTCTTATGAATTTGGGATTCATAAATGTCCCCAAAGCTACATTTGTAATTCTTGTTAAGAGAGGCCTCTCTCTTTTTGGCTATGTGTGGGGTTACCCTGGGACGGTCCCTAGATTCTTGGAAGTCCTTGGTCAGAATGAGGGGGTCTTCCAGGCAGCACTTTAAATTGCTTTGACCTCTTAAATAACTATCGTATAGCTATACCCATAATTTGATCTTTACCATGAGATGATTTCCTACTTTAAGACATTTTGCTGGGAGAAACTGGAATTAAGAAAGTTTTATTTTCCAAGTTAGTTTTATTTTCCTTTACTGGGCCTAACATGTCTTAATTTCTCCTTGAAAACCAAACAGTTAGCTTGTTTAGATCCTTTACATTTTCATATAAACTTTAGGTTCAGATTGCCTACTTCTACATAAATTTAGTGTTTAAGACTTTACCGGAATAGTGCTAAATTTAGAAATCTTAAAATCTTAAAATTGAATCTTCTAGTTCATGAATGCAGTATATCTCTCCATTTATTTAGGTTTCTTTTTGTTCCTTCCTACAATTTTGTTTGTTTGTTTTTAGTAAGGTCTTACACCCTCTTCATTTTATGCTGTCTTCCATATTATTGGAAATGATTTTTAAATATTTTATCTTCTAATTACTAATTGCTAATATATGAAGAAAATGTTTATATATTGCATTTGTATCCTGACAATGTGCTAAACTCACTTATTAATTATATTCATTTTTATGTAGCTTTCTTAGCACTTTTACACAAATCAGTCTTTTCTTCATAGACACATAATATAGTTTTATTTCTTCTTTTGTAATATCAGTGCTGTTTGTTTTTTATTTCATGTCTTTATGCACTGGCTAGGACCTCCAGAACAATATTGAATACAAATAATGAGATCATATAACCTGCCTCTATTTCCATTGTGAGGAGAGAAAACCGTTCAATACAACATCAAGTATAGTGGTAGATATCAGCTTTTCAGAGATTTCATGAATGTCTTATAGTACATTGAGAAAATTTCTTTCCCTCTTTAGTTTTCTGAGAGTATCATAAATGGGTACTTTTTTGGTAGTAATTGAGATTATTACATAATGTTCTCCTATATTCTGCTAATGTGGTAAATTGTGTGTACATCAATAGACTTTGTAAAAGCTGAGCTCATGAGATAATTCACACTCACACTGCCTTGCCATTTTTATATATTGATAGATTTGATTTGCTAACTTTTTTTTTTTTTCTTCTGAGTATTTTCTTTTTTTTTTTTTTAAGTATATTTTATTGATTATATTGTTACAATAGTTCCAATTTTTTTTCCCCTTTGCTCCCCTCCGCCCAGCACCCCCCTTCCCCAACAATCCCCTCTCCAAGTCCATGCCCATGGGTCGTACATACAAGCTCTCCCGCCTCACCCTTTCATATATTCTTCTTCTTCTTTTTTTAAATTAATTAATTAATTAGTTAAATATTTTAACAATAAAAAATAACAATTCCTCCCTCTCAGACTTAAGACCCTTTACAATCTTATAAAGGACAATGGATGAAGGTCTCGAGCTCCTCTAGCTGCTTCAAGCTGGACATGGTCGTCGTCCTACCTACCCGTGGGTCAAGAAATCCCTAATAAGAGTGGGGATGTGGAGGGGAGGGTGGCCTTCCCACAAGGGGAAGGATCGTGCAGACTCCAGGTTGGTTGGCTGTCTCTGGACAACGGCATGCTTGGTTTGACAGGCTGGCATCCTTGTTGTATTCTGGGGGCAACAGGGTTAAAGGACATCATTTAATCCGTAACCACTAGATGACAAAAGACAGGTATTAATTTTTCAATGTCCCACATTAGGGAAAAGAAGGGCTTCTTTGGAGGAAGGTGTGCCAGGTACATCTCACCTGTCCAAAACCCTTTTGCCCATTATACTTATTTTGGACTGAGGGAAATATTTTAGGTTTCCCCCATCTCAGGCCTCTGGGCTTTTTCTGTCCAAGCCATTAGGATAGAAAAGAGAAACCAGTTTTAAAGTGAAGCCCACAGACCACCCTGTTCTTCACCAACCCAGCCACTTAGTTCAGCCAAACCATTGAGTCTCAGGAGGCAGCAATGCAGACAGGATTAAGTGAGGCCTATGCATACAGATAATCACTCAGGTAATGAGATTGTAGGCTTATGCCCTTTGAAAACAGAAAACACATGTTAATTTATGTAACATAACCCACATACAAGTCTCTAAATCTGTAGGACTGTCTTATCGGAAGGAAAATCCTTGTCCTTCTAATATTCACTGAACTTGCATTTCTATTCTTTATATTTTTATTCCCCCCCCACTAAAAAATTTTCTGTTTGTTTGTTTTTCCACTACAGTTGTCTCACTTTTTTTCCCCCTCTTGCTTCCCTGCACCCTGCCCCCCCCCCACAGTCAGTCCCCACCCAGTTGTCCATGTCCATGGGTCATTCATACATGTTCTTTGACTAGACCCTTCCCCTTCTTACCCCTTCTCTCCCTCCCATCTCCCCCTTTGTTACTGTTAGTTTATTCCTTGTTTACATACCTCTGGTTCAATTTTGCTCATTTGTTTGTGTTGTTCATTAGTTTCCTGTAACAGGTGACAGCATAAGGTAATTTTCTTTTGTTGCCTGGCTTATTTCGCTAAGCATAATTCTCTCTAGTTCCAATCATGTTGTTGCAAATGGTAGAAGTTCCTTCTTTCTTTCAGTACTTATTCATTGTCATTTTCCCCCTTTGTACTCGTGTTCCTCTCTGTCTCTCTGTTTCTTCATCTTCTTAAAGCAGACCCTTTAGCATCTCTTGCAATGCTGGTTTGGTGGAGATGTATTCTTTTAGCCTTCTTTTGTCTTGGAAACTCCTTATTTCACCTTCCATTTTGAATGAAAGCCTTGCTGGGTAGAGTATTCTTGGTTGTAGGCCTTTGTTTTTCATTGCTTGGAATATTTTTTGCCATTCCCTTCTGGCTTGTAGTGTTTCTGCTGAGAAATCTGATGATAGCCTTATTGGAGCTCCCTTGTATGTTATTAGTTGTTTCTCTCTTGCTGCTTTTAGGATTCTCTCTTTGTCTTTGAATGTTGGCATTTTAATTATGATGTGTCTTGAAGTGGGCCTGTTGGGGTTCATCTTCATTGGGACCCTCTGTGCTTCCTGGACTTGCGTGACTCTTTCTCTCGTCATGTTAGGAAAGTTTTCTGTCATTAGTTTTTCAAAGAGGTTTTCTATCCCTTGCTCTTCTTCTTCTCCTTCTGGAATTCCTATGATACGGATATTATTACGTTTCATGTTGTCCTGCAGCTGTCTTAGAACCTCTTCAGTCTTGTTCAGTCTTTTTTCATTTTGTTGCATTGTCTGGGAGTTTTTGTGTAGGTTGTCCTCCAGCTCGCTGATCCGATCTTCTGCTTCCTCTAGCCTGCTTTTAATTCCTTCTACTGTGTTCTTCAATTCAGAGATCGTATTTTTCATTTCCTCCTGGCTCTTATTGATAGCTTCTATGTCCTTTTTCATGCTCACGTAATTTTCTGTGAGTTCCTTGTAGTTTTTCTGGAGTTCTTTGAAGTTTCCGCTGAGCTCATTCAGCTTCTCCATAATCCATGTTTTGAATTCCATATCTGATAGTTCGCTCCCCTCTATTTCATTTAGCACTCTTTCTGGGGATTCTACCTTTCCTTTTGATGGGAGGTTGTTTCTCTGTCTCCCCATTTTTTTGACTCCTATTGTTTGTTGGTGCTTCTTGGAATGATCTGCACTTCCTGGATCTGCCTCTGGTGGCGTCAGATCATGTACCAGTCTGGCCCTAGGCAGCCTGTTGGAGACTTCCAGGGATCTACTGCTGTTGTCTGTCTTCTTTGATTGTTAATCTATTCAATCTGTGATTAGCTGTCAGGCTTAAGGACTGTGGGTGTGGCAGCTTAATTCCTGTAGGCAGGGCTTTTGCTTCCCCTCAGGCTGACGCCACTTGGAGGGGAATGGTCTACCCGCAGTACTGGGGATGAGTCAGCACTGGGACCCAGTCAGCTGCTCCTCCAGTTCTCCCCTCAAAGCCACCGTGCCAAATTCTCCCCAAGTGTCTCCAGTCCTCTCTGCCTTCCCTCTGCTTGAGCCCAGGGTAAGTGGTGGCCAAAATATTTTCGTATGTGATCCACTTAAGAGCTCTTTTTCTCCTGCTGTTTCTCTCCGGCTAGCAAGAAAGCCTGTGGCTTTTCGCTTTTCACAGCTGATACTATTTTACTTTCCACTCTGTCGCTGTAGGCTGGGAAGCCCAGCTGGGGGTTTAGACCCTGCCCTTCCCAGGGGGAATCCCCGGCTGCTGAGCTGTTTCTCAGCCCCTTCAGCTGCCACCCGTGGGAGCCCAGCCAGCCCTTCCACGTCTCCGCACTCCCTACCGGTCACGTTGTGATGTAGCGGCCTTTTCTGTCTCTCCGTGGTTATAAGACTTCTCTCCAGCTGGTGTTCGGTTCGTTATTCCAGATGATTTCTCCAAAATTACATTGTAAATCCAGACTAGTTCTAGGAGGAAGTTAGTGTAGCTTCCACTTACTCCTCCGCCATCTTGTTTCTCCGCTAACTTTTTTAAAGGATTTGTCCATCTATGTTCATGGGGCATGTTGGTCTACCATTTTCTTGTGTCTTCTTTGAATCTGATATTAGGATAATTCTGGACTTAATACATGAGTTGGGGATTATTTATTGTCTCCTTTATTTTTGGAAAGAGCTTGAGGTAGAATTAATATTTTTTTCTTAAGTATTAATAGAATTTTCCAGTGAAATCTCACGTTTGCCTTTGTGGGAAAGAATGGTTCTAAGGAACTGGTCAATTTCACCTAAGCCGTCACAATTTTGATAAAGTTGTTTGTAGTACCCCTTTATCATCCAGTTACAGGTTTATTATAAATATTGGAGCAGAGCAAAGGCTACTGGTGGGTGAGGGGAAGGAAGGAATCTAAATCTTGTTTAAGACATCAATTATTTATAAAGTTTTTGAAATTCAGAATTTAACTCCTCTCAGGGTCATCGGTCCACCGGGAGCAAAGATATTTTGAGTTTTCAAATTCTCATTCAGGATCCTTCGTAGAGCCCTTTGGTGGGCATTCTTTGGACTCTGAGCTTTCTTACCATATCCCTTATTTCTTGTCTAGTGGAGTTTGAAGTGGTAACATAAAACCCAGGGAAAGGAACCGGTTTTTAATATCTAAACCACCAAGTCTAAATCTGGGTTTGTGAGCCTCCAAGGCTTCATAAAAGGGGAGGATAACGTCAGCTTAGGCCTTACCTCAAACCACGAGACATTTAAATTCTGATTTATGATTTAGGCTGGACCGGCATAAGCTATCAAGAAGTCTCATGTTTCATCGCTATTTTTTTAATGTAAAGAAAAAGGATTGAGCTTGCTCACTTCCTTCCTGCTTGGTTAATGGAACTGATTAAGGAGTTGGCAGAGGTAGTCAGAGGTCGAAGTAATAGACCAGAACAGCCTGTGTTGCCTTCTCAGATTTGCTGTCAATTGACCAAATGATCACAGCCAGGCTCCCCTTTGTCTCTGGGAGTCCCACCTTCAGCCTCAGTCAGCAGGAGCCCCTGCCCTAGACCCTGCATTGTGAGTGCCTCATTCTGGCTCTCCCCCTGTGGAGGAGCCCATGAGGCCCACCTGTCACCGAGGCCTGCCCTCTAGATGTCTCTTCATGGGACCCTGGGATTCCTTGCCACTTTCAGGGCTTGCACAGGCTTCCGTTCCAAAACTGTTCCCTCACATATGGACTGGGCCATCAGTGTGCTAACCATTTTCCCCACCATTGACCAAAGGGCGATTGTTCACAGAGCATGTGAATGGAGCTCAGCCGTGGTGTTTATGTGTCTACATGAGTGCCAACTGAGTGTCTCAAAGGTGAGGCATACCTGGTGGAGGGAAGAAGAATAAAGAGACAAGATGAAGACTGGGACCTTCTGGGCTGCCAAGGAATCCCAGAACTTGAGTGCCATCTGGCCTTCCAGGTCCTGATGGAAGTACATTCATTAAGGTACAAGGCTAGACATATTTTATTTAACATTTTTTAAATTTCTTATTTATTTATCTATTTTAGAGAGAGGGGAAGGGAGGGAGAAGGAGAGAGAGACAAACATTGATGTGCGAGAGAAACATCGATCGATGGTCTCTCACATGACCCCAACTGGAAGTCGAACCCACAACCCAGGCATGTGCCCGGACCAGGAATCGCACTGGTGATCTTTGGTTCCCTGGCCAGCAGTCAATCCACTGAGCCACACCAGCCAAGGCTACCATTATATTCTTGCCTCAGCCCCCACAGATGTTAAAGAAGGGTCCATCTCCAGAACACTTCCTTTTTCTTGATATAAGGATACTGATTATAATGAACAACGGGTGTTTAAAGGTCTTTAAAAACCTCAAGAACCTCAAACTATTTTTCTTTCTCTCCTTCCAAGTTTCATGTGGTTGCAGATAGCAATCCAGAATTCATTCAGACTACAATTAAGTCATTCATTACAAAAAAATTATAACATTCATATTAAATTATAAAATCTCTAAAGTAGAGGTACATTTTCAGAAAATCAACACAACTCTAGCTGTTATTAATTTTTATGCCCATACTACACATTAGTTTCTATGTCCATGCTCCCAGAAAGTCATAAGTAATTTTTGTTTTCAATTATACAACAAAGATCATCTGGGTTTCCATATGGGGTATATTATTCTGTATGTTGGGGTATATTATTCTGTATGTTGCAGATATATACACCTAACTATAAAGCTTTGATAAGAAATGTTATGGAAGTATGTCTCTCATGTTGTGGAAGAGGAACATTAAAATACTTGGGTAAAAAATACCAAGAAGAATAGGCTCACTAAATCTCAAGACTGAAGAACTATAAAGGACATTTAATGCCCACACTAGAAAAATAAATGAAAATAGACCCAGGTACATCACGATAAAATTTCAGACCACTGGGGGAAAGAGAAGAGCTGAAAAGCTTCTCAAAAGAAAAATGAGGAGTATACAAAGAGTCAGGCTGACTTTACTCTGAGAAATCACCCAGAGAACAGTCTAGGTTTTCACACCTAGGTTTATTGAGAGAAGGGACGGAAAGGGGTTAGAGGTAAGAAGGGAACGCCTGGTCCACCTTGAGGGCCCATAGGAGCAAGGGAAGTGGGAGAGGAGAACATCTGATCCACCTTGAGGGCCCGTTGCAGTCTCCTGCCTTGTGCTTGCAGGTGCCATCTCCACATTTTTCTAACCATATATTTTGGTTAGGGTTTTACCCAGCAACACATTCAACAAGTTATTTGGGTTTCCCCACTTTTCCCCAGTTTTTATGTCATGCTAGGTCCATCAACATTTCTTCTGGGAATGAGCAAAGTCCATTCCCTTTTCCCATGGAGGAAGCTGGGACCTGGTTAATTTGCATATGGTTCATTTGCAGATGTCAAAAGTCTGGCAGGCAGTCCAGCCACCGCCATGTTTTGACAATGAATGAATGGGAAGTGTAGGCTGCAGGTGTTTTGAAGGAACTGGGCTGGAGGGAGAAGCCTTTATGCGCGGAGCTTGCAGAGCTGAAGTAGAAGCTGCAGTAGAAGCCACACTCCCTCCCGCCGATCGCACCGACCGGACTGCTATGTTATGACACAAAGGATCAGGACAACCCTAGACGTTTCTTTTTAGAATATTTTATTGATTATGTTGTTACAGTAGCCCCATTTTTTCCCCTTTTCTCTTCAATGCCCAGTACTCCCCTCCCCTTCACCAATCCCACTCCCTTAGTTCATGTCCATGGTCCGTGCATGTAAGTTCTTTGGCTTCACCCTTTCCTATACTATTCTTAACTTCCCCTGTCTATTTTGTACCAACCAATTATGCTTCTTAATCCCTGCACCATATCCCCATTTCTCCCCCTACACCTCCCAGTTGATAACCCTCTGAATGATCCCCATACTTATGATTCTGTTCCTATTCTTGTTTGCTTAGTTGGATTTTGTTTTTATTTTTTAGATTCAGTTGTTGATAGTTGTGAGTTTGTTGTAATTTTAATGTTCATAATTTTGATCTTTTTCTTAATTAAGTCCCTTTGACATTTTATATAATAATGACTTGGTGATGATGAACTGCTTTAGCTTTACCTTGTCTGGGAAGCATTTTATCTGCCCTTCCATTCTAAATGTTAGCTTTGCTGGATAGAGTAATCTTGGTTGTAAGTCCTTGCTTTTCATCGCCTTGAATACTTCTTGCCAGTCCCTTCTTGCCTGCAAAGTTTCTTTTGAGAAATCAGCTGATAGTCTTATAGGCACCTTTTTGTAGGTAACTTTCTGCTTTTCTCTTGCTGCTTTTAAGATTCTCTCTTTATCTTGAACCTTTGGCATTTTAATGATGATGTGTCTTGGTGTGGTCCTCTTTGGGTCTAGTTCCTTGGGACTCTCTGTGCTTCCTGGACTTATATGTCTATTTCCTTCTCCAAATTAGGGGAGTTTTCCTTCATTATTTTTTCACATAAGCTTTCAATTTCTTGCTCTTCCTCTTCTCCTTTGGGCACCCCTATGGTTCAGATGTTGGCATGTTTAAAGTTGTCCCAGAGGTTCCTAAGCCTCTGCTCATTTTTTCCAATTCTTGTTTCTTCATTCTGTACTGGTTGACTGTTTTTTTTCTTCCTTATGTTCCAAATCATTGATTTGAACCCCAGTTTCCTTCCTTTCACCATTGGTTTTGTGTGACTTTTTCTTTGTTTCATTTAGCATAGCCTTCACTTCTTCCCTTATGCGTTTGCCATACTTAAGCATACCTGTCAAACCTGTGAGCATCTTTATCACCAGTGTTTTGAATTCTGCATCTGTTAGGTTCGCTAGCTCCTCATTGCTTAGTTCTCCCACTGAAACCTTGATCCACTCCCTCTTTTGGGTCATACTTCTCTGTCTCCTCATCTTGATATACTCCTGTGTTTGTTTTGTCTCTGTGCCTTAGGTAGAGCTGTTGCACCTGTTATGTTGTAAGGAGTGGAAAATTAGGTATTCGTTAGTACAGGCGATCCATTTCACCACGTTGTGGCACTGTATGTGGGGGAGGAATCTGAGATGGAATGATGCCACCTACCCAGCACTTGCCCCTTTTTTAGGCACTTCTTCCACTTCCACATTGGCCTGGCGCCCCTCTAGCTGCTGCCCTGGCCATCATTCCCAGAGTGGGTGGGTCTGTGGATGTTCTAGGACCGTGGGAGCCCTTTAAACAAGTGGACTCTGCTGAGAGACTGGCAGTTTCTTCCTCTGCCCCAACCCCCACTGGTTTTCACAGCCAGTAGCAATAAGGCTTGATTTTCCCCGGTGCTGGAACTGTGAGCTGCGTGGTCTGGTCTGGTGCTGAAAGTGCTCCCCAGGTGCCCCTCCCAACTTTTAAAAATGTGTGACTTCGCTTTCTGCTGGCCTGCCACTGCCACCACACCCCATCCTCTCTGCCCTGGCTCCACCTCTCCTGCCTGTCTGGATGAGTATTTCTTCTTTTTATCTTCGTTTGTTGGACTGCCATGCAGCTCAATTTTCTTGTACTTCTGGTTGTCTCTAGTTTTGAGGTAGTTGAATTCCTTCTTAGTTGTGGAGGGAGATGCAGTGTGTCTGTCTCGGCCTCCGTCTTGACCTGAACTCAACCCTGGACATTTTAACAGTAATACTTGAACAATACTATCAAAATTGTAAGGAAAATTTACTCCCAGCTTATTCTACACCTGGTCAAACTTATATTCTCAGACCTGTAAGTTCTCAAAATGGACACATTTGCAGGAATATTACTGGAGAAGATGATCCATTTTAAAAACAAGGGAACAAGCCAGTGAAGATGTGGACATAGTGCCCCAGTACAGGGAATTCAATACGAGAGGTAAAAAAAAAAAAAAAAAAAAAAAAAATCCCCATAAAGATAACAAAGAGTAATCCCAGGATGGCATCAGGCAGTAGGCTTAGCAATGCTCAAGTCTATTTTGAAAGATCAGAAGATTTCCTCAGTGATGTCTTTTAGAAGACAAAATTGCTAAAAATACTTAATGCATTGAGGAATATTGAGGAAGATATTGGAGGTTAACTGGTGATAAGACCATAGAAAATGCAGCAGATACACAAAATAATTATGAAATCTAGGGAAAACAAATACTTGTGCAAGGAAAGAAAAACATTAGAGTACTCTATATGGCTTAGCTATGAAGAGTATATACTCATATTAGTTGAAGTACTAATGATAGGTCTAACCAAAGTGATATTCCAATATATTCATATTGGGAGAATGAAAATATGAACACTGCACATATATCTGGTGGCAGTAGAGTGGTGGGTATAAAAACTGACATAATCTTCATTTTCTATAATTGGTAGGTCAATATAATGACTAAAACTGAAAAATCAAGAAATGGCACTATTAGATTATTTAGATACATAGAGGTAAATGCTTTAAAAAACAGAAACAAACAAAATTTAGAGTTGGAAAAGGTTGCCTCTGGGGACTAGGACCCTAGTGAAAACAGGGAGAGGAGTGTGGACTATTTGGTAGCTGAGAAACTCTATAGACATAGTTGACAATTTAAACTATGAGCATTCATATCTTGACAAAAACAAAAATTACATTTATGATGTCAGTCTGGAAAAACCCAGCCATTGTTAATATAATGATAACAGTCTGAGGAACATTGATGTAACCTGGCAGGCAAGGAGAGTGAACTGGAATGCGAGTGCATGAACAATGACAACTTCACTGTACTACTCAGTGGGGACTACAGACGTCATCAAGTGAGCGTGTTTACTGTATGGCCGTCACATTCAAAATGACAGTGAGTAGAGCAACAAATCTGCATCAAATTTTGTGTTAAGCTTGAATGTTCCTCTGCAGAAACTATTCAGACGATTCAGAAGGTTTTCAGGGTTGATGTGACGAGCGCAGTGCAAATAAAAGTGTGGCAAAAATGCTTCAAAGATGATCAAGAATCTGTTGAAAGTGATCCACATTCTGGAAGGCCTACAACAAGAAGAACACCTGAGAATGTTGAATGTGTACAGGCTGCAATCAACAAAGATCAGCAACTGACATTGCAAGAACTAGAAGCTGATCTTGGGATTTTAAAAACTATTGTGTCTGAGATTTTGATGCAGGATCTTGTCATGAAACATGTTGTGGCGACATTAATTCTGTGGCTTCTGCTATCAGAGCAGAAGGAACATCTTGCTGCAGTTGCTAATGACTTGATTCAAACCACTACCAATGAACCAGATTTCCTTAAGAAGGTCATAACTGGAGATGAATCATGGGTCTAAGACTATGATCCAGAAACAAAGGCCCAGTCACCCCAATGGAAGTCACCTGGTTCTCCACAGTTGAAGAAGATGTGGCAAAATCACAGCAGTCCTCCCCTAGGACTCTGGATTCAACATAACCTATTCTATTTTTGCATGAACTTATAATTTCCAAATTTAATATATGTTATTTTCAGTATTTTTGGGGAGGTCAGATTCGCTCCATTAGAATGAAAGTTCTTCAAGGGCAAAGGTCTTTTCTGTTTTATTCATGGATGTGTCTCAAGTGTTTAGGTCTGCTCCTAGCACAAAGGAGCAAACACTCTCAAATGCCATGGCAATTAAATGAGATAATGAAGACCTTGACTGCCAGTAAAAGCTCATAAAATGCTATAAAATATATATTAAAAAAAAAACCAAGATGTCTTTCTGGACAATTATGAATTTTCGATGTTACATACTGAATATTTGTGTAGCCCCCAAATTTATAGGTTGAAGCCTTAATCCTCAGTGTGGCTATATTTTGAGTAAGGAAGTAATTCCGTCGGCAGCCGTCCGTCTCGAGAGACGATGGTGTAGCTTCTTAAGAGCCTATCTGCACCGCCGAGAATGGCTGTGCAGTCCGACTCGGGAGTGACACGGTATCTGTCTCCTCCCATGTTGAATCGACATCTTACGACGACGCTGGAGTGTCCTCTCCAGTGAAGCTGAAGCTACAGAGCCTGGGCAGGGTGATATGGAGGGTCTGCTGTTGCCCATGCAGCAGATCGCCCCTCTCTTCGCAGCTGAAGGGTCCAAGGGAAAGACGGAGTCAATGCAGCTTGGCTTCAGGTGCGCCGCAGGAGTTGCCGGTGTTGACTACAACGTCAAACCGCCTTAGGGACTCCGGCTCCGGATTTTCTGTCGGGGTTTACTCCCTTAGCCTTTCCCCTGAAGAGGTATGCCGCAAGGCAGCGGAGGTTTTTTGGAGTCAGAGTTTTTCTTCTCTGATGTGCCCTGACTGGAAGATCGAACCAGCGACACTTAGCTCGCAGGCCGACGCTCAATCCACTGAGCCAAACCAGCCAGGGAACAAGGAAGTAATTAAGGCTAAATGAAATCATTAGATTGGGTCCTGATCTGTTAGAATGTGTCCTTACATAAGAAACATTAAAAAGCTCACTATATCTCTCAAGAAGGGGGCTATTCATAAGCTAAAAGGAGAGTTTTTACCAGAAATTAGAGCCTTAGTTGTGGACTTCTAACCTCTGGAACTGTGAGAAAATAAATTTATTTTGGTTAAGATGCTCAGTCTGCATATTTTGTTATGGCAGCATGAGCTGACAAATGCATATACATTTAGATATTTTTGCAAAAGGGGGCTTATTTTTTTAAAATATATGTATATATTTATTTAATTAATTATTAGAGAGAGGGGAAGGGAGGGAGAGAAACATCAATGTGTGGTTACTTCTCGCACACTCAGAACTGGGGACCTGGCCCACAACCCAGGCATGTGCCCTGACTGGGAACTGAACTGGCAACATTTTAGTTCACAGGCAGGCTCTCAATCCACTGAGCCACACCAGCCAGGGCAAAAGGGAGCTTACTTCTGAATAAATGTTACTTTGTAAGAATATGACATCACGTTTCTTGTGGGGTAAGATCATTTTCTCATGACTTAGTTTATGTACCTTCATCCTCTCCCCATGTGACACTATTAAGGATCACACAATATTTTATTCTGTTTTTGATTGGGAAGGTGTTGTCCATCATGAGTGTGCCCCTTCATAACCAAAAAACTAATAAGAAGTACTACCCCAGTGTTCTTCATTGGTTGAGATGAAGCCACGGGCAACTGGTGATTGGCAGCTTTATCATGACAATGCGCCCACTCGTGCATCACATCTTGTGCAGAGTTTTTTGGTGAGACGTCAAATCCCCCAGGTGATTCAGCTCCCCTACAGCCCAGATTTGGTGCCCTGCAATTTCTGGGTTTTTCCCAAGTCTAAAATTCCTCTGAAAAGGAAGAAATTTCAGACCATTGATGAGATTTAGAAAATACAACAGGACAGCTGATGGCAATTCCAACGAAGAATTTTGTAGTGTTTTGAACAGTGGAAGAAATGATGGGAGAATTGTGTGAGGTCCCAAAGTGCCTACTTTGAAGGGGACTGAGGCATAATTGTCCTACACACAATGTTTCTTGTTTCTTGTATCTTCAATAAATTTCTATATTTTTCATAGTACATGGATGGATACTTTCTGGACAGACCTCATAATTTTAAAATCCGGATCTTAAAGCTCTTTGTTGGGGAAAACATAAATAAGTGAGCTGTACTAGATGATAGTCAAAACATTTCAATAGGTACAGAATTTTATACTATAAAAAGCACTTCTGTGTATTCAATCTGATAAAATTCTACCAACCTTTCTGTGTGGTAGGTACTTATTGTCCCCATTTACTAGGTAAAAAAATTCAGGTTTAGGGATGTAAAATGCCCTGCCAAAGTCTGCATGGTGAGGATGTGGCTGAGGTGAGACTTGAGTGTAGGGCTACTAAATTGAGGTCCTTCTCAGGTCCCCTGGCTGCCTACTAAAGCAGCTCTCTGAGCCTGAAACCCTGTGTCAGTGCATGACTGTCTGACTCCCAGGATTTTGGAGGAAGGGCAGTTATTTGGCCTCACAGATAGGAAGGACTTTAGAGGCAAAAGCTCAACTTTCTCGTTATACATTATACATACTTCTCATTATACATGTATTGTGAAGCTCATGAAAGATTGTTCAGACTACTACACTATGATGTGTACAAGAGAATAATTTGATTAGTGGGAAGGCATAGTTTACATGTTCTTGAGTTGCTTAGGTCCAGAAGTCTTTGTGCAATTTTGACAAGGGAAGACATTTTTATTTCATAGATGAGGAAACTGAAGCACATAAAGAGAAAGTGTAGAGTCTGTTTCTACAATAAAATGGGATCTCTCATTGAGTAATCACATCCAGTTCACTCCCCTGAGTTTGGGTTATATAATGTCAAGGGAGGTAAATAATTTCTACATAAGGCTGGTCCCTTTGTGCCACTTTGTCCCTCTTGACATGGCTGCAGTGGAGTCCTTCCATGGTAACCAATCCAATTCAATTTCTGGAATGAGCAAGCCCAATGAAAGAAAACTATTACCACATTTTATAGTTTCTTTCATTACCAAAGTAGTCTCATGACTCTTGTTTCCTGAGGATGTACAGCCTAGTGACCTGACAACTTTCTACTCAGAAACAGCTACATCAAAGGCCAGCAAAACCCCATGTGTAGCAAGAGCTGAGGAAAATTTATTTTACTGGCAGTGTACACAACTTTAAAGAAGTAGGGTGTTTTTTTGTTTTGTTTTGTTTTTTAGTTCAATTAAACCTGTGTTCAATAAAATCACATGGGAGACAAGACATTTGGGAATGTCAGTTATTGATTACCCCTTGGTTACACCTGGAGAGAGGCTCTCCTGGCTGAACTTGATTAAGAATCATTTCCAAATCTAAATTTCCACAATGTCACATAATTTTCCGTTATTTTCATTAACTTTCTCTCCTCCCCATCCCCCAAACCATTTGAGCTAGCAGATGTAGGGTTCTGCCAAAGATGTTCCAGTCATGAATGCTTCTCCAGTTGTACATTACTTTGCTGAAAGGCAGCCTGCCCCTGGGATGAGCCAAGGCTCCACTGGGGACAGTGATGCATGCTTTCCTTGTCAAGGTAAACAGAGAATTAGGGCAAGAATTCTAACACTTCATTTGCTAGCATCATCATGAAATGACCTCCTCCATACAAGTGCATTTTCCAGGGCTCAAAACCTATCTCTATTTCTTACTTTTCATGAGTTACGTAACCTCTCAAAGCCTCCATTTCTCAACTCGGAGATGGAGATAATGATGTTTGTCTCACCCATTGCTCTGCATATTAAATGAGATGATATAGTTCCTGGTACCTTGTAACTACATATTGAATGTTAGTTTACTTCCTCCTGAAAGTAGCAAAGTCCTAAAAGAAAAAACATATATTTCCTACTTCCCTGATTTATCAGTAGATGTGTAATATTGACACCACAGTCACAGGCTGTACTCATTTGCTAGTAAGAAAATATCTTATATACAATGGCAGAACATTCCAGTCACTTACCTAAACTCAATAAAATAGAGCTAGACACCAAAGCTGGACAAAAAGGAAATTATCATACCCTCAGAGTGTTAGTTTTTTGCAGAGGATATATGAAAATAAGAATTTAAAAAAATTTAAATAATAAATTCAGTTATATTGTGAAGCAAATAAAGTGCCTGTTTGTAACAATGTTCTATCCCTGTCACCATATAGCACAAAACATGGAAGGGGAGGACCCACCTTAAACCCTGGTTCTTCCACACATTAGTTGTGTAACCTTGAGGAAGTCTCCTCTCCACCCTGAGCCTTAGTGTTCTCCCCTGTAAGATGTATTTTTATCTTCTTTAAGGGGTGAGCACCCTGTTCATACTAAGTCAACAAATGTTAGCATTTATTTTTATCAATAATGATAAAATTAATCATCATAACACAGGTGGGATCCTTATTTTGCTCATCAAAATTAAAATCAAAGCAATTTAATCATTTCTGCTCCTTTCAAGAGCAGATGTTTCTTCAAATTGATTTATACTAGTGAAAATGAGATTAATTTCATTGATATTTTCTTCCAACAGGTCCCATTATTTACTTGTATTGATCATCTATGATTATCAAGTTCACACTATTTGATAGACCTGCAGGAAAAAGGAAAGGGTCACTAGCATTTATTATCTATTCTATACGAGGCATTGTGCTAATTACTTTAGCATACATCAGTTATGTTATTTGTTCCTACTAAAAAACAAATAAGGGAAGAAATATGCTGCCCATTGTTTAAATACATAAGGAAGCTGAACTTGACAGAGATTAATTAAATGCAGTGCCAATAGTAAGTGACAGAGCTTGGGGGCAAATCAGGGTATGTCAGGTTTTAAACACCACACCCGCCAGTTCATCAGAAATGCAGGGATTCCTTCAGGATTACAGAGGATGGAAGGCAGCTTGCATTCTAAGAACATCTCTTTTTCAGAGTCTAGTGAGAAGCAAAGAATCTCTATTTGATTATATTCTAGCATCAGTAATATTTTCCCCAATTTATTGGTTCCTTTTTATTTAGCATTTTTCAAATCCTTAAGAAATGAATATAAGGATTTTTTTCTTCAAGTTGACTGTGACAAATAAGTACATTAAAATGTACAAATGTTCCTTCATAACAATGGGATATTAAACAACTCTTGTTTTACATAACTGTGAAACTACCACCTTCTGTAAGTTGTGGCTCTTCTCTTTTTCTTTTTCTTTTTTAGTGGTTGCTTTAGCCTTCATAGTTTATTTGGTTTTAATTTTTTTCAATTACAGTTTATATTCAATATTATTTTGTATTAGTTTCAGGTGTGCAGCATAGTGGTTAGACAGTCATATGCCTTACAAAGTGATCTCCTTGATATTTCCAGTACCTACCTGGCACCATATATAGTTATTACAATATTATTGACTTCATTCTCTTTGCTGTAGTTTACACCCTGGGAGTATTTTGTGACTACCAATTGTAGTTTTATCATTTCACCTTTTTCACCCAGCCTCCCAACCCCCTCTCCTCTGGCAACCGTCAGTCTGTTCTCTGTGTCTATGAGTCTATTTTTGTTTTGTTTGTTCACTTATTTTGCTCTTTAGATTCTGTTACCAAAACAGCAAGCTGGGGTCCCACTGCCCACCGCCACCCTCTAGGCAAAATTCCAGAGGCAAAGGTTTGGTGATAAAGGAAAGGAGTCTTTATTCAAAAGCAGTCACTTAAGCCTTTCAAGTCACAGCTTTAGTTACTTAAGCCTATCAATTAAGGCTAAACTCTCATACCTGGGTTCTCCTATCATTTCCCATTTCTGTAGGGTTAGTTTACAAACTAAAACAACAGAAGACACAAAAGCTACATAATTCTGAAAGAATGGCAGGTTTCTGCCTCAGAGGTCGTCCCCTCTAGAACACTCAAAGAATAAACCTTCTACCATCCGCTAGGCCAGACAGATCCTAGTCTGTGCCCAGAGTTCCTTCCCATCCAAAATACCATCTGTTCGGAAATGCAGGCAGCTGCAGCATGATCATCCAGGCATCATCGAGGAAGAAGAGCCTGAGGGTGAGCTTGAGAGCCAGAGCCAGAGCCTGAGCCTGAGCCTGAGACAGAGCCAGCTCAGGAGCCAGAAAAGCTCGTGAACCAACGAGCCAGCCCTCTTTTTATATCCATTGGCTTTGGAGGCTTCAGTTTCTCAGCGAATTCCATCCTAGAGCTTTCATTGTATCGGCAATCTCCTCCTACAGCCCCTCCTACTTCTCCCCAGTGATCTTAATCAGATCTCTCTGTATCAATTCCACATATAAGTGAAGTCCTACGGTATTTGTTTTCCTCTGTCTGACTTACTTCACTTAGGTTCATCCATGCTGTCAAAAATGTGAGATTTCATTCTTCTTTATGGCTGAATAATATTCATTGCAGCGCTATTCATAGTAGACCAGATATGAAAGCAAGCCAAGTGCCCATCAGTAGACAAGTGGATAAAAAAGCTGTGGTTCATTTCTTTCTTTTTATTCAAATGGTACTCTGGGGTAAAAAGATGTACCCACTTGTAAAGAGAGTACCCACTTTTCTAGAGAGTAATGGGGTAGGGAGAAAGACATCAATGTAAGAAAGAAACATCAATTGGTTGCCTCCCATATGCTCCCAGACCTGGTACCAAACCTGCAACCTAGGTATGTGCCGTGATTGGGAATCGAACCGGCAACCTTTCAGTGTACAGAGTGACACTCCAACCAACTGAGCCTCATCAGCCAGGGCAAAAGTAATATTTTTATAAAAATATATTTCCATTAATCACAAAAAGAAAATCAATGCTGCCTTCCCAAGATATCAAACAGGCACTCTGTTGAGCTAAAGTGAGGCCTTCAAACCAGTGTAGCACTATTGGAAGTTTTATTCTGTGAATAAAACAAAAAAAAAAAAAAACAAAAAAAAAAACCCAGGTAAAAGTTCAGACATGTCCAGCAAAGTATATCTTTGTCCCCATTTTACAAATAAGAAAACATGGTTCAAAAAGTGGTCAAATTAACATCCTTTAAAAAAGTCCTAGGAAGTGAAAGAACTGGGATCTGAATTCCATATTTAATTATCTCAAAATGAAAGTAATTTGCATTTATTGTAGTATACCTATTACATGCCAGTTAATTTACATACTGAGCTCTACAGCTCACAATAATATTACAAGATAGATGTTATTCTCTCCGTTTTTAAACATCAGGAGACTGAGGCCTCAGTAGGCTAAGTAACTTCTCAAAATAGTGTCCAAAAAAACAAAGGAGGAGGAGGGGAAGGGGGAGGAGGAGGAGGAGGAGGAGGAGGAGGGTGAGGAGGGGAGGGGGAGGAGGGGAGAGGGGGAGGGGTGGGGGAGGGGGAAGAGGAGGAGGAGGAGGAGGAGGAGGGTGAGGAGGGGAGGGGGAGGAGGGGAGAGGGGGAGGGGTGGGGGAGGGGGAAGAGGAGGAGGAGGAGGAGAAGGAGAGAGTCAAACTGTGGACAGAGAAAAAAAACTCACAATTTTCCAAAGTGAGATTGTGACAACATAGTCATAGTTAATGTCAGATAGAAAAATAAGTGCAGTCATCTAAAGAAATCCATGACCCAAGAAAGCCCCTGATATTAAAAGAGCAGAAGAAATGAGGAAAAGGCCTCTCTGAAAACCTAGGGCATGCTTTGACTGATTTTTAAAAAGGTACTCAAAATAACAAAATTGTCTTTTTATAGATTACTTTGGGAAAATGTTTTTAAAAAATAAATTAAAGAAAAAATATAAAAAGTAAATAATAATAATGTAGTAGAGTCAGTAGGCTGCTGTAATCCCTGCTTGAGTTACATCTAGTTCTATATTTGAACATAAAAACTGTATATTAAGTTGTATACTGTCATTCTGGAAAAAAAGGATTGTGAGTTTATTTTATACTAACTCTAGGAATCAGTTCATTAGTGCCCCACACAGTTGTGTGGAGGAAAATGTAGGATCCCAAAAGTAGTTAGCCTTTAAGTCCCAAGTTAAATGTCAAAATATTGTATGGAGGGAAATTGATGAGTAGGATTAAAAGGATGGGGTGGGGGCAAAGAATTATGGGAAAAAGAAGACAAAAAATAAAAGTTAACTGCATCTGTATATACATATGGTTGAAATTGGAGTTAGATTAGAAATTACTCAGAGGCTAATTAGCGCCCAGAGAAAATCCTTTGTCAGAGATCTGAGTACTTGGTTCCATCCTGAACAAAGGGGTGGTGTTGCCGCCTTAGGGTACTGGGTAATAGCCTGCACCAGCTGGGGCTGCTCTCAGGCACCTGAACCCAGCAGGAACCACCCTCTACGGGAATCAGCTCACTCTGGATACTGAGTGTGTGCTGTCTCTCCTGCCTGCCCCCAGGGCCCTGCCGGCATAAGGAGCTCTGATCTTGGAATAAGGGAGAGATTATTACTGGAAATAACCTGAAATCACTGTCTTTTTTTTTTTTTTTTTATAGAGAGAGAGAGAAGGGGAAGAAAGGGAAAAAGAGAAGGAGAGAAACATCTATCAACTGCCTCTTGTAGGTGCCCCAACCAGGGACCACACCCACAGCCCAGCCATATGCCCTGACCAGGCATCGAACCAATGACCTTCCAGTTTGTGAAATGACTCTCAATCCACAGAGCCACATTGCTAAGGGGTGAAATTGCTGTCTTGAAAAGGTTTTCTTCCCCAGCCTTTTCTTCTGTTTTCTCTTCCTTTTCCCTTCTCTTCTTCCTTTCTTTTTTAAATTGTGTGAAAGTCATAGGGACGAAAAGAGAAAGAAATGCAGAGTGGAACTACCTGTGATGCAAAAAAGATGAGAGAAGTGACATAGATGAGAAATATGAAATAGAAGGAGAAAAGAGGAAGAAGGAGAAGAGCAGAAGCAATAAGATTCAGAAACAAAAGATTTTAAAATGTTTTGGGAAAATTCTTGGCATAGGTGTGACCGAACAGACCTTGAACCCTGAAGACCCAAACTGCTGTCATTTGGAAGTAGTGAACAGAAAGAAAGGCAAAGATGTTCCTAAAGGTCCTGGAACTGGGGCTGGGTGTGTTCAGGCTGCAACAAGCTAGGCCTGCTATCCTGCTTGATTCAAAACACTTATTAATTAATAATCATACAAGTTAGTTGTGTGGCTTATATTTATGCAGGACCTTGTGCTTCGATTTTCATAAAGTGACTTTGTGACTTCTAGTGAAGCATATGCCGAGAGGTAGAGTATATCATAGCTCATCCCGGAACACTAAGAGCAAATCTGGTCTTGCTTAGGAACTAATAGATCCCCAAATCTAATTTTAGGTTTACTTGCTGATATGTCTGCTGAACAAAAGCATTTGTTATTAGCACATCTTAAGACTTCAGAAATAAAATATTAAGATTTTACGGAATAACTGGGAGATTCCTGGTTGTTGGTATTTTGCATCAAGAGCTGTGTATGTCTTCACCAGTAAAGAAATACCACCAGTGTTAATGGGAGATATTTATGACACAGTATAAATACCCAGTGCTTTAGAGGAACATGTATTGTTTTAATTCATGCTGTACTAAGAACTCTTGATTGACAACTCATGTTGCTATATACTTCTCATAGTAGGACAATGGAATGCAGAAGTACCTGTGGATGCTGATGGGCATATCTTGCCAGTTCTTTGCTAAGTTACTAATTTGGTTACTCTCCACTTATGAATAAGTCGATGTTTAATTCTAGTTGTCTAACCTAATACTCTTCACACCAGGAGTGAGGGCCAGGTTTTGGAACCTCATGGAGGGGTGTATGGTTAAATAACAAGCAGAATCTAGAAATTTTCTCCGTTTGGAACTGTGACTGTAGCTCATATTTGCTGACTCTCTGCAATTCATGAGATAATCATTGCACCACCACGGGATGTTCAAGATTGTCCTTATCAGTGGCAGCTCCTTAGAATATTAAGGAATTAATGCTTTAAGGCCATGATAATGTGAAAAGATGTCATTCTGATTGAGGAAATCAACAACTTTGAGCTTAAAATAAAGCTAAATTTGTGACTGTGTGCCTTCAACAAGAAAGTTTTCTTAGGGAAATGAGCTAAACTGGTAGGAGTCCAGGTCCAGTGACCTGATGAGTTGGTTCTGCACGTTAACATTGACCATGGGGCTGGGTGGGGTGTGTGCAGAGAGACACACAGCTAGAATTCAGTTGCTACTGGGCTCTCATTTTCTCCTTCATGGAGAAAATTAGTGGAGGATATCCAGTAAAGACCAAAGGAAAAGAAAACCAGCCAGGTCAACTTCCTCTACAATTTGCGGCTTTTATTTAGAAATGATTTTCAGTATCTATTAGAGAAAAATTAACTCTGGAATCTTATTCCTTGGAAGGAAGGAAGGTAGAAAGAGAGAGAGTAGGGAGGGAGAATGAAAGAAAGGAAGAAAAGTATTAATATCTTAGATGTCAAGAGCTAATATCAGACAGTTTCGCATAGGTTAACTCACATGTAAATTTCTCAATAACTTGAAGAGTTAGTTTTTGTATTTTCCACTTTTAAGATGAAAAGTAACATATTGTTATGCTTAAAGTGAAACGGTTATTAAGTGGGAGAGCCTGGGTTTATGTGCCTTCAAAACCTATGTTTATTCCACCTAATTATAAGATAGACTTCAAAACTAAACCTATGGCTGTGGGTTGGCATGGCAGAGAAATAAAGCTTCATAAAGGAAGTAAAATTTGACCTGAGCATTGAAGGGGGTTAAATATGACTAGCCTACAACAAGAAAGGAATTCATCAAAAGTGTGCTTCAAGAAAACTGGAAAACTATATAGCCTTACATCGTTTCATTGGAAATAAAGAAAGCTTCAAAATAATGACCTACCTATTATCTTCAGAAGTCATTTAAGACAACAACAGAATAACTCAAAGAAAATAGTAAATGATAATTAAAATAGGAGTAGAAAATAAAATAACAAGTAAATGTTGATAACAAAAAAGCAAAAGTAGTCAAAAAAGCCAAAAATTGATCTTTTGAAACTAAAAAAACTAGACAAATCTTTAGAAAAACTTTTCAAGAGAATAAGAGAGAGAATATAAACAATGTTATCAATTGCAAAAGAGTACATAACCACATATAGTATGAATGCTGTAAACAATTATGTGCCAATGTTTTGAAATGCACATAAAATTAACATGTAGAAAATATATCTAGCCAGACTGACCCAAGAAAAAATTAAAAGCTTGAAACTTTTATATTTATTAAAGAATTTAGGTGATGGTTAAAATTTCCCCACAATAAAAGCAGTAGGCCCAGATGACTTTATAAGAAATTTCTACAAAACTGCTAGGAACTGATCCTTCCTATTGTACACTGACTTACTGTAACAGTAAAAGGATAATAAAGAGGAACATTTCTCATATTATTATATGATGATGACACACTCTAATTCTAAAATCAGAATAATATATTCTGTGGAAAGAATATTACTGGACTATTACATTCATGAATACAGGTCCAAAAATCCTAAGCAAGACATTTGCAAACTGAATTCAACAGTATATATAAAAGATTATACAGCATAATCAAGTAGAGTTTATACCAAAGAAGGATGGTTTTAATAATAGAAAATCTTTGAATATAATTCACCACATTAACAAATTAAAAAAGAAAAATGATATCATATGATAGATACTGAAAAAGTATTTTTGAAATTCAATATCAAAACTTGTAGTAAGTTAGGAATAAAAGGGAGCTTCTTTAGACTGATAAAAGAGATTGATTTTTTTGTAATAGAGCAAATAACATTCTAAATTTGGAAATGTTAGAATTATTTTCTGTAAAATCAGGAACAATCATCTCACTTTATGCAATGTTAAATAGGTGATTTTAGCCAATTTAATAAGACATGAAAAAGGAATTAGCCATAAGAGTCAAAAAGAAAGAAGTAAAATTGTCAGTGCTTATAGATTATGTGATTATTTACAAAGAAAATTCAAAATAATTTACAGAAAATATTTAAATTAACAGAATAGCTTAAAATTTGCATATATGTATATATATATTTATGTGTTCATATATACATTTATACTATATTAAAAAAGTTAGTTTCATTTATAGACAAGAGTAGTAAACAACTAGAAAATATTTTAAAAAAGAGAAAATAGTATTTCCAATAGTCTCCAAGGATATCAAGAATCAAGGAGTAACACTAACTATATATGCAATATGAGAGATATTAAAGAATATTTAAATAAATGGAGAAATGTTCATAGGTAGGAAGGCTAATTATAAAAACATTTGTTCCCAAACTGAACTGTAAATACAATGCCATTGCAAGTAAAATGCCAACAGAGTTGTTGTTTTATTTTGTTTTGTGTAATTTGAAAACATTATAAAACATATAATAAAAGGTCATAGATAGCCAGGACATTCTAAATAAGAAGTAGGCACACATCCTATTTAGACATCAGGACTTAACTATGAAGTTATAGTAATAAAAAAGTATGTACTGGTGAAGAAATAAGCAAATTAATTAATGTAATAGACTAGAAAGATCACAAATAGACCCAAGAATATATAGAACTTTAAATTAGAACAAATGTAGGATGTCTGATTAGTGAAGAAAACTAAGAGTAGTTCAATAAATGAAGCAGACAAAAAGGAGTTATCTACATGGAAAAAAAGATGCAAGTGAAACCCTATCTCTCCTCATGGTCAAATATCAATCCAGGCAAACCAAGAACATAAATGCCAAAACAAAACTTCAAAATTCTTAGCAAAAAAATAAGGAGGAATACCTTTTAAATCTTATGGTGAAAAAATATTTTTAGACAAGATATCAAAGAAGGAAAATACTGATAAATTTGACTGTATTAAAATTAAGATCCATTGTTTATTTAAAAATATCATAAGGAGAGTAAAAGGACAACTTGAAAACTGGGAGAAGATATTACAATGCACATAACTGACAAAGAATTTGTATTAAAGCTGTATAAAGAACTCTTATAAATCATTAAGAAAAGCACAATTCAGTATAAACATGAGCATAAGACATGAACAGGCATTTGACAATAAAAAGCCCATATAACCAATACACACTTCAAGATATGTCCAACACCATTAGCAATCTAGGAAATGCAAATCAAGGCTCCAGTGAGGTATCATTTACACTCATTTAAAAGTGACAATATCAAATGCTATAAAGGATATAAATTCACTGCATTGCTTGTGGGAGTAAAATGGCAAAACCACTTTGGAGAAGTTTGTCATTATCTCCTGAAGTCGAACATTCGTATATCTTATGACCAATAATTTTACTCTTTGGTATATACCCAAGAGAAACTCCTATACATTGACAACAGGAAATATGTATAAGAATATTCATAGGAGAACTCTCTTCACCATAGCAAAAGTGTGCAGTAATTCAAAACACATCAATAGGTGAGTAAATGAAAAAACTGTGGTACATTCACACAATGGCTAGCATATTACAAGTCAGAAAAAAAAATACTGCAACATGCAACAATATTATGCTATATTTTAAGTCTTCCAAAGTTACATTTAACATAATTTCATAAAGTTAACAACCAGCAAAAATTATACACACATATGCATATAAACATACACACATGTTATGACTATATGTAGAAGAAAGCAAAAGCAGAACTCAACACAGGAACCATAAGGAGGGTAATCTCTGGTGGGAGGAGACAGCAGAGTGGTATGTGGTGGGGCACACAGGGTTATATGTGGGTTACTTTCAAGGTTTTGACATTAATTTTGAGTTGTAGTTTCAAGGATATTTATTACAGAATTGAAAAAAAATATTGTGCTATGTATTGATCAATGATGACACTGTGTCATGAAGTTAAATTACGATTTAATCATAATTACAGAAAAACTAAGAGCATTTTATTGGTGTCTCAAACTGTTCTGCCACAAGACTATGAGGAAACGGGACTGTTCTCTGTCTGGACCATCCAACACAACGGCCACAGGCCCACGTCAAGTACTTGGAATGCAGCTGGTGCAACTGAGGAACAAAATTTTCAGTTGTATTCACTTAAATTAATTTATATTTCAATAGCCACGTGGTAGGAACAACATTTTGTGGTGGGAGAAAATAAGCAACATTGAATGATATGTGAGCAAGTTGGCCTGGCTTAAGTAAATGGCTCTTAACAGAAAGTAGCAAGAAATTATGTTAACCAGACAGCAGATTATTTACCTTGTGGAAGAGCCAGTTCACCTTCTCTTCTTGACTTAGAGTAGTGTGAGAAGGCCTTTTAATATTGCAAAACTCAACTGCCTGTTTATCATGTTCATGCATTCATTCATTCATCATTTAATTGTACTTTCTCTCCCCCCCAGCATCCTGTTCTCATAAACACACAAAACTCCTGAAAACGTTAAGGCTGTTATCACTTGAGTAAAGTCTGAGGCTGTGTGTTTAAATGTATTCACCTCCTTCTCATTAATGGCATCATTCAATCACCGTTTAGTAGCTTCCAAGTGAGAGGATTAGAAGTGTCAGGGGAATTGCTCACTCAAACCAGGAAATGTGGGGTTTTTAGTTCAAACAGTATCTGAAGGAAGTTGGTAAGCAACAGCTGAGAAGATGAAAGATCAGCTCAGTGCCTTCCTTTGAAGTAGAGATACTCAGACTGCAAGTGTACCGATGTTCATTACCGCCAGAGCTCCAAGTGGCTGGCCCTGACACGGGCCTTAGAATGTATCATAAAATCTACAAAAATACCAGCTAGATGCTTTCAAGTGACACCAGACATCTCGAGTGCCCCATTTGTGGGGACACTGCTGTTTAAAGGCAGTTTGCTGGATAGCTTTCCATCTGGGACCAAGCAAGTGCCTTCCCATCTCTTTCTACCCCATCCCTGCCTTCCATGCTCCCCCCTCCCATCCCCATCTAGAAACAAAGATTTTTAATGTTTCATTTCTGCTTCCTTGGAGGGCCAGAAGGAGAAAATGAAGCTTTTCTTGGCTGGCTTCTCAACTCTCCTAAGAGATTCAAAGACAAAAAGATTGCTTTGGGAAAATAATAATGCCAAATGAGCATTAAAATAATAAATGAATTTTCTGGAAATTAGGTTCTCGGAGGTCATGCAATTAAAAGTTAGGAGAAAAACACACCTCAGGCTTGAGTGGAGGAGACATGTGAGAGAGAGCCAGGGCAAATACTTCTACCACCCTTAAACTTCCATTCAAGCTTTTAAGACTGGGAGCTGGCTGATAAATCTGCATATTTCCCAGACTTGACAACAAGCCAGAGTGTAGTACAATAATTCCATAGGCCCTGGTTATTATCAATAAGGAGGAGAATGATTAGGGCCCTAAATATTGGGAGGGGGGTGTCACAGCAGGACACAAGGCAAAAACATGAGTCAGCAGTACATCATTATCTGAAAACTAGCAAAGGACCCCAACCAAGAAGTGAGATGCTTTTCATTACATGAATGAGGGTATATTAGACGTTGTCATCACATCGTTAAAATCAAGGAACTTCTTTTCCATATATTGTCCTTAGAAGAGCTGTTTGTAAATTCAGGAAGCCTCAGCAGCTTGGGTTTCAATAAATAGGCTTCTTTCCTGGTGAGGAGATGTGATTTCTCACCTTCTCCCAGCAACCTCAATCATATGATCCGTGGCCTGACGAGTTGGGAAGACCTCAGAGAGCATCTGTGGAAGACTGTCTGTCTTGCTGATGAGGGCTTGGGGATTCAGAGAGCTAAAGCAACCATGTGAAAGGCACTGAGCCTGTCAGGGGCTGAGCCTTGAATTAGAACCTCGGCCTCCCCACTGCCTACTTAGGGCTCTTTAGATAAGTTCACCAAAAGTCCAAACTCATTTTTCCACTGGGCTAGAAAGCCAGATCTGGTTGCAAAATCCTGGGAATTTGACAAACCAGCCTAAAAAGTGCCACTCTACATCAGATCAACAAGTCATTGTTGAAATATTGTGTTTGACACAAAGCAGTATTTGGTGAGAAATAGAAGCAGAGTGACATTCGAGGCTTCTAGGTTTGAATTAAACTGTAGTTGATGTCTTCGCTTGATGAAATATTTCTCACTTAAGTCCCCCTCAGTCCAAAACTAACTTGAGAGGATAACCTGAGAATGACTGTCATGCTAATGCATGGGACAATACATCAGAGTGTCCAGAAATGAGCGACTGAAAATATTGCCTGCACTGCAGCTGCGGGACCTTCCCCCCAATAGTGTGTTCTGCAACCTACACAAACACAAAGGCCTGACTAGGGGGTCTCTAAGGTCCTTTCAGATCTACTGCTCCCTGGTTCTATCATTTGAAGTTGTTTTCCTTACAGATCTCTTAGCTCTTTTGTTAAACCAGAAGATAGTAGTCAACTGGTTCAATTTCTGATTAAAGTTGAGCGTTATTAATAGACTGTCATAGCAGAGTTCCTTTTAAATGTATGATACAAAAGCTTGCATTTCGCCGGCCGCGGGAGCTGAGTCTGGGAGGAGGGGCCACAGAAGGCAGAGGTGCCCGCCAGAGTTGTGCACTGCAGCTTTGGCCAGAACATCGACGCGGAGGTCGCGATGTCGGGACTCCCCCGCCTGCTGCTTTGGGCTGCTGCCTGCCTGGGCGCGCTCTCTGTTCTGACCGTGGCTCAGAACAGCACCCTGGCCCCGACCACAACGTCAGCGCCCACCAACCACACACCTCGACGCCGGTGACGACCCTCGCGCCGGTCACTCTAGCACCAGAAACCTGTGAAAACCGCAACAGCTGTGTTTCCTCTGTTAATGCCAGCAATGCTATTGCTAATACCACCTGCTTTTGGATGGAATGTAAAGGTGAAAGCTATTGTTCACATAATTCAACAGTTAGTGATTGCCAGGTGGTGAACAAGACAGATTTCTGTTATGTGCCCACTGTTGCTCCATTGCCAACCAATTCAACAGCTAAAACCACAACTATGCCTTTGTCTTCTACAACTACTGTGCCAGGTTCCACTAATACCACTTTAACTCCAACTTCACAGCCTATGCGGAAGTCTACCTTTGATGCAGCCAGTTTCATTGGAGGAATTGTTCTTGTCTTGGGCATGCAGGCTGTAATTTTCTTTCTCTATAAATTCTGCAAATCAAAAGAACAAAACTACCACACTCTGTAAATGTACCCATTAGGTTAACAAGGACTGTTGTGTAACTCAATGAAACCAAAATACTATCTTTCAAGATATCCCACATGGAAGACGCTATTCCAGGATCTTTAAATTTTCAAAGGATGCATATCAGATATCCTGGAGCATCGTACTTGAAGAAAAATCAGTTAAATCATTTTGTTCAACAGGAATATTTAAAATATTCTGCATGAATCCTGTGGCTGGCTGTCTTCTTATATTTTTAATGGCTGCTGCTGTGGGATTATGTTCTCTTCTGACATGCCAAATGTAACTCTGTAAGTGATGGAAAACATTGTCCTGCACAGATAACCTCATGACTCTTTTGGCAGTTAAATGTAATCATTTTAAAGCCTGAGAGCTGCATTATTTCCATCCTAACTCAGGATGTAGTTTAGTGATCAGAACTGAGAAGGCTGTGCCAAATGAGTGTCAATCAGGTGGATTTTTGGCAATTGTTTTAAAAATGGAATAAATTTATAAGTTTAATATCCATAAAGTAAACTATTCTTAGAGTAAAATTTTGTGCTTGATAACAGTAATTTTTTCTGTATTAGGAATAAAATGCCACCCAGGGAATTACATTCCAGATTTAAGGCTATGAATGGAAAGGTTACAAACCATTAAAGTGTAGCAGGTTATTGTTAATACTTGTAAAGCACCTTAATATCATTGAGAAAATAAAGAACAGTGCCTTAAAAGACAGATTGGAAGGTAGACTGTAACGTAAAATGTCTGTGATTTGTTGTTTCCCATTAAGAAAGGTAAAAAGTGGATGTGAGCAGTAGTAAACCTGCTTATAGCTATCATACTATTAGTACTTAATTGAAAATTTAACCTACTTTACTTCATACCTGGGTAACTTAAACTAAAGGATGTTACACAGAGTTGAAAACCTTCATATATTGAACCACCCAACATATTTCTTATAGTTGTTAAAAATACAATAGAGATTAAGATTGATTTAATTATATTTTCTTTTGTACTTCAAAAAGTATCCTAACACTGTTGTATCTCGAGGATTTTCACCATGCTGTCTTGAAAAGTAATTTCTTTCATGGGGCAAGAAGGAAACAGTTGTCTTAGAATCAATTGCTATTTAAATGAGATGATAATTTTAAGTTTTGAGACAGCATTTGTGACTAGTGTAATTTCAGAAAATAAGGATTTTTTGTTGATCTGATTACTGTAGGTTTTTAATGGCTGCCCTGGATAAACAGATTATGCTTTCTTTTTTTCTTTCTCCTCTCCCCTCCTTTCTTCTTACTTTCATATCTCATAGTATGGTAAGCGTGCATGAATACTTTTCTTTATTTTTCTTAGGAATCACTACGATTTTTGGTTTTAGAGGGATACTTTTCCTTCCTTGCCTTTGACACATTGGATTAGTTCAGAGGTTTAAATTAGTTTAAAATGAGCTTTTGCTTTTCTAGGTCATTACAATTGTTTTATTTTAGTTTCTTTAGCCTATAATGGCTGAAGTTAGCCCTTGGTTTTCAAAATTTTATGGTAAGAATGATAAGTTGCTTAGGTCCATTTCATAAGCCAAAATTCCTTACTTTTAGATAATTATATTAAAGGTTCTTAAAATGAAGATTTACTTGTATCTTAATTACTTGCTGGTACAGCTCAAGTTTGTTTTACTTGCACATTTGTACATACACCTAATGTTTTCAAGTGCCTTAACTGTTTAAAACCTCTGGCTTCAAAAGTTTTGGGGAAAGGGTAGGTTTACCGCACATTTTGTGTTTTCATTAGTAGTAGTATTCTAGGTACCTCACAAAAAATTGTATTATGGTGTCATGGCTGTTAGTTTTTAGTGCTAGACGATAACAAGATTTATTTGAAAGTAAGAATTTCCATTCCTCCCAAAGTGGCAAAAATTGGCTACAATGGTATAATTGTCATTTACCTAGATATGAATACCTTGTCACACGTGAATGTCAACACATGTAGTAATTTTGTGAAAATGTAGCTGATGGAACCTCATCTTCTGTTATTTGAGTACTTCTCTAACAACAAAATTATATAATACGAAACTAGATTTTACAAGAAGAGCTCTTACAACAGAACTCACAGCTTTTCTCCCTTTAGCAATTTACTATCTGGAGCCATTGATAATTTTGGGGGTTTTTTAATCCAGAAGGTATATAGAAGGTATATAGAAACCTTTTCAGATTTTTCATCTGATTATTTCACGCAGATGTAGTTCTATCAAAAAAATACCTTATTTTACCTTAAGATACTTGTTGTACAGGCAGACACTGCTGTGTTTAGAAATTTCTATTTTAGTTTATTAAAAACTGCAAAACCAATTTGTATCGTGTATAAAACTGATTTAAAATAAATTACATGTTTATTGAAAAAAAAAAAAAGCTTGCATTTTAATGCTTCAAACACTTTTTCAAAGGAATGTCTCTTCAATGTGGCTTCCTGATAGGAGGCACTCCTAAGTTGTCCTTTGCTTCTATTACGTGATAGATGAAAGATGCCAAGAAATCCTCCTTCATGAGAGGTGCAATGCCTGTTCTCTCCGCTTGGACCTGGGTGCACTCATAACTGGTTGACCGGTAGAATACAGCAGAAACTATGCTGGGCTGGTTTCTGGGCCTTTGCCTTAAGAATCTGGCAGCTTCTACTCCACTTCCTGTCTTCTGAGTACTCAGCCATGATGTTGTGAGGAAGATAGAACTGAGGTTCCTAGCTGAGCACCATTCCAAATCCACCACCAACCTGCCGGCCATGGAAGGACACCACCTGGGTAGTAGGTCCTCCAGCCCCATGTCAGCCCTTCCAGCTGACATCAAATGGAGCCCCCAACCCAAGTGCAGAGTCATGAGTAAATGAATGGCTGCATTGAGGCACTGTGTCATGTAGCAGGAAATACTACTAACAGCCATAATGATAAAGAAGATAACAAAGGTAATATTCTGTGAGTACTATCAAATTCTAGATACAGTGAAAAGTACTTCACATAAGTTCTATTGTTTAATTTTATCACAAAGCAAAGAGGCAGCCAGCCTTATCATTCATTCCCCTTTACTAGGAAGGAAGCTAACTAGCCCAAGTTCATATAGCCAGTAGTGCAGAACAAGTCACCAACCCAACCTGCCTTCATTTCCTCTGTGTCTTGTTGTGTCTTGTCCTCCGTACGACTTTATCTACTGTCTCTCTGCAAACGAGAGCTACATATGCTGCGACAGTTCTGGCTTCTCACTACCTCCCATCTGATCTCTGGAAAATATCTCCTTAGATCTCCCACCTCAGTGCTACCTCTGAACCTTGCTGTTCTTATCTGCAATTTATCTGTTTGCCACCCTCTTCCTTCTGAGCTGCGGGGGTCCCACAAGATATGAACTAGGTCCATATCTTTAGTGTCCAGCACAGTGTGTTCAACTGCATTATTTTACTGCTTCCACCTCAAACACTTATATCCCAAACTGAAGCGTCATCATCTCCATTGCTGACTAGCTCTCCCTTTCCTCTTCCCTACTCCATCCAAGGCTTCCCCATTCTTACAGTTCCGCAAATGTTGTAGCATTTGCTACCTGCCTCTCCTTCAGCTACCAACTGCTATCAAGTATTCAAATGCCTGTTACTCTCACCTATTCCTTATATTGCCTAGCCCTGGCTCCCATTACATGATCTGGGGATTATTGTAATTTTCCCAGAACTGATACTCTTGCTGCTTCTTCTCTTTTCCAATCCATTTTGACCATTTTTTCACAAATGTCAGATGAGTCTTTTTAGTAGATTGATGGCTTTTATCTTCTCACTGCCCTCTCAAAATCCTCCAGTGGCTTATTGTTTAGTTTTGTGTATTAGTTGGGATGCTGTGTACTCCAAGTAAAACCCAACTTGTACTGGTTTAAACAAGGAAATTGGAAGCTCAGAAGTGGAATCCACTGGCTCAGAATATTAAGGATCGAGTTTCTCTGCATCTCTCCAGCACTGGTTTCATGCCAAGCCTGGTCTCTCTCATAATTTAGTTGCTTACAGGTGACATCAGGGCCATGTACTCTCTCAAAAACTCCCAGTAAGAGATTTGTTTTAGGGGTAAAGAAAAACTTTTCCAGAAGCATCAATCACACCTTTCCTTTTGTCTCATTATCAAGCTAATATGTTGTGGCTTACAACACTGGTTATTTCTTGCTCGTTGGACATGTCCAGTGTGGGTTGGCTGCACTTCTGCCTCCTGTCAACTTTGTTCCAGATCCAGAGTGAAGGAGCAGCCCTCATCCAGGACATTGCCAGAACCACACCTGGTCTCACTTTTATTGGTCAAAGTAAGCCTCATGATCAAGTTTGATACCAGTGGAAGGCAAATATATTTTGTCTTCCATGGAAGGGCAGCAGATACCATGAATAATAATAGATGTACAATTTCTTCAACCTAAATGAGGTTACATACTGATTCTTCAGCCCACCATCAGCAAATAGGTGGACATTATCCTTATGCCAAAAGGCACATTTCTTGGGATGAGATCAGCCCCCCAAGAAGTTTTGCTGCCACCCAATTAGGAAAAGGACCTTGGGGACTTAATCACAATGTCCCATGTACTTGGCACTTAAAGTCTCTTAGTTCTTTTTCCAACCTACCCCTCCAGTCTCCTTCTGCTCTCCCAGTCATCATGAGTACCTTCTGCCATAGACGGACATCTGGCTCCAGCATCAGCTATGCTGGCTCTCCCACCTGGGATGCCTTCTTTCGGCACCCCCATCCTGGCCACATCCCGCCCTCCTGCAGGGGTGGTCCCTCCTGTCACTTCTCTCCTTTCATGTGACTTCTGCTCTAGCATCAGACTTACTCACATAGACTCATACAATTTAAGATATCCGAGGGCTCTAGAAAGAGCTTAATACAGAACCTCCTAAAGCAAGAACATGCCAATCCTTTAAAATTGCTCTGTGTCCCCCACCCCTGAAAAAATAAGAGGTAGAAAGTGGTCTGAAACCCTGCAAATGCGTTATCATCTCTCTGTGACTTACAACATTCATCAGCAAACTCAACTCTCTGAGAGGTTTTATGAAATTATTTTGAGAAAGAAAATAATAGTAAAAGTATATAAATTAAAATATGCAAATATATGAAATGGGCAAAAGGTTTACAGTTGTAATAGAAATATTGCAATAAGTAATAAAACAATAAATAAAAATAATACAATCATTAATAAATAATACAAGAAAAAACTGTTTTGCATACTCACAACTCTAAACCTTCTGCCGACCCATATATTTATAAAATACATTCATGTATTAATAAAATTATTATAAATAAATTTATAATATCTTAATTACTAAGAAATTGTTAAACCTTGCTAAACTGGCATTTCCTAAACATCTCTGCCACTGATTAATGCCCCATATGGCTAGTAAGTATTGTTGGTAATTGACATTGGAAAATGCTGATGTAGGCCAAACCCTTCATTTAATAGATTACATTACCCAGATCCAGATCTGGCTTGTGACTTGTCTAAGGTCACACAGCCACAGTGGTGAAATAGAGATCCAATTAGATCAGACTCTTTCTGCCTTGAAACTTGGTGTTTTCATGTAAATTAACTACTAGACATTTGGAATGTAAATGTTCCCTTGTGTGTTAAATAAGGATTATAATAATATCAATTTCTTGGCAGTGTTGTGAGGATTAAGTAAGTTCATGTGTGAAAGCAGTTTATGAAGTGTATTACTGCCTTCACATGTACTATTATTATGTGGGGAGTGTAAGAGTTGAAGCTCAAGTCCCCAGGTTCCCAGCCACCATTTACTTTCTACACCAGCCGGTCTCCCAAGCCCTACCATTTCCTCTGTCCCTTAATTCTTTTGCTGCCTTATAAGTCACTTGGCTACTTTTTATCTGTGTGCCTGTGTCATCAGAAAGACTGGAGGTTTCTTCAAGCTAAGAAATAAATCTTCTCGTTCCATTATTTCTTTCCAACCAAAGCACAATGTTATATGCATGGTAAGTTTTTGAAAAATACTCAATAAATTAAACATCCTGAAAACCAACTGGAAAATGATACTCAGTATGGAGAAAGTACAATTTTCAGGAAGGCACTACTTTCTTTATGTCTACCTAAAAACTAAGAAAGAACTGAAGGTAATTCTTGCCCTAAAAGAAGTGTACTTAGGCAGAGGGCGTTTCAAAGAAAATGAGATTGGTCATTTAAAGTTTTGATCTGTAAAAGGAAGGTTTAGGAATTGAGTGTTGTTTTGGTACTCATTATGAAAAATTCTAATTGTGTTTCATAGTGACAACTCCTTGCAATGTTAAGGTTCTATGTAGAGTTTCAAAACATTTTACATAAATACGCATGAGTTTATACATGTGCCATCAAAGACTAGTGCTGACAAGTACAAATTCTGAGGACGTTGGTAAGACCAGGTTTTATTATTTTAATGATTTAAGAATGGGTAGAAACCCTGGCTACTGTGGCTCAGTGGATTGAGCGTCAGCCTGCGAACCAAGTGTCGCTGGTTCGATTCCCAGTCTGGGCACGTGACTGGATTGCACATCAGGTCCCCAGTTGGGGGCGCAAGTGAGAGGCAACCACACTGTGATGTTTCTCTCCCTCTCTTTCTCCTTTCCCCTCTCTCTATAAATAAATAAATAAATAAATAAATAAATAAATAAATAAATAAATAAAACAAAAAATAAACTATTAAAAAAAAAGAATGGGTAGAACATTGAAATTGTCTGTGATTCTAGAACATCTTATGTTTAAGGTATCACTTCCAAATTAGTGAAAAATGTTTCAAACTCAGTAGAGAAAATCATTCACCAATATCAGGAGTTTTTAAAAATATAACAATTAATGGATTGAAGTGGAAATAATTACTGGCATTGCTATTGCAGGATTAAAATTTTGTTTGTCTGCCTATATCCTTGAACACACACCGATGGATAAAATTATTTTTTGAAGCTGACTCGTAAAATTACATTTATTTTACTTGTTTGTGTAATATCTCCCTTCACACAATTCTTCACTAATATAAAGTTGATGCAAAAATAATGTCCGATTTTGAGGTCTATTTTAAAAATGAAAAAGCCCATGATTATGAAAATAGTTATTCATTAACATAACCTCCTTTGCTTTCTAGAACCTCATTCCAGCTGTCAACTAGCTTATAAATGTCACACTTGTAAAATTCTTTAGGTTTTGAAGCAAAATATGAATCCAACTCATTTTCAACCTCTCCTCTTGATGTCAACCTAAGACCATCAAAATGGTTCTGTAGTCCCCAAAACAAGTGATAATCAGAAGGAGCAAGGTCAGGAGAATATGGAGGATGAAGCAATATTTCCCAACCAAGCTCTTTCAAGAAATTTTTGGTGAGACGAGCTGTGTGAGGACGAGCATTATCGTGATGGAAGATGACACCCTTTCTGTTGACTAAGGAGGGTCGCTTTTGGTTCAAAGCTGCTTGCAAATGATGAAGCTGTTCACAGTAAAGATTAGCAGTAAATGATTGTTGTCTAATAGTTCTCAATGGACAATTCCTTCCATAATCCACCCTACACTCAACATGATCTTCTTTGGATGAAGTCCTCCTGTTGGTTGTTGAACTCTTCCTCCTCAATTGATCCACGATTGGCGGCATTTAACGTTGTGGTAAAGGATCCACTTCTCAGCACCTGTAACAAGCCTACCTAAAAATGGTGCCTGAAGGTGTGTCAAAGGCAATGATTCACAACAAGCAACACGCTGTTGTAGATTCTCTGGAGACAGTTTGTGTGCAACCCATTTTCCAACTACTGAAACCTTTCTGATCATTTCAGTTGGCGTAGCACGGTTGTATGGGTTATGTTAAATTGTTCTGCAAGTCCCCTAGAGGTAATGGTGGGGTTTTCTGTGACAACAGCTTCCAACACTTTGAAATCAAGTTTTTTTGGACAACCCTCTTTTGGGTCATTTTTCAAACTGAAATCCCCACTTTGGAAACAGGAAAACCACCTCCTGCAACTTCTTCCAGTCACTGCATCGTCCCCATAAGCGCTCTGAGTAGATTTGCTTCTGTACTTGCATTGGCACCTTTATGAAACTCATAGAGTAAAACATTTCTAATGTGGTCTTAAGATGAGACAAACATGGGTGCAAATATTGCGGACAATTATGAACAGTACTTCGATAATCTGAAAAAATAAGGTATAAATTAGTCACTGTGACATCAAAAAATTATAAGAAGAGGCACAAATTTAACAAATACTATCTAAAACTTTCTTTTAAAAAAGTCAGACATTACGTTTGCACCAACCTGCAAAAGTAAATGGGTTCACAGGACATTAATGAGTGGCATATTTTCTATATATCCTTCAACTGGATACCCTAGATATACTTAAAATAGAAGATGTGCACTTTTACTACACATTTATATTTAGAAGTCTAAATAGTCAAAATGCTATATAATCCCATGTAATTGTCAGAATAAGGTAAATGATGCTACAGTAACAAATACCACCTAAATGTCAGACAGTTTATTTCTTGCTCTGGTTACCTGTTCAACAAGGGAAGTGAAGTGGCCCTCCCAGCTCATCTTAGTCATTTCAAGATTCAGTTTGATGGAGGCATGTGCTTCCACATCCACAGTGCTTCTACCCTTAGCAAAAACACACATCACTTCCACTTCTGCTTAACTGATTAAAATCTTCATCAAATCATGCCCAAGTATTGGGTTGGCCAAAAAGTTCATTTTTTTCCCCCATAAAATAACTCTAGTAGTGCTTAGTTATCTCTAACTTCACTTTGAACAATTTTATTGGATTGTTTTATGACAGCTGTCAGTCATATCAGCGTGCATTTTAAAAATGTTTATCAAAATTGGTTACTTTTTGTGCAGCCATTTTAATATTGATGGTAGAGTAAAATACACAACATTTTGACATATTATGTTTTATTATTTCAAGAAAGGTAAAAACACAACTTAAATGCAAAAAATAGATATGTGCAGTGCATGGAGAAGGTGCTGTGACTGATCGAATATGTCAAAAGTGGCTTGTGAAGTTTCATGCTGGCCATTTTTCACTGGACGATGCTCTACAGTCAGGTAGATCAGTTGAAATTAATAGCAATCAAATCAAGACATTAACTGAGAACAATCAACGTTATACCATGTGGGAGATAGCGAACATACAGAAAATATCCAAATCAATAAAGTCATTGGTAAAAATGAAAAATGTGTCTTTTTTTGAACGGAAAAAAATGCACGAACTTTTTGGCCAATCCAATAAATCTTGTCATATTAGTCATTTCTTTTTTGACTTGGCTATTTCCCACCTAAACTCTACTCCTGCACTGTCTGATTTATCAATCACTAGCCACATGTGGCCAAAAGCTCTTGCAATATGCCAGTCTGAATTAAAATAGGCTAAAAGTACAAATTGCACACTGTATTTCTCTAAGAGTTAGTACAAATTAGAATTCAGATTACCTCATTAATCATTTTTTAATATCAACTACCTGCTGAAATGATAATATGGATATATTGGAATAAATAAAATATATCATTAAAATTAACTTCACCTGTTTCTTTTTACTTTATCTAATGGGACTATTAGAAAATGTAAAAGTCCGTATGTGCCTTGCATTGTATTTCTATTGGTTAGTGTTCTGTTAAATTCAGGACTTTTGTCGGCCAATTCAAGAGTCTGCTCTTCCCCTTCCGTCAAAGGGCCAAGGCCAGGTGGGCTGAATGTGCGTGGCATTCGGAGCAAGGGCTCCTCCAGGAGAGGCTGTTGTCGGTTCTGCTGCAGTGTCCCTGGAGGTGGCTCCGTCCCACCTGGTCTTTCCTGCACAGCCACTAGACCCTCTGCATTCAACTGAGGTCGGTACTCCCAGCAAGACTTTCAGCTGCTACAGCACATGTCTGGGCACTGACAAGACCCTCATGATGAGACTGAGAGGCCTCTGCTCATCCTCTTCCCTTCTAGGGTCCATCTGCCTTCCCCAGCAATCGACGATCCTTTGTTCTCTGAGTGCAGTAGCTTCTTTGTAAGGTTGGCAGGCTCCTTGAGCAACACCCCAAACACAGGTTCTTTCTTTATTGTGGTAAAATACACATAACATGAAATTTACCATCTTAACTATTTTTAAGTGTAAGTTCAGTGGCAATAAATCATTCACATTGTTGTGAAACCAACACCTCCATTCATCTCTAGAACTTTTCATCATCCCAAAATGAAACTCTACCCATTAAACAATGTGCATTTTTAAAATCATCTCTCTCCCACCCTAATGAAGTCAACTTAGAATTAGGCCATTGGCTTTTTCTCCCTAGAAAACTCATCAGGGATTCAGTCTAGATTCAGTTCTCAAGAAAAATCTCCTCCTCAAGATGCGTGAAGAAAAATTCCTAACAATACTCTTGTTGCTTGCAGTGCCCATATAGTTTTCTACCCAAACTTTTAAGAGTAAAAAGGGGTGCTTGTAACAACTATATTAACAGGGACAACAAGCGTGACCTGGGACTATTTTAGGCAACTGGGACACAGGTGCCCCCTATTTATAAATCAGCAGGTATCAGAGTGATACCCTCTCAGGAGGTCCACGAAGTCCAAACTATTTTTATAACAATACTAAGTGAACATTTGCCTTTTCACCCTCATTTCCTCATGAGGTACAGAAAGTTTTCCCAGGGAACACATAGCATTCGATGTCATTGTTCTGATATATGCTATTATATATATATGTGTGTGTATATATATATATATATAATATAATATATAGTATATAACATATATATGATATATATAACTCTTGAGTAATATTCTTTTGTATTCTTGAGTTTTCCAGAATTTTCCGAGCTTGTCAGTTAACGTTATGAACATGTGTGTTTCAGAGGTTAACTTCTTTTCCTCAGGGCTTTTACAAGCTACCTTTTGTTATATCTATTATAATCTCTGCAAGAAATCATTATTTTGAAATTCCGAAGTTGTTCTAATGCATATATATACATATATTTAAAAAGAAGAAAGTATACTTTTGTCTTCTTTTGCAATTTTATTTTTTAAATTTATGAGCTTTAATTTTTAATAAAGTAAATATGTAATATAATAAATATATAACCTACCCTAACCCCTAAGAAACCCTTGGGTCTTTAATGGTTTTTATAAGCATAAATGCGTTCTAAAAGCAAATAGTTCAAAAATTGCTGTTATGGATAAATTCTATGCTTAGTCCTTTGGGATTTTAGCCTGACTGGACACAATAACCTTAATTTATCTCAAGAAGCATGCTTCTTACAATGGAAAGTTCTATTTTACATAACAAAGGCCAGGAATTTGATTTTGTGTTCTGATATCTACTTTTCTCAGTGATGTCTTTTTAAAAGTAGAGGGGCCGAGGGAATAAGTCGGTTTAAAGAGAATTAGAAACCATCATTTAATAGTTCAAAATATTATTCTAATACATGTGTAAGTCATGCCGTGTGGCACTGAACAGTAGATAACATGTGGGCTAGTGTTGTGTCACTACGCTAACTACTTTGGGGAGGGGGCAGAAACAATTTTGTGAGCCAATTGACTTCTTTTAATCTTTGTGTTCCCTACAAATTCTTTCACCAAAAATTTGTCAAAGAGGCACATTATAAATGAAATGCAATGAATTCAATTGGTTTTAGTTTAATTAACTAAAGATAATACATTTGGTGAACAAAGTGATAGCTAGACATGGATCTGACTTAGAATATTAAAGTTAAGGGGAAATTTTGCAGGTGAAGAAACTGAGGCTCAAAAACCAAAGGGTAAGCATTGTGACTGTGGCTATTAATACTGTATTGCAGATTTAAAAGTTGCAGAGAGTAACCATTAAAAGTTCTCATCACAAGAAAAAACTATAACTATGTGGTGATGGATGTTCACTAGACTTACTGTGGTGATCATTTTGCAATATATAAAAATATCATTATGTCATACACCTGAAACGGATATAGTGTTATATGTCAATTACAGTGGAACTTCGGTTCTTGAAGTTAATTTGTTCTGGAAGGCTGTTCAAGAAGCAATTTGATCAAAAACCAAGTCTTCTTTGTCATCTGAGAGATGTGTGGCTGATCATACAGTTATTAGCATGAAAGGGTTGTTGGTTTGAGAACTGGTTTTGTTCAACAACTGAGACATTGTTTCTGTGAACAACTTGGTCAAGAACCAAACTGTTTAAGATGGAGGACATTCAAGAACTGAAGTTTGACTGTATTTATTCACTTTAAAAAGGGGTGACTGCTGAAGGTCACACAGCCATTCAGGGGCCAAGCCAGGGCTACACCCAGTCCTGCCTCTCAAGGTGAAGGGTGAGGTTGGCAACTGATTCTCGGAGAAACCACAAGCAGGCTTTCCTGGTGGGCCACGGGATATGCCTGTTGTCCCTCAGCTATCTCGGCCTCCACTGCTCTTCTGTCAGCCTTCAGGCTCAGGAGGTGAAAATGGATTTGTTCACATGGTAACCCACAGACTCCAAACCTTAGCACCTTTGTAAATGAGCAAGTGCGTAGTGCCAGGCAAGAAGCAACCTCCCCAAATGAATTAATTAGACTTTCAAAATGAGCAAACAGTCTTGCCGAGGTGTTTTATTACACAGTTTTCTAAGTGGTAATTGAAAACTAAGGACTTGATTTTAAATTCCCTCCCTGAGGTGTTGATTGTGACAGGGAGGGGCTGTGGAGGCAGAGAACCCTATGTATTGTAAAATTGGTCTTTCTGCTGCTGAGGACTTGCTGGGTCCAGAGCCTCTTCTACTCACTTTGAGAAGTTAAAAAGGAAAGAGCAGGGTTCAAGGTGGCGGTTTGGATTTGGAAACTCTAGCCTTTGCTATAAGAGAGAAATGTAAAAGTACACTACTTTAGTACTCTGCTTCCAAGGTGCCACAGATCAGAGGTTAATATGAATCAAATTTAAGGAAAACACTGAACTTGATCCTGGAATTGTCTTCCATGTATTCTGTCACCTCCTTCCCCTTTCTCCTTCCATCAGAAAAACTTCAGTCTTTGGTCAGCCAAGACTCAGTGCCATTCAAATTCCTTGAAGCTTGCTGAGCAGCTATGATATATATCAGGCATTGGAGATTGACACAGTAGATACAATAGTCTGTCCCCATAGAAGATATAATAAGGGGAAGACAAGCATGTGTCACAGGTATAGACAGATCCATCGCCCCAAAGGTGCAAGAAACAAGGAAGTACAGTGTCTGTGACAGACCACGGAGGGGAGAGGATTTATCCGCAGCACTATTAGCACACAGAGTTGGAGACCGAGTTGCAGTTAAAAATTATTAAGAAATCATCTAATCAAACCCCTTCACCGGTGCAGTAATCCTCCTGGACACTCAAGATTTCAAATTAGTAAGGTCAGTAAGAGCTGAGTCATGGCTCCACCACATGACTTTGGGCGAGTCACGTAAGCTCTCTGTGTCTCAGTGCCCTTGTCAGTAACTGGGGATGATAAGAATACTGCCTTGTTGGTTTTTCATGAGAACGAAATAGGTTCCTGCATGGAAAGCATTCGCAATGAACCAGGCATTCTACATGCATGTGTACTTGTATACAGTGGCTAGGGGACTGGCAGACGAGAGAATGATGCAGACACACTTACAGAGGCCTGCAGGGGACACAGCACAGGACCAAGGCACACACACTCACACACACACACACACACACACACACACGGTGCCCAGACAATAAGCCCACTTATTTCCCACCCACTTTTATGAAAGGGAAGGAAAGGGGAGGAGAAGGAGCCCAGATCAATGGAGAATTTACTGTACACCAAAGACACCGAGGGAAAAATCAGGAACGGGCTGCATTGATCTGAAAGTAGTTAGGTAAGTTTTTGCCAGGGACACAAGAGCGACCTTAAGAGCTCAATGGAAGGGAAAAAGGTTCTATCTTGCACAACTGAGTTTGGAACTGTGAAATTCATACCCCCAAGTCAGACCAACAAAATCCACGCATGAATGGCTCACTGCTTTCCAGCCTCCTGTTTCCACAGCGGCTCCCTCTGTTTGTTGATGCTTCAACCGCTGCTCCTGCCATGCTCCAGAAACACTACCTTGCATCTGTCAGGAAATGAACTGAGCACCTCCTCACCTGGCCTGGGTTGCCAATGTCCCCACATGACACAGGGGAATAATGACCTTAATGTCTCAGATGCCTCTTGAATAGAATGGGCATGATTGTGTCAATCCTGACTGAAGAATGAGGAGTGGAATCAGCGGACCTTTTCTAGACATTAGAGCATCACCTTCCGGCGGGGTTTCTGTGGTATGTAAATGAAGTAATGCATGTAAAGCGCCAGGTGCCAAGCAGGTGCTCAGTAAAAAACTATTATATTCTTGTAATTATTATTTTTATTTTTTTGGTTCTAAAACATCTGATGTTGCATCATCTCTGCGTACACACACGGATATGTATTTGGAAAACTCTATGCAAATGAACGCATGTTTGTACACAATTTAGGAAGGCTCAGGGGGCTTCAGCTGGAAGGTTTTCCCTAATAAAACCGAAGTGCTGAACAGAAGAAGCAGCCAGAAAGGTTTTAAGAGTCCCTTTGGCAGGAGCACTCTACACTCCTGGGGATGGGACCCACACTTCAGAAATGTGTTACAACCCCAGGTCATGCCAACAGGCCACCAAGGTGAGGACATGGTGCTGTCTTTTCGATCCTCGCTCTCAAAGGGTGGCCCAGGACAGGCCACATCAGCATCTCCTGGGAACTCCTTGCTAGGAATCAATACCTTGGGCAGCACCCAAGATCTGTCCTAGGTTAAATCTGAATCTGAATTAGAACAAGATCCCCACCTTTTGGGGTTTTGGGTGAGGAATAAATGAATCACAGGACTGCTGTAGATGTGCCCACCTAGGAATTGGAAGGTCTATTCTTTGGCTACAAAAGTGTTGGCAATACCTGGGCCTCAGTTTCCTCTCCGGTGAAACAGGATGCTGGGTGAGACAATGTCAGCCCGGCATCAGATCAGTAGGTGAGCAGAGGCATGTGGCCCTCTGCCCAGAGCAGCTCCTGATGATCTTGGTCCTGCCCCTCCACCCCCAGCTCCGATCCCCAGGGTGTCCTACTGGTGAGTCCAACCCAGGAGTGACTTAATCTGGCAAGAGCTAAAAATTAATTCCCTTCAAATCAATAATTTGCAATTAAACACAGAAGACACTAAAGCTTGGGCAGGGGAGGGGGCAGGCTTCTGGAAAGAGGACAGCTGAGCACTTCAAGCCGTCCAAAGTGGGGGGGGGGGGGAAGCCCAGCCCATTCCAAGCAAGCAAATGAACATTCGGCTCCATTGTTTGTGAGGAAACAAGCACAGGGACTTAAGTGGTACTTGAGGGGTGAAAAAAATATCAGGAGCTTATATCAGCAGGACTCAATGCCAGGAGCTAATTTGCTTTCCTGGGCGCTCTCCGCTTATACACTTCCCATGGCTCAGTGCCCCACTCCTCCAGGCTGGGGTGCTCTGAAGCCTATAGGACAGGCCTTCACAGTTTGCTGGCCGCAGATAGCACCGGCTGGTGGGAGAACTACAAGCTTGCCTGGGTCCCCTCCCCATCCTTAGCAGCAAGTGTCAGACTGCATTGGCTGAGTGCCAGACAGGCAGTGTCAATGGGAGCACGGACATGACACAAGCAGGCAGGTGGATTGAGTGATATCACAAGAATATCTGCAATCTGGGGCCAGGAGCCATCCTGGAGGTCTCCAAAGATGCAAGGGGATACGCTGAAATCCCCCCCCCCCCCAAAATTGAAACCTGCTTTATTTTCAAAGTAAATGCATGCCATGCAGCATTGGGGATGGGCAGTGAAATGGGCAATTCAATGTACAGAGATTATAAAACAAAACACAGGTCTTTAAAGTTTCCCCAAAACCACAGTAAAACAAGGAAAAGCAGACCATTTTTTCTTTTACAAGTGTTAACAAATGACTTACTTGCAAGTCATTAATAAGTCAGAGCTGGACTCTGTGCCCAGAAGGACAGGGAAAAGAACAACATATTGAGAAGCCGGCATGTGCCAGCACGCAGGTGCATTACAGCTTCATCTCATCCAGTCCTGTCGCACCTTCGGGAAACAGACTCTACTGTTACCCTCGTTTGGCTTGGGAGGAAATTTCCCAGGATGGATGTCCAATTCCAAAATAGGAGTTGAGCCCTACCCTATGTAAATCACTCATCTAAAACATGAAGAAAGATAGTCCCAAGTTACAATATAGTCGGGAAAGCAAACTGTATGAAGGAAAAGATGATATAATCCAGCAATTGTTAAGTGCCCAGTGGGTAGGGCAGAAAGGAAGAGCTGTGTGAATATGGACAGAGACCCCTTGAGACTTCAGTGGACAGGAAGATGCCACAAAGTAGTGTGCAGTGGGGTGGGGCCGTGAGAGAAAACCCAGGGTGAAGGGTGAAGAGGAAAAAGAACCTTCTGTGTGGAGAGGGGAGGTAGAGCAAAGGTACAGAAAGAAGAAAAAGTAGGGTGGATTTGTTAGATGATAGGAAGACTATTCATGACTTATTTTTCTTTGAAAATATCATGATGATCTAGAATTTAAAAGGCTGGCACTGTAAAGTTGCTGTTCACATCATTTTTATTCTTGAAGGAATTCTAACCCTAAAATATCACAAGCAAATGGAACTCTCTGGTCACTTAACAATGACTTGCTTGTTTTGGGCAGAGCACATTGAGGCACACGGCTGAGAGCTCCGCCTCCACAGAGCACAGGGCCCAGTGCCCAGCCTCACTCTCTTTCCAATTACAGTGACATGCAGTATTAGTCTGTATTAGTTTCAGGTGAACAGCATAGCGGTTAGACAATCACGTACTTTACAAAGTGATCTCCTCGATATTGTCAGTACCCACCTGGCATTGTACCTAGTTATTGCAGCGTCATTGACGGTACTTTCAATGCTAAACTTCACATCCCCATAACTATTCCGTAACTACCAACATGTACTTCTTAATCCCTACACCTTTTTTGTCCAGTTCCCCAACACTCTGTCCCTCTGGCAATCATCTGTTTGTCTCTGGGTTTATGAGTCTCTTTCAAATTTTTTGTTTATTTTGTTCTTTAAGTCACATACACGTGAAGTCATATGGTATTTTTTTCCCTCTGTCTGACATATTTCACTTAGCATAATGTTTTCCAGGTCCATCCATGCTGTTGCAAAGGTGAGATTTTCTTCTTTTTTATGGCCAAGTAGTATGCCATTGTGTAAATGTACCACAGCTTTTTCATGCACTCACTTGGGCTGTTTCCAAATCTTGACTGTTGTAAAAAATGCTGTAATGAACATAGAAGTGCATATAGTCTTTCAAGTTAGTGTTTCAGGTTCCTTCACATAAATTCCCAGAAGTAGGATCACTGGATCATAAGGCAGTTCCATTTTTAATATTTTGAGGAAATTCTATACTGTTTTCCACAGTGGCTGCACCAGTCTGCGTTCCCACCAACAGTGCAGTAGGATTTCTTCTCTCCACATGCTCACCAGCACTTGTCGTTTGTTGATTAATGGATGATAACCATTCGGACAGGTGTGAGGTGATATCTCATTGTGGTTTTAATTAGCATCTCTCTGATGATTAGTGACATTGAACATTTTTTCATATGTCTATAGGCCATCTGTATGTCTTCTTTGGGAAATATTTATTCAGGTCTTTTACCTATTCTTTTAATTGGATTATTTGTTTTTTTGTTGTTGAGTTGTATGAGTTCTTTATAAAATACTTGGATATTAAACCCTTATCAGATGTATTATTGGGGAATATCTGTGTTCTATCAATGAGTTGTCTTTTCATTTTGTTGATGGTTTCCTTTGCTGTGCAAAAGCCTTTCAATTTGGTGAAGTCCCATTTGTTTTTTTTTTCTTTTGTTTCCCTTGCCTGAGGAGATATATCAGAAAAAAAAAAAATAAGATTCCAGTCTTTTAAAGGCTGATCTGGAGCTGTAGACTAAGACACCCACCTCGCCACAGTAGAGCCCAGGTGCATGCTGGTAATACTCTCTGAAGTGCAGATCAAGGGCCACAAGGGCAGTGCCTGGCACCTCCTCTTAGTTAACTGAAGTTATTTTTATTAGTTCCCACGGAGACTCAGGTGCACCATTTACATACTGGTCAGACCCAAGGTCATTGCCATAAGAAGAAAGAAGAAAGAGACATTAGGCATGAGACAAGCCACTCTATGGTAGAAGTTCTCCATCTCCCTTCCTTAAGGGGAGGAGGGGCAGGCTAGTTAAGAACCCCCTCTCTGAGCCCTGGCTGCTTTGGCTTAGTGAACTGAGCATTGGCCTGCAAGCCAAGTGTCACTGGTTCAATTCCCAGTCAGGGCACATGACTAGGTTGCACATCAGGTCCCCAGTTGGGATCACGAGTGAGAGGCAACCACACAGTGATGTTTCTCTCCCTCTCTTTTTCCTGTCCCCTCTCTCTACAAATAAATAAATAAACAAATTAATTTTTTTTAAGTACAGGATGGTACAAAATAAATGGAAAAACCAGTGGTAATTATTTTTAAAAAAAGAGAAAAAAGAACCCTCTCTCTTCTCGCTAGAAGAGTCCAGACAGTCCATGTTCAAGAAGAAGAAATTCTGGATTGTTTAAATTCCAGAACATTCTATGTGACCACTGTTCTACTGAGTGGAACATCTAATGAAACAACAAGTCACAGGACACATAAATGTTGTATTTGAACAGCAGTACGACAGTGATGTGAGGTGACCCTTTTCTTCTTCTCTCACTTCCTTCTAAGCCAGAGCAGTGAGAATCCCTGAGCTGATCTGCTGTCTACTCTGAGCAGCTATTTTCTCTCCCCATGAAATGTCCCCCCCCCCCACTCTCTGTCATCCGCTAGGCCCTCGGGAGGGCAGCATGAGCTAACTCTGTTTTCATCCCTTTTGCTGGGAGCCCAGACGTTGTTTCACTGCATAAGACCCAAAAGCCATATTAGGATATTGAAAGAAAATAGAGTTCTCAAAACTTACATATTTTTTGAGGCTATGTTGCCCTGCCTGATCTAGGGAAAAGCACCCGTGAAGGGATCGGCCCAATTACCAGAGTCCTACATTGGGGTTGGAGCAGAAATGCTAAGCAGAAATAGTCTTCCTTTGCCCCCCTGGTGCATCCCCCTCCTTTTCGGGAGACTTCCAGAGGAGAACTGTCTAAACCAAACAGAACAGAAAGACTTCTGAGTACCCTGGTCAACTATAATGGCCACACCACCCCATAATTAGACTAAGTTTCCATGACTCCCAACACCCACCTGAAATAATTAATTCCCTCGAAGTGTAGCAAATTGGAAGGTTCTATGCTAATTCTCCCTTCCATCTTCTCATCCCTTTTCTGTGACTAAAGCACATCACACTCACACAGCCCAGCTCTCCACAAATTAGATTGAGACGTTTTCTGGAAAAACAGTGCACAGTTCTGTTTCCATGGAAGCGAGCGCGCGTCCCCAGTGGCAGCAAAGGCGGGCAGCTGCGGTGAGGGAGCCCGCAGTGCGCCATGGGCCTTTCCCTCACTGCCGAGGAGCAGAGCGCACAGAGGAAAAACGAGCTCTCAAGGGAGTCAGTGAGCCCCAGCTGTGACCCCCCCTCTTTTGGGCACATGTACATCTGGGCACTCCGGGCATGGCTCCAGCCGATCAGCCAGGCTGATCTGCCCACAGCTTTTCACAAAAGGTGGCTCAGCCGTAGCAGATGGCAGCGCCCGCACCAGGATGGAGTGGCCCGGGGGGCGCAGAGAGACCTCCACTGTTCTGTGAAAACGCCCCCCGCCCGCCTCGGGGGCACACACCCCTGGTTCTCCTCATTCCTAAAGCAGGTATCCCAAAACGTGTCCCCGTGTTCTGTTGCTGGATCACGAGATGATCGAAGGTAGGACACAGATGAGCATTCTTTTAAAATTTCGAGTTCCGTATTTACTGTAATGTGTGTTAGAAAAGAGAACTTACAAAACTACTATTTCATGGATATGATTGCCTAGCATAAAAATAAAGTAGGTATTTAAATAAAATGTGAGTCAATTTTAAGGAATTCTTAAGTAAACAATAGGGTAGGTTTCTCATAGATATAACAAAAAGAAAAAAAAAGAAAATAGTCAGTAATAATGTTTGGGAGATCTGAGTGAAAGGAAAGATTACAGTGTCCTCTCTCAGAACTGGATAACTTCCCAAGCAAGGAGGAAAACACTGGGGCCAATCAGTGTTTTGGGGGGTTCCTTTGCTTCTTTTAGGTTGTGCCTGGTGTCACTGCCCACGCACTTTGCTGACATGGGCTGAGCAGCTCAGCTGACTTAGTTCTGTTTGCTACTGAGCAGGGCCCTGCGCTGGGTCAGCTCTCCTGGCCAGTCAGGCCACTTTGTCTCCCCGCTCAGGGCGTCGTCCTGGAGCCGGCTCTAAGCAGCCAGCAAGCTTCAGCTTCCCTTGAGCCTCATCAGGTTCTTAGCTGTTAAGACTCAAATGCAACTTCTAAAAGGAAGGCACCTGCAGCCCCCAAATGTACTTTTCAAGGTCTCCCACTCTCGAGGATCGTCGCAAAGGAAGAAATGAAAGTAGGAGGAAAGCAGAAGACATTCCATTGTACCCTTTTCCCAGAACCTGTGAAGCTTCTGGAGAAAAAGAACCAGACCCTTGGGTCCCCGTAGTTAAGGTTGTAACAATAACAGCAGAAATAACGAGAGTAATTGTGATTTGCTGAATCTATCCAGATTTATTATACCTCTATGAGGCAAGCACCAGTAGTTGCATTTGATAGACCATCATTCTAAGACTCAGAGGTTAAGGAAAACCAGGCTGATGAATGGCAGGGCCAGGACTCAAACCCAGGTCTGCATGATTCCAAATCGTCTGTTTCATGAACTCAGCTGCCTCCCTTTCATGCTCTTCCTCCAGCTTCACTGTGTCTTTTTTGGCTGTTCACATCCCTTCCTACTTCCTATGTGCATGGAGTTGGAGGAGGTCCCCAGAGACCCCATCCGTTGGAGCTCCTACAAAAGGCCATTTCCTTATAACACACCCAGAACATCTGTAAAAACAATTTCTCCTCAAGCCTGCAACGGAACCTCATAATAAAAACTGACCATCCAGTATAGCCTTAAGAAAAAAAAAGTCCTGATGGCATTTTAACTACTGGAGGGACTTAGTAATGCTTATTTCCTTGTTATTTTGAGGGAAAAAAAGCTTGCCTTTGCTTCGTTCTGATACGGCTTTATAGGAGACATTTTTTTTTTTCCATTGGGAAGATTTGGTTGGTCCTCAACTGTACAGACTGATTAAGTATGTCCCCAAACCCCCATCTAAGGCACGTAGGTTTATTTCTCACTCAGAGTCAGCTCCAGGTTCAGGAGACTCTCCAGGTGTTTCCTCAGCATCCAGCAGCTTCCATCTTCCGTCTTCAAGCCCCTTGTCTTCCCACATTGCCAAGGCGGCAAAGAGAGGACATGCGAGCAGCACATTGTCCAAAACAAGTCATATGATTATGGCTAGTTCAAGGGGTGGCAATGTATCAACCTGCCCATGTTCCAGAAAGGAGTGGAGAATCGGACATTTGGGGAGAAGCAGGGTTTATCTTCCACAGGCACCATGAGCTTTCTCATCCACAAGTGCAAGGAGGTTCAGTGAAAACAGCACCAGTCCAAAGAAACCCCAAAACACTAATTCAAAAGACTTTATGCAGCCATATGTTTATTGCAGTGTTATTTACAACCACCAAGCTATGGCAGCAGCCCAAGCACCCGTCAGTAGATGAAAGTGGATAAGAAAGTTGTGGTACATACCCAATGGAATATTACTTGGCCATAAAAAATATCTTACCATTTGCAAAGCATAGATGAATTTAGAGGGTATTATGCTAAATGAAATAAGTCAGACAGAAAAAGACAAGTACCATATGATTCCATTTACATGTGGAATCTAAAGAACAAAATAAACAGAGAAAATTGAAGCAGACTCATAGACACAGAGACTGGAGAAGGGTTGAGGATGGGTGAAAAAGGTGAAGGGATGAGGAGTACAGATTATTAGTTACAGAATAGTCCTAGGGATTTAAAGTCCAGCATGAAGAATGCAGTAATAACACTACAATAACTGTGTGGATACTGGCACTATCAGGGGGATCACTGTGTAAAATATATGATTGTCTGACCATGATGCTGTCCACCTGAAGCTAATGTAAAAGAATATTGAATGGAAACTATCATTGAAAAATAAAATTTAGAGTAATTTTTTTTAATGAACCCTGGACCAGGAGTCAGGGATGAGTGTCTGAGACTCTTCTCAGCTGTTCGTTAGGGTGTGGCCCATGGAAGTCCCTGGGCCACAATGGTGCAGTGTGTTTGTCAGTGGATGACAAAAGCGCCAGTTGGGTCTGCCTCCCAGGGTCATTGTGGTGGTTAATTTAAATTAGGCAGTAAATGTGTTTGTCCATAAAACATTTGTTACTCTTTAAAGATCACTTTTAAAGTTATCTTTTCCCTCATATGTCAGGCAAAGAATAAAAACAGAGACAAAAAACAAACACCAAACCAGTTTCAGGTGTGCTAAGTTCAATCCTAGTTCTCTCCTCTTTATTGAAGATCTCTGAGACTCAGTTTACCCACTAGCAAATAGATAGTGATGCTGGTCCTCTATTCCACACGAGACATTCAATACAAGCACTGAAGAAATTATGAAGTGCTCTACAAAAGAAAGGGATTATCATTCTCCCTCCCCTCGTTTCCTAAGATCTCTCCCCCTCCCTTGCCTTCCCTGAAGCTTTGAAAAGGCTCAAATCTCTCATCCTTCAAAGGACCTTTCTTCAAACTTAATGCCCACCCCTGACTTAATTTTCCACAAAAGCTCTTTTTTGTTAACCACCAAACTTTCTGAGAACAAGATTACATATATATTCCTCACCTGAGGATATATGTATTAATTTTAGAGAGAAAGGAAGGGAGAGAGAGAGACATCGATGTGAGAGAAAAATATTGATCTCTTGCCTCCCATACACATTGGGGTTCAAACCCGCAACCTGGATATGTGCCCTGACTGGGGATCGAACCCACAACCTTTTGGTGTATGGGATGATGCTCCAACCAACTGAGCCACTCAGCCAGAGCTTTCTTCTATTCATTCTTTATGCCACTTTTACTTAGTTTCTGCCTTCACTGTTAAAGGAAAGTCCCCTGACGTCCTCAGTAAGTTTCCACCGGTCTTGCTTTTCCTTGACCAATCACCATGTTTGACGGCAGAGGCCACCCATTCAATCTGACTGACTCCCAGCCAGCTGATTGCCCCTGGGTCTCATGGGATATATCTATAAAACATCCCTCCTGCCAATTCCATCCCTGAAACCTTTCCTGTGTCCATCTCTTACTGGCCTCTCAACGCCACTTGAATGTCCTGTTGGTGCTCTGTGATTGTCTCTATTCCTGGACTAGTTCTCATAACCATCTCTTCTCCATTTTATTTTATTTTATTTATTTATAATTTTTTGCTCCTGTCCTCATCCAAGCTCCCAATTTTCTCTGGCCTGGATTATTCTCTTTAGTAGTTACCTGATTGATCTTTCTTTTATTCGGTTATAAAATGAAGAATATAATATCTGCTGCCAAGCCTTATTGTAACAGAACCCCTGGGCTGCTCCGATTGAAACACAACCCACGGGCTGTTTAGTTAGGGGCCCGATTGCCCGCTGCCAGAATCATAACTCTGAACACCAGAGTTTGGAGAAAAGAAAAAGAATTGTTTATTTACACAAAGTCCTGCCTCCCCCTCCCAGACCTGGCCAGTCTTAGGAAAGTCAGAAACACCGTTTCCCTACTTCCTAGGCACAGTTCAGCTTTACCAGCAGCTGCCAATCACTCAGTTCTGATTGGGGAGGTCCTTTCTGTGCTGTGGTGCCCTCCAGCTCTCAATGCAGGACCGCGTGGATTCTCAGCCTCCTTATAAACTGCCTTCTTCCTGCAAACCGCATGGATCTCCTCTCCTTCTCCAAGCAGCCTGGCAAGAGCCTCTTCTTAAAGCCGACTGGAGACCCCTGCTCCAAGCCAGATGGAGGGAGCCCACAAGAGCCAGATAGCGAGGGCGTGAGGGCCAGAGAGAGAGCCTGAGAGAGAGAGCCTCCTAGAGCCGGAGCCAGCCCCCAAAATGTCCGCAGCTCCTTCTCTCTTCCTCCCTTCCTCCTCTCTCCCCCTGCGTCCTCTCACGCAGTCGGTGTTGCAAAACCGTTCTGACCATTCACAGAACCCTACGTAGGCTCTGTCTGCTTCTTCCCTACCAGCCCACAGTCCAAGATCCCTCCCATCTTCCTGGGTCTTGGAAGTAAAGCGAATCTTTGCAACAATGTTTCCAGCCACTAGCTCCAGGCATGCAAGGGCATCCTGAAAGCTGCTTCCTGCTGCCTGTCTCCCAGCCGCAAACTCTGGGGTTTGTTTTTGGACTCCCCTGTTTCTGTAACATTATTGTAAGAAAACCAATTTATGAACTTAAAGAGGGTAGTACTGCCCAGTTGCTGGTACTTATTAAATATTGATCCTTCCCTCCTCTTCTGCTTAATGCAATGTCTAGTTTTCTTTCTCAGGCTTTGATTGGCTACTATTCACCTGGCAAAGCCTTCAAAACATCTCCCTTTCTTCAAATTCTAATATAAACATTTTTCCAGCCTCATGCTCAGGTATCTGCACCATTACCCTGCGTCTCTAGCAGACTACTGTATTCACTGTTCCTCAGACACGTCACCCATGTGTATTTGGATGCATTATCTCCTCTGCTTAGAACTTCTCTTCTCCATCTGATAATAACAAGGTAGGATCATGTAAGAGCAGCTAGGGAGATGTGCAATCATGTTGCAAGTTAGTGTAGAAAAATAGAGTCTGAGCCCTGCCATGCAGAAGGTCAAGTATCAGAATGGGATACTAATGGCTGTAGTTCCTAGAACTAAGAGATGTGATCATGGGAAAAGAGAGAATTCAAGTAAATACATGAGGCCATGTAATGGAGTCTGAGGTCAACATTCAGGCTCCTTAGTGGCCTCCGGTCTGACCTGTGTCAAGCTGCAGGAAGAGGCTCTTGGTGGATGAGCTCTGAGGCCACCGTGGGATACTGTGAGCCCCTCCTTCTCTCCTGTGCCTTCTCCTCTGGCCCCTCTTCAGAGAACAGAGTCCTCTTCAGGGACTTAAGAGAATGTAAGAAGCTACTATGTGCCTGGTATGATGACAGGCACTTTTCCATATCTCAGTCCATCTGATTGCTGAGTCAGGAGATCAGTAGGTAAAATTAATTTTAGTTCTGCTGCTGGCGTGTCCGAGCATTCTGCTAGGGACAGGCCTGGGGTAAAAATGCATTAAAGGCTGCCTTGAATGAGCACAACATATCATCTTACAATTCTGCCATGCTTCGGTTTACAGAGTACTTCCAATCACGCTGCCGTGTGTGTTACTCCAAACACGTGCTTACCTGTGGAGAAGCTTTCTGAGGATGGACAAAGAGCAAGGGAAAGGAATTCGTTCCTACTGCCAATGAACTCATAGAACTGTGAGAAACAAACTCAGAAAAGTGCAACACAATGCAACGTGCTCCAGAAGCTCAGCAGGGCAGAGGCAGGCTCTGTCAGGGGTAGCCAGGAGGGGACTTGGATGGTGCAGAGGCATCTGGCCTGTGACGAAGAGAAGAGAGGAGTGAGGAAAGGCCACCAGACAGAGAGAACAGCAGGCTGAGGTTATGCACCTGGGCGTCAATAAGATGTCCCTATTTTCTCTTATTTAACTTTTTAGAACTGTGTGAAGGAATTTCTGTTCCTTGCAACCAAGGTGTTTCCCGATTACACCAGCTGTCTAGGGTCCCCATTTCTTGGCAGTTACACATAATGGCCTGTGCTCACAGGATCCCTTAGTGAGACTGGTCCACTTGTTTAGCTCCTCCTCCTTGTCCCTTAACCTCTTATCCCATTTACAGAACCCATGGTCTCCATCCAACATCACTCTGGGCCTTCCTGTAGCCACATTACTCTCTGGCTTCTGAAAGGCCATGGTCCTGTGCCCCCTCCCTCCAGGGCCAGGCTCTGAACTCCCAAGGAGATAACTGATATCCAGCTAATCTGATTGGCAAGACCATACAAATCTTTTACTGAGGACTGAACAGCCTTCTTCTCTGGATAACACACATATATAATTATATAAACAAAAAGCAAAAAATAAAATGCACCCATAACCCCATTACCCAAATATAGCCATTGTTATCACTTTTAGGGTATATATCCCAGGCTCTATTTTATAGACATCTACACACGTTTTACTTAACAAAAATAGGACCACATTACACAAACTGCTTTGTAGCTTAATTATGTGAAAATGCTCTCTTCATTGCAAATCATAGAAATCAACTTCAAAATGGCTAAAGCAAAAAGGGAAAAGTTGGCATCAGATGGGATTCGAGGATGGTTTTCACATGCAGGTAGCCAGTGAGGGGGACACAGGGGCTGGCTTCCGCCTCCTTCCCACTCCCTTTCCTTGCTCTCTTGGGTTTTCCTTGCATCTCCCTGAACATCTGTTTCATCCTTCACTAATAACTAAATAGTTTCTTTATTTGTGTTTGTATTTCCTATTCCCAGCCTCATCCTGAATATTTCTTTTTTTTTTTTCTTAATTCAGTTTTTTTGTGCCCACCACCCAAAGTCACATCATGTTCTGTCACCATATATGTGGCCCTTTTACCCTTTACTAGTCTCCTACCCTCTTCCCTCCCATAGCCACCACCCTGTTCTCTGTGTCTATGAGTTTCAGTTTTATGTCCCACATGTGAGTGAAATCATATGGTTCTTAGCTTTTTCTGACTGACTGACTGATTTCACTTAGCATAATATTCTTAAGGTCCATCCATATTCGCAAATGACAGTATTTCATCTTTTCTTATGGCTGAGTAGTATTTCATAGTTTATATGTACCACATCTTCTTTATCCGGTCCTCTATCAAAGGACACTTTGGTTGGCTCCATGCCTTGGACACTATGGATAATGCTGCAATGAACACAGGGGTGCATATATCTTTGTGAATAAATGTTTTTGAGTTTTGGGGGAGGGTACCCAGAAGAGGGGTTACTGGTTCATATGATAACTCCAGTCTTAAGTTTTTGAGGAACCTACATACTGGTTTCCACAGCAGCTGTACCAGTTTACATTCCCACCAGCAGTGGATGAGGGTTTCATTTTCTCCACATCCTCTCCAACACTTGTCATTACTCATCTTGTTGATAACAGCCATTCTGACAGGTGTGAGGTGGTTTCTCATTGTAGTTTTGATTTGCATTTCCCTAATAGCTAGTGCAGTTGAGCATCTTTTCACATGTCTGCTAGTGATTTATGCTTATTTTTGGGAGAAGTGTCTGTTCAGGTCCTCTGCCCATGTTTTAATTGGATTATTTGTTTGTTTGGTGTTGAGCTGTATGAGTTCTTTATATATTTTGGATATTAACCCGTTGTGGGAGCTGCTGTTTGCAATACCATCTCCCATCTGGAGGGCTGTCCTTTTGTTGTGTTGTCAGTTCCTTCTGCTGTGCAGAAGCATTTCAGTTTGATATAGTCCGATTCATCTGTTTTTGCCTTTACTTCCCTTGCCTTTGGGGTCAAATTCATAAAATGTTCTCTACGGCCAAGATGCGTAAGTTAAGTACCTATGTTTTCTTCTATGTAACTTATCGTTTCAGGTCTTATATTTAGGTCTTTGATCCATTTTGAATTAATTTTTGTACATGGGGACAAACTGTAGTCTAGTTTTATTCTTTTGCGTGTGGCTTTCCAGTTTTCCCAGCACCATTTATTGAAGTAGCTTTCTTTTCTCCATTGCATGTTTTTGGCTGTTTTGTCAAAAATTATTTGCCCATATGCTTGTGGTTTTATTTCTTGGCTCTCAATTTGGTTCCATTGGTCTATGTATCTGTTTTCTGCCCATAACACGCTATTTTGATTATCATAGCTCTACAGTATAATTTGAAGTCAGGGAATGTGATACCACTAGCTTCTTTTCTCAGGATTGCTTTGGCTATTCAGGGTCTTTTGTGGCTCCATACAAAGCTGATTATTATTTTTTGTTCTATTTCTTTTAAAAATGGCATTGGGATTTTGTTGGGGATTGCATTAAATCTGTATGTTTCTTTGGATAATATGACCATTTTAATGATGTTAACTCTTCCAATCCATGAACACATAACATCTTTTCATTTCATTGTGTCTTTTTCAATCTCTTTTATTAATGCTTTGTAGTTTTCAGTATATAGGTCTGTAACATCATTTGTTAAATTTGTTCCTAGGTATTTTATTCTTTTTGTTGCAATTGCAAAATAATATTTTTTATTTCTTTATCTGAAATTTCATAATTAGTATATAGGAAAGCAGTAGATTTTTTACATTGATTTTGTATCCTGCAACTTCATTGTATTTGTTATTGTTTCTAGGTGGAGGAGGGCATAAGGAGGACAAATGGTAATGGAGAAAAATACAATTAAAAAGAAGATATCCGTAACACACACCCCACCCCCCCACACACAAAGCTTTGCCTTGTTTTCCCAATTCAAAACAACATTTCTTGGGTAGTTTTAAATAAATTCTACCATTTTTCTGTTTTAGAGTTCATTAACTTATAAAAATGTATTTATTCTTTTTTTCTAGATTTTCAGTCATTTTTCATCTTTCCTTAAAAAAAAAAACAAAAAACTCATGTGAACTTGTACCAGTTTTTGGATGATACTCCACCCTCCAGCCTCTCAGACTGAAGAGAAACACTGAAGCGGCAGGCAATGTGGAGACACACTGGTGCACGGACACTGAAGTGGCTCTTCCGGAAGGACAGAAAGAACCCTTCAGACTCTGACCACTCCTTATGGTTCCAGAGGGCCTAAGTTTAAACAAGAAATGTCTGTAGTAGTTATCACATGTCTACTCTTTGCCCAACATTGAACAAATCACTTTGATATATCCAAAAATGATCTATAGCTCCATTTTACCAATAAAACAGTACATGGGCAGAGAGCTCCCATGATTTACCACTTACACAGCCAGCAAGGGACAGAGCAAAAGGTGGGCTTATATTTATCTAACTCCAAATTTCATGCTTTTTCCACTATTACATGTTTCCCAAATAATTCAGAAAAAGAACCAATAAATCAATATAAGAAACACTTGCCTAGAGCAGGATTATCTGAGGAAGACAAAACTTTTTAAGGTTTTAATATTTTAAAATTCCGCACCATAGGGACAAGTATTTTATCTATATCTATACCCATCTCTAGGTATGTAGACAGATATCTCTAACCTATAATAACCATGTATGTTTCCATCATCTATCTCCGTTGATGTATTTGTCTCGATTATCTGAAGAGATGAGCTATGAGGATGCAGTAGAAGCAGCTGTTTTGGAAATATTGCCTTTTCTTTGTTCTGAATGCTATTTAAACATTGGCAGGGGGCCTCATTAAAGATGAATCGTTGAATTAGCAAGTAATGTTGTAGCTAGAAGAGGCAGCATGTGCTCCTGCGGTGAAAACAGATTTGCACAAAGGAGGGAAGGTTGGGGGGTGTGGGGACAGGAGGTGGACAGAGGCTGAAAAGACTGGAGACATAGCAAAGTCAAGTGTTTTACAATGTTCTCTAACCTGCCCACGGCCATGGGGAGACAGGAGAAGGCAGCAAGGGAGCTGGAAGAAGCTCTACCTTTTTGAACTCTTAATGTGAAAAGGGAACGCTCCACTCTGGAGTGATTATGGATATTAAAAAGCTTCAATTCCTTCACTTTATGGGGACTGAGTGTCTTGCAGCCTCAGATAATCTGAAGACTTGCTCAACAACACCCCATACCAACAACAAAAACAATGAATGATTCTAAGCTCACCCCTTTCCCTGCCCTCCTCCCCATATGCCTCCTCTATCTTGGAGGTGGCAAAGAAGTTCTAGCAGTTTTGGGTCTTTGAATGAATGTTAAATTCCCACATTGTTTTCTCACACTCTCCGTGACTTCACTTTGGTGAGAGGTTTCAGAATGAGACAGGAATGTCAGCAGGGACTCCGGTGGGATTGATGACCCGTCCGTAAGGTAAGCACGTTTCACAGTGCTCTGAGGTTCAGACTCATCCCCAAATAGCATCTCACAGGGTGTGTCGTTTCACCTAGACCTATTCTTTCACCTGAATTTTTGATGCTTCAGAATTTGGGGCAGGGGAGGGGAGGGAAGGGGAGAGTGTGAAACAGACAGAGGACAAAGAGAAAAGGAACTGACCATCACTGAGTCCATTATGTTTAAGTGACTGTGCAAGATGCAATGACACCTTTTATTTAATCCTGATGGAAACTCTGAAGGAGAAAGCTTTATTCCTATTTTATAGGTAAAAAACTGGGGCCTAGAGAAAATATTTTGCCCCAAAGCACAGGACTGATGAATTGCCCAGCCAGACCTCAAAGCCAGATCTGTCTGACTCCAAGCTTGTGCTTTTGATCTGGTGATTCTCATAGATACTCTTGAATACAGTTTAAGAGGAAGGATTTGTGTATATAAGTCAGTAGCCCAGACTAGGGACCCTCTTGTCTGAAACGAGCTACCTCCCACAGAAACCTGAAGAGCTGGTCTTGCACCTTTCTTTAATTCCTGTCATTCAGCTCCCCCGGCCACTGCCTAATGGGCAGAATATTAGAACAGTCAAAACCCAAACAGCCAGTGCCCCAGGGCAGGGACAATCAGAATTGCCCTGCTTGCAAAGGTCAAGCTTCCTGATATACTGATCTTGTGGGTCCCAGACCTTTAGCTGGTACCAGGCCCTGACATATGCCCTCTCCCTTACAACCAGGCAGCCCTCTTGGATTTCTTTTCCAGAAGCCTGTGCAGTCGAAGTGCAGACAGGGCATCTGCAAAGGACCGACTGGGCAATCTACACCAACACTTTGAGGGGAGAGGATGCTGGTCAGGGCCCCAGAATCACCGATCACACTGTCTACCACACCTCTCGTCTAGCCACGGGATTGAAATGAGAAGGTTTTGGTAATATCCAGGTTCTTTTCTCCCCGGAAAAATACAGCTGTTATGTGAATCCCAGCTTAGGTGTTGATCCAGGCTCTTGGCTCACCAGAATTGAACTGGGATTACTGAAGTGGCTGAAAGCAGAGATACCAACCACAAGACAAATTCTGACTTTTCACAAGCATACTCAGAGAAGGTCTTCCTCATCACTCTCCTTTGAGGTTCTAGCTTATGCCCTCATCAGTATCCCAACATTCTTCTCATAACAGCAGGAGATTTGGAGTATCCAGAGCTGGTCACATGCGAGGTGCAAGCCCATGGTTGCCACTGGAAAGGACCTCAGACACCGGTGAGTTCTTTCCCTGAGTCTGCCAGTACAGCCCCTCCAACTTAGCAGTGACTGAGACCTTATGGCCCTTTAATCACACCGGCACCCCATCTGGATCTAACCAAAAGCCAGTGACCACAGCTAACTAGCCTGCCAATTGTTCAGCAGAAATGCCTGGAATGCTTCTATGTATTAAAAACCTGAACCCTCCAGTGGCTGCATCCCACCCATCATGTCACAGTCCTGGACTTCAGCTTTGTGGTTTCTTTTTGGTTTTTTTCTGTCGTTAACATCGGCCTGTCCTCCAGGTCCCCCTCTTCTGGTCACCCAGCATAACTGCTCCTTTCTTTGGGGTCCAGGTGCAAACCAGCCTGGAGTCGACCTCCCCCAGATTCTGTTTTCCTGAGAAGTTAACAAAGGGCCCTCTGGGAACTTCATTTCTTCATTGTTGGTTGTGAGGTCCTCACTAAAAAGGCATCTTATGAAGGCTTTGCAAGGCACTCCCTAATCTGAGCCACATGCCCCTTCTGGCTCAGCGGTCATTGTCACCTGAATTATTAATGTGAATGGCATAATACACCCCTGACCAAACAGTCATTAGATTAAGGTGATTTTTAGCTCTTCAATCATTATTAGTTGTGTTTCCTTTCCCAAGTTCACGTGTTTGTGTCTCAGTTTTTTCACCTTTCAAATGGGAGGACACTATATAGTCCACAGAGGGTGAGTCTCAAAACACAAACATACAAAAATGCATTTAACTCAGCACCTGGCACACAGTAGGGAATGAGTCAGGCAGAGGGTGCATCCCTCAGCCTTAAGCAGAAATCGGCTGTCATCCCTACTGACCAATGGATCCCCTGAATGGGTTCCTAGCCCAACAGACATCCTGCACATTGTCAAGTCAGAATGTCAGCACAACCTGCAAACAACCAAAGCAGCATGTCTTAAAGGTCAATCTACATACTTAGGAACTTAGCTATGGTCATAAAGGAGAGATAGGTAGCCACTGTCACAGCTGCTGTGGTTAGTGTAGAGATGCTAAAATCAGAGTGGTGTCCTTTTGAAAGCAAGGACAGTATTATTCTTCTACTTTGACTTCTCTACCTGAAAACCTTAAGCCTCACTGTTGAGTTATGTACTGCTATAAATCTTCTCAGTGATTCATCCAATGCTTATCTTTCATTATTTTTATAATGCAACTAAGTCATTTCCTGTACACAGGGAAAAGGGAGAAGGAAGAAGAAAGGGTCAAGGGCCCACAAACAATACCCATATATTTATCTCCTCTCTTTCAAGATTTAATATGCATAACTTTATAGCCAATACTAAGCAAAGATGTTTTTCTCCTTAATCAGGGAGAAAGGGAGAGGACAGTTTATGATTTAAATGAAAAGTCTTTCCCAATGACCAAAAGCAGCAAAGACCTTGCTCCAGATACTCTGCTTTCTTTTGTTGTTGTTTATTTGTTTGTTTTTCGCTCTGATAAAGAACGTGTGTCTCATAAACTGACGTTGCATGACATGTCTAAAAGACAGGCCTTACATTCAGAAGGTTTTGTTTTATACTGTTCGATACTTCTGCCTTCCCTGTACTTTCTCAGGTTGGGTCATACAAAAAATTGTACCCCAAAAAAATGTACTAGAAACTATTGATTTCTGTTGTGCTAAAGCCCCTGACATTCTGGCGCGATGAAGATATTGCTCTGGACCCTGTGAGCCTTCTCATACTTCTCTTCTGCTTATGAGGGTCTCTGAGGATGGTATTAAAGATATTGTAGTTCCCACTTTCTGACTGTGGGATATCAGCAGGGGCTCTCCTGTGTAAAGAATAATTATCAGCACTGCTGTTACCTCCAGTAAGTGTGTAATTACACGCTCGGCTTTGTGAGCTCTAGGCTGTGCAATTTTAAATTATACAATAATGTCAGATTCTCTCTCGCTCTCTGTCTCTAGCTCTCTCTCACTTTCTCTCTCTTTTTTTTAATTTGAAAGGGGAGGTGGTAATTTTTTTGTTTGTTTTAAGAGACAGAAGAGGAGTATGAGAGAGACATCCCCACACACCAGCAGAATGGACAGCGTGGTAATCAGGGAAGGTCAAATGCGGCCTCTTCATGCCAGGGTTTCGGCCTAAGCGGATGCCTCTTTAAAAATCAGGATGGATTTGGCAGGGAGGAAATGGGGTGAAAAGAGGGGTAAAAGATGGTCAAAAAGCAGGGGGGTTGACCAGTGAGGGGACAAGGAGAAGGAGGGACAATAGGGGATGTATTTCAGCATCCCAGCACTATCTTCCAGAAAACAAGTTTAGGGGAGCACCACTGACCCCCCACCCCAGCCAGAAATTCAAGTAGCTGGAATTTCTCAGTATGAGAAGTTAGCCTGAGACACACCAACCACCTGTGGTGTGAAGGGCAGGCCCGCCCTGTGTGGGGGGATCCAGAGTCCCAGCACCTGACCCCCTGGCTGGCCGCTCAGCCAGCACCCAGGGTGCTTCTCCAACCTGGGCCTGTGCATCCCCGGGGGCGGGGGGGGGGGGGGCGGGGGCGGCGTTGTCCTCAACCCCAAGATGCTTGGCGCCCTGGGATTCCCTGCCCACTGTGCAGCTACTGCTCAGTCTCCTCTCCCTCTCCCTCTCCAGTCCTGGAGCTGCAGATGCTAGAGGATTCGGGGGTCAAGGGGAAGTGACCTCGGTGTCAGTCCCAAGCTCAGAGCCATCACAGAACCCACTTGTCTAGACCCTGGCTGGCAGACATCTGTTTTATCATGGACCCCATCATTCAGGTATTCATTTATTAACTGACCCTTCCATCACTGCACCTTCTGCACCAGGAAGAGGCTCACATCCTGCCTCACCACCATACTGCCCTTCACTAGGGTTTCACTCATGGGGAGTCCCTACTTCTGCTGATCTCCCGGTCAGTCCCCCTCCACCACGCAGGCCCCCCCAACCTCTGCAGCTGCCATTCCTTTGTATCATCTAAGCGTGTTGAATATGCTGGGTACTCAATAAATATTTGGTTGAGAACCTGCAACCTTACTTACCTCACAGACCAGGAAAGCAAGGTAGGAGAAGAAAGGGACTTTGCCCAAGGTCATAGAGCTGTTTAGTGACAGATCTGCCAGAAGCCAGTTCTGACCACCTTTCATGACCTTATTCCCATTTCGTCATGCTGCTGCTGCTAAGAACACTAGAGTTAGAAAGCATCAAGGCCCTGGCCGGGTACCTCAGTTGGTTAGAGTATTGTCCTGATATGCCAGGGTTGCAGGTTTGATCTCTGGTCAGGGCACATACAAGAAGCAACCAATGAATGCATAAATATGTGGAACAGCAAATCAGTGTTTTTCTCTCTCTCTAAAATCAATCAATAAAAAAAATTTTTTTTAAAGCAAGCGTCAATAATTTCAGGCAACTAAAAGAGTTGAACTAATATAGGAGATATTGTATACCTCATAATATGAACAATAATGCCTAACACTTATTGGACAGTTACATGCTTCATTTGATCCTCCCACTAATCCTTGGAGGGTATCCCCATGCAGATGAAGAAACTGACACACAGAAAAGTAACTTGCACTAGCTTCTGGGTAGAAGCAGGATTTGAACTCAAATCTGCCTGACTCCAAAGTTTACATGTTTAACCCCTATGCTTAGGGCTTCCCATAAGATACATTGATAAAGGTGCTTAAGAATGAGTCCATTGCCTTTGGCGGGCATTCGTCTTTTTGTCTGTCCTGTTCTCTTCCATCCCACAAAACAGAGTTTACTGTTTCTCTCCCACACAGTCCCAGATTGATATTTGGTTGGGAGCAGTTCAAGGGCAAGGCCATTAAATCATCTCAAAATGACAAGGGATCAGTCAACAGGCTTAACAAAAGCTAAGCTTCCCTCTCCGAAGGCACAGCCTGCCACCAGCCTCAAACAGACTTGCTGCTCACAGACCATCTATAAAGCTTCTTCAACCCCAACGGAGACAAGTTCTCCAGGAGACTGCCAACCCAAACAGATCAAGTCAGATTGAGTTTCTGACTTTAATAATCACATTCTGTGGTTCTTCTTGTCCCCACAGTTCCTGTGGAATATGTGCTAAAGGTAAGCAAGCAGAGCAGGGCAGATCATTTTAAGACAGTAAACAACAATTTCTTGGATGTAAATAGATGTTTTTGTTTGTTCTGTTTTCACATCAATTATCCCAGTAGATGTTTCATCAACCCTGTGTAGAGAAGGCAGCTATTTCTATTCACATCTGCTCCCACCCACCACCATCTCTGCAGAGAAAAGAGACAAAAAGAGATTTAGTTATTTGGTCAAAATCCACAAAAGGAATGGAAGCCTGATCCCAGAGCCATGGGAAGTGCTGAATATCATGTGGCTCCTGGGGAGTCATCAGCCTCTACCTGTATCTACTGGTCCACAGTCCTCCAGGCCGTGCCACATCCATCACATCCCATTACATGAAAAGGACTCCCTTCCACTAGGATGGCTACTGTCAAAATAATAATAATAATAATAACAGGAAATAAAGTGTTGGTGAGGATGTGGAAAATTGGAGCACTTGTGCACTGTTTGTTGGTGGGAATGTAAAATGGTGTGGCCACTGTGGAAAATATTATGCTGTGCCTCAAAAAAATTAAAAACAGAACTACAATATGATCCAACAATTCCACTCGTGGGTATGTACCCCAAAGGATTGAAGAGAATCTCGAGGAGATACTTGTACATTTTTGTTCATAGCAGCATTATTCACAATAGTTAAAATATGGAAGCCACCCAAGTGTTCCTGGAGAGATGAATGGATACACAAAATGTAGTCTCTGCACACGATGGGATGTTATGCAGCTTTTAAAGGGAAGAAAGTGTTCACACCTACTGCAATGGGGGTGACTCTTGAGGACATTGTGGTAAGTGAAAGAAGCCAGACACAAAAGGACAAATCCTTTGTCATTCCACTTGGACATGGCATCTAAGCAGTCAAATTCATAGAGACAGAGAGTAGAGGATGATTGCCAGGGCTGTGCAAGTGCCGAGTTAGTGTTCACTGGGACAGAGTTCCCATTTTGGAAAGATCTCTGAAGACGGATGGTGGTGGCAGCTGCGTGACAACACGGGTGCCTTTAACACTTCCAAACTGTACACTTCGGCATGGTTAAGATGGTAAATTTTATATGTCATTTTACTACAGTTAAAAATAATAAAACAAAGGTAAATTAAATTTTTTAAATTTAATAAATAAATGAGTGGAAAAGGACTAAAAAGTTTGGGGAGCTTGAATGACCCTCCACAGAATGTCGTTCAGCGTAGAGTCGAGCCTCACAATCCAAGACCAAACTTTCTTCCATGTGCCTCTTCACTGCAATGCAGACTTCCTGTAACCTTACACCAGGGTGAGTTTGTTTCCTTTTTATTTCTTCTACACTGATCTACAACTCTGACCTTCCATGATAACTTCTCTCCTGCACATGGAGTTCAAGAAGTCCCCTTCACAGTTGCTTCATGGAATATGACTCAGACTAATGTTCAGATCAGCCCTGGCTGGTTTGGCTCAGTGGATTGAGCGTCGGCCTGCGAGCTAAGTGTCGCTGGTTCGATCTTCCAGTCAGGGCACATCAGAGAAGGAAAACTCTGACTCCAAAAAACCTCCGCTGCCTTGCGGCATACCTCTTCAGGGGAAAGGCTAAGGGAGTAAACCCCGACAGAAAATCCGGAGCCGGAGTCCCTAAGGCGGTTTGACGTTGTAGTCAACACCAGCAACTCCTGCGGCGCACCTGAAGCCAAGCTGTATTGACTCCGTCTTTCCCTTGGACCCTTCAGCTGCGAAGAGAGGGGGGGTCTGCTGCATGGGCAACAGCAGACCCTCCATATCACCCTGCCCAGGCTCTGTAGCTTCAGCTTCACTGGAGAGGACACTCCAGCGTCATCACAAGATGTCGATTCAACACGGGAGGAGACAGATACCGTGTCACTCCCGAGTTGGACTGCACAGCCATTCTCGGCGGTGCAGATAGACTCTTAAGAAGCTACACCATCGTCTCTCGAGACGGACGGCTGCCGACGATGACGAATGTTCAGATCATGTCTCCTGAAACTGAATCATCAGATCAATACACATCTATGAAGAGCAGTGCTGGGGACTTTGAAGTTACATCAAAAGGACAGTTCCTACCTTCAAGGAGGTTACAGACTAGCTGAATAGACAAGACCTTAAGTAATTAGGATTTATAGAAAAAATTCAAGAGAGCAGTCAAGGTCACAGTGGCACTCAGCTGGACCTTGGGGAATATACTAGTGCTGACCAGCAGAGACTGGAATCTGCCCGCATGAGAGAGACCTTTGGGAATCAAGTCTTCACCCAGTTAAATACATAATTATCAACCTGCTAAGTGGGATAAGAGAAAACTACAGGGAGTCCTAAGACTATGTAGCAAGAGATCTCATCTGACTGGGTGGTCAGGGAGGGCTTCCTGAAGGAAGAATCACTTTTCAGCTGAGACCCAAAGAAGTAGGAGTTAAATTGGCTCTGTGAAGAGCTGGAGAGGCTGGAGATAACAGGGGCTACACAATGTCAGAGAAAGGGAGATCATATAGCCTGGCGGTCCTGGAAGTCTGAGATGAGATTCAAGGCAGACCTTGGAGGACAGGCAGATGGAGAAGGGGAAGGCAGTTCTTGATGGGAGCATTGTGCCACTGGAGGACAAAGGCAGTAAAGCACAAGTCCTGCTAAATCCTAATGTGAGAAATGCTCACAATAAAAAACTGGGAGACAGGACTTCAGCAGTAGCCAAGGCTTTATTCACAGCTCTGCAGAGCTGGGTGCACGACAAAGATATGCACATCCAAATAGACCAAAGAAGCTGGTTTTATACTAACGCGAGCAGCCTCTCCACACACACACACACACACACACACACACACACTCACTTCCCCTTCCTCTGCAATTAACTAAATTAACTGAGGGTAATAATTTCCTAAATTGTTTGCTGAGCTGTCTAGTTACATTTTCCCATTTCCTGGTGTTTGGTGCTGAATATCTTTCCCCTTTGATCCCAGATGCATTTGCGCTGAGCTGCGGAAATATCACTTCCTGACTTGTAGGTATGCTAATACTGTTGACTCTGACTCAGAGAACCCCCTACTTCAAGATTTAATTACATTTGTTCTTTGCTGTTAATTATTTTCTACTCTGGTTTGAGAGTCACCAGTTTCTTTGTACTTACACTAATGGTTTACCAAGTTCCCGTGACAACTGGACTAGTTCTATATCTTAACAGCAGCAAGCAAAGGGGTCCTGTTAATCTCAGTCTCCCACCCCATCTAATGCCTAATGCTCTTGATAGATATATATATATATCCCAGAGAAACCTCAACCTTTTTCATATAATATTTTTTATTGTGTTTTTTCCATTACCGTTTATCCTCCCTATACCCTCTGCCACCTCCACCCATCATCCCTTTCCCCCCCGGCAATTACCATAGTGTTGTCTGTGTCCATGAGTTCTTTCTCTCTTTTTTCTTTTTTGCTCAATCCAGCCACCCTCTCCAAACCCCCAAAGTGGTCAGCCTCCTCTCTACCTATGAGTCTGTCTCTGTCTTGCTTGTTAGGTCAATTTGTTCATTAGATTCCACATATGAGTAAAATCATATGATACCTATCTTTCTCTGACTGGCTTATTTCACTTAGCATAATGTTCTCCAGGTCCATCCATGCTGTCACAAATAGTAAGATTTTCTTTTTTCTAAGGCTGAGTAGTATTTCATTGTGTAAATGTCCCATAGATGTTTTATCCACTCATCTACTGATGGACACTTGAGCTACTTACATAGCTTGGTGATTGTAAATAACACTACAATGAACATAAAGGTGGATATATTCTTTCAAATTAGTGTTTCAGGTTTTTCTGGATATACTGTATTCCCAGAAGTGGAAGTTCCATTTTTAATGTTTTGAGGAAACTCCATACTGCTTTCCACAGCGGCTGCACCAGTCTGCACTCCCAGCAGCAGTGTACAAGGGCTCCTTTTCTCCACATCCTCAACAGCATTCACTGTTTCTTGATTTATTGATGCTACTCATTCTGGCAAGTGTGAAGTGTTATCTTGTTATGGTTTTAATTTGCCTCTCACTAATGATTAGTGATGTTGAGCATCTTTTCATATGTCTACTGGCCATCTATATGTCTTCTTTAGAGAAGTATCTATTCAGGTCCTTTCCTGTTTTTCAACTGGATTGTTTGGATTTTTGGTGTTGAGTTTTAAATGATTTTTGCAAATTTTAGATATTAACCCCTTATCAGATGTATTGGTGAATATGATCCCCTTCAAGTTAGACACCTTGGGACCTCACACAATTCTCCCATTGTCTCTTCCATTGTTCAAAACACTGCAAAATACTTTGTTGGAATCGCCATCAGCTGTCCCATTGTATTTTCCTGATACTCGTCAATGGTCTAAAATCTCTTCCCTTTCAAACGTGATTTTAGTTTTGGGAAAAGCCAGAAGCTGCTGTGAGCCAAATATGGGCTGTAGGGGGGCTGAGTCACCTGAAAATTTGATGTTTTGCAAAAAACTCTGCATGGAATATGATGCATGAATGAGTGCATTGTTGTAATAAAGCTGCCAATCACAAGTTGCCCACAGCTTCATCTCAACCAATGAAGAACATTGAGGTAGTACTCCTTATTAATTGTTTGGTAGGGAGGGGCTTATTCATAATGGACAACATCTTCCCAATCAAAAAACACAGTTAACATGGTCTTGATCTTGCTGCACTTGGCCACACCTTCTCCAGGCTTGGAGAACCAAGCAACTTTCATTGAGACAACTGGGCCTTCGTTTCCAGATCATAGCTGTAGACCCATGATTCATCTCTGGTTATGACCTTCTTGAGGAAATCTGGTTCATTGGTAGCAGTTTGAATCAAGTCATTAGCAACTGCAGCACAATGTTCCTTCTGCTCTGGTAGCAGAAGCCACAGAATGAATTTTTCCATGATACATTTTGTGCCAAGATCCTGTATCAAAATCTCAGACACAGTAGTTTTTGGAATCCCCAGATCAGCTTCTAGTTCTGTCGCTGTCAGTCACTGATCTTTGTTGATTGTAACCTGTACACGTTTGACATTCTCAGCTCTTCTGCTAGTTGCAGGCCTTGTAGAATGTGGATTACTTTCAACAGATTCTCAACCATCTTTGAAGAATTTGTGCCACACTTTTATTTGCACTGCATTCATTGCATCATCCCTAAAAGCCTTCTGAACCATCCAAATAGTTTTGGTGGAGGAATCTTCACTTAGCACAAAATTTGATGCAGATTCATTGTTCTACTCACTCAGTAATTTTGAATGCAATGGCTACACAGTACACGTGCTCACTCAACAGTATCTACTGCTCCCACTGACTAGTACAGTGAAGTCATCATTGTTCATGCATTCAGATTCCAGTCTACTTTCCTTGGCTGCCAGGTTACATCGATATTGCTCAAATCATTCTTGTTATACTAACAATAGTTGGACTTTTTCTGTACAGACCTTGTATGTACTTCCACTCAGTAGTTTGCCTTTTATGGTTTTTGTTGCTCCATGAAAATTTTTAGTTTGATGTAGTTAGTCTCACTTTTTTTTTCTTTTGTTTTCCTTTCCTGAGGGGATACATAAGAAAAAAATATTGCTACAAGAAATGTCTGGTATTTTACTGCCTGTGTTTTCTTCTAGGATTTTTATGGTTTTGGGTCTAACATTTAAGTCTTTAATCCATCTTGAGTTTATTCTTGTGCTTGGCATAAAAAGGTGGTCTAGTTTCTTTCTTTCTTTCTTTTCTTTTTTCTTTTGTCCAATTTCCTCAATACTGTCTATCAAATAAACTATCTTTAGCCCAGTGTATGTTTTTACATCCCTTGTCAAATATTAATTGACTAGAAAGGCATGGGCTTATTTCTGGGCTCTCAATTCTGTTCCATTGATCAATGTGTATTTTTATGTCAGCACCAGACTGTTTTAATTACCATAGCCTTGTAGTATAATTTGATATCAGGTAGTGCGATTCCTCCAACTTTGTTCTTTTTTCTCACAATTGCTGTTGCTATTCGGGGTCTTCTGGAGTTCCTTTTTTTTTTTTTTAATATTTGGTCTAGTTCTGTGAAATACACCACTGGTTTCTTGATAGGAATTGTGTTGAATCTGTAGATTCGAGCAACCTCAAATTTTATCAAGGTGGTAATGTTACAGAACCCCCGGGCTGCTCCAATTGAAACCAAACCCACGGGCTCTTTAGTTAGGGGTCCGATTGCCCGCCGCCAAAATTACAACTCTGAACATTATATTTGAGTGAAAAGAAAAATTGTTTATTTAACAGTTACACATATCCTTGCCTCCCCTCTACCAAACCTAACCAGTTTTAGGGTGGTCAGAAACACCGTTTCCCTACTTCCTAGGCACAGTTCAGCTTTACCAGCAGCTGCCAATCACTCAATCTTATTGGGGAGGTCCTTTCTGTGCTGTGGTGCCCTCCAGCTCTCAATGCAGAACCACCTGGATTCTCAGCCTCCTTGCGAACTGTCTTCTTTTTATAAACCGCGTGGATCTCCTCTCCTTCTCCAGAGCACCTCTGCGAACACTCACCAGCGAGGGAGACAGCCCCAGAGCGTGCCCCCCCTAAAGTGTTCGCAGCTGCCTATATATCTCTGACTGCGTCCTCTGACGCAGTGGGTGTTGCCAATAGTTCTGACCATTGGCAGAACCCCACGTAGGCTCTGTGTGCTTTCCATACCATCACCTGGTTCAAGACTCCTCCCATCCACCTGAGGCTTTGGATGCATTAAAACAATTTACATAATGAAAGACACCGGCCATCAGCCTCAGGCATGTGGAGGCATTCTGAAAGCTGCTTCCTTCTCCCCATCCCCCAGCCACAAACTCCAGGGATTTTTGGACTCCTCTGTTTCTGTAACAGTAACAAACTGAATACCCAGGGAAGCTATTTATTTGGACAGAACAAGAAGAGTAAGGGCCCAGGGGCTATCAAAGGAGGGATATGTTATCATACAAACAGAGAATATGTGACCAATCTAACCTTAGCCAGGAAAAGCATGACCACAGGGAATGAGGGAGCAACAGGACCTAGAGTTGCAGGCACGCCGCACAGGACAGAGTGGTCCCCTCACACAGGAGGTTCTGGGCTGGACTCCAGTCCCAAGAGAGGAGGAAGTTAGCAAAGGAAGGAGTTGCTGGAGCAGGAAGGAGTTCAAGGCTTTCCTGGTCACAGCAAGCCTCCCAAGGATGTGCATATGTTAATGTGTATGCCCAAATATGCAAATATGCTCTTGATAAGTGCTTGTGATAACAGTAAAGATCCAAGTGCAGATGTGTAGATGCCCATCAAGTTATCCTAAATAGCTCATTTAGTTATTAAACTTGCAACCTTTTAGAACAGAAGGACCTTAGAGATTATCTGCCATATCCCCTCTTCTTACAAATGAGGAACCAGAGATCCAGAGACATTAGGTCACTTGACGACGTCACATAGCTAATTAGCCACAGAGCTAGGATGGAACACAGGTATCTTGACTCGTAATCCATTTCTCCTTCCACACACTTCTCATTTTTAACTTTGATGAGTTGGTTTTAAAGTAGGAAAGAAGCAATCTACAACCAGTCCTGTGATGAGCAGTGGATTTTCTCCTCTCAGCTGCCATGGACTTTGATTCTGAGACAAGTTCACTTTTTGTCTGTGGTCATTCTTTTTCTTTTTATGAAATTGGGTAAAGAATTTGTTCCAGTTGTTAATAGGATTGCTTTTAAATATCAGTATAGGCTGTTTCTCCATCTACGTCCACACGCATTAAAGTTTTCATGTTTCCATGACTTTAGGAAGATGAACTATAGACGTTTACATGAGCACCCGCTCATTCCCCTTGTGCATTCCTGGGTGAAGGCCCAGCTGTGGAGAGATGGTTTCCTGGAGATTTTGTTGATCCACAGCCACGAGATCTGTTTTTGGGTCCCAGCTTTGTCACTTACCAACTAAGTGAATTTGAGTAACTGACTTAGTCCCTCAGAACCTCAGTTTCCCTCACTGATAAGTGACAGTAGGACTCACTGCCATGCCCAGTTTGTGGGATCCTCAAAAACAAATATTTGGCCACACACCCTCTGCTTTTGGAGCATCCCATTGTCTGGGTGTCTATGGAACACAGTCTGGGAAACTCTACCTTAGGAGAAATGGGTGACACAAGGGCACCAGACACAACAGCCTGCCATCTGGCCCCTGACACACAAATAGGTCCCAGCCTTGGCTTCATTCCTATTCTGCCAGGACAGATCAGGGAAGCCTCTTTAGGAGTGAATTTCAGCAGAAATAGATCTGTGAGTTAGGTCACCTCTAGATAGATTTATGTGGTGGGCCTCTTAAAATATATTACACCACAATCCAGGATAAACTGAGGCACACTACAAAAGATTATTAAAGCCCTCAGTTAATTGCCCAATAGGATCAGTATCTCCTAGTCCCCAATTAAATGCCTGTCGTGGCGGCTGTCCCCCTAACCTCTTCTCCAGAAACAGGCAACATAGTTGGGTTTGAAGAGCTGGGATCCCTTGTATTCTGGTACAGTGAACTAGAACGACTGTGAACTAAAAGGCTCCCCTAGGGGCTGACTGGAGACAGACCTCGGAGAAGTGCTCCCTGTCCCCTTCCCACCAGGCTGGCCATTTACAGAAGGGTGTTCTCTGGAGCACTCGTTCCATGACGTTTTGCTGGAAAAATGTTCTGGTGATCAAATTATGTTTGGGAAAATAATTTGATTCCATTTAAATTTTCATTTATTCAATAAATATTATCAGTCTCTTGCTTGATGTGAGGACCTAGTCTATGTACTTTGCCACAGAGATTATGACCAAGGTCTGCAGGGAACTCATATGAAAGCCTTCAAGGCAGCATCTACAAGGGTCTGCGAAATCCACCATGACTTTGTAGTCTGGCATTTCTTCAAATTATTTGAGTGCATCACCTTTTTTACTTAACATTCTATCAACACATATGGAGAAAAACTATCTAGACCTCATCAATGGTGTCACTCGGCTTTCTGAAGGGCATTTTGTCAACAGAAGTTGCCCCTAGACCTAAGTTGCTGCATCTGCATGATGGAGGAAGAGAGAAGGGAGAGAGACATGGGTGAGGGGAGTGATCAAAGGAAGAGAAATACCCCTGTGGAACCCACTTCTAACCTCATTAGTCCTGTGAGCCAGCCAGTGGCCTCACGGCCCCTTCCCTTCCTGTGGACTGTCTCCAGGGTTCCCCGGAATCCCATTTCTTGCTACCAGCAAACTCCTCTCCTCTGTTCAGAGCCCCCTCTCTCTCTTGTCTGGCCCTGCCCTTTGAACCTGCTCTCAGCCTTCTTGCTGGGACCTGATGCTGTGGACCTCTCTGGGGACCCCTTTCCTGGAGGCAGAATCCATTTCCTCCATCTGATACCTGGTAGGTGTGAACAAGTCATATCTCCCCACTCTCAGCACCCCTGGGGCCCCACTGGTATTCGAGGCAAGCCTGGCGTGGTCCCAGCCCACTAAGGCATTCTGTTGTCTGACCGTGTTGTTTGGTCAATTTTTGCATAGTTACAAATTCAAACTCACTTTCCCCTAACTCGGGTCCTGCCTGGATTTCTGCAGAAGCTCTCAAACACAGGCCTGCAGCGCACCTCCCCGGGCTACTTATGCTCACCTTCAATCACTCCACAGTGGCTGTGGACAGGGAACAACTGGCAAGAGATCCCGTTATTTTGTCCCCAATCACTTCCCTTGTCTGTGCACAGCCAAGAAGCTGTCATTTGAACCCAGGACTCCATACACCCTGGGCTCAGGAGTCCCCTGCAGCCTTCTAGTCCTTCACCAAAGGCCTTCCTGTTCTTGGGCCAGAGAGTCACTTTTCTCTGGAGGTTCACAAAGCCCAGGTGACTCTCCAGGGTTCATACTTGGAAGAGGCGGGTAGACCCTCTCTTCCAACCCACTTTATGATGTCCCACAGCAAGATAAGACATTTTTACATGTATGCCCCTCTTGTCACAGCAATCCTGCAAAGCGAGTATTGTTAACATTGCTGTACAGACAAGGAAACTGAAAATATAGCATGTTCAAGGGCATACAGCGGGTTAGTGTGGCACTGACTCCAGGTGTTGTACTGCTTCCATCATGCTGAGCTGGAGGCAGGGTCACAGGGCCTCACTGCTGAGGTTCCCATGTGCCAAACACACCCTAGATACAGAACACCATGCCCACGCATGCTCCCATTGCTAAGCCAGCTCTAAGCAGAGGGTGCGTCTGTCTGCTGATCATGAGAGACTGTTGAGCAGGCAGAATGACCTCCCAGGAGAACCCTAGGGCAGTCCCATGGAATCGTGCATTTGAAGTGGGCTTTGAAAAAGCTCCCAGAAACACTGCACAGGAACAAATCAGTAAATGGGAAAGAAAGAAACAACCCAAGTGGGATTTCCAAATTCACATGTCTGCCCTTAGGTGTCTCCTGGGGGAGAGGGCAGAGAAACCAGGACAGATTTGGGGAAAGGTTGGTCTAATGCCTTTTATGTGCTCACTAGGGAAGTGATCTAGTCCTGAGTCGGTGGAGAGATGCCCCTGCTAACTGCCCAAAGAAGGGCCTGTTCACCTCTGTGATGCCCCAGCACATGTCAGTTCTGAGAGGAAATTCAAGGGGAGGATGGCTGTGCAAGCCCAGCAGGTTAGTGCCCCATGGTGGAGGAAATCAATCATTTGTCTCTGTTCATGTATACAAAGGTTTGCAAATAATTGTTCCTGTACATCAGAGAAAATGCAAAATGTCGCCACCGTTCTCACTCTAACAGGCTTTTGAGAGGGCAGAACAGATGAAGTAAAGGTTAACAACAAGAGGAAAGCTAATAGCTTTGCCATGGGACACTGTTGGAAAGGTGAACGTCTCCCTTCCTTCCAGATGGGGAAACACTTGAGACCTACATAGTCTTAAAATACCTCTTTCCCCCAAACCATTAGCAGCCTTTCTTTAGTTCTCCAACACTGAATATAACTTATTTTTTAGTGTAACTTCTTTATTTCTAAATAACCAAAACCAAGAGCAAGGGTTTTCATCTATGGCCATGAAACATAAAGACATAAAGCTGGTGGTTTAGACCCACTTTCGACACAGATTTGTAGAGGGACTTTGAGTGCATCATTTCCTGCCTCTGAACGTAGGCGTCTCATCTACAGATGTGGAGGACTGGTTGTACCCCTGTAGAGGTCGTAAGCAGGATTGCTCTGAGGCTCAGAGACAAAGTAGTAAGAGCTGGTGTCGTTATAAAGCCCCAACTCTGAGCTCAGAGCAGGCATCCATCTTCTCAGTGAATCTGTGCAAAAGAGCTACCAGAGGTGGGTATTACCCCTATTTTGAAGAGGGAAACTAAGGCTTGGAGAAGGAAACTGAGGCATGCAAAGTTGCTTTGACAGGTATAGGGAGCTGTAATTAAATATTGAAGACATTGTTATCATTGTTATCATCATCATCATCATCACCATCATCATCATCACCACTATAACACGGTCAACTACAGACCGGTCTGAAAATTAGGAATTAAATATAGAATAAGACATAATTTTGAAACATAAATGAAACCAGTCTGGAGAGCCAATGAAACACACAGTCTTGGGGGAAACGTTGCAGCGGTGAGAGAGGTTTCCTGCACTCATTCTTTTATACTTGGTACCAGGCACAATCATGAACACAAAAGGCCCCGCGTCCATTCTTGAGATGGACACAGATAATGAAATAAACACATTAGTGAAAATCAGAATGGTCAATGGTGATAAAAGGTAAGGAGAAAACAGCAGAAAAGGAGAGAAAGGAGATGCAAGCTCAATAAGTGGTTAGGATAGGTCTCACCAAGAAGGTTTCATGCTCTGGCCTTGAAGCAAAGGAGGGGCGATCTGTGCTGATATTAGGGGACAGCCTTCTGGAGCGTGCTGCCGGCAAAGGATGAAGACCCAGCTCCTCCCACTCACCTCACGCCCTGGGACACTCCCCAGGTGAGATCGGTTCTGAAGATGCTGAGTGCAGAAGTGGGAAGGAACACAGTTTATCCACTAATAAGCCTGGGCCATCCCTGGAAACTTGTTTTTTTTTCCTTGCCCTAGCATTTTTATTTACTTATTTTAGCATTTTTAATGCAGATATCAACCCACTGTGTTTCACAGAGAAGCCAACAGTCCTTATTTGAAAGTCCCCCAAATGCAAATGACTCACATTGGAATCCCATTTCAAAGGCCCGTACAAAGAAAAATAAACATGGCTTTAAGAATACACAGAAAATGCTAAGTTTTTTCTGTTGCTATCTGATGTCTACAAAACTGAGTGGAAGTGTATGCGCTCTGGCGCTGACATAGCTAGTCCATTGAGATTCTGTTGCTAGACAGGGTAAGCTGCTTTCAAACTGCAAGTATTTCTGTCCTAAGAAAGGCCAACCACACATGCCCAGCCCATCAGCAGCTTGGGTGTCCAGCAAGGGGCAGAGCCACTGTCGCAGCCTCCTCCATCCAGGCTCAGCCCCTTCCCCCACTCTGTGCTCAGGGTGCATTTCAGATTTTGAATGGATCTCCTTGTCTGGCGTTAATTGACAGTGAAAGCCCCGTTTTCCAAGCCAAGGTACAAGCACTGAAGGTAAGTGATCAGAGGACTGCCCTCGTAATAAATCACCACAGCGCGGTCACTGCTGGGAGTGTGAATGTAGTGTTCAATAAAGAAACACACTCCACCTTTCAGCTTCAAGCCGACCCTGCCTCATTGACCTCATTGTAGTCCCGCCATTAATCATTCTGGCACATGGGGCAAGAGGCAGTTTCCCTGCTTAGGTCTGCAGGGAGGAGGGGGGCCAGGGCAATGTGGGGGTGGGGAAGGGGTGAGGGATAGTTCTAATGTAAAAGGAAATCAGAGACAATTCTCCCATAATTAACTCATTGGATTTCCAGTTGGCCAGACAGGGTTTACTTTGCTAAAGGAATGTGGGGGTGGCACAGGGGTCTTCATTAACTTCACACCAGGATGCAGGGGTTTGGGTCTCGAACAAAAGCAGATGTGAGCATCTGTACCCCATCCTGAGAGCAGCTCTGCCAAAAGACCAGGCGGTTAGCCTAATGCTGCACAATCATTCAGTGTCATCGATCTCCCCAGACCCTGATTAATAAATTGCAGCAGAAGTCTTTTACAGGGGTGACTACAATTTTATTTTGCCTATTAGAAACAGGGCCCAGCATGCCCCGGCCATGCGAGAGTGGCTCCCCATCCTCTTGCCCCGCCCCCCACTCATCCTGCATTTGCTTCACTTTGCTGGTGAAACTTCCACGGGTTTATTTTGGTTGAGAGACATGGGATGTTTTTTGTCCAGCCCCGCCACCCAGCCAAGCCAACCCGACCTGACAACAGTGTACAGAGAAGGAGCTTCAACACAGCGGTCAGTTCAGACTGCAGTTCAAGGCCTGTTTCTTCAGTGCAACCCAACAAACATAATCTAGGCACCTGTCCTGTGCCAAGCATTGCACCGCACTAGAAATACACACTCGTGGGCATGCACACACAAGAGGATTTGGTACTGGTCCTCAGAGATCTTCAAGTGTGCATTGATCCATTTATATTTTCAAAATGCAACATCTGCCTTTTTGTAGCAGGCTGCTTTAAATTAGGCCTTTAAAAAATATCTTTTCTCCATGATTAGTTGCTATAATTCAGGAATGCAGGTAGTTTCACGGGTCACAGGGGTAAACAAAGCCCAGAGGGTCAGCAACTTTCACTCTGAGAAGAGGAGAGAGAAAAAGAGAAAGGAGGCAGGAGGGTGAGGGCAGAGCTACTGCTCATTTTACACTGGGGCTTTGTCCTGCTGCTCATCTTCCCCGTTCCATTACTGTTAATGGACTTGATTTTTTGGTTTCAAATCACCAGCCGAAGGCATCATTCTCTTTCCCCTCAGTGCTGAGACCCCGTCTTGTTGATCGCCAAGTTAACTTGCAAGCAAATACTGCAAGTCAGTGCCCCTCCTTGGCTGACAAGCACCTGGAGGGAGGAACTTGGTCCAAGATTCCAAGACAGATTCAGAAAGTGTCTGGAAAGACAGAGTGAGCATGCTCAGACCCCCGTTCGCTAGCGTGTGTAACTCAATTCCACTTAACTGTATTTATTGCGTGTCTACTATGGGGTCTGGTAATTGTGCTAGTCACTGGGTTTAGAAAGTTGATAAAACACAGCCACTGACCTCCGGAGCTCACAGTTTCCAGCCCACAAAAGGGATCACATTTCCTCGGTTCTCCAGTGAACAAGACAACCACATCTACAGGCAGCTCAGCATAATGGGAAAACCACAGGCTTTGGAGCCCTACAGATGAAGAATCCCAAGTCTGTCCATTCACAAACTATGTGGGCTTGTTTGCGCTAAGGACCCTTGCAGAGGCCTGTGGATCTCCCCACTTAAGTTAGCTTGAAGACCTATGAGTTAATGTATATAAAGTGCTAGTACCACCCAATTGTGAAGACTGTGTAATATGTAGAAAGTTTCCATAAATTATTGCAAATATTGTTCACACAAATAATAATATCCTAGATTAAAATGTTTAACTCCATTCTAATGTGTCCCCTCCCTCACTCCTCCTTCAGGATGCAAATCATTTTGTCATCCTTGGCATGAGACACACACAGCACCCTCCTGGACTGAGTGCCCTCCCACCCAAACCAGACCTGTTTCCAAGCCCATCATATCCCATCCCATCTGCTTCCTGCCAATCTTTGACTGCATTCAGTATCTACCACATTCATTTTTACAGGTGGAATAGCAAAGTCTACCTTCACATCCCTCCACTTCCAGCCAACCTTTGACTGCATTTGGTACCTCTTACATTCAGTTTTACAGATGGAATAGCAAAATCTAGAATCCTGGAACAGTGCCAAGACCCTTGCTTTGATCTTCTCCCACAAGGAAACTGAAACTTAAAAAAGTTATAAGAGCTCTTCAAGTTTACACAGGTAGTTAGGATGAGTTACAGCTAGGATTACAGCTTGGGTCTCCTGATAGCATCCAGTGATCTTTTACTACATGAGGTTGGTTATATGCAGTCACATTCAGATTGGAACCTTGTTTTATGTTGCACTAAAGTGTCCTCAAATATTTTAATGTGCTGTCACAGCTTCTTTACTAGTTTTCATGCTTCCTGTCTTGTCTCCCCTCTAATCCAAAGCTGTCCATCATGTTCCTGATTAAAATGCACAAAGAAGATGAAATGATATCATACTTCTGGGGCTTTTTAAAAATATTTTATTTATTTACTTTTTGAGAGAGGGGAAAGAAGGGAGAAAGAGAGAGAGAGAAACATCGTGCATGCTCCCAACCAGGGACCTGGCCCGCAACCCAGGCATGTGCCCTGACCAGGAATCGAACCGGCGTCCTTTCAGTTTGTGGAACAATGTCCAATCCACTGATCCACACCTGTCAGGACAGACTTCTGTTTTAAGGTAGTATTTGAATCTAGACTTTTATTCCCCAGTTTCTTCTGGAACAGGGGGAGGGAGGATGAAAACCCACAACCAGAATAAAAGAAAATCTGCCAGACAAAATAATATCAAAGCAAAAGGATTCCTCAAAATTACAGAAAAATAGTTTTGTTGAATAAAATCTGCCCAATTATTGCCTCATGAATTGCAGGCTTGGTCTCATAAAAAATAGACCATTTAGAGAAGAGGGGAAAAAAATGAGAAAAATAGGAGAAAGGAAAGAAGGAAGGTAGGAAGGAAGGACAGAAGGAAAGAAGGACAGACGGAAGGAAGGAAGTAAGGAAGGAAGGACGGACGGAAGGAAGGAAGGAAAAGGAAAGAAAGAAAGGGAGGGAGGGAGGTAAGGAGGGAGGTAGGAAGGAAGAAAGGAAAGAAGGAGGGAAGAAAGAAGGCAGAAAAAGGAGAGGAAGGCAGACAAGTCACCCCTCCCTCACCACTGCCTCTTGACTTAAGGATTCAGAAGTTGTAAGACCCTGAAAACTGGGTGCTGGCCACCTATAAGGTGGGTGCTGTCTTTTAGTCTTGGCAGAGTTTCATTCTCCTCTGCCACATTCTCTCATCTAGCATTTGTTTTACAATGATGCAGATATAGCAACTCCCAGAAAACATCTGGGAAGGAAATACTAAAAACGTGGTAACATATTGCATCGTAGAAGGGCAACTGCGCTGCAGCACATCAGGCTCTGTAGCAAGGAGCAGAGGTAGGAAGCAACAAGGTGGCTGTGACTTCTAGGATCAGAGCAGCTGTGCATGCCATCAGGTGGAGGCTCTCCAGATCCAGGTGCAGGGAATGAAGACAGCACCTGTACACAGCATCCCTGATTCATGGCTTCCATACTAGCACAGCCATTAATATACTCCAAAACATTAATTGAGCAAATAAGGTAAACCATGTGATAAATATCACAGAAATAAAGGGAAGGAAGAAAATTTATATATCAATATGCATTAATAAAATCATGTGGATAAGTCAACATACATTTTTGCTAAACTTATTAATAAAATGAATAGAAAATACATTCATACTTTGACTTCTCTGTTTTTAAAAATCATCTGTGCTTGCTTCAGGAAAATGTATACTAAAATCTCAAAAGACTCAGGCATGGATGTAAACTCTTCATATCCTCCCTACTTTTATATCTTAAGAAATACTCATTAGAAAGAAAACAGTATCTCTTCAAAAACAGCATCTAGTATCTTACTTAAAGCAAAAACATTCTTTTATAATCAGAAACAAAAACAAAGATGTATTTAACATTGTTGCAGAAGTTTTGGTCAATTTAGTAAGTCAAAAAACACATTAATGAGAGGCTTAATACAGACAAGAATAGAAAACTATCATTCTTTGCAGGTGAAATTATTGTGTATAAAATATCCCTGGCAATGACTAAATCTTTAAAGATGTCAGTAAATTGGTTTAGAACAGTGTTTCTCAACCTTTGCCTCACTTTAGAATCACCTGGAAACCTTTTAAAAGCTACAAATGACTCACCCCAGAAATTCCAATGTAATTGTTTCTGAGTGAGGTCTGGCTCTGTGTATATTTAAAAAGCTGCCTAGATGACTCTAATGTGCACCCGAGCTTGAGAACACAAGAAATATACAAAATCCAATAGATTTTTCTTTACACCATCAAGAACCAATTACTGGACATAATGCAAAGAAAACCTTACTAATAACAACGATGTAAAATATTTGTAATAAGAGAATTAACACATGACCCAGCAATTCCACTTCTGAGTATACACCAAAAGAATTAAAGCAGGGTCCAAAGAGATATTTGTACACCCATGTTCATAGCAGCATTATTCACAATATCCAAACAGTAGAAGGAACCCAAGTGTCCATCAATGGATGAATGATAAATAAAATGGTATATATGTACAATGGAATATTATCCAGACTTTTAAAAGAAGGAAATTATGACATACACTACCACATGGATTAAACTTGAAGACTTCATGCTAAGTGAAATAAACCAGTCAAGAAAGACAAAATTGCATGATTCTATTGAAAATTATTTCTAATTAATTAATTATTTTTGTTTGTTTATTTTGTTTATTTGTTTATTCATTTTTAGAGAGAGGAGAAAGGAGAAAGAGAGAGAGAGAAACATCACTGTGTGGTTGCCTCTCACTCGCGCCCCTAACTGGAGACCTGATATGCAACCTAGTCACGTGCCCTGACTGGGAATCGAACCAGCAACACTTGGCTTGCAGGCTGACGCTCAATCCACTGAGCCACAGCAGCCAGGGTTGCATGGTTCTATTTATATGAGACATCTAGAGATGCCCAATTTGTAGAGACAGAAAGTAGAGTAGAGGTTGCCAGGGACTGATTGGAGAGGAGAGGCGGTTAATGGGTACTGCATTTCCTTTTAGCAAGATAAAAAGAGTTATGGAGATTGGTTGTATGACAATGTTTATGTACAAAGGGGGGGACAAAAAAACAGAATTTATTTATAAAAAAGTGTATTTATTTATATAAAAGTGTGTTTATTCTTACATGTTTAAACTTCAGTCACCTTCAAAGTACTCTCCGTTTGATGCAATACACCTATTGAGACATTTTTTCCCCTGCTCAGAACAGTTTTTGAACTTGTCAATTTTGATGCCTTTTAGTGTTTCTGCTGTATTTTGTTTCACCTCTTCCACATCAGCAAAACATTTCCCTTTGAGGACTTTTTCATCCCACAAAACAAACAAAAAAAGGTGCTCGGTGTGAGACTGGGTGAATGAGGAGGGTCGGGCATGGGGTTCATGCTGTTTTTGGTCAAAAACTGTTGAACAGTCAGTGCAGTATGGGCAGGTGCACTTGTAAGTCACCCATCATAAAACAGGTAAACACATGGAAAGAGTCTCCCAGAAAAATTCACTGAGGCTGAACTCAGCCTCTCACAACAATGTCAGCTGGTACACTGATACAGAGGGCTTCCCAGAACACTCACCTAGAGGGGGAAGCCTGTACTACAATGGGTCCATCGTTCATAAAATAATTCTGTTTTGGGGGGGTCTCCCCTTGTATTTAACACTACTGAACTATACACTTAAAAATGGTCAAGATGGTAAATTTTGTTATGTATATTTTACCACAATTAAAAATTTTTCAACGAATAACAAGAAGTACTAATAACAAATTTTATAAGAAATGTTATGTGAAGAACATTTGAAATTGTTATTGAATTACAAAAGGAAAAATTCTTGAATGGAAAGATGAACTGGTTCAATATCATATAGATGCCATTATCTTTGAATTAATTTAAAAATATGATTAATATAGTTTGTGACTAAATAAATAATTCTCTGGTTCACTGAAAAGAATAAACACCTGTCACTAGACAAGAAAATATAAGACTACACAGTGGCTTCAATTACCCAATATTAAAATGTATTAGAAAGATACACTACTTGGAAAAAAATGATAATAGCTCAGCGAATGATAGACAGATTATTAAAGTGAAACTGAAAGCTCTGAAACTCACCCCTAATACATAAGAGTTTATGATAAAGGAAAAAATAGAGTTAGAATTACTTAATAAGTTATGCTTAGACAATTTGTTAAGCATTTGGGAGCAAAGCTTTTTACCTACCTTACATCATATGTCAAAATAAATTGTATATGAGCTAAATTTTTTTCTGTAAAAAAATGAAGTAATAAAAAATGGAAAAAATATACATCGATATTTTAAGAAATCTCAGGGCGAGAAAGACCTTTCTACATATTTTCTGGAAAACAGAAAACTTAAAGATAAACCAGGAAGCTTGAAAGCTGAATCTTCAGAGCTGGGGTTGGGGCTGGATGAGGGTGGGGCTCTCAAGCAAGACTATAGTTGTGAAAACCAAAGTGGGGCTCATACTGATGAAGGCTGCTGCACATAGCAGGGAGCCTGAAAAGGCTGTGCCACATAAGGAAGGGACTGAAAATTCCACCTTGCCTAGCGGCTGAGGGAAGAAGTGTCTGCCTAAAAAAAACAAACACAACAAATTTCCATATGCAGGTGTGGAGTACAAAGTAGCACTATCTTTTTGGTAAAAAGAAAGATAGAAAGAAAGGAAGAAAGAAGGAAGGAAAGAAAGAAAGAAAGAAAGAAAGAAAGAAAGAAAGAAAGAAAGAAAGAAAGAAAGAAAGAGAGAGAGAGAGAGAGAGGAAGGAAGGAAGGAAGGAAGGAAGGAAGGAAGGAAGGAAGGAAGAAAGAAAGGAAAGAAAAGAAAAAAATAAAAAGAACCCATGCCAACAATTTTTTAAAGAGTATATGTTGATTTCATAAGAATTTTTTTTAATGCTCACTGGATATGAGCTTCCAAAGTATTGTAAATCACCAGAGGAAATAATCTTCCATGAACAAGATCACAACTCAGGAACGTGGACATTGCCCTGACTGGTGTGGATCAGTAAGTGGGTTGTCGGTTCCATTCCTGGTCAGGGCACATGCCAGGATTGAGGGCCAGATCCCCCACTGGGGACATGCGAGAAGCAACCAATTAGTGTTTCTCTTGCACACCCCTCTCTCATGGCCCTGACCAGGGACCTGGCCCACAACCCAGGCATCTACATCTGTTTCTCTCCCTCCCTTTCCCCCCCTCCCCCTCACTCTAAAAATAAATAAATAATATCTTTAAAAAAAAAGAAATGGTGGATGGACATTTACCATCCCTCAAAACTTCAGACAATAGAATTTTTCTTAGCTGATGAATGTAAATATATTTTAAATTGTCAAAATGATTAAAGGAAGTATAAAAAACCATACTGAAAAGAAAGGGCATAATAAAAGCAGGATAGACTTGAAAAATATAAAATAGAACTGACAGAAATAAAAAATATTGTCACTAGACTAAAACTTCAAGGACTCAATTAGGCAGTAAGTCGTCGGCGGCGGCGGCAGCCGTCCGTCTCTAGAGACGATGGTGTAGCTTCTTAAGAGTCTATCTGCACCGCCGAGAATGGCTGTGCAGTCCGACTCGGGAGTGACACGGTATCTGTCTCCTCCCGTGTTGAATCGACATCTTGCGATGACGCTGGAGTGTCCTCTCCAGTGAAGCTGAAGCTACAGAGCCTGGGCAGGGTGATATGGAGGGTCTGCTGTTGCCCATGCAGCAGACCCCCCCTCTCTTCGCAGCTGAAGGGTCCAAGGGAAAGACGGAGTCAATACAGCTTGGCTTCAGGTGCGCCGCAGGAGTTGCCGGTGTTGACTACAACGTCAAACCGCCTTAGGGACTCCGGCTCCGGATTTTCTGTCGGGGTTTACTCCCTTAGCCTTTCCGCAGAAGAGGTATGCCGCAAGGCAGCGGAGGTTTTTTGGAGTCAGAGTTTTCCTTCTCTGATGTGCCCTGACTGGAAGATCGAACCAGCGACACTTAGCTCGCAGGCCGACGCTCAATCCACTGAGCCAAACCAGCCAGGACTCATAGCAACTAAAGATACAAAAACTGACTATAGGCATCAGGTAAGCCCCAGATAAAGAGTATAATAAAGTTGGATGAGAGTTGCCCAGAATGAAGCATGGAGATGTGAAAACAGAAAACATGCAAGAGTGATGAAGAGATATGAAAGAGCGAATGGGAACATCCAACATACTTTCACAGGAGCTTCAGGAAAAGATAATAGGGAGAATTGAGAGAAGCCACATTTACAGGAAAAGTGGCTAAGCAGGTTCCAGCAAGCATTAATTCATTCCATACAGATTCACAAGGCTCTTCCACATGCCAGGCTGTGGAGACAGCATTGAAGGAAACAGAGAAAAATCCCTGCTTTCATGGCACATACTTTCCAGAGGAAAATAGAAGCCATTTTTCTTCAGTACAGTAGCTCGTATGGGTATTACTAAGCTTCTGCTGGGGTAACCAACAATCCCATAACTGCAATGGTTTATAATGACATTTATATGTCGCTAATGTTCCATGAAGGTGGCAGGTGACTGCAGCTCTGCTCCAGGCTCTGAATGAAGATCCCCTACCTGGGACACACTCTGATAGTGGCAGAGGGCAGAACGGTGGGACACCAAGCCAGCTGTGCTGCTGTGTGGTGTATGCCCTGTTCACTCACACTCTACTGGTACGAACAGATCGCACACTGAACCCCGGTGATAGTGTGAGGTGGTTTACTGGCCAGTGATGAGGGTGGCAAGGGCGAGTATAAATGGTCATGAACAAAGTTATAAGCTACCCTAATGTGTTCCAGGGTGGTAACTAACATGGAGAAATCCAAAACAGGAAAAGGAGGTGGGAATTATTAGGAAGACTGCAACTTTAAACAGGAAGCCCAGGGAAGGCACCTGGAAAGTACAATGTGGCTAAGACCTGGAGGATGTTGGAAGTGGATCTCATGGAAGGGCGTCTTGGGGAAAGATGTGTCCAGCAGAGGAACAGCAAGTGCAGAGACTCCAGGTCCAGAGCAGCCTGAGGTGTCTGGGGAGGAGCAAGGAGGCCATCATGACTGTTAAGAAGTGAGGAACACTTCTCAAGGAGTTCTGCTGTGAAGGGAGAGGGGACAATGGGGTGTCAGCTGGGGGGGGGGAGTGACATCAAGAATGAGTTTACTTTTCAGATGGGATCAATAAAATCATTCTATGTGAAAGGCACGTTCAGCAGGGAGATGAACATGGGTATGGAGGAGGGCTGGGGAGGGTGTCTTTGAGCAGGCAAGAAGAGGTGGCATCCAGTGTGCGCATGGAGGGGTCAGTGTGAGCTAGGGGCCTGGCTAGCTCTTCCAAGTAATAACAGAGAAGGCGCATGATAGCTCACCAGCTCACATTTCTCTGATGCTCAGTGGTGCTGAGCATCTTTTCATGCACCTAACTGTTGGCCATTTGAAAGTCTTCTTTAGGAAAAATGTCTATTTTGTTCCTCCACCCATTTTTAAATCTGACTGTTGAATATTTTGTAGTTGAGTAATGTGACTTCTCCATATACACTGGCTATTAACCCCTTACCCAATCACCTGTTAAAATGCCTTTCATAAAAATGACAAGAGAACAGTAACTTCTTTCACTTAGCACAATACTCTCAAGGTCCATCCATGTTGTCTCAGGTGGCAGTACTTCATCTTTTTATGGCTGAGTAGCATTCCGTGGTGTACATCTCATAGACACAGACAACAGGATGGCGGTTACTAGATGGGAAGAGGAGCCGGGGGAGGGCAAAGCAGGTTAAGGGTGTCTGATATATGGTAACAGAAGGGGGCTAGACTACAGGTGTGAGCACACAATAGAGCACAAAGATGTTGAACTGTAGTGTTGTACATCTGAAAGTAGTGTGCTACTAACCAATGTTCCCCAATACATTTAATAACAGAAACGTTCTGGGAGGGGAAAGAGGATTGGGGGGCAGAGGTGGGGCAGTGGGCTACTGCTTTCTCTATCACACTTTATTTCTTTGTAAGATAATGGCAAATTGTTACTACCTATTAAATCTGGCAAGTGCCTTCATAGGTGTCTATCTTTTGTACCATCTTATGTTTAATATTTTTCTTAATTAAAAGGCAATAAAAATAGTAGGAAGATGGCACTGACCCTCTGCTAATAAACATGGAAACCTGCACAAATTTGATGGTGGAATTTTGACAATATGTAATAAAAGTTTTTAAAGCATTCATTCTTTGATGAAGCAGTCACTGTTCTGAGACTTCACTCTAGGAAAATACTCATGTATGTACAAAAATTTAACTATGGATGCTTGCTATAGGTCCATATATACATGGACATATACACATAAATACATACATATCCATCAAAAATAGAACCTCTATTAGTTGCACATAACATTCAAAAGTACTGTGATATTAATTGAAATAATTAACTGGAAAAGGAGGTCTTCGGCTTCTAAGACTGCTGAAATTACATACTCTCTGAAGAAGAGCAAATGCACATGATACACAAAAGAATTTTCAGATAATTTCAGTGGCTCCCAGAGTATTTAAAATTCAGACCTTGCCAACTAATTCTTAATTCTCCTCCGGAACTTCTTCCTGCAGGCAGCTTTCGCTATTTCCCGCCCACTCCTCCTTACCCAGGTTAAGACCCGGACAAAGCCGCACCCTGTGCGCCAGCTTGCTGTGTACAGTGAGAGTCCATTTTCTCTCTTCCCCACCGGCCTCTTGGAGAACACGCAGCCTCTTGGAGAGTGCACAGGTCCATAGGCTGCAGCCCCAGCACAGCACGGCGCCTGGCCCAGGCAGAAATGAACACTTACTGACCAGGTGACCAAATGGAAGTTCCCGAAGGAGGGTGACATTGGTCAAGTTGTACCTAGATAATATCTCAAAAGATAAACATGCATCTCTCACATATTTATTCATCCACAATCAGTGTTGGCAACCTCTCTGACAGGTTACACATGCACCAGCCGTAGCAGATCATCTTCTTAAATCTGCTGGTTAAAGGCAGCCTTGTCTCGAAGAATGAGCTGTAATAGACACTGCGTATAAGTTGCAAATGAGGCACATAAGAAGTGGGCCTCCAACTTGCCTCCCAACTTAGCCCTAAGCAGCCACAGCAGTAATACAGATGGTCGAAGGAGCAGCAGCCAGTCTTCGTCCTGGAGGACAAGCTCTCCCATCTTTTCTAAAGTTATTTCCTTCCCTCTCCCTGTTATTTCCAGTTTCCATCAAGCCAGGCCCGTCAACGCTTTTCCCCCTCCAGCTATTTCGGCCAGTCCCCCACTGAAGCTGGCAACACAGAGCCTGTTAATAAGCAAACACAACGCACTGACTCCTTATCCTCATAGTGAAACTCCTCCACCACCAATTTCTCAAACACTTCCCTCTAGGGTCTAGAGTCCCCTTCCTCTAGAGGAAATGGGGAAAACGAAATGTTTCTCATTATAAGCAAATGATGGTCAGTGCTGGTTACATGTGGAGAGCAAAATGCTACTCTTGAACGTGGCTTCCAAACCCAACCAGGGGCCCTGGCAAAGCTTTGGCCTCGCTCTCTGCCAAGGCCACCCTCAGCACTGTCACCTGGTTAACAGAGACGACTGTAAAATGGGAAGCTGTGACTCTTAGCTCACCTGGCCTTCAGTTCACACATCACTTAAGTCACTCTCCCAGTTTTTACCTTGGTTTCTCCAAATGTAAAACGATTGAAAGTATCTCCCCTCCCTACATATTTCATGAAATCCAAACCAAGGACATACCGTTTTGTGCCTACCTTGGGCCATCAGTTGGGGTGGGTGCTGCAGAATAAGCGTAAACCAGTTCCTGTCACTTCAGATTCCAAAGAGAGGCCAGGAACTGTCCGCAGAAAACTCTGAGCTCTAAAGGAAAAGAGAAATATAAAGTATTCATATTCCTGCCCCCATGTAAGGGAAAGAAAGAAGAGTGGCTGATTACTCAGAGAAGAAAAGTCTATGTCTATCCCATCTGGTTTTTAAAAACATAAAAATGCCTGAATGTAGGAAACCATTTTGTGTGGTATAGAAAATTGTAGCCGCTGCACAAGCCAGGCTGGAAAACAGGACTGTGAGACTTGACCAAAAATGGGAAGCAGCTGGTGGCATGCTCCAAATACCACACCACTCCTCATGCACTAGGGGGAAGGAATAGGAGTGAGATGCATCTTTTGAGGCCTGTCCTGCTTTATCCAGCTTTAGATCTGTATCAGCAGGATGTTTAATTAGCAACAGAATGCTTAACTCAAGGAATACAACCTAATCTTTTGCAATGTGCTCTGACACCAGAAAGTCTAACCAATTGTTACAATTGATCTATGTTCCTCTTTGATAATCCCCTTTATGGTTGGGTGGAGGGCTGCTTGCACAAGCCAAGCATTTCTGTGCGTAGCTAACTCAGTAAAAGCTCTACTAACGGATCAGTAGCATTCTCCTCTGAGGGGTGCTCTCCCTTCCTCCCCAGGTCATTCACTCTGGGTCAATTTCTTCAGCCGCGATTGGGGGACTGCAGGCCCAGGAATCCCTACAACTAAAGGACTTCAGTGAACTGGGGAAGGGGGCAGGGGGAGCCATGTGACAAAATATTTTTGCTTTCTTTTTTCCTTTTCAAGATTTTATTTATTTATTTTGAGAGAGAGGGGAAGGGAGAGAGAAAGAGAGGGAGAAACACATCAAGGTGTGTTTGCCTCTCGTGCACCCCCAACTTGGGACCTGGCCTGCAATCCAGGCATGTGTCCTGACTGGGAATTGAACCAGCCACCTTTTGTTTGCAGGCCAGTGCTCAGTCCACTGAGCCACACCATCCAGGGCTGGCTTCTTAATAGACATAAAAAGCAGAATGTTAGAGTCACCCAGCTCAATTCCTCTGTCTTCAGATGGATACACTGAAGCCCAGAGAGTTGGGATTACTTACCCAGGGTCACACAGTTAACTAGGGGGCAAGTCAAGAGTGAAATCACTGGTCTCCCATTCCAGAGTTCCTTCCACTGTAGGAATTCTCAGCATCTACCAATGCAATCCAAATGTTAAAACAATCAGATTATTATTGCATAGGGCAGTAGAAGAAACTCCACTAAGTATTTCTTCTACTGCAGCCAAGCATGGGCTGCTTCTTATACTGCAGAGACAGTTGGTTCACTCCTGCTGATGAGGTTCCCCTTGTAAGCAGGGCTGGCCTGTGTGGTCATGCAAGATGTGCACAGCACAAGTCTAAGAAACGTGTTCCTATTGCAATCAGTGTGCCAGCCTGAGATGTTCTGCTCAATTGCCTCTTCTTATTTCAGTCACACTTTCATAACACCTGCCTTGATGAGCTTAGACCACACTGGCTGCTCCTTTCATTGAGATCCCAAGATTGTTCCTCTCTGTTTTGCGAATAAGCTGGTTATCCCTAGGCAAGGCAGTGATTCAGAGCCTCTGCTTTATAATATGTAAAACAGTGAGGATGTTGTGAGGATCAAACAAACCCATGTACATGGAGGAACTCTACCAGATGCCAAGTGCTCTGCCATGCTTCTTACTGTCACTCTTTATTGTCATAAAGAAATACTGCTTTATGGTATTTGCTAATTGTTTCTCATTCTTAGTCTGGTTTTCCCCAAAATGAAATAAGCTACTTAACAGAAGGAAGAGACATTTAATATTTCCACATCCTTCATAACATGTAACCAAAATAATGGTAACAACTCATATGGCCAACACTATTCCAGTGCTTCATAATGCTGACTCATTTCATCTTTACAATAAATTATGAGGGGGCTTCTAATATTATCTAGGTTTTATAAATAAGAAAAGTAAACCCAGAAAGGGGAAATAACTCACACAAGAGTCAACACACTAGTCTGTGATGGAATATGGATGTGAGCTTAGACGGCCAGCTGCCCGCCTTCCAGATCACCACACCTTCTCCTGTGTCTGTACAGAAGGGCCACAGCAAGAGCTCAGCACATGGCTGATTCTTGATTGTTTAAGCTTTTTGGTGTCCTTCCTTTACACAGTGTTAGGCCTTAGAAAGAGAAAGTCAAGTCCATTTGTCTACCATGTAGTCACATGACAAGACATGACATTCAGCTCTAGCTAGCTTCCTACCCTTCCTTCTCGAACATTTGCTCAATGGAGCCTCAGCTGGTTTGTGATAAAGAAAAAGAGTATTTCTTTCGTTTTATGGTTATCAATATTCATAACATAAAATTCACAGTTTTAACCATTTTGTAAGTGTATATTTCAGGGGCATTAGGTATGTTCACAATGTTGTGTAACCATTGCCACCATACATCTCCAGAACTTTCTTATCACCCCAAACAGAAACTGTGTACCCATGAAACACTAACTCCCACTCCCGCCACCCTACCCCTGGAAACTTCTAATATACTTTGTGTCTTTGTAAGTCTGCCCATTCTGGGTACTTCATATAAGAATAATCACACAATATTTGTTCTTTTTTTGCCTGTCTTATTTCAGTTAGCATGATATTTCCAAGGTTCAAGCATGTGGTAGCATGTATGAGAATCTCATTCCTTTCTAATGGTGAATAATCTACTGTTGTATGAATACACCACATTCTGTTTATCCATTTATCTATGAATGATCATGTGGGTCATGTGGGTCATATCCACCTTCTAGTTATTATAAATAATGATGCTGTAAACACTGGTGTCCAGAAATACAAAGAAATTTTAATACCAGTCCATATGAAGAAGAACTGAATAGATAACCAAGTCTTGAAATATAATCCCACAATGCTCCTCAAAGCCAAATATGGTGTCATCTCAGGGGAGAGTGTGGAAAGAAGTTTGGGCCTCTCCTCATTAGCTCTGTGGTCTTTTGGATTGAGATTCCTGACCATAAACTAAGGGAATAAGATTAAGTAACTTCTGAGGCTTCTTCTGGTTCAAATATTCCAGGATTCTACATCTCAAGCCTGTGTTATTGGTGCCCACAGGTGAATTATTCCACTTACCCTCTTTCTTGGAGTTTCAGTGTGTGCAAGTGTGAGCTTTCCTGAATCTGTTTCATTCAAATGGAGAATGACTTCTTGAACAGGCCCTAATCCACTTCTCTTGATGTCCAGCAAATAGGCTGGAGGATACTAAGTCATTTCCTCTCCCCTACCTGTGTGACTGCACATTTCTCTATGGTGACTCAGTTATCCAGGCCAACTGGACTGTCCTCACAGGAAAACCCTATTGCTTACAGAAGGCAGTTCACTCTCTTCTCTGGGCCTCAGTTTTCTCATTACTCATTTGCAGAATGAGAACATTGCCTCGCTCATGTCCATACACTCAAGCCTGCCATGATTCCAAGCAGAGCACTAGAGAAAGGCCACATCTCTGGTTGAAAGAAGGGACAGGCAGGGGATCTAGGACAGGGAATCTCGGCTGTGGAAGAGGGCAGGGATCCCGTTGTTGGTCCTCTAACCACCTAATGGAAAACATCAGCCTCTTGAAGAAGAAACAGAAACTTGTGACTGTTAAGGGTAAGAGAAATGAAACTATATAATTGTTAAATAAAAGTCCTGGTTCTATTTCTTCCACAACAGCATAAAGTTGCGCATTTTTATCAAGAAAACAGCAAGACTGGGAGTACCATTATGAATAAAATCAATCCCAAATTCTGAGCTCCTCAGCCATTTTCCTTACTCTGTTTTTGTTGTCTAATCTGCACTTTCTGCCCTGCTTAGCTCCAGACTGACAGGGCCCTGGGAGACACGTTGGGTCCCCGTTAGCTGACATGTAATATACAAAGGTCGTCACCCACAGTTCAATCTTTGAGGCTTCATTCACTTGAGTAAAGTGAACTCAAGATCAAATTTCCAGGGAAAAAAATCTCACTTTTTAAATTCCAAATGCAAACAGTTTCCCTGTTCTTTTCTTTATCTAAGTCTGGCCTGGTTTACTTTATCTGCTGTTAAATTCTTATCCCAGAGCAAATTAGTCAGTTGAGCCCATGTGGACTTAAGTTTCACATCTGGCTTTGTAACTTAGCAGTGTGTGTCTGTGTGTGCATGTGTGCATGTGCGTGTGTGTGTGTGTGCTTGTGTTCTCTCCCATGACTTATTCATGCTACTCTCAGTTCTCACTATGCTAAGGGTAAACAAAAGACGGAAAGAAAACTCAATGCAGGGTTTATGTTGGCAGAAACAAAGTGTCTCTCCAGCACCTTCCACCCCTTCCCCCACCATCAGCTACAATCTTGTCACATACCTACTCATTTCTCATCCCAACTCACTGCCCAAACCTCAACTTCATCACTAATGCAGGAGATTGTTCAGGAAACACCCATTAGCCAATATCTGAAATTCTTTGCAATGCCAGTTGCAATAATGACCTTTCCTGGACATACTTTAGGACCAACTTTGCAGCTTAAAAAAATACATATCTCTGAGCCTCACCTCAGACTTACTGATGTGCAGTTTCAGGAATAGTTCCTGGACTTCGGTATACTTTTCAGTTTCCAGAAAAGATTTCTCGTCCAGACTCAGTGATGGGGACCAGCAACAGAGGAAGGGACATGCACTGGGTCAGAGAAGACAGAGAATGATATGAATATCACCACTTAATTTCTCACCCAAATAGCCCCAAGATAGCCTTTCCCGGCCATGGTACACTCTCACTCTGTCACTCACTAACCAGTTTCTCAACTGAGCACATGCCATGTGCCATAAAACACACAAAGTAAACAAAGACATCAGGCAGCCGACCTCTCAGAGAGAAGAAAACACATGCAGAATTAACCACAATATAAAATCTGTGCAGGTGAAGTGTTACAGCAATTCGGAAGCATGAAATGTCCTTTCTGGCTGGAGGCATCATACCAGCCTCCTGGAGAAGATGTTCTTGGAGATATTTCAACAGGCAGAGATGGAAGGAGGCAGGCAACGGGGCAGGGAAAGCCTGGGACGGGTTTGAGGGGAGGAACTCCCACAGAATGGAGAAGTGACAGACAGAGGTGGCCCCCGCATGCCACCAAGGAGCCTACTTCGCCCCGTGAAGCCCTCCCACCCACAGCCTCTTAAACGCAATTCAAGCCCAGAGGCCCTCTTCTGCACAGCACTCCTGAAGTCTTCTGGTGACTTTCATTTGGCTACATCTGACTTCTCCTTTCAAACAGATGCCAAACCCTGAATTGTAACCACCAGTTCTTTTTCCTAATTACTTGGCCCTTCTCTGTATCTTAGGGCTCCTTATGTGCCCAGGATTGATTTGTTTGGTCCTCACAACAACTTGGGTGCTGTATTTATTATTTCCATTTTTCAGAAGAGATGCTGAGACATGGTAAGGTGAAGTGGCCTACCCGAGATTCTTCAAGAGAAGCAGGAATAGGATTTAAGCTCAAGCGACCACTCTGATCCAAAAGTCCATGCCCTCGGCCTTCACAGTGTAGTGCCCTAGGGTGAGACGGCCATACTTTTTCCTCTCTTTGATATCGAGCAGCTTTGAAAACCACCTACCTTTTTTTTTCTTTTTCAATTAGTTACCTGTCACTGTCGGATTAATTCAAAATGAATACTGAAGCACAGACAGAAATAAAATGGACTCACAACAATCCCAAAGTAAATCAGGACTGAATTCTCGTCGGCAGCCGTCCGTCTCGAGAGACGATGGTGTAGCTTCTTAAGAGTCTATCTGCACCGCCGAGAATGGCTGTGCAGTCCGACTCGGGAGTGACATCGTATCTGTCTCCTCCCGTGTTGAATCGACATCTTGCGATGACGCTGGAGTGTCCTCTCCAGTGAAGCTGAAGCTACAGAGCCTGGGCAGGGTGATATGGAGGGTCTGCTGTTGCCCATGCAGCAGACCCCCCCTCTCTTCGCAGCTGAAGGGTCCAAGGGAAAGACGGAGTCAATACAGCTTGGCTTCAGGTGCGCCGCAGGAGTTGCCGGTGTTGACTACAACGTCAAACCGCCTTAGGGACTCCGGCTCCGGATTTTCTGTCGGGGTTTACTCCCTTAGCCTTTCCCCTGAAGAGGTATGCCGCAAGGCAGCGGAGGTTTTTTGGAGTCAGAGTTTTCCTTCTCTGATGTACCCTGACTGGAAGATCGAACCAGCGACACTTAGCTCGCAGGCCGACGCTCAATCCACTGAGCTAAATCAGCCAGGGCCAACTGAATTCTAGATCTCATCTAATTTTGGATCTGGTCGCTAAGCTGCTGCAGAAGACAGATAATGGCCTGCAGAGACAGTCAAGTCTCAATCCTCAGAAGCTGTGACTGTGTTAGGTCCCATGGCAAAGGGCAATGAAGGTGGCAGGTTGAGTGAAGGCTGCTAATCAACTGACCTTAAAATGAAAAGATTGTCCTGCTTTATCTGAGTGGCCAGATGTCATCATGGACTCTTTAAAAGTGGGAAAGGGAGACAGAGGAGAGGGTCAGAGAGGCAGACGTGGTCGCAGAAGAGGTCAGAGCAATGCAAAGTGAGGACTTGACCTGCCAGCGCTAATTTGAAAGGAGAGTCACCGCCAAGGAATGCAGATGACCACTAGAACCTGGAACAGGCCAGGGGACCGAGTCTCCCTTGGCACCTCCAGCAAAGACACAACCCCACTGACACTTGAATTTTATAGCCCAGTGAGACCCACATCCTACTTCCAAATGGCACAACTGTGCGATCATAACTTTGTGTGGCTTGAGCCACTAAGCTTGTTACAGCAGCAGAGAAGACAAGTATGTCCACTACATACATCCACTGTCAGCCCGCTCGGCCACCACCCTCTGCTGCAGCTTCGCGGTGATAATGATGCTCTTGCTGATGCTAGAGAAAGTCAGTATCGCCAAGCCTGTTTATAATAGAGAAGCTGTCCCCATGTTCTCTAAGTCCTGAGATGGGACAGAGGAAGGAAACATAATAGTCTGTGAAGTCTGTAGACTTTGGAGGCCAGAAAATGTATGTTCAAATCTCGGTTAAACCACAAAGTGTGAAAACTTGAATAAGTCACTCTAATATTTTTAAAATTTTTATGGGGTTGACGTTAGTTAATAAAATTATATAATCTCCAGATCAGTTGCCAGTGTACCATTCTATCATATAATCATCAGTACATGGTATTTTGTGTTCACTGTTGAAGTTGCCTCCTTCCACCACCATTTATCCCCCTTTACTCTCTTCTACCTCCCCTCCCGTCTGTCCTCTTGTAATCACCGCTGTTGTCTGTGGCCATGAGTTGATTTGTTTTGTTTTGTTTTTTTGCTAAATCCCTTTACCTTTTTCACCCAGCCTCCCACCACCCCTTCCCTCTGTCAGCTGTCAGTCTGTTCTTTGTATCGGTGAGTCTTTCTATTTTTGTTTGTTTATTTTGTTCATCAGATTCCACATACAAGTAAAATCACATATTTGTCTTTCTCTAACTGGCTTATTTCACTTTGAATAATGTTCTCCAGGTCCATTCATGCTTTCACAAAAGGTAAGATTTTTCATTTTTTGGCCAAATAGTATCCCTTTGTGTAAGTGTACCACAACTTTTTTATCTGTTCATCTACTGATGGGCACTTAGGCTGTTTCCAGATCTTGACTATTATAAATAATGCTGCTATGAACCCAGGGGTGCATACATTCTTTTGAGCTAGTGTTCCAGGTTTTTTCAGATGTATTCCCAGAAATAGAATCCACTTTTAGTTTTTTGAGGAAACTCCATACTGCTTTCCACAGTGGCTGCACCAGTCTGCACTCCCACAGCAGTGCGCTAGGGTTTCCTCCTTCCACATGCTCACCAGCACTTGTTGTTTGGGTACTTTACTTAACTTGGGTTAGCCTCATTTTCATTATCAGTAAAAGTAAATAACAACACATATTTACAGAATAGCTAGAAGGATTAGAGCTAATATATGTGAATTTACTGATACCTAGTAGATGCTCAGTGGGAAAAAATGTGCTGTTTCATTATTGAAGGTTGAGGTGCCTGAAAACTTTACATACTACAATATGAATTCAGTTTGATACATATTGTGATACAGTCACTGGTATAAATGCATGACTTTTTTTTAATTCTCACCCAAGGACATTTTTTTATTGTCTTTTTTTCAATATAGAAATTGACAGAGAGAGGAAGGAAAGAGAAAAGCATCGAATAGTTGCCTCCCCTATGTGCACTGACTGGGGAATGTACACTCCAGGACCAGGGATTGAACCTGCAGCCTTTTGGTTATGGGATGATGTTCCAACCAACTAAGCCACACTGGCCAGGGATAACTGCATGATCTTTTAAGAAGACAGTACAAGAATCTACTGAGGAAGGAGCACTGAAATGGAAGAATTTTTGTATCTAAATTCTTAGTAGGTTTTAAAGATGTCTAAACACTGTCTTTCCAAGGCCTTCCAAAGTGTAACCCAGATATGCAAACGTCCCCCAATCTTCATGGATTTCTCTTCATTTAATATCTAGATAACAACAGAGCTGGCCCCCATTCCCTGGTCTGGGAACCCCATTCTTCTTGTGAGGTGCCCCCTCCCCCACTGTGTATTTATGCAAAAATTTGAGAAATGTTCCCTAATGGTCACTGACATCTTACTGGTCTCCTGGCTTCTGTCATTCTCTATAATTTTAGCCTGATGAACAGACACAGGTCCTTCCTTAAGTCCTGGAAGCACTGATAAACCAGGCTGGGGGGTATCAAAACATCACAGGAACAAGTTAGAACACAAAAAGTAAACTTTAGAACTGTTAACTGCCTCCATTCCCGGTGACAGGCCTCGGTCTCACAGAAGTCTTCTTCCAGTCCTGGAAACATTTCTCCCATGGTCTTCTGACCTGCTATCACATGGCGAGGGCCAGGTTACCTTCCTTAAATGCCCTCCTTCCCAAAGTCCAAGTCCAACCACCCTTGGTCCAATGGTCAGATACAGAGCTTTCCTCCCACAGCCCAAGATCTACCTTCTCTCCGGTCCCAGGATGATTGACAATGGATGTATCTGGCCCTGGTTGCCCACCAATCCTTGACCTTCTACACTAAATTTCCTCAAAGTTTGGTTTCATCAGCTGAACATCTTGTAGGATATTTGAGATCAAGGTAGATTATAACTTTTCATCTGGCCCTGTTAGAATCCTATTGCTAAATTGTAAAAATATACCTCTCTGTATTTTCTATTCTCTATTTCCTGTAGATAATTTTGATTACACATGTGTGCACACACACACTTTTCACTTCCCTGTAAGAATAAGCAATCATTTTTCACATATGGTATTCTATATTTTTCTTGTAAACAAAATATGGTAGATATTATCACTGATCACCAGGATTCAGTTCTCCTTTCCTTCCTGAGCAGAAAGGGAACCTCAGTGCCCAGCCCACTGCAGTGAAGTCGGGCCATGTGACTCCTTCTGGCCAATGAAATGTATCTTCTGGGCTGATGCAGCCCAGCCTCTTTCAACTCTCTGGTCTCCATTCCATTGTCACAGAGACCACCAGCATTCTAGATGATGGCACCTCAGTCAGCTGGTTTCCTGTATGACCATTTGAAATGATGCTAGCCAATCTTCATGGCCTATGGAGTGCAAGTTAAAATTTATCTTTGTTGCATAAGACTACTAAAATTGAGGGGGGTGGTTACTGCAATATAATCTAGCTTACTTTTACTAACTCACAAAATAGTCAATTCTTGAAACTCTGCAAATGCACTAATTATTAGTTAGCATGTTATAGAGAAGCATCTACATTTAAGTTAACGATAGTTTCCCCAAGCACAAAATGTAATATTTGACAAAAATCTCAAAGAACCCTCTGTGTTCATCTCCATGAAAAAAAGAATGTTTTCAAAAAAAAGTCAAGTAACATATCAAATTATAGAGACAAACAACATTGTCAACTTTTTAATGGAATTTTTACAACTTAAAAAAATTATACATAAACAAGGAAAAAAGACCAAAAGGATTTTTGCCAAAATACTAACATCTGAGTTTAAAAACTAGTTTTGTTTTTTTTTTCTATGTTCTCCCTATTTCCAAAGGTTTTTACAACAAATGTGTTTTTTAATTAATGTTCTGTTGTGGAAAAAAATAGAAATTATAAAATTTATCATCTTAACCATTTTTAAGTGTACAGTTCAGTAGTGTTAAGTATATTTACACTGTTGCGAAACAGCTCCAGAATACATTCATCTTGCAGAATTGAAGCTCTATATCCATTAAACAGCAGTTCCACTTTGCCCCATTTTCTCCCCATAAACCCCAGCCCCTGGTAACCACCACTCTACTTTCTGTCTCTAACATTTTGACTGCTTAACATATCTCCTATAACTGGAATCATACAGTGTGTGTGTGTGTGTGTGTGTGTGTGTGTGTGTGTATGTGACTGGTTTATTTCACTTGGCATAATGTCCTCAAGATTCATCCATGTTATAGCATCTAACAAAATTTCCTTCCTTTTTAAAAAAATCCTCACCTGAAGTTATGTTTTTGTTTTTGTTTTAGTTTTTTGCTTTTAGAGAGAGAGAGAAACATCAATGTGAGAGAGAAACATCGATTGACTGCCTCCTGTACGTGTCACGATGGGGAATTGAACCCGCAACCTAGATATGTGCCCTGACTGAAATAAAACCCACAATCGTTGGTCTGTGAGATGATCCTCCAGCCAACTGAGTCACCTAGCTAGAGCAATTCCCTTCCTTTTTTAGGCTACATAACAGTCAGTTGTATGTGTAACATTTTCATTGTACATTCATCCATCAATGGATATTTGGGTGGTGCCACTTTTTGGTATCTTGAGTAGCGCTGCTATAACCATAGGTGTAAAAATATCTCTTTGAGGCCCTCATTTCAATGGTTCTGCATATAGACCCAGAAGTAGTGGGATTGCTGGATTAGATGGTAATTCTTTTTTTTTTTTTTTTTTTTGAGGAAGTGCCATATTGTTTCTCATAGCAGTTGCACCATTTTACAATTCTACCAATAGTGCAAAGGGTTCCAACTTCTCTACATCCCAACACTTGTTATTTCTTGTGAGATGATATTTCATTGTGGTTCTGATGTGCATTTCTCTGATGATTATTGATGTTGAACATCTCTTCATATGCTAATTTGCCATTTGTGGTTCACCTTTTGAGAGATATATAATCAAATCCTTTGTCCATTTTTTGATCATGTTATTTTATTTTTATTGTTGATGTGTAGGGGTTCTATATATATTCTAGATATTAACCACTTATTAGACTTATGATTTGCTAATATGTTCTCTCATTTCATAGGATGTCTTTTTGTTCTGTTGATTGTGTCCTTTGTTGAACAAAAGTTTCAAGTTTGATGTAGCTTCATTTGTCTATTTTTCTTTTGTTGCCTGTGCTTTGGTGTCATACCCAAGAGATTGTTGCAACATCCAATGTTATAAAGATCTAACCTGTGTTCCTCTAAGAGTTTTAGCTTGTGGTTTTACATTTAAATCAATAACTCATTTTGAGTTAATTTTTAAAATATGGTATAAGGGTCCAACTTCATTCTTTTGCAGTTGAACATCTTTTTTTCTCACCACTGTTTATTGAAAAGACTGTCTTTTCCCCAATGAGTGGTCTTGGCATCAGTTCAAAGACCATTTGACCATGTACATTAGGGCTTATTTCTGGACTCTCTATTCCATTGGTCTCTATGTCTGTCTTTGTGCAAGAGCCATACTGTTTTGACTACTGTATCTTTGTAATATGTTTTGAAATCAAGAGATGTAATTTCTCCAGTTTTGTTCTTTTTAAAAATTGTCTTGGTTATTCAAGGTCCCTTGAGATTACATATAAATTTCAGAATTATATTTTTTATATTTCTTCAAAAGAAAACACCACTGAGATATTGATAGGAATGGATTGACTCTTGAGTATTTTTGGATAGTATTGACAATATAAACAATATATTTTTAAAATATAGTCTTTCAATCCATGAACATGGTAAGTCTTTCTATTTATATATTCTTTAAATTATTTCAGCAATGTTTTCTAGCTCTCAGTGTACAGCTATATCACCTCCTTGGTTGGGTTTATGCCTAAGATTTTTGTTTTTCTGTGATGGGATTGTGTTCTTAATTTTCTTTACAAGTAATTCATTGTTAATGTATAGAAACACAAGTGACTTTTTACATTTATTTTGACATCCTGCAACTTTGTTGAATTTGCTTATTAGTTATTACTAGTTTTTTTGTGGCATCTTTGGGATTTTTTACATATATGATCATGTCATCTGCTAACAAAAATTTTATTTCTTTTTTACTATTTGAATGCCTTTTACTTATTTTTCTTGCCAAGTTGATCTGGATAGAACTTCCAATATTATGTTGAACAGAAGTGGCAAGAACAGGCATTTTTGCTCTGTTCTTGATCTTACAGAAAAAAACTTTCGGAAGTGGTCCTTCCACTGTGGCATAGGAGGAGTATATAATGTGTCTTGATGTGGCCCTTTTTAGATTTATCCTGATTGGAGGCTTCAACTTATTGACCTTGCATGTGCAGTTTTCCCCCCTAATTTGGGGAGTTTGGGCCATTATTTTTCAAATAAACTCTCTTTTTACTTCACCTCCTGGGTCCCACAAATGCATATATTGGAATTATGATAGTATTCCCCAAGTTCCTTAGCCTATACTCACTTTTTCACTTTTTTCTTTTTGCTCCTTGGATTCAAAGATTTCAAATGACTTGTCTTCAAGTTCACTGATTCTTTCTTCTGCCTATTTAAGTCATTGGTTGAACTCCTCTAGTTCATTTATTATATTTTCAGCTCCAGAATTTGTTCGGTTCTTTCTAATAGTCTTTATACCTTCATTGGTATTCTCATTTTGTTCATGAATCATTTACCTGATTTTTAAATTGTCTATCTGTGTTATCATTTAGCTCTTTGAGCATCTTTATGACAATTATTTAAAATCCTTTGTCAAGCAGCTCATAGATCTGTGCTTCTTTAGGATCATTTCTGGAGTTCAATTATGCTTCTTTGATATGACAGTATTCCCTTGTTATCTTTGTGTGACTTAGGGTTTTTTACTGAGATTTGGGCATTTGAAGAAACAATCACCTCTTCCAAACTTTTTAGACTGGCTTTTTGCAAGAAAAGGCCTTTACCAATAAGCCCATCTAGAAATCCTAGGATCTCTCAAACCTTCTACAAGGATGTATCATTTCTGGGTATATGCATATGCGTTTAGTCCTCTCAGAACTCCCTAGGCTGCTTGTCCTTGCTTCTTCTCAGAAGTCCATAATCTCTTTCTCCCCCTGGTGTCTGCCTGCAGAACTGCAGCTCTATGTGCCCTGGTGACAGTATCTACGAACCAGGCTGCCTTCCTGGTGCACCACACTAGGTCAAATAGAAGGAGGCGCAGGGAGGAGAGCACAGAATACTGTGAGCTGTCCTGACACATTCACTAGAACCCTGCTTGGTTTTATGTTGGTCTGGGTGTTGAAACTTCTCACAAAAGCATTCTGGTCCACGCATTATTGATAAGTGGATGTCTCCATCGGAGAATGAAGGCCTAATTTTTCTTATTCAGCAATCTTGCTGACATCACTCTAAATGTGTGCTATTTTTATAGTAAGAATAAAGTATTATATTATCTAAAAGAAGCTTTTCTTCATTAAACAGGTATCTCTCTATGTTTACACACCATAACACTTGGTTTTTATCTTTCCACATTATTTATTATACAGTGCTTCATTGTTATCTTTGACATGTATTGAATCTCCAGACTAAGGGATACCTTGAATTGTGTGTGTGTGTGTGTGTGTGTGTGTGTGTGTGTGTGTGTGTGTGTTGTGGGTTGGTGTCTTTTAACTGAAAAAAAAAAAAAAAAACCTAATCAAAACTAACAAAGTAAAAGCTCTTCAAATAACAAAAGTGAAGAATGGCAGCGGATTGGGGAAAAGTAGGCTCTCCAGACACAGACAGAACATAAACAAAAGGATAAGAAGCAGGTGGTGGGACTGGGTGACTCAGAGGGAGCTCAGGGAAGGTGACTGAGACCCAGAGAAATCTGGCAGAAATCCATAAAGGAGCAGAAAAAAACACCATCATCTTAGTTTGCAACTAACAGAGGCCCATGGGTATTGGAATGCTCATAAATGTTTTCTACACATTTTTATTTTAATTGACACAGAAATGGAATGTCTTAAAATCAAGTTTATGGCATGCAAATGGTTTCTTTAAAAATTTTTTATCACACAAGAAATGTTAAGACACATTGACATAAAAAAATAAACATATTGGACTTTCACAGATTTACATAAACAGTTGCATGCTGACCCCTGGTGCACTGAACAGGAGCTCTGTCTTCGTGCCTGGTGTTGACTGCTGGGGCTCATTTAAGAAGCAGCATGGTGAGAACAGAAGACAAGGAGAAAACACCAATGTGACCCTTGTTGGCTGTCAGCCCTCAGTCGAGGGCTTGTGTCCCAGGATTCAGGGTGACTGGGAGCACCCCCAGAGCCATTTCATTCAGTGGAGATAGATGAAAATAGATTCACCCTTTTATTTATCAAAGAAATAGATATGTAGAAACAATAGTTATAAAACGTCACTGCTGTTGAAGACACATACGTATAATGCATTCACCAAAAGGAGCACCTCTGATTTTTAACAATTCAATTCCTCATTAACTTGCAATGAACAAAGTTAATGGATAGGTCAATTCTTTGAATGGTTTCCCTGACTGCCCCAGTGTATCTTACTAAGCCTCAAAGGGCTGATTTCTAAATATGTAGAAAGGAGTCTTAAGGGTCTGGGGAAGGTTGCTGGAGGAGGATATTTGTTTTATTTTAACAATGGCACGTTTAACATCGAGGGCCAGCCCTACCCACAGGGAAACAGATCGTGACATTGCTCTTAGAAGGACCAGAGTTATTAGCCTAATATATTGAAAAGGGTGATGCACTAGGCACAACAAATCACAACAATCACACGGATGCTGACAACTCAGTCAGGGAACAAAAGAACGGAGCTGGAACATGAACCAGATGGCTTAATAACTAATAACACTTCTAAGTGTCTTTATCGTTGTTATTGTTTTAAATCTGGCTAACATTTGGCCTCTCTTGTTACAGCTGAAATGTTATCTCTAGCTGCTATCTCCCCTGTATTTCAAACTGTTGTTTTTAAAGCAAGATATGAATACATCAGAGACTCTTTCATACCCTGTGGAGGAGAAGTTCAAATGCGCGCGTCTCCGTGATAAAGCCTGCGCAGATATAATAAATGGGGCTGTCAGACTGATTCTCACTTGAGACCCCAACTGTAGCTAATATTACTCGATATGCAGATGTTTTCTGTCTCTTCCCCTTAGACGAAGAAAAAGAGCATTTAAACGGAATAATGATGAATTGGCATTAATAGGAAGAGGCTCTGCTACAGTGTGGCAAGGGCTGCGCAGGTCAAGAGCTGGAGACACGTGTGAGTGATGGAGCCCTCACCTCTGTGCTGAAGGGTCTCAGGCATTTATTAGCGGAAATGTTTGCTCTGTCTCAAGACCACACAACACTATTTTAGAAGGAGAAAATAAAACCCTGAACTCCACTAAAGCTTATGTTAAATAGAAACAAGGTCCCCTGTAGCACCCGGAACTCTGCACTGTGTCGCACACTGTACATGTTTAGGAATCAAATGGGACAATTTCTGGTGGAGGGATAAAAAATAGAAAAGCAAATCCTGGCAATACTTTATCCAAATGTCAGAGTTAATGGTTGCTCTCGACAGATTCCGCTGTCCCCCGGGACGGGCTGTCTGTCTGCCTCCGGGAATTCCATTCCCCACACCAGCAAAGGGTCCCCTTCCCATTTGTTTCCACTTAAGTGCGCTCGCCTCTCTCACTCTCTCCGTCACCAGCGTGCAGGTATGCACGGTGGCTGGAACATGAAAAACACTTAGTTTCTGCTCCGGAGGGAAAGCAGAGAAAAGCCGATTTAAGGAGCAAAGGGCGAGGGATCTAGTGAGGCATCCCCCTCAAGGACGAGGCATTTCTTCCTAGAGAACACTTGGAAAGCTTTTCGTGGGCGTCTCTTGGTGGCCATCCAGCACTCTCCTAAGTCCTTGGGACCTACAGTCGGTAAACCTGGAGCGTGGCCACGATTATGCTTCTGAGAGTTTGCTTCAGACCAGTGAGGAAAGGCTAAGGGAGTAAACCCCGACAGAAAATCCGGAGCCGGAGTCCCTAAGGCGGTTTGACGTTGTAGTCAACACTGGCAACTCCTGTGGCGCACCTGAAACCAAGCTGTATTGACTCCGTCTTTCCCTTGGACCCTTCAGCTGCGAAGAGAGGGGGGGTCTGCTGCATGGGCAACAACAGACCCTCCATATCACCCTGCCCAGGCTCTGTAGCTTCAGCTTCACTGGAGAGGACACTCCAGCGTCATCGCAAGATGTCGATTCAACACGGGAGGAGACAGATACTGTGTCACTCCCGAGTCAGACTGCACAGCCATTCTCGGCGGTGCAGATAGACTCTTAAGAAGCTACACCATCGTCTCTCGAGACGGATGGCTGCCGACCAGTGAGGGACCTCCATGGGCGCAGAGGGACTGAATTCAGCTGGAAACCTGGTGCTATAATATCCAGTCTGCTAATGAATAAATGCAGCCAAAGTTAGGTATTACTTTACTCACGTAGCTTCTATTACCGGAAGGCAGAAACCAGAAGATAGACATAGAAAGCAACCCAAATATTATCTTTCTAAATGACTACACACTCAATTCTCAATTTTCCATAGAAATGGTCAGGATGATTTAGTCTTCAAAGCATACCCAATGTATTAGAGAAGTCATCACAAAACATCTTCTTTCTCAAGGCTTAGCTCCTTAATTAAATTTAGGTGGGCTCATATTAAAGATTCACAAGTCTAAGCAAGCACCAAAGGTTCCCGCTGGGAAGGAGGCTTGGCTGTGATAGAAGCCACGCCTCCTACACAGAGAATTTGCCAGAGATTTCACTGGGCGGGGACGTTGCCTGTAACTGACCTACCAGATTGGCAGGACAAAGTCTTGCGAAACTCAGGAACAGAGTCACGCCAATGTGCTCATGGACTCCAAAGTTCCAGAATCAAGCTCCTCTCTAACGCAGCTCATCCATTAATCAACCACGGGGAGGAAGGGAGCTATGTTTGTCCGAACCAAGCCCAAGATATGGAGTGAAACTGCTGATTATGTATTGATAGTATAGCCTACCCCAGCACTTTCCCTTTGGTCGGTGGCCTCCCATCCCAGGATACATCCGCTCTGCTGGGAAGGAGCCCTGGACCAGCCTTCCTTTACCCACCTTCTCTCCGGTCTCTAATGTCCTGGGGGCAAATACAGGAGCTGTTCTGTCCCCTCATTCTCTCCCCAGAACCTTCCCTCCTCACTTCCTCTTCCAACCAACCTTGGGTTGATTGATTTCTCCCACACAAGGCAGCTAGCTGGCTGCTAGGAAACAAAGAGCACAAGCTGGTGGGGGAAACAAGGGTTTCCTTCTAATATCAGGGGCCCGAGTTTTCCGCGGCCTGGGCTCTCCATAACCAAGCGTTTCCATAGGCTCTAAATAAAGTGAATCCCCAGTCTTGCCACTGTCAAATGGGAGTGGACACAATACCCTCCCCTCCCTGCCCACATGTAGCTGCTCGGGCACCACTGGGACTGGATTCAGTGCCTGAACACAACGCGTAATGGTGGTATGGCCTTGGGCGAGTTTCTCAAGCTTTCCAGCCTTAGCTTTCTTACACATAAAATGGAGTAATAAGAATACCTGCCTCATTGGGTGATTGCGAGGCTTCGATGACATGGTTCAATTAAAGCACTTAGGATAGAATTTGTCACAGATGAAGTGCTAAGTAGATGTTGGCTATCGCTTTTCCTTGAATCTCTGTAGAGCTCTAAAAAGATAGTATGTGTGAAAGTGTTTATGATTCCTGTGCAGAAACAGGTCCTCCTTGAAGCTGAATGTGAGGCTAGTCCACAGGTAATGGGAAAATGCAAGAAGACCCTGACTGTCACTGTTGTCACCTGTGACTTGCTTCTACAAGAAGGTATCAAGATACCTTTGAACAGAGACTTTCCCTGGAGCAAAAAACAGAAAACAAAGGTTTCTGCTGCCATAGGCCCAACACTTTCATAACCTCTTGTCTAAACAAGCACCATTGCTATTCTCCTTTCCCAGGTAAGAGCTGAGGCACAGCGAATGCAGACGTACAGTAACCTGGTCACAGGTGAAAGAAACTCTGACTCAGGCCAAGCATGTTCTCATCACAGCCTTACTTTTTTCTCTGGGTGTTGAAAACATCTTCTCCCATGTTCTCATTCCCTTCCAGGTCTTGGTATAACATCTCTGGCCAGAGACTAACTGGTAAAGAATTTAGATTTTAGGCCCCTTTTTTAAATACTAAAATGTGAGTGGCTACAAGTGCATTGCCTTTTCCCACAGACAAATTCAACCAGACTTCTTCAGGCAGAGCTCTGCTGGTTTTAGGCAGGGAGCACTTGCATGGTGATGGGCAGTCCTAGGTTATGTGGGACTGAGGAGCTTCCTGGCACACGGCCTTTCTGATGCTAAAGCCAAAAAAGTTTGCCATCCTACTTTCCTGGCCCACCCTCTGCACATTGACAAGGCCACCGTGCCTGGGCTAGCAGCAGAGGTGACAACTGGTCTGGTGGCAGCTCTGCTGTTCCATCTGCCAGGACCATCTCCACGCACTCCTTCCTGCACCAGCTTTGCATACTAACCCTCTTCTTCCTTAGCCTTCCTTGGGGTAGCCTTTCTGGCTGCTCTGCCCCAGACTAGAGGAAATTTCCTTGTGGTGAGTTTCCTGGTCATCCCCATGCTTTTCCTAACAACTAACCTGTAATTACAGCTTAGAGAAATACAGCTTTTACTTGCTTGAGATCATTTCAGCCTGTAAGCTCCATAAGAACAGGACTGAAGAGACTATGGCATAAAGGAGTCAAGGGAATCAGAGTGTGTTGGTGTCCTGTGTCTGCCCAAATAAAAGTAACAAAAGGGGTGACACTGGGCTTCTTCATGGGGAAGAGTTTCCCAGATCAGAGATTTTCACTTTCCAAATTGAATGCTGGAAGCCAGGGTTACCTGGGCTCCTGTCAGCTCCTCTGCTCTCCTGATTTCTCCAGGGCAAGCAGAGATCCAGAGCAAATCAACTCCAATTCAGCCTTGTGGCCCGGGCCCCCTCAGGGGGGAGTCAACCCTGCTCCCCCTGCACCCCAGGCTTTCCAAAGGTGTCCGTTGCATGATGGCTGCCCAAAACCAAATGATCAAATTAAGGGCTAAATTAAGTGGAGGGTAGGAGGGTAAAAAAAAAAAATTCCTTTCTGCACCTTAGCTTCAGCTGATCTCCCCTTTAAAGCATACCCGTAACATCTTTCCCAGAAATCCATTCCAAGAGGAACAACCGGATTTCTGCCCTCCTAGAAGGGAGGTCCAGGCCTTGCTTTCGTGTGGGACTCCATCTCTAGATGCCAGTCTCTCACAGCAGTGAACAAAATTATTTACACAGTATGACAATAACCATGTATGAAATCCCCCAATAGCTACACTGAGAAAAAAAGAATGAGAACAAAGAGTGTGTTCAGATGGTTGTTCTGCTTCTTCTAAATTTTCTATAATGTGCATGATAAATTCTATTTAAAAAATAAACAAATATGGAAATTGTAGACTCTTGCTGACACCTGGTTCAAGGCTGCAGCGGTAGATGGGTGCCCAGGGCAGCTGTAAAAGGTAATGCTAGTTAGGGTCTCCAACAGCAACAGCTTTGCCATGCCTGTCACAATCACTAACCCGCGTTCTCCTTCCTCATCAAACCCCCTTGCCCTGGACCCACAACCACTCGAAGAAAAGAAAAGTCTATCCTGAAAAAAAATGGCCCAATTCACAATTATTTGGGAGATGGGTCTTACTTACACGCAACTCAACAAAGAACGGGGTCACATGGGTGAGAGTAAAAAATACAGGAGAAAGTGTTTGTTCTTCAAGGTAAGGCCCACACTCCTGCAACTCATTTGTCAAAGGACACGTGATAACTGACTTCAGGAAATGCAGAAGGTAGTTGGGAAAAAAAAGAAAAGACTATTCATTTCCAGATCTTGCTAGGAAAGGTCATTTGAAAGCCCATGAGCCAGAAGAACAGACCTATGTAAACAAGAGATTGAATTGTATTCTAGATCCATCCATTGCTGCTGCTTATCCTATGAGTAACCCTCATCCTCCATGAAGCCCGCAGTATTTGCTTCTGAATATCCCTGGGAACAAAATGGATGAACAGTCTCTTTCTTAATTGCCAGATTTAGAATTCAAAGGTTTTTATTTTTTTAAAGAAAAACGTATGAGGGCATAGAGAGCTTTGAAAATCTAATTTAGAGCATTTAAACTTCAGTATTTCCAGGACTAATTTAATCACTATTTATTGAACACCTATTATGCGGAGGGCACTGAGGAAGGGTAAAAGAACAGTCCCCAACCTCAAGTAATTTTCTGGTCCACTAGGGTGACAGTCTGGCAGGACAGCTGGGGAGTAGGGGAGAGTGTGCCCAGAGCGTGAGGAGATCTGATCTCCAATCTGCTTCCCACTTCCACAATGGCCCAATTCTGGACGCTCCCAAGGTCATGATTTTGTGAGCCATAAACTGAGTTGAGACTCCACATCCCATCTCCTTTCACGAGACTGAAATGAGCAGCAGGTGAGAGCTAGGTGGCAAAGTACCCTGAAAAGAAGTTTATAGACCTATACAGGTATACGATGGTGCTATTATCACTGTGAAATTCTTGTTTCTTACAGCGCTTTCATTTCTCCTTATGGATGTCATCTTCCTCTTAGGATGCTTTTGAATGTAAGACAGTTTCACACCATGAAGATGAGAATAAATGACATTTTACCTGAGACTGTTTTCCCTCCTGAGTAGGTGGCGGTGTGTCCATCACCTTTTCTTTTATAAAAATGCCTTTTATGTTAAGAGTAAAGGAATTTACAAATCATCTATTATGGTCCCTGGAGAAACTTCAACAAGGTGGTTTGAGTTGAGGAAGAAATTTCTGTGCCATTTTCTTCTAAGCGTTTCTTTCTGAAAACAAAAATGACTCAGTTCAAGGACATAACAGCAAAGTATTGACTGTATACACAACTCAAAAATGGTTTGAAAAATGGAGAAAAGGAGAGAGTAATTCAGTGGTTTATTGAAATTCCCCAAACATTCTATTTCAGCTTACCTAAATCTACAAGTTCAATGTTATTCTTTGGGAATTTTGTTGTTATTTTTAATAAAAATGTAGGATTTGGCTATATCAAGACAACTCAACTTCCACTTTTGTTTTTTGGCTGTTCTAGTTCCTTTGTTTACTCCTTGACAGTCAAGTGGCTGGAGCTGATCAAGAGATATGGCAATGTGAAATGAAAACTGAGTGATGGTCAGGTCTTTTTAAGGTTTGTATTCTTTATTTTATTAATTTTTATTTACTAATTTGAGAGAGAGATAGAGGAAGGGGGAAAGGTAGGAGGGGGCAGAGAGAAACATCTATTTGTTATTCCAGTTGTTTATGCATCCATTGGTTGATTACTGTATGTGCCCTGACTAGGGACTGAATCCACAGCCTTGGTATATCTGGAGGACACTAATCAACTAAGCTACCCAGCCAGGGCAGGGTTTGCATTGTTTAACAGAGCATTCCAAGTCCCACACGTCAACCTGCCATATCTCCCAGCCGCCATACTGCACACACAAACTGCCCACCACCACTACTACCTGCCGTTGAGCACCAAATGTGACACACATTTTCTCTGCCTCTGTACATCATTAGCTTTTGTTACTCTCTCTGCTTGCAGAACCCTGCCTTGCTGCACTCACCTGTCAAAATCCTGCTGCACAGAGAAGGCCAGCAAAAAGTTGCCTCCTCCATCTGATCTTCACAGATTACTCCAGATTAACACCAATGTTCCCTAATCTTTTGCTTTGTAACTCCCCTATCAGTTATTGCACATATGTCCCATTGCAGATACAACTGTGCTTTTGCTGGAGCTTATCCCTGCTCCTCTTTAGGACGGTGGCTCGTCCTGAGAAAGAAGGCACCTCCCTTAAGTGAAAGGGAGCAGCCATTCTGTGGTTCTTAGGTCTAGGAACCCCTTAGAGGCCAGGAGTTCACAAAAGGGAGGTAGGATGTGGGTGGGGAGGCCATTAAGATGCATGGTGTCTCTGGGTTGAAAGGCATGGTGACCACCTTCTGGAGCGGGTTCTTAGCAGTGGGGAAAGGAAGTGTGCGTTAGCCCAGCAGCACCCACTCCTGACCCTTCATGGCATAGGGCTGCAAGAAGAAGGACTGCATGAAGAACCCTGAGAACTAGGCACTATGGCCTCAGAAGGACAGGCCACGAGACGGAATTCACCCTCCCCAACAAAGCCACTGTGGTCTGTGGCAACATTCAACGGTGGCACCATGTGGCAGTTAGGGGCTACAACAGGCATGGGGTGGGCAGCAGTAACAGGCCCGAAGTCCTCAATGGCTCCCGATAGGTGTCTGAGGGCCTCCTTCATGGGAGGAGTTTTAATTGGTTCTGGGGACATGGGAGGGATGGCATTGGACATCTGGCCAAGTTGGTGGGTTTGGGGAGAAGGGCAGGACACAGCATTAATTTAATTAGAGAAATGAACAGGTTGTGGAAGAGTCTAAAATCCCCTACTGAACAGTAATCTCCTTGAGGACAGACACCACTTTCATTTTGATACCTCGGGAGCACCGAGCTGAGTACATTCAATATAAATATTTCCACTTTGCATGCATGTGAAGACTACAGACATGAGACCATGCACCCGGAGAGCTGGAACAGATGAGTCAACCGTCTTCAGTCTGGGCTCTCCTCAAATGTTATTCACTTGCTTAAAAGTGACAGTTTTGCTTTACCTTGAATAGAGACCCAAAGAAAAAGTGTTTAATCAAAATATTAGCCACTTGGTCTACACAGGTATAAATATTTTTCACAGTCCTCTAGGGTTTAACCTTTGTTGATTTTTGTGATATTTACTCAGAACCTAACTTTCATCTTCTTTGGACCTTTCCAGTTAGGTCACCCTGACCTAGTCAAGGTCCCATAGCAGGACCTAGTGCGATGGCCTCAGTCACTGCCAAGACAAGGTCCCGGATTCCTGGCACCTGCCATTCCTTAGTCACTTTACATCAGACCCTGTAGCATCCTTTTCTTCTTCTTCTTCTTTTTTTTTTAAAGGATTTTAAAAATTTTATTCTTAGAGAGAAAGGGAGGGTGAGAGGGAGAGAAACATCTATGTGTGAGAGAAACGTTGATTGGTTGCCTCTCACATGTCCCCAACTGGGGACCAAATCCTCAACCCAAGTAGGTACCCTAATCAGGAATTGAACCAGCAACGCTTCTTTTCTGGTATGACACCCAATCAACTGAACCACATCAGTCAGGGCTTCTTTTCTTCTTTTACATAACATGGATGCTTTGAGCACATGAGTACACATTTTCACATTCTTTCAGTCACTTTTCACCCAGGGTGGCAGCATTTTTGGTCCCAATCCCCTCCTTACTCTACATGGCAAACAATTATTCCTCATCAATGAATGGTCTGCACACTAGCAAAACTATTTTAAGTAGATGGGAGAAGTGGAGCTTGAAATATAGAATATATCGCCATCTCTTCCTCCACAATAAATAGCTGTTATGGTCATTTATTGTTCCCCTGTTCCCCAGTCTGAAACTCCTTTACAGATGTTCTTGAGCTGAGCGTCCCAACATCTGTACAGGGAAGGAGGGTGCAGTTACCAGCTCCATTCTGCAAATGGGAACAGTTAGCGGAGCCCAAGGGGCAGCGACTTGATGTTTTTAGGATGGTGCAATGATGCTTTATTAGTTTTCGTCATAACACACTTGAGCAGCCGGCAAACAGCATGTGCCCGTGTCCAGCATGAGGTCACTCTACAAAGTCAAAAAGGGCTAGAAGCAGAACCTGAGGCTCGGGAACTTCCTGTCTCTAGTTGCATTTGCTGTGTTCCTAAGTTAAGGAGAAAACCATACATCGCAAAAACATATGCAGAGACCCAGAAACAAGAACACACATTGTACAATGAACAGAGTTAAAGCGCTTAACTTGCAAGAGGCAAAGCAGCCACTCTGCCTTTCTGGTCTCCTCCATGAAAACTGACCTCAATCCAGTGGGCCGCCCAGAGGACACCATCCCCAAGCAGGACTGTCTGCTGGGCTCCTGAAGTCTCCACTGAATATAAAGTAGGACTGTACTCCTGCTGCCTGTCACTGGAGTCTATCCAAATAGGAACCAGAAATAAAAAGTCATAAAACATTACACTGGGATTTCCATATCAACACTTCAGAGATAGTTAGATGTTCTCTCAATTTTTTTCCTAAATGAAGTCTATTACCTTGAGGTATTTCCCGAGATGCTGAGATCTATTGTCTATGAGCACTGAGTACTTCAAAGGCCGGGGTTTGGGGTGCGCTGTGCAGTTGGTTGGAAAATGCATTAACCTGTGTCCCCAGGTGAAAACAGCACAGCTTTCTGGTTGCATCTGGGACAATGCCCCATTTCTAATTATTTCACCCTGCCTTCCTCAGTGGCAGTCCTTGGTGCTCATACAGCGCACCAGCTAAGGGAGCATTTCCAATGGGGTGTGGCTGCCCCCACTCACCCCATGTCGTAAGGCCACCCAGGCCGTGACAGCTCTGGTGAGCACCCAGGACCCTTGGGTCCACAGGTAAGACACAGACCCAGTGGCAGCCTTGAGAAAGGGCCAGTACGCTAATGCTCTAATCCTAGACATATTGTTGGCCTGCAGCAGGGCCATAGAGTAAATTTGAGTCTGGGACATTGCTCTCCAATGATCAGTTTGGGTTTGGAAGTAAAATTTCCCTCTCCATGTATTATCTGCAATTATGGTGCATGCCATCAAGTCAGTGGGGGTCCCCATTGTTACCCCATTATCTGAATAGCAGACTTATGTTAAGCAAGTTTTAACTGATGTGAAAATATTAGCATGCATGTCCACGCAAGAGTCCTCTTTTCTTCTCTTTCTAGAGCTCTCTGGTTCAGCCACACAAAGGACTCTGGTGTGTTAAAAGGACATAAATGCATAAAGCAGTAACCACCTACATACATTGGGGCCTTTATCATTGTTCTTTAACCATTCTTAGTGATTTAATCAAACCTTAAGTTATCTGCAGTCTCCCTTAAAATGCTTACTTGTCTTGCTATAAAACATCCTCTTCTAAAGAAATTATCTGTAGGAAGGCAACATGTCAGACTCGTTTGCCATTAAAGCCTGTTTTGTGTGTGCTTCCCACTGTCCAAGGTGGCTGTCCCTCGCCTGCTGAGGACAGCCTGGTTTGTCTGAGAGTCAGGGCCAGCTCAGCCTCTCCTGCCGGGGGGCTGCTACTGCCTACAAGTGACCTTGCCTGCATGCGACATCCTAAATCTCCCTTTGTTTTGTTTTATAATCAAAAGGAGATATTTTCTTCTCTCGGATTTAACAGATTTTCTAAGAGAAGCCAACAGTGGTTTCATCACTGCGGCCTAACGCAAACATTTCTGAACTGCTCCCTCTGCTTCTTTGTTAGTTGCAAAACAGTCACCAGAAGTCAAGCGTCTCTTTCTCCCGCAACTTCAGCACACAGAGACTCAAGTCGTCCGCCCCTCAGGCTTGGGACAAGGGGGAAACTTCTCCCGAGATGTCTTGTAAGCAGCAGTCTCTGACTTCTCAGGGGGTAGTTTTAAGGAGGTTTCCATGTTACTTAAAAAAAAAAAAAAAGCGGTTTAATGAACCTGTTCTGCCAGGGAGAAAACCTTTTACTCTGTAGCTGTCAAAAGAAGGCTTATTTCAAGTCATACAATGGGAATCTCACAATGTCGTGTTGGGCTGGCCCCACAGAAGGCCCCGCCCCCATGACCTCACACAGCTGCCACCAGCCCTGCAGCGCCTGGCCCGCGGAGGCGCAGGAGGGGTGCTCCTGGCCATGCAGAAAGGTCTGCCCACGCGACTGCTCCAGTACTCACATGACGCAGACGACGGAGACATAAAGTTCTTTGGCCAATATTTCCCTAATTCATAAGATATTTACCACCTCAATCAAGTCTCAGCAAGCAAACATATCTAAGTGTCTTTGCTGGGTTGTCTGGTATTCTGTTATAAAGCAAAGGTTGATTAGGATCCCTTATGTGAAAGAGATTAAAATGGAAAAAAAATCGGAACTTCATACGGTCCTATGATAAAAATATCGTTGAATCCACCTGAAAAACTGTTATACTCAAGAGTGAAAAATGTCTCCCTCTGATGAGAAGAGATGATGTGCCAGCTCCCTTTCCTGGCTCAGTTGCCTACAGCCAAGCAGGACAGAAATCTCTGGACACATGGGGGCCATGCAGAGCTAGACCGTGGCATCAGGAGCCTGTGAACAGGAGATTTGACTTTGTCTTAAAGAGGAAACTGTCCCACAGGATCAGGTCAAATTCTCCCTGTTGCACCTAAGCATTTGCCCAGGGGACAGGGGGTATTCCACCCTTCAGGTATGGCCTATACCGAAGCTCTGGCCAAAAAGGGCAGGAGAGAAGAGGGAGGTTAGGGGACACAAGGGGCGCACTAGGGGCTACTCTGGAGACTCATAGATTTGCAGAAATAATCCCAGATCATGGAAATGGGCACAATTTACCTATTTCTCACCAAAGATCAGAAATCCAAGTGTAGAAGTTTGCAAAATAAGAGTGACAGGACTCCTTGAATCTCCTTTTGGAACTTCTCTTTATCTAACAGAACGCAAAACTTTCCTGAGGTATCTTCCTAGGTACCTCTTCACTTCCCAATTCTTTCTCTTTTTCACTCTCCTTTTTCTTTTTTTCTTCTACTTGTCTTCCAACTCCCCTCTCACATTTGGGCCTCAGAGAATGGGAGAGAACACTAATGAAGTTTGGGAAGAAAACCTTCCGCATTCCTGGTCCAGGCCATGGAGCCAGAAGAATTCTTGAGGCATTGAGTAATTAACCTCTCACCCTCTGAGTGTTCAGAGACACATGCTACCATTGTCTCCCATTTTATAGCCAGCCCAACAGGGGCATACCAAAGTTTAAAGACTCACCCAAAATACCAGAGTCAATAAACAAGCAAGAAACACACACTCCCTTCTGCACTTACGACTCACTTCCAGCAGACTCACTTATTGTCAAACGCTTGCTCGCTTGGTTTAGTTCTAATCCCCACACCATTAACGTGGGAGCCTGGAACATGTCGGCTTCTGAACAGTTCACAGAACCACAGTCGTTTAAGACGGAAAGTAAACAGCATCTTATTCTCATAAGGGGAGCCGGGAGGTCCGCAGAGCGGCAACCGCAGTGGTGACCGGCTGGCTTGAGGCAGGCTGCATGCTGTGGCTCTCACTGACTGGCTCGCCGCCGTTTCATCACCTCGGTCATCTCCTGGCACTGTGAGGGGCAACTGCTCAGCCCCCAGTGCTTTACATGCCCCGCATGTTTGCCACTGGGCAAACGTCCCTATGCCCCTTCTTAAATACCTGTCTCCTGCGTTTCAAATTCTGGCCAAAGCTAACATTTAATTAGGAACAAAAGAAAGCAACCAAGAAAAGATAGGATTCGGAGTCGGGCATATCTGTATGAAATTCTGATTCCTCTACTCACCGTGGAGCTACAACTAGAGGGCAGATCGCAGGCCCTCTGGAAGACCCACTGCCTGTGTGCCAGCGGGGTGACACTGCCAGCACAGAGGCTCGCTCTGTGGAACGAGGACTGGGGAGGGCGCGGAGTGCGACTGCCACTGCCTGGCTTGGGACAGGCACTCAGAGTTCCTTTCTGTCTTCCACGGTTCCTTGAATATTCAAACTCGATTGACTTTATCCAATGTCCTTGTTACTTTACCTTGTAGCTGTTACTAACAGTTAAGAAACAGCCTTCTACAGAAATAAAATTACAAAAAAAAGGAAGGAAGGAATGAAGGAAGAAATAGAGGGAGGAAGAGAAGAAGGAAAGGAGGGAGGGATGCAGGGAGACAGGAAGGCAGGGAAGGAGGGAGCGGGAGAGAGAGAGAGGAAGGAAGGAAGGAGGAAGGAAGAAGGAAGGAAGGAGGAAGGGAGGGAGGGAGGGAAGCAGAGAGGGAAGGAGGACAGCTTCCCGGCAGTGCAGTCTTGTGCAGCCTAACATGTCATAGAGTCTGAAAACAGAGCTGGACATCACGTTTCCCAACATATGCTATCTTGGTGACCTTGGGCAAGTTACTCACTCCCTCTTCAACTTTATCTTTTAAACAGGTTTATAATAATAATAATGCCTACCTCATAAGATTATTTTGAGAACTCAATGCAATAATGGACATAAAGGTGTCTGGCACTTGACAAATGCAAAAAAAAAATGTCAATTGAATTTAAATGTCAGTTCTAAGATTATTTACATAAGCCCTCCCAGGGAGGATAACTTAGTTTTCTCATCCAAAATAATCAGAAGAGCCACGCTGGCTCAGCGTGCACAGTACACAATGTCCTAGAGGGACGCAAGAGCTTCGCTGCATAGTTGCAATATTAAGTTGTTCTTATTAAAATAAGCTCACCAGACTGCATGGGGACATCTTCAAATCCACTCTTTCTACAGCAGGGCAAGAAGCAATCAGTCTGCTCCTCCACAAGAAACAATAAATAATTCAACAAGATGGAGATGCTAGTATTCTTCAGATTTTTTTCTTCTTCAGGTGATAAATTTTGCTCATAGTTTCCAAAGCTGTAAGTAGAATACAATTTCACAAACTGAGGGGGAAATAAGACAGGCTAGGAATACAAGGGCATCGTGACAATGTTTTCCTGACCCATACCAGTCCTTGGTGATCTTTTCCTTGATTTGAATTCCTTAGCTCTGGGTTTGCAGTCTTGAAATAGTTCTTGTGGCACCTTGTCACTGTTCTTCTAACAATAATCAGAGTGAGCACTGATCACGGATCGAACATTTGCTCTACCAGGCATTGCTTCTCATTGAATTCTCACAGCAGTCCTCCACATAGGCACTACTGTCATCCTCGCTTCAAGGGTAAGGACTGAGGCCCAGCAAGGTTCAGTAGCTTGCCCCATGTCACACCATTAACAATGGCCCAGATGAGAGATGAACCCAGACAGTCTGATTCCAAAGCACATGGCCTTCATCATTCTGCAGTGCAAGCTTCTCCAAGGCCAAGGGCACATCTTCCATCACATTGGCTCCCTCATTGGCTCCCCATCTTTCCTAGACTAGTGCTGAGAATACCACGTGCTGAGTGGATGATAGGCAAGTTGAATTTGGGTAAAGGCATTCACAGGCCTCCCCCAGAAGACTTCAGCATGCACACTTTACCCCCCGGGACCACTGCACAGCCACATTGGCCATGCCCTGCACAGCCCCAGGGGCACCCTTCACAGACCACAAAATGACAGAACCTGCAAGAGCTACACAGAGCCATTTGCCTCTTGCCATTTTAAACTGGAATCATTTCCTAAGCCCCCTTCAGTGCTCTCCACCCAGCCTCACCTCCTCTCCCAAACAGGAGTATTTAGACTTCTGGAAGTAAGCAGTTATGTTACATACAGATGACCCTTGAACAACTTGGGGGTTAGGGACACCAATCCCTCACAGAGTCAAGTGCCCACATATAACTTTTGACTTCCAAAAACTCAGCCACACTTGGCTGCTGCACTAATAGCCTGCAGTTGACCAGAAGTCTTAACTAATAACAAAACCAATCAATTAACACATATCTTGTATGTTATGTGTATTATACACTATATTCTTACAATAAAGTAAGCTAGAGAAAAGAAAATGTTATTAAGAAAATTATAAAAGAGAGAAAATATATTTACTGTATTTAGTGAAAAAAAATCCACTTATAAGTGGGCCCTCAAAGTTCAAATCCATGTTGGTCAAGAATCAACTGTATATCTCTTATATTTCAATGTTCTGCATGCAAAACACACTCAGGGAACAGGTGCTACAGAAGAAGAAAAGAGAATGCCAGTGTCGTCCTTATTTTCCATATTCTTTATCAAAAAATGCTTTGACCTGGGATGGGGAATGTTTATAGCCATGAAAGTTTTCTCCTGCAACCAAATATAAACTCTAAACTGACTAAAAATGCTTGATCCTGAGTCTATTTTTATTCACATCAAACATATCCAAAAGGGCATCACACTTAGTACCAGCACAACCAGGAGCTTGACCTCAGGATCACAGCCTACAACCCACAGTGGCCTGGATGGTTTACTGTAGGGAGGGACACAGGACAAGGCTCATCAGCGTGACCACGGAGCTCGTGATTCCCCTACATCCCAAGCTAACTCTAGGGGCCAGGGTAGCCCCAGCATGGTGCTGCCAGTTGAGGATTGTAGGTAGTACATACTTGAGTGCTTGCAAAACACAGGTTCATGTGATAGGAAAACCTTCCTCTCGGTTGCCTTTTAATGATTCTAATTAAATTGAAGGGAAAGACTTTTTCTACAAACTTGCCAGCACATAACAAAAAGAGAGCAGGACTCAACTTTAGAGCCTTCAGCACTCAAGAGAACCAAACTGGAATTTAATAACATTATTTGTTTTCATCTATTTTATAGATACCTTCTTTATTGGCCAGTGATATTGATTATCAATTTATGGTATTGCTATACAGTTTTAAATAAATGTACTTAGGTTAAAGCAATTAGTTGACCTAAAAATCAATATTCCTCATGGTCTGTGCATGGCTATCGCAAAAATTGGGAAAGTGACAAATCAGTGAATGAAGGTTAGGAAACACATCTAAAAGTCTGTGAGCACAGACTGAAGTTCATGCAGGTGACTCAGGAGCTGTGGAGATGGAAGGAGGGAGTCAGGAGAACTGGCCACCAGGCTCTGAGGGTTAGCGAAGGAAAGACAGGGCCTTGTGTTCCATGACTGCAGTTTGGGCTCCTGGGTCTGCACTCCATTAGATGGTTACAAGAGGGACAAGTACAGAAGGCGGGCATCCCCTGCAGCCCTCCAGCAGACAGCAGCTGCAGGTGTCTGAGAAGATGGCAAGGAAGTGGGAGAAAGATGAAGAGTCTGGAGAAGTATTAACCCCCCGAGGCTCAAATGCAGACTAGCTCTGTATGAAGCCAGTAAGCACATAGAGGAATGCCAGGGTGCCATGGAGACACCATTGAATTGGGAGCCAAGAGACCCGGTTTGAGTTCCGACTACATGTCTCTAACTTGTGGCCTGAGACGAGCGTTCATTGTGGGCCTCAACATCCTCACCTGTGAACCGTCCCTTTCAGTTACTCCATTCTTTGACTCTACATCCCATAATAAGTGCATTACCAAAATTTCCAATCTAGTAATGGGGCACAATTTAAAAGAGACAATATATTTGCTTCAAGAATACTTTCTTCGCTAGCCAACCTCCCCCTGGTGTGTGTGTGCACACACACAATTGAGGTTAGAGTTATAATCATTTGACTGTTAATATAATCACTGGTGAATGTTGGTCATAAATGCTCGGCGCTAATGGAGTCCGGTCCCTGGGAATGCTGAGGATGTGGCCAGTGGGAGGCAGAGGGTGCCACCTTTCCTGGGAAGCAGAGGGGAATGAGCAGTGACCTGTGCCTCTAAGGCCTTTCAAACACCAGCGTGCCTCTGCCGGACTCCACAAGCCCCACGTCTTTTAACTGGTATTTGCCCAGCCTTTTGGCAGAAGCACTTTTAATATTGGGGACTGTGCAAGGTGCACAAAATCACAACTCTCCTCTGCCGGAAATTAAGAAAGCAGGAAGGCACAGGATGGACTTCTGTCTTGGTGAGTTGAGGTTCAGATCAGGCTTTTATGGGACTCACCCAGAAAAAGTCTCCATCAGTTTATCACCCACCAAAGGGCCATTGCACCTCCGCCAAGTGTTCAAATGGTAAACTGAAAGAAAGTGGCATAAAAACAAAATCAAACTACTTTTTAGTATTTACTGAGCATCTATTATCAGTTGTGCACAGAAAGATAAAATAGCATTCCTAGCCCCAAGATGTTTGTAATCAAGCTAGAAAGTAAAGGCGAATTCATGCAGAGCAATGAAAGAGAGAAAACTGTGTGACTGAGCACAAAACTGGTGACTTCCATTTTAAGACAACCTTCACCCCTCTATTCTCCACACTTTCTGAAACACAAAGCTCATCAAGCTAATCGAGTCACTGCCTTGCTCAAAGCATTTCAACAGCTCCAACTCCAGATAAAGTTCACATTCCTCACCATAGTTTTAAAGGCCATACAGGATTGGGCCTCTGTTGGCCTCTGGGATCTCGCTTCCCATCATTCCCCTTCCTCCCTGGTTCTGCAGGTGTGCCCGGAGTCAGGGGCTAGATGTCAACCGGGGCCCCTGCGCTCTGACCCCACCATGCGCCTCTGTTCACACTGTTCCTCTGCCCAGAACCTTCACCAACACACTCCACCCGCCGCCTGCTGCACATGCTGCAAGTCTCAGCCTAAACACCTTGACCCTTTGCAGCCTCTTTCCTGGCTCCCACAGCCTCCTGCGCTTCCACATCACGGCACTGAGTAACCCGCACTGTAAGTAGTTGTTTGAATGTCCGTTGCCACTATTCTCCTTGAAGATCTATGAGGCCAGGAACCATGATCATCTTAACACAGTAGTCCCACCCCAGACTCAATGCCCTTTTAAAGTTTCACTCAATGTTGGAATGAATGAATGTCCACTGTGGATAGTAAGAGAAAATGAAAATTAATAAAGACCGAATACAAAGAAAGGAAGATTGCATGAAGGGGGTGCTCTTTGACTTGGACCTTTGTAATGGGTAGGATTTCAAAGAAGGAAAGAGATTAACTAGTCAATAGTGTAGGTGAAATAGGTGGAAGAAATAGTGGAGAGTGTTCAAGTAGCTGTAAATGAATGAATAGATTAATAAAAAATGAATAAGTGAATGGCTTTCATGATGAAAGGAATAATAACATGAATTTTTCTAAGAACGTAACTCGTGCCCTTTATCAACGCCCCCAAGGATGTGACAGTAAAGTGTGTCGCTGGCAGTGAAGGGGCCGCAGATAACCAGCGCTTTCCATGTCCGTGTCATTTCTGACGCCCTCCCGCTCTCCCACCGCCTGCCCGCTTTGTGATTATTTTTACGAGGTCCAGGAATCTAGAAAAACGTTTTCCAGTTGCATTTGGACTTTAACTATATTCATTCAATGAGTTTTTTTTTTCCATAGTTCTCACCTTAATGCAAAAAGAAATGCAGTCTGTCTACCGAAAGTACCTTCAGAACAGAGTAGACTGACAGTTACTTATTTCAAAGTGATCTCGAAAACATTTTTCAGATGTGATAGGTTGAGATTTATTCTCTTCTCAAATGCAGTGGATTATCCTGGAATTTTTTATTTGGTTTGCAATTTTCTTGACTCGAAGTCCTGATTAATAGGGGACACGGAGTCCTGTATAGAAAAATTCAATACATTATGCTCCAGTCCAATACATCCTCAGCAACTCGCTTGCAAACCCACATTGTAGCATTCACATTCAGTCTCTCCTCTGGGGGTTTGAGGGGCCAGGAAAGGGAGAAGTGAAGAGAAAGAAACCAGCTTCTTGGCAGCTTCTCAACAATAGCTCCAGCTCCCCAACCCCTTCCAAAAAAAAAAAAAAACCTTTTACATAGTTGCTCTAACCCAGAAAATATGCATAGTTTCCTGACAGATTGGATAACGTGGGGATTTGAGAAAATTGTGCAGTTCCCCTCATTTTCATTTCACCCCCAAATGCTTTGGGTGTAACTCCCACCCACACATAATGGTAGTAGTTTCATTCTCCCAAACTGATGAGGGGGAGTGGGCAGCAGTAGCTGAGAAGAGGTGAGAAGAGGCCCCAGTTCGGGCAGGGGCACAAAACGGCCCGTGGTCCTCTGCGGGGCTGCCTGCCCCTCACGGCTGGCGGCGGCTGGAGTCCAGTCTCTCAGCAAGAGGACCTCAGTCCAGCTCCATGGCCATTAGCTACACATGGACAACAAAAGGAACCCTTCCAACTTGGACGTTAGAGAATCAGAAGGAACCTAAATCCTAGCTCACGGTTGCCAAGAAACTCTATATGATGCAGGTGCAAATCATTTTCCCCCCTCTTTTAAATTCAGACTCATTAAAATATGTATTTTGCAAGGGGATTAAATTCAAACATCTGGGGGTGGGGGGCAGTATCCACAACTCTTGAAATATTTTTTAACTGGGTTTTAGGCTTTGATAGTTTCATTTCTTTTCGGTTGGGGGTCAGAGGCTGCTTGCTGGTGGGACGACAGAAAGGGGCAAAGGGAGAGACAGAAATGCTTTCAAGGGCCCCGGGCTTCATCAGCAGCCGTAATTGTGGGAAAGTAACCTGAAGATGCCGAACAACAGGAAATTACCAGAAGAATCTGTCAGCACAATCAGCTGCTATTTTCATTGTTCTTTGGCAAATTTATACACAGTCGGGAACACCTGGGCTGGCCCGAAGCCCAGGTTTGACTAATTGCCAGGGGAGAGGAGTCGTCATTTGTCTTCGGAGGGATTTCCTCCATTCGCTCCTCAAAACATGTGGTTTCACTTTTCTCCTCTCTCCGCAGGAAATGGCAGGACAGTGAGATGCAAAATAAATGAGTTCACTTCCAAGAGGTTGCCTCCTAAGAGGCCACTCCAAAAATAACTGTCTTGTGAGAGGTTGTTAATAACTGAGATTCTATATACTGTCCTCAGAAAACAACATTTCAAAGGCACAATGATTTCCACCCCCCAGCTCCTTGCCTTCCAAATGCAGGACACATAAAAAATAAAAGCCAGGGACACCGAGAGGAGTCATCAAGTCCTTGGTCTCATGGAGGTAGCCAGGGTCACCCCGCTCCTTCCCAAAGCCCCTCTCCTTGGAGCGCAGCCTTCCCCAGACCCTCCTCCCCCCACATGGACGGTGAAACAGCAGCCATAAGAGATGTCAGAGCCCAGGTCCCTCACTCTTCCTTGCTGCCCATCTTCTTCCCTCTGACACCCAACATTGCAACTTTTCAGCGAGGACCAAGTGCGGTTCCTCGAAGGCATGCACGGAGCCCTGCTTGTCGGTGTTGCCAGGCGCCTCGGGCAGAGCTGGTGTTAGATCAGTGTTGGTTGAATGAAGATCACTTGTGGGGTTTGCACAAATCACCTGCTTTGTGGCATGCTGCCCAGGAATGGGTGTAGGTATTTATAAATTTCTTGAACTTCAAGCGATCACCTTTTTACAAGAACCACCTGCCGGAGTGACAGCCTTCTCCCCTAACCTCTCTCCATATTTTTATAGGTTAACATATCACCACACACACACACACATTCTGCCTCATACCGCTCTCATTATTACAAGCTCTGGCCAAGATATCCTACTTGGGTAGCGGATTCATGTTTTATATTTTCCTTGAAGCCAACAGAGCTTTCTAACTTAATTGCCTAGTATTTTAAATGTGCTGATTGGAAAATGTCACAGTGATGGTATGTTTCATATTGAAATGTACATCCGCCTTTGGTCTATTTTCACCTGCGTTGTGTTCACCCTTGGTCATGATTTAGGGGTTCTGGCATCACGTACTCAGAGCACCGACTGCTTTTTCCTTTCTTCCCTTCTTTCTGGTTTAAAGCATTTCGAGCATGCGGCAGATCATTACTGCCTTAGGTGCAGCCGGCAACATTTGGGTTTGATTTGTCTTCATTCGCAGACCCCTTTCTCAAAGTCGAGCTGCACTGTAATTCTAAACTGACCCACCTTCCCCCTAGCAAAGGTGGAAAAATGTTATGGAGAGTTTTACAGCCCACAGCCCATAAGTTCTGCCGAAACACCGGGAGAGTCCAGACTTGGCTTATTTTCGCTAACTTCAAGATGTTTTGACATGTTTATTTGTTTAATTTGTTTATTTTGACTAGCTCTGATTATAATTGGCAGCAGTGTGTAGAATTAACATTAGACAGTGTCTTAGACTTGTCTGTTACAATAATGCAAAAAGGATGTGAGGAGAAATCTACCCACTATATAACAATAGCAAGGGGGCAGGAAAACTGCAAGCGATTTCTTTCACAGAAAGAAATGCAACCTCAGTTTTCGATTTCATTAAAAAATGTACATGACTACATGACTATTGTAAAAACTATACTTGCATGCTAACATTTCTTTTGTCTAACAAACTTGCTCCCTCTGCTAATATACTTGTACAACAGTTACAGAAAGTGAGATTTTTTTTTTTAACAATCTAACCGTTGGAATTTGTGTTTTGAGATTTGTTGTTGTTGTTCTGCCTATGGGTCTTAGAATAACTATTTGATAACATTGCAGCAATGTTGGAATAGTGCACAGTAGCTAATGCAGTTATGTAGTTGAAGATACACTTTCTGAACTCTTTCTAAAAATCTCTGAACAATGAGATTTGTACCTTAAAAAGAGTTTATCTGAGTTAGGCAATTGGTTCCTGAATTTTTGCCACATTTGCCAAGACAATGGTCCCATCACATTAACTTTCTCCTTGGTGCTTACAAGGGTATACATAGAAAGTCTGTTTCACAGGGTAGATCCACACTCTACATATAGAAAATATATCATTCATTTTGAGAGGGGGAAAAAATTCTATGTTACTGGGACAGCCAGGACACCCATGGAAGAAGTCCTTGTGTCCTTGGCAAGCATTAGTCCTAAGCCAGCTAACAGTGTCCTGCCCCCGAGCCCAGGCATGTGTCCCTGGGCGTGTCTAAGAGAGCAGCTGGTCACAGCCCTTAAAGGGAAAAATAAGAAATTGTTCATCTACATATTCTGCCAATTATGCGCAGAGCACAGACTTGCTTTGCTCACATTCATTATCCCCTAAATATTTTCCCCACGCACAGTATGGTACACTGCTGTGTGTGATCCTGACTTGGAACGCCATACGTGCACTGAGATGGGGGCCAAGTTCAGTTTGCCACGTCTGTGCCAACATCCCAGGGGCCTCTATGTGGAACACTTGCTCAAAGAAGCCTGGAGTCTCTAGACTACTGATCCCTCAGCTTCCATTGCCCGTTACCTTAAATCAGATTTCTCTGGGGGCAGGAACACCCACCCCAAGAGCACAGGAGGGGCCAGTGACACTGGGCTGCCCCCAAGGAGTTCCTAGCTGGGCTGTCTTTGAGTCACTGGCTCATGTGGTTAAAGGGAACAGGAAGACAGATTTCTCTTAGGGGGCACTGAAATGTTCTTTATAGGAGACTGAAAATATATTCTTTTCCCTTCAGTTTCAATGACAAATACAGGAATTATGTAGTCACAGGGCACAGGTTACAAGATCAGGCATTGAGAGAGGCTTGAAAAATACAATATGAACATAAACATAAAATTTGCTGAGACTAGATCTTAATTGTTCCCACCACAAAAATGAAATAATTATGTGAATACTTGAGATGATAGAGATGCCGGCTAATGCTACAATGGTAATCATATTGCAATATGTAAATGTATCATATCAATATGTTGCACTGCCTAAACTTACACACATTATATGTCACATATATTTCAATTTAAAAAATACCACATAGAGAAAGACAGAGCAAAGCAAAGCTCTGCCTTTCCCAAATTGCATTCTGTGTTTTCCCAAAGGGAGAACAAAGTGATGAGGTACGAAGGACAGAAATCCCAGAGCCGCACCGCAGTGCGCATGGCTCCCACAAACACAGGTCCCACGCTCAGTGTGCGCTATGGCTGTGGCGAAGCCTTGCAGGTGCAGTCACCCAGCCAACCCCTGGGAAGAACTGGATCCAGAGGAAGAGAGAAGAGGAGGGGAGGTAAATGTCAGAAGCAAAGAGGTTCTGCAGTATTTGGGGTATACCTGGAGATCCAAACACGGTGGTTCCTATTTTGTTACTGCACTCAAGGCGATCGCCCCCTGGGTGCTCTGTTCAAAGACAAGACATAGTTGTTGCAAGGTAGTTTATTTACTTGCAGCAAGTAAGGGAGCCCAGATTCATATCCAAACGCCTGCCTCCTGCAAGGGAGGCTTTGCTTGCTCCTGTACATTATTGAGTCAATGGCATATTGATTTCAGTCGGCTACACTTAACTGAGTTGCCTTCCTGTCAAGCTTATCCTGTTTCAGTTGGTGTGCAAAATCCTGTGCTACCTGTTAACGTTTAGCAAGATAACCACTAGCAAGAACTGCCTAGACTTCGAGACCCTTTTTCTGTCTAACAGTCTCTCATGCTTGCTGTCTCAGTAGGTCTGACAATGTAGAGCCGTGGAGGGCTCTCAGACCCTGGACCATCAGGGAGAAATTCCGCTCCAGACTTGAGAAGGACAGTGACAAGCACGGAAAGGAGAAGGTTTACTAGATGACAAGCACTGAACTACTCGATTCCCAGAACCCAAATGCCTGACCCCCGAGTCCTGGGCCCATCGGGACTTTGCCTCCCATCTGCACCGTCTCTGTTAAACGTGCTCAGAGAACTAACCCAGACACAAAGATAAGGAATTCAAACTCGCATCCAGAGGCAGAGGCAGGATTTAGACTTTTTCTTTAGTCAAGGAAAAAAGAAAAAAAGAAAAAAGAACGAAAACTGTGCAGATTTGTAACAAGGAACAAAAGGAAGACACCGACCTTCCACTTGGTAAAAAATTTGCTATCACCGTACTTGTAGCCAGTGTTAACGGAAGTGTGACAGGAGGGTCAGTTCTGTCTCCAGTTCCCCTCTGCCCTCATTTCATAGGCCAACCACCTGCCTTATCTGCTCTTCATTTTCTCTAGTAGTTCAGTTGTTCAAATATCATAAGAAGAGAAATGTGTCATACAGACAGTGTTATTATTATTACTTATCTCCAAGGGGAGAGTTTAAATTTGTTAATATGAAATAGGTTGACTTTCTTTTTGGTTAAACTAAGTAATGAAGCATGGGCTATAAGTGTTTTTAAGCTCCTTAGATGTAGAGGTTATATAAATACAAAGCAATATTATTGAAATGAAACTTCTTTAGGGTGTTTGCCAGGGGACCGAGTGTTAAGAATGTCTTACAAGAGAAGATTAAATGAGAGCTGGTCTAATGAAGTGTTGCTGCCAGGGGTTCCATCAGGGCCAGGGCTGGCTCCCGCTGGGCAGCTGGGTGATTTAGAATTAGGAGAGCAACCAAAGAGTGGCTAACTTGAAGAAGAGTTTTAAAACCAGTGCAGTCCTACGGCTTCAGAGAGTTCCCAAACTCATTACATTGAAAATTATCAACATGTATTCAAAGACTCTTTCAGGATAATAATACCTTAGCTATGTTCACCTTAAAAAAAAAAGAAAAAGAAAAAGACTCTCCCTTCTAATCATCAGGTAAACACCTCTGACTTTTAGAAATCAGATTTGTTTGCTAAAGCAGAAGTTCTTCTAGTTCACTGTCTGGTCACGTGAAGAAGCACCAAAGCCGTGTCTGAGATGAAGGGAACGATTGTCAGAGCGGCAGGAAGGGAGGGAGCATGCCTGGGACTGCGACTATCAGGATGCTTGCTCCCAAACTGAGGAGACAAAACCAGTCCACAGCTTTTGTCGTGCCAACCCCTGCTCTAAGGTCAACCCAGTCCTTGACTGTCCCCTGCCACCACACAGCCAAAGATGGCAATAAGACATCATGACACTCCTTTTGATGTCACATTTTCTGGTGCCACTTTATAGAGAAAGAAAGCTGAGAATGACTATCAAGCTAACAAAATAAAAATTAAGAAATGCTTATAAACATAAATATATCTTGTAAAATATATAAAAATAACTATCACTTTAACAAGTAAAATGCACATCAGGAGACCTGACTTCTGCCCCACTCTTTTAGCACCTTGCAGGCGACCAGAGATAAGTGACTGACTCCTCCTGGGCCACAGTCACTGCAGCTGGTGAGTGAGGACCTCGGGGCTGCTCTGCGGAGCAATGCGGCCAGCGGACAGGAGGCTCGGAACCGGGGAGCCTGTGCCAACATGCTGCTCTTTACCCTGAGGGTGGAAGTAAACAAAAATAATTCCATAATCAAATCAGAAACATCAAATGGTCTGAATATATATATATTCACACGTACACATCCCTGACCTCAATATTGCAAGTCATGAAACATTCAGAAAATCTAAAATGCTTTAAACCCAGCACATGGGTATGCACTGGCTTTTAAATATAAAAGTGGTTTTCTATTTGATCAAAAAAACAGAACCAAATTCTCTCATCTTTCAAGGGAATCCCCTCTCTTGTCCTCCAAAATGCTTTTAGCCAAGAACTCTCTTCTTTGTTTTGTTTGTTATACAGGGTGGAGAAAGAGTAGGTGTACAGTTGTTCATATGGGAAATAACAATACAAGAATAAACTGCGTTTCACATGCTCACAACTGTAAACCTACTTCTGCCCCCCCACCCCACCCCCTGGAAGATTTAGAAGGCTACAGAGACACAAAGTAGTGTTACTTCATTTCATACGAGATTATATTCCATTGACTCCACAGACGTCCGCTGAGAAGTCCCTGCCTTGGACAGCCTGGGCCTCTCTCAGACCCTCCTCGCTCCTCAGCTCTGTGTCAGGCACACTTCCTCAGCCCCCTGTCCCTCCCGGACCTCCCTTCCTTGACCTCCAGGCTCAAGGGACGATCAGCTGCCAACCCTGGGCAAGGGGGTTTCAGGATCCCATGGAACCTGCACGATCCTGCGGGAGTTCTCAGCTAAACAGATGCGGCTTGGGGGCATTTTCTGGCCTTCCACTCTGGGCCCCAGACTGGGGCTTCTCAAGCTGCTCATCCACCAGCCATTTGGCCCCCCCACTAGTCCTTGGCCATCTGGACTTCTCAGTGGTCAGAATCTGGCTGGTGATGTGCCCTACACCCAACCTGGGCACAGAGTCAAGTGGGCAGCTGCTGACCCCAAGGCAGAAGGCTCTGGGGCTCCAGCAAGTGTCGTCTGAGAAGCATCAGGAGGTGGCCTTCATCATAAGAACATTCCAGCGTTCTTCTGCTCACTCCCCTTCTCCTTTCTTGTCTGCTCTTTCTTATTTAATTTTCTTCTCCCTTCTCTGCTTTCCTGGCTATTTCGCACTTGCAAAATGGCCACGAGCAGCCCCTGTGTTCTCCCTCTCCCCCACTTGCTCCAACAACCCCACAGCAATGTTTTGCCATTAGGACACCACCTTCCATTAAGTCCCAGGTGAGCCTCGGGCCCTGCAGGCCTTGAGTTCCCCTCGAGCCCAGGTCTTCTCTCCAGTGAGCAGAAAGCCATTGGACCTTCCTCGGTCTTCTCAGGCCCCCCACAAAACCTCACATTGCCCCCTTGGGGGTCAGACCCCTGAGGGGCAGTGGCTTTTCCAAGGCAGGAGACCCGTTGCCTGGAGTCAGACAGGGGCCAGGTCCAATTGTTGCCCGCAGGTAGGAGGCAAACAATTTCGTAACCAGCAAGACGGGCTACCTAGTTCTTTTCAATTTGAAACCAACCACCACCACTAACAACAAAGATTTTCAAAGAGCAACAAATCCTCTTGTATAAAAAAAGAAAGAGGAAAATGCTGCTTGACAGTTTCCCCCAGAGGCTAAAACGTGAGTGACAGACTGTAACCAAATCATATTTATTCCAAACAATGACAAATACATACGTGGCTACGGTTGGACTTGAAGATATAGGGCGAAGGGTGAGAAGGTCGAGTCAAGAGCGCCAAGAATCAGACATCTCTTAAGCAAAATTCTTGGTATAGTTCCATTCAATAAACACAGGGGAAGGGTTTTGAACTTCAGCGACGCGGAGGTAAAAGGACTGCAGGAGCCGGGATGAAGGCATGGATGGCTCTCTGTTGCCACCCAGTGGGCAAGTACTGCAGGTGGCCAGGCTGAGCCCTGAAATGATTCCATGCAGAGCAGTCTGCGTAAGATCCTGTTATATCCTCTGAAGAATTACTAAAGCTTCCAGAATTTCCCCTCTGCTCTCCTGTCCTCCCTCCTCCCTCATTAGCTGCCTTTGCTCATCTTTGCAATAAGGAGAACCCGACCTCTCCTTGTTGACTGAAAAACTCAGTTTTTTTTTTAAGGATAAAAACCAGCTTTGGCAGCACTTGCACTAAATCTGCAGTTCCCTTAATTGGTTTAAAAGGTGGGAGAGAGGAACGTGGAGAGAGAATGGATGGGAACCAGGAGGGAGAGCCTGGCTTCATCAGCGCCAAATGGGAAATAAGCCCTTTTTATGGACGCGTTTGGTCTTTGCTCTACAAAGGCTTCTTTAATTGAGGGAGGAGGCAGACCAAAAAAAAAAAAAAAAGGCAGTTCTAAGTGACTTTGGATTCTTCCTGAGGAACGGTAATGTTTGTGGTTGATCTGGAGAGCAGGTAACAGGGATTCTCCCACCACTCTTTAAATGCATGGGTTAGTTAACCCAAAATGAAGTGTTTCCTTCAAATTGTCCTGGAATTCGTGTTTCATACCTGGCTTGTCCCTCAGGGGTCTCCCATCCTCTGATTCACGCTTTGACGCAGATGGTATAGCCAGGAGCCAGATCCTGTCTTTCTAAACCATGGCCAGTTGTCCACCTTGTCTACACCAGGCAGGTCCCCAGGTAGAGTGTCAGTGACACAGGAGGCGTGAGGAACCTCCACATATATCACAGGTAGTTTCAAATTGAGTACCCCTGAACCCCAGTTTGCACTGGGGTCCCGTAAATGTTTGGCTCCTGTATCTTTAAAAATTATTTTATTTTTAAAAAGTATAATGAAGCCCTGGGTGGGGTGGCTCAGTTGGTTGGAACACCATCGCAGGTTCAAATCGCAGTCAGGGCACATAGCCAGGTTGCAGGTTCAATCCCTGGTCAGGGCAGATAATGTTGCTCTCTCCCATCAATGTTCTCTCTCTCTCCACCCCCCCTCTTTCTCTGTGTGTGTGTGTGTGTGTGTGTGTGTGTGTGTGTGTATCTCTTTTTCTCCCTTCCTCTCTCTCTCTAAAAACAATGGAAAAATGTCTTCCGGTGAGGATAAAAACAAAAGTAAAATGCACTATCAAATGCCCTACACATTAAATTTTAACACATCAGGACAGCAATGAGCTAATTTGTATGTCTACACTTTAGAAACCTAGGTCTATGCATGTCTGCTCATACAACAGTGTCCATGTATGTTCTCTGTGTGTACATTGCCGTGCTCAGGCAATGCCAGGTCAGGCTCAGCACGTCTGCTCAGAGGCTGTGCTGTCTCAGCACTCACCACTGTACGGCAACCAGTAAAGAGATGGCAAGGCTCGTGAGAACATTGCATTACAAATAATTCTAGCATTCATTATACATTTTGGATGCTTTTTAGTTAACTTGTCTCTGTGATAAATGATATTAACAGATGTTTAATATTGGAAATAATTCAACTGAAGTTTTTTTGTTTTAAGAATCCAACTATTCCTCTTTTGGGCTTTGCATCAATTTATTTGAAGAGTACCTAGAGAATACAATATGAGCTCATTTTAAACTGTTGCCATTTGCAAACAGTTATCTGCAAGAATCAGAATTTTCACAATACTGTTCTACACGAACAAAGCAAATACTCTACTAATAAAGGTAGGATGATGTTTATCAGCAAATTTTATTAACAAATACAACTACAGGCTACTTGCATTGCTGGAAAAAGTGTATATAAAAAAGTATACGTTCTGGACCTGGCTGCTGTGGCTCTGTGGATTGAGCACTGGCCTGCGAACCAAAAGGTCACCAGTTCGACTCCCAGTCAGGGCACATGCCTGGGTTGCAGGTTAGGTCCCCAGCTGGGGGTGTGCAAGAGGCAACCAAAACTGATTGATGTATCTCTTGCACATCAAAGTTTTTCTCCCTCTTTTTCTCCCTCCCTTCCCCTCTCTCTAAAAATAAATAAATAAATAATATATATATATATATATATTTTTAAATATAAGCTTTGGAATCTGTTATGGGCTGAATGGTGCCCCTCCAAAATTGATATGTTGAAGTCATAATATCCAGTAGTTTAGCATATAACCCTGTTTGAAAATAAAGTTTTTAAAGAGGTGGTTAAGTTAAAATGAAGCCATGAAGGTGGGTCCTAATCCAATCTGACCAGTCTCCTTAGAAGGAGTGGGAATGTGGGAGCACAGGAAGGCTGCAGGGTCTGTGCACGCGGAAGACTCAGGGAGGGGGGCTGTGTGCAAGCCGAGGGGCGAGGCTCAGGGGGAACCAAATCTGCAGCACCTTGAGCTCAGACTGCTAACCCTCCAGAACTGAGAAGATAAGTCTGTCCTTTAAGCCACCCAGGGTGTGGTATTTTGTTATAGCAGCCTGAACTGACTGATACAGAGTGGAACAAACAGTCTGACACTTCCTACTTCACCACATGCTACCTGCATGGTCTTTTAAAAAAGGAAAACAAAAATAATTCGTTGAAAAATAAGAATGCGTCTGTTTTAAGTGTAAAATTCGATGCTTTTTAGTGTATTTACAGAGTTTTGTAACCATTACATCCATGGCTGTGTGATCTTAAGAAAGATACTAATCCTCTCTGGATCTCAATTTCTTCACCTGTGAAATGGGGCTCATACCTTTCCCAAAGGTTCTGAGAATTTAATTATATAACAAAAGCATGTGACATGTGTTTGTTTCCTTCCTCCTCAATCAGCCTTCGGTTGAGGGGTACCCTTCCATTCTAACCCAACTGAGTCTAAAGTCCTTGGTGCTTGCCGCCGCCTCATTTCCTTCAAAGCTATAGTCCCTGCAAAACATGGCACATGAACACCCTATGCTCCTGCTTACCACCTTCTCCCTCAAGGATGCGGTTGTTAGCTTTGAGTCCACAGATACAATCTCCCCCATTGGGGCAGGCAGCCAGTGATCCCTGCCTCCTGGTGTTCGTGTCCTCGTGTAGCTCTCTTCCCTGGAGTTTAAGATGAACCAAATGATCAGAGTACAGCAGAAATGATGGGATGTCTCAGGTGACAAAAGCATGTGGCTTTCTTCTTGGGCATCCTCTCTTGTTTCCCATTTACCCTCCCCGTCTGACGGAGGTGAGCTATGCTACGGAGACTTCACATAACGAAATTCTGCCTTTGGCCAGCAGCCAGGGGTGACCTGGGCCCTGCCAACAGCCACATGTGTGAGCTTGGACGCAGGTCCCTCCCCAGTTGAGCCTCCAGATGGTCACAGCCATGAGCCACAACCAACACACACCTCCCCTGAAGCCTATGAGGGACCCTGAGCCAGCAGACCCCAGCTAAGGTGCTCTAGGATTGCTGACTCACAGAAACTGAGATAATAAATGTTTGGTATTTCACACCGCTTAAAGGGGTAATTTGTTACACAACAATAAATAACCGATTCGCCCACCTTTGAGTACTCTAGAAGGAAAAGGGTCAAAATCAGGCTGACCTCTTCGGAAAAAAACACTCTTCTTAGTGCTCAACACGCTGTCAGTGAGCGAATAATTAACCAGTAACAACAGCCCACATGTGGCATTTAAGAATTTGCTAAAATTTTAGTTGCTTATGGCTGCTACCTCTTCTTTCCATGCTCTGAAAAACTCACAGCAATTCATGTGTCCGGTGTCTCCTGGGAAACTCTCACTACCTCTCCTACAAGGGAATTCAGTTTGGTTTGCCTTGTGACCTCAGCTCTCTAATGTGCTCAAAAAAAAGTTGTGGTTTTACAGATTATCTAGAGTTTTCTCATTGTAAGGGCAGAAGCAGTATTCTTGGTGGCTTTCCACATCTTAAGTGGAAGTGGAACCCCAGACTGGGTTTGAAGTTGGATCTCTCTCTCCCTTTCCTTTTGACCAGATGCAGTGACCCAGGCCCCAGAGAGCCCACATAACCAAGGCAGGGAGACCCAGGTCTAGCCTTTGAGTCCTAGGTCTACAGCTGGCTGCCCCTGTGTGTCAATGACCCGTGAAAGCATATTTGCCTATTGACCAAAAAGCAAGGGAAGAGAATTGCCTTAGCCATGGGATTTGAAGACCATTAAGGCTGACCTTCACCCACTGTTTGAAATTCCTCCAGTTAAAGTCAATAATGAGCTTCATAACACACCTGCTAAAGTCAGGCCAGCAGAGGAAAAGACAGTAACTTGGGTGTAGGATGTTTGGTTCTTTGCCCAGTTCCCCACCAACTGGGCAGTTTATCTTGGGCAATTCACTTCAATTATCTGCTCATCATTGTCCTTATCTATTAAAGAAGGACCGAGCTGATATTCCTTATGACAATATAAAAATTAAATTCCAAGTTTATCAGAGTCTTCTTTACTCCCCTGATTTGCATTGGATGGCTCTGGGCTCCTTCAGAAGATCCCATTTTTACACTGGGCTCTAAGCAATGGGACTGACCAGTTAAGTCTTCAGGAATGTCAAGAAGTGCAGTAACAATGTTTTTTTTCACACAATTTCCCTGCTTTCCCCATGCCTGACATAGATATGTAAGCTACAGGAGTGAACACACCACCTAGACCCAGCTGATCACTTAGTACAATTGACCCTTGAACAATGTAGGTACTGCACCAACCCCCTGCAGCCTAAAAACTTAACTACTGTTGACCAGAAGCTTGACTGATAACATAAATAGTCGATTAACACACATTTTGTGTGTTATATGTATTATACCTGAATTCTTACAATAAAGTAAGCTACAGAAAAGAACATGTTATTGAGAAAATCATAGGAGGAGAAAAGACATTTGTAGCATTTATTGAAAAGAATCTGCATATAAGTGGACCCACGCAGTTCAAACCTGTGCTGTTCAAGGGTCATCTGTACTTTAATCCATTGGTCAACAATGTCTGGTCTCAGAAATGAACACAGGAGAGCACTTCTCTTGGATTACTGTAAAGGCTCTGCGGAGAGGAGCTCTCCAGCCATTTGCTGAGCCAGAAGAATGTGCTTGGGGAGTGCGGGCCACCACCTGGAGACCCCTACTGCACAATGAAACCAGACAAGGACAGGGGAGGGAAAGAGGGAGAGGTCTGTTGTAGGTGTGTCCCAATTCCAGTTTCTAAGACTGATTCTGAAGCACTTAGTCTCTCTGAGCATCTCTGAGCAAGACTAGGACCTTTCCCAAGTATGAGTCCATAAATATAGCTGGTCTGATTCGAGTTTCATTTCCTTGCCACTGAAACTATCCTTACAAACACAAGAGGTTGAGAGAATGTGGAGGTGATTAAAGCAAGTCCTATAGGATGGAGAACAAAATGAAAGGCTTTACACTAGAGTGAAGGGACAGTTCAAGACTCAGGACCCAGGGAACTCAGGTGACATATCCATCTGGATCCCTGTCCAGAAGGACACGGCCGCAGATTGCCAACTCATCCTTAGAAGTCGGAGAAAGAGCAGATGTTAGTTTTATGCAAGATCCTTATCAAACGCTCAGGCAACAGGGTATGTTGGGCAGGGTTTCTTTCAAGCTGTATTTGTCCATTAAAACCAATTGTTAGAGCAACCTGTATCCACTGAAAGGCCCAACATGGCAGCCTGTGCTGTCTCTAATGCAGGTGGCCTCTGCTCTGGAAGTGCAATGTGGTCTGGAGACAATGTCATAGATGAGATTGTCATGTTACAGAACTCAGGACGCTTAGAGAAGCGTCACTGAGTCAGAAAGGAAGCATGGGTGTGGAGAAGCATGAAAGGTGGACTCAGACATTGTCCTCTCTCACCCAGTCCCCACAATGGGCAAGGGCAAAGGTGTCACCTCAGTTTGGGAGCCATGAGTCCCTAACAACTCCTGAGAGGATAGAGCCCAAGGCCTTGGCCTTGGCCTTAGTCTCATTAGAACTAGCTCGAGCCAGATGAATTAATCATAAAAATGAGCAATTGTCTGTGTAGCACACATTTTCCCAGGGCACTTAAGCTCTGGGTTTAAAGGGAAGTTACATTAATAGTAGCAATCCACATTTTGCTGAGTTTTTCCACCCTGCTTGCTCAAACAGAATATCCATCCTCCCACCCCCAACAAGTTCCCCAAAATCATGCCTTGGGACCTCTGAGGGGATTTTACAATACACAAAAACAAGCCCTGACAGCTACAGGATGGAGTCTACCTCCATACTCTTTCCATCCTGTCTCCTTCTGCTCCTTAAATGTCACCAGAAAGGACTGCAATGCACCAACACCACATGCCGCAGAAGTACGGAAAACTCTTCCTCTGACTCCTAACACCACTGACAGGAGCCACTGACCACCAGCACTGCACCTTGTGAACCGCCCCCTCCCCCCAACACACACACACCTCTTACTAACAAGATCTGTCATCATGACCTCAAAGGCGGGGTGTATTACACCCTAAATTGTAAAGGGATCCTTTGGACAGAGCATTCTTTCCCATTCTCATATGTAGTTACTTTTTTTGTATTTCCCATGGGCCCAGATGTGACTCTGTGGTGCTAATAGGAAAACATGCTCCAAGACAACTCCCACTGCAGGAACACACACTTCACCAGCCCAGGGCGCCTCCCCTCCTGCCATCGAAAACGTCCCTGGGCTCCATAATTAATCTGTGGGTCACAAGCCTGTGCTTCACTTTGATATTTTGGCTGCACGGGCACAATTTCTATTTTGCAGAGCACAGCAGATAATACAATAATTGCTACTGAATCCAGTAGTGTTTTAGAAGAAACACTCCTCATCTTGTCCTGCCTTAAACAGAGGCTCATGTTCCCATGCTTCACAGTAGTGAAGGTCAATACAATAAAAATCATCTTAAAATGACAGGCTAGAATGTATTTATTTTTTCTCTGTCCCTTGCCAGCCATCTTATGGAGACATAGATGGACCTTAAAATAGAAAGCCTAGCTGCAAAGCAAAAGAAAATGACAGTGGGTTGGGACTTGGGCAATCCACCAAACAAGGGAAGTCCATCTTTAAAAAAGAAAATTGTAAGTCCCTGGACCACGTGGTAACTTTTTAGATTTGTATTCAGGCCTTAGGTATCAGTCCCCCCCCCCTTATCTTCCTACCCTTGTGTTAGGAAATTTCTTATATATTACCCCATTTACTCTCCATGATTAAACTGTGCTAGCTATGACGTTTGAAACAAAACATAAAATACTTTACCTTTTGTTCTCCAAGCAATATAGGTTCACTCTAAAAAAAAAAGCTAATAAAAGGAGACATTTAAAAATCATCTATAGACTTCCAGCTAAGATGGAGGCATAGAGAGACATGCTGCATCTCCCTCCACAACTAAGAAGGAATACAACTACATCAAAACTAGAAACAACCGGAAGTTCCAGATAATCAAACTGCATGGAAGTCCAACAAACAAAGATATGAAGAAGAAATACTCATCCAGAGAAGTGGGATGGGCGAAGCTGGGGCAGAGAGGACACGGTGTGGTGGTGGCAGCAGTGGCAACAGTAGCAGGCTGGCAGAAAGTGCGGTCACATGTTTTAAAAAGTCAGGAGGGACACCTGGGGAGCATCCCTAGCTCCTTATCAGACCGCGCAGGTCACGGTCCCAGCACTGGGGAAAATCAAACCTTATTGCTTCTGACTGTGCAAACCAGTGGGGGTTGGGTGAAGGCAGAAACTGCCAGTCTCTCAGCAGAGTCTGCTTGTTTAAAGGGCTCCCATGATCCTAGAATATCTGCAGCCCTACTCACTCTGGGAATGACAGCTAGGGCAACAACTAGAGAGGCACCAGTCCCATATAGAAGTGGGAGAAGTGCCTGGAAAAGGGGCGAGGGCTGGGCAAGTGGCATTGTTCCCTCTCGGACCCCTCCCCTACAAACAGCGCCACAACATGGTGAAACAGGTCACCCTATATGACTAATCCCTAAGGCTCCGCCCCTTAAACGTCACAAGAATGACAGCTCTACGTAAGACACACAGGCAAACAAACACAAGAGTCTCTCAAGATGAGGAGACAGAGAAGTATGGCCCAAAAGAGGGAACGGATCAAGGTTCCAGTGGGAGAACTAAGTGACGAGGAGATAGCCAACCTAACAGACATAAAATTCCAAACACTGGTGATAAAAATGTTTAGAGGCTTGACAGATATGCTTGAGTACAGCAAACACATAAGAGAAGAAGTGAAGGCTATGCTAAGTGAAACGAAGGAAAATTCACACAAAACCAATGGTGAAGGGAAGGAACCCAGAGTTCAAGTCAATAATTTGGAACATGAGGAAGAAAAAAACAGTCAACCAGTACAGAATGAGGAAACAAGAATTGAAAAAAATGAGGAGTCGCTTAGGAACAACTTTAAATGTGCCAACATCCGAATCATGGAGGTACCAGAAGAGAAGAGGAAGAGCAAGAAATTGAAAACTTATGTGAAAAAATAATGGAGAAAAACTTCCAAATTTTGCAAAGGAAATAGACATAGAAGTCCAGGAAGCACGGAGAGTCCTGGGCAAGCTGGACCCAGAGGGGACCACACCAAGACACATCATGATTAAAATGACAAAGGTGAACGATAAAGAGGGAATCCTAAAAGCAGCAAGAGAGAAGCAGAGAGTTGCCTACAAAGGGGTGCCTATAAGACTATCAGCAGACTTCTCAAAAGAAACTTTGCAGGCAAGAAGGGACTGGCAAGAAGTATTCAAGGTGATGAAAAGCAAGGACCTACAACCACGATTACTCTATCCAGCAAAGCTATCATTTAGAATGGAAAGGCAGATAAAGTGCTTCCCAGACAAGGTAAAGCTAAAGGAGTTCATCATCACCAAGCCATTATTATGTGAAATGTCAAAGGGACTTACTTAAGAAAAAGAAAATCAAAACTATGAACACTAAAATGACAACACACTCACAACTATCAACAACTGAATCTAAAAAATAAGAACAAAATCCAACTAAGCAAGCCAGAATAGGAACAGAATCATAGTTATGGGGATCATTTGGAGGGTTATCAGCTGGGAGGGGAAAGGGGGAGAAATGGGGAAATGGTGCAGGGATTAAGAAGCATAATCAGTTGATACAAAATAGACAGGGGGAAGTTAAGAATAATATTAGAAAGGGTGAAGCCAAAGAACTTACATGCACGACCCATGGACATGAACTAAGGGGGGGTGGAATTGCTGGAAGGAAGGTGGTTACTGGGCAGAGGGGAGCACAGGGGAAAAAGAAATTGAAACTACTGTAACAACATAATCAATAAAATATACTTTAAAAAGTCATCTATAATTCCTGTGCCTAGAGAAAAGTATTTCAACATCTTGATATATGTGATATATATCATTCTACTGTATTTTTCTGTGTATATGTAACATATAATTTATAAGATTACAATTTTTAAGGTATTTTTTTCTGAACAAGATCATAGTGAATATTTTTTAGGACATGAAATATAATTTTTTATAAGGTATTAAGGTGACATATAATTTTATCAAACATTGTTCACATACCTCCTACATCATAATATATTTAGTGCTTCCCTATTATTGAAGACTTAAGCAGTTTCTAATTTGTAGTTATTATATGCTTTGATCAACATTCTAATAGAAAAATCTTTGTACATAGTCATGATTATTTCTTTCAGATTGATTCTTACAAGTAAAATTTCTGGGTCATAGCACATGAAAAAATTTAAGACTTTACTTCTGTTTTGCCAAATATTCGCACAGAAAAGCTATAGCAATTTATATGGCTAAAATGGTATAAACCAAGACCAGTTTCCCTGCAACACTGCTGGTATTTTCATTTTTTATCTGTGCTGATTGGAAGAAAAATTAACTTTCAAGTGTTTAAAACGTGCAAATTTTGATATTTACCAGTAGGTTCATTATCTTTTTCGTAGGTTTGCCGGCCATTTACTCTCCTTACATAAAGTGATGTTTATTTTCTTTGTCCCTTCCTATTAACTTGTTTCTCTTTTTCTTGTTGCTTTAGAAATACTTTTTATAAAATCTCCCATATGCATCATAAATATAATATCTATTATATTTAGCTATCAGAAATACTATCTCTCAGTTTGCCTTTAATACTTTTTAGTACTTGATATACATAAGTTTTCATGATAAATTCTTATGGAGTCATAAAAATTTCATACCACTTAGAAAGGCCTTCAAAGGCTATTTTTAAAATTACGGCACCTCCTTATCTTTTAGCACTGTAAAGTTTTACTTTCACATTTAAATCTTTACTTTGGGTGTGGTCTGAAACAGGAATCTACCTTGATTAAAAGGCACTACGCTGAAATACCAGTGTTGATTATCACATCAGAAATTCTGTTCTATTTCAAGTCTACTTCTATTCCATTTCATTGACTGAGCACAGAGTCTGTCTCTCACTATTCTGTGCCCTGCCTTTTCCTCTTCCATTTATCCTGCCCCCCCACTGGAAAAAAAATATTCCTTTTCTGTACAAAATGTTTTTAGATCTCCTTGAAAAGCAAAGAGTGAAAATATAACGAACCATGGATATTTTAAATTGAAGAGTGTCATTTCAGAGAAAAGTATCTCTAAAGTAATGGGCTTTAATCTAATGTTTTTGTCACTATTCTCCATTAGAAACTGAAAGAGATAAAATAAAAAATTAAAATTAAAAATTTTTTTAAAAATTCCTGTTGAAACTCTAATCTCTGCCCTAATTGAGTCACACGGAGAATTGGGAGGTGGCCAGAGAGCAAGGCTGGCTACCTCCACATGTCTGAAGCAGGGAGTGGTGACCTAGCCACATGGCCATTTTTGTCTCTTGCTACTCCTTCAACGTGGGAGAGTAAGAATCCATGTATGATAATGGTTCATGTGAACAGGCCTCTGACTCCGCACCAAATACCTCTATCACTCACTGTTGTGAATCTGTTTCTGGTCAACCCAGTTGGCCTAGATAGAGTGCTAATGAGGCTGAGGTCATGGGTTCAATACCAGTGTGGTTTAATTACCAATAAGTCAACGGTTTCAGGGCCCCAGCTTGTGCTTCTAAACCAAGCCAGCATCTGCACATGCCCAGCTTCAGTCATGCACGGGACGCGGGGAGAGAGCAGAGATCAATCAGAACGACCACCCACTACACTGGGCACGACTCGATGCCCTGCTGTCGGCAGGTCAGGAGCAGGGCTGTAGGTGTGAGCAAGGAGGGTACATTTTTACATTGGCAGGAGGGCCATCAGTGGTTCGGGATACCCTCCACACCATCCTGCAGAGGGGCTGCCAAACTCCTGCCTCAAGGGGCTTATTATTCTAATTCAGAGGCTGGAGATGGGGAGTCCAGCTTCAACGGGAATGTTTCCAGTAACCACTGATGCCTCGCGAGTCTCAACAAACCCAATGGCAATGTAACCCTTTTTTTAAAATTTCATTAGGAAGTAAATCAAACATATCAAAGATAATTTGGAAAACCAGCCAAGAAAGGAAACATCCATTCTCACCAGCACAACACAGGCATAATTAGGAATTTTAGACTCACTTTTCATTGCCACACTAATGCATTGTACGAGTAACATTTTATAGGGGATCCACATTTTCTAGAGAAAACAAAAATCATCTACCATCTCTAAAAAGTGACTACATTTCCCCCAAGACTTCCAGTCCTCACCCACAGAAGCACTGTGTTTTGAGAGACCCCTCATAAATGCAGACAGAGCCGCTGACCCACCACCTCAGCAAAAGGCCCACAATCAAAGTCCCCCAGGATATAGAAGATATCTCAGTATTCTTGATTCCGCTCACACATCACATGCTAAAGAAGTTTCTAATCACAAATACTCAGCATGATATCATTTGGAAAACATCAAGAGGGGAAAAACACACTCTTGCCTAATGTGAACATAGCAGAACTGGTATTCCCTTTTAGAACACACTGCCATTTCTCGTGGAAACACTTTGTGAAAAGCCAGTCATATATCGTAGCCCCTGAGTCTGAAACGACGGGTCCCTCTAACCACACAAAACAGCTGTGCCCTCGCGAGAAAGGTCATCCGCTGCAGCCGTCTTTCTTTTTACTTGTAAAGAAACGTCAGGCCATGTTTTATGTGGGCCGTGTGACAGGGTGCTGTTTATCGTGTCACCAAGCTGCCATAACTTCAGGATGAGGAAACTGCCATTATTTGGAGAGTATATATCTTTCTGACTTGCAGGAAAGATGAAAATTAAGAACGGCCCTTTTGTGGAGTGGGTCTAAGTAGTCTTTGACAGTCCTCTACAATATTTCAAACATCTTCGTCAGACCCATAAAACCTGATGCTCGGCTCACTGGGCCCAGCTGAAGGTGGGCTGGAGTTAGGACATTTATCGCAAGTGTGGTCTGAAAACTGCCACTGGGCACAGGTTTTTGACCAAGGATTTTAAGCTGGCTTGCCTGGTGTCCCCAAGGATGATGAGGTATACAGAACAAAGTCATACGACATTGGGAAATAATAATGATAGCTCGCGTTGAACGTGGACCAGGACTCGTGCAAAGCATTCTACGCATACTACCTCAGTGTGTCCTCACAGCTAGGAGGACACCACCAGGAAACCATAAAACAAAATTAAGATCGAAGAAATCAGGGATCTTGCCCCAAGGTCACACTGCTGGAAAGCAAGGGTGCCAGGACTCAAATCCAGGTCTCATCAGCATGTGCCAATCAGGGGATGTCGCCTAGATGCTGTGGTCCCGCAGAGTATTACGGACTGTCTTCACAGTCTTTATACACTGCTATTACTATCTAAATTGTATCAGAGAGAGTAAGTTCCCTTGGCATGCTGACCCAATTGAGTGACAGCTTGCATTTTAAACCAGCTCTGTGTGACCTCCAACCCCATACTCCAGCGCCAACGTTCTAGATCTGGACAGTACTCTAGAGCTGAGAAGTAAAGGGAACGTGAAACATTTTCAAACATCTTCTCTGGGTCTTGCTTGTCTGGAACCAATGGGGGAGGGAATGAAAGTTCTGTTTAAAATCCTTATCAAATCCTGCTTTGATATATTCTCATGTTCTAGTGTCAGTGACATTTTAGGAGCCCCAACCTGCTTCAGAAATCAGGATCTGGACCAAGCTTACGAGGGACAAGCACTTAGCAACCTAAAAGCAACCTGTTTGTGTAGATTAGTCCACAGAGCACACCTTGCCCAGGTCATGTAGCTCACTGTGGCCCAGCGCAGTGTGGGCAAGACCCCCTGGAAACTGGAATTCTCTGGAGAAACCATTAAGTTTGGGCTGAGTAGGCGAAGTGGCCGTGAAATGTCCCTCCGCTTCAAGAAAAGGAAGTCACAAGGGAGGCAGAGAGCTGACAGACGAATTTACCCTCTTCTTCCCCTCAGCTCTCCCACCCCACAGTCCCTGCCCTTGCCCTCGCACCCTTCTTCTCCCTCCTTCCTCAGCCCCCCTGGGGTGGGAAGGGAGCAGAGCGGCTGGTGGGAAGGCACTGGATAGGTGGGCCACCTTCCAGCCTCTGCTCTGACACTCACTAGCTTTGTAACCGTCGACAAGTCACTTAACCTGTGTCTCTTGACCTCAACTGCTTCATTTTTTTTTCAGCATATTTGTCTTAAATGCCATGTGAAATATTCATATTTCATCAATGACAGGAGGAGTTAGGCCAAATGGAGTCTGTAGTCTTTTCTGGGTTTAAAATCCTGTGACTGTCCCACTTCGATGATTTCCTTTTGTGTTTTCTTCATTCTCTACTTTCTTCCTCTGTAACCTGCATCCCAGCCCACCTCTCAGCCTCTCTCTGATGTAGAAGCAGAGCAATAAAGAGAGAGAAGAGAGAAATTCATAGGGGTGTGGGATCTTTCTTCGTTAAAATTAGTCTCTCTCTCTCTCTTCCTTCTTGCCTAAGTCCATTGTAATTTTCTTAGGCTTTTCAAGAGAGCATTTCAGGGAATAAAGAGACCTCTCCCGAGTCATTTCCTCACCATGGCAGACTTTGAGTGTCTGCCAGTGCCAACATTTTGGGTAATTGCAATGGCCACCAATGGGGTCTGGGAGGTGTTCGCTCACCTTGGCCTATAAACGGCGGTTCCTCAGAGAACAAAGGAGCTGATGCACGCTGTAATGACTTGCCTCTGCAAGAAGTGCCTAAACCAAGCACCTGGACCACCTTAAAGTGAGAGTTGCAGGAGTCCACTGGTCTGGCTTGGCTTGTCTGGTCATTGTGAAGAACAGAGACCCACCCCCACTTGCTTAAGCAAATGATGGCAGTAGATGTAGAAAAGCTGTACTTGTTCTAGACAGGGGTTAGGCTCTTTTGGACCTCCCAAATCAAGAGCTAAATAGAGCTTGACCTAATGGTGATTGGATGGCTGTGAAATAAATTTCAATAATTATTTTAAAAAAACTAACATGATGTCAGATACTAGTAAAAACTGCACAAGCGCTTTTCTGGATTTTAGCCCTAATAAGTACCAAAGATAAAATAACTTTAAAAGGGATTTTAAAGGGTATATCAGCTCTCATCAGTATGGGTCAGTTGGTTGGGCATCATCCCAGAAGGCAAAAGGTCACTGGTTCAATTTCCAGTCAGGTCACGTGCCCATGTTGTAGGTTCAGTCTCCAGTCAGGGTCCATATGAGAGGCAACCAATCAATGTTTCTCTCTCACATTGATGTTTCTCTCCCTCTCTCTCCTCTTTCCCTCTCAAAAAAATAAATTTAAAAAATTTAAATGATATATCAAGGGCAAGAAGAATAAGGAAGTGTTCATGCTTGGGGCAGAGGTTGATAATTAACTGACCTTGGATGAAATAGGACTATTGGCTCCAGTTTATTTTTTCCTCCTGTTTTATCTCTAGGAAATCAAACTTCATAAGAGAAATGATAATGCAAACATTGTAAGAAGCCAAAGCTGTTTATAACAAGTTATTACTGTCAGCAAGTTCAAGTCTGAGATCTACACAAATCATACCATCAGGATCTTGTAGAAATAATGAAAGCAGAATGGCAATGGACACTTTCTGCGCAATTATGAAGAATAAAAGAAGACTCAGCAGGCTGGAGAGGACTGAATGTTTCCCCAATTTTCAAGAAAGAGTAGGAAACAAATCCTATAAACTAAAAACCAATAGGCTTGATGATAATGTCTGGAACAATCAAAGGGGGTTTTAAAGGAAAGGGTTTGTGGACATACTTGGAGAGGAAAGCAGTGATCACCAAGAGCCAGAATGGGTTCACTAAGAATGAATCATACCAGTTGACCCTCTGTGCTGCTTTGGCACAGAGAATTGCAAGCCACATACTAAATTACACCTTGGCGTGGCATTTAACAGGGTCTCCCATTAGAGACCATCTTTATGCACAAGATTTAGGAACTAGAGCCAAATGCTGGTACCATTAGATGGATCAGTAAGCATTTGGATGGCTTTTCTCAAAGAGCTGTGATTAATAGATGGCTGTCAACCTAAACGGACGTTTTTATATTGTGCCATGGAACTATTTGTCCTTGGCCCACTCCATTAAACATTTGCATGACTTAGATGAGGACAGTGATGGTATGTTTAGTAAATCAGTGCATGACAAAAAACTAGGAGGGACAGATAACAGATTTCAGGCCCCAACTCTTCTCAGTCTGAGATAATGGGCCAACTTTAATAAATTTTCAATTTGAGGATTTGCCCTGGTCCACAATGACAACACCTCCTTTTGCTCCTTGAATGATCAGGTTGGGGGGAAGCCTGAAAAAGGACCTGAGTAATTAAAACTCAGTTCCAGGATGTTCCATGATCCAACCACAATGAACAGTTTGCCTTCCAGTCTCCTGGCCTTTGTGGTGTTGTGGTCAGTATAACATGCATAACATCTCCCATTTCACCCCTTGGCTCTTGTTAGGACTGACCTCAGGATAACTCCTCAATCCCTTGTCTTGGCACCCTGCTCCCTAGGAAGAAGTTTCCAAGTTCCAACTTACAGCTGCAGCCCACACCACTGTCTTCTCTTCCTGGTGAGGAACTCTCAAAACCAGTTCTTGCTGTTTGCCTTGTGATGGTGCTGAAGAAGGCTCTGTCCTGGGTGGTCCTCCTGGGCATGATGTGTGAAGTTGCACTACATTCTGTCCCGCAGGCTCTGATGTCATCAAAAAGCCTCAGCCAACCCTGCCTTGCCCCTTAACACTTTGGGATGATATCCTGTTGACCTATAACAGACAACTGAAGTTGGTTACATTCAAAAGCCGGTACCACTGGGACAGCAGTAGCTTGTGTTCAGTTGATTTTGATCCCAAAGCCAATATGATTCTGAGCTCTGCTGTCAGAGACGATGGACCCCATCACAAGGGAGGTGATGATATGGCTCCTCCTAGTGCTCATGAGACCATGCTGGGGACCACATGGAGTAACATTAAAACGTTGAACTTTCCCTGGAGAGGAATGGCTGAAGAGTTCAGAGACTTGAAGTCAACTAAATAACAAAAAAGTTGAAAACTGGATGTTTAGCTCTGAAAAAAAAAAACATAACAGTTGTCCACAGATTTTAGGTTTGGCATGTGAAGAAAGATTGGAGTTATCCTACTAGACAAGCAAGCATCAATAGGTGAAAACTACAGAAAATCAGGTTTCTCACAACAATCTCTAACAATTAAAACTGTGCAAGACTGGCCTGGGTTCCCTTAGGATTTCCTGAATTCCGTGTTGCTAGAAGTGTCAGAAGGAGACAATGTATTATCTGTAATGTCATGAGCCAGCATGTGGTTAACTAGAAAATCTTCAAGGTTCCTTACACCCTAGCTTTATAAGTATATTCTGATTTAACTTGGGCTATTTTTCCAAACTCTCCTTGTCTACTATTCCAAGAATATATTCTAGAGAAGATCTATGGCCTCTCCTTTTAAGTTTGCAAGAACAGGCAGAGGAAAATTGGGGAAGCCCAAGATTATTCCTTCTCTGAAGATACAGCTGGTAAATATCTGCTGGGATCTCCAAAATTCTCATCATCATGTGTAACAATCCTTGTCCTTACCCTTGCTCCCTTGGGTCCTTTGACATATGAGTTCAGTCCCATCCTGTTATCAGACTCAGGACAGCGGATCAGCGTCCCTCCCAAGCCTTGCTCTCCACAGCTGGGAGCCATTCCAGGACGCCACAGCCAAGCGTGGTGGAGGTGCCCTTGATTACTCGGTCACCAAAACCTGCACAACAACCTGGCTGGGTGCTTCTTATCGCAGGATGGGAAGAAGGATGGAGAAAGGAGGGAGTGATAATAGGGAAGATGCTGACCAGGATCATCCGTCTTCCTGCATCTGCCCTTTGCTGTTCCAGGGCTGGGCCTCCCTCCATCCCTTGGCTTGTATCCCTGGCTATCCAGTCCCAAGGTGACTCCATGCTACTCTCCCATGCCTCTGGGCCACCCTTCCCAGAAGAGCATCCTGTCTGCATCATGAGTGATCTCTGTCCAAAACCACACATACTTCATCTGGTTCAGACAACTGCCTTCAGACCGGAAAGGTATGATTATTTTAATTGTTATTGCCTCATTCCTATTTCCTGAAAACTTACAATGTCAATGCTGGAAGGTACTTCCTTGGACAAATAAGGAAATGGCCAAGATAAAGAATATTGAGTAATTGATTAGTCTCTGAGCATGCTTTAGAGAGAACCTATGATAGTGGGGAGAAGCTGTAACCTGGTGACAATAGGGATCTTTTCAAACCTAAGGGGAGACTTTAAAAGGCAGAAGAAAGAAAAAGAAAGTATAATGGTAGTAGCCAGGGGCTGGGGGAGGGTGAGTCCTGGGGATTTATTTTATGTTTTTCAATTTTAAAAATCTTTTTTCAATTAGAGTTGACATTTAATATTATATTAGTTACAGTAGGGGATTATTGTTTAACGGGGACAGAGTTTCTTATTGAGAAGATGATAAAGTTCTGCAGATGGACGGTAGGGATGGCTGCCCAACAATGTGAATGTACTTAATATCACTGAACTGTATACTTAAAAATAGTTAAGATAGTACATTTTATGCTATGTGTATTTTAGCACAATAAAAAATTGGGGGGGAGAAATATCTTTTCAAATCTAGATTTGGACTCTGCAATTTTCAATTAAAACTTCTAAGAGTCAGCACATAGGTAACATGGTACAGGCCCAAGAATCTGAAATATGATGTTGAAGTAGGTGAGGAGGTAAGGAAGAAATACTTCTAAGATGGAAAATCACACTTCTTATGGACAGGAGAATTTCTTCACTCAGAAGTTGACACTCAACAGCCCCCTCTCCCAGCCTTGGTTTTATGGATCCTCAGCCAACAATAGACATGGAAGAGAGGAGGGTGCATCAGAGAATAGATGCTAGAGGAAGACACAGAGTCTGGAAAATATTGATGATGATTAAAAGCATCTGCAAAACCAATAAAAGTCAGCAGTCTGAAGCTAGTAAGTGCTGGAGCAAAGAGCCCTTCAGCCCACAGGGCCTAGGACAGTTAGTGACACACGTGACAAAGCACCTGAGCAACATTTAAGAGGTTCCGTAACTCACTGCGTCAGTGTTCTCAGTGAAGGAAAGAATCAAATACATCCAGAAAGAATCTCATAAGACGCTTCAAATTTGTTTTTGAAGTTTTGCCTTTAGAATGGAAAACAGTCAGCCATCTGGATGATTCACAGAGGCAGGGCCTCTCGTTGTCTGATGATGACTGATATGTACTTGTTCCAGAGAGCTGCAGAATGCTCAGAGTTCTTCCATTTCTACTGCCTCCTTCTGAAGAGAGGAAAGTAGCCCCAGGAGGGTTTCCCCGTACATACGTCACATTGTGTTCCCTGGTAAGTGAACCGACACGTGCCACAGGGGACCAGGATCAACACAAACAATGAGCAACACGTCCTCTGGGCTTGAAGGGGGCCGGCCGCCTCTGGGGAGGACTGGCAGGTAAACACTGCCCACTGGAAGTGCTCTCAGCTGGACAGCGGCAACTTGATCCATCCCAATACTCTCATTTGGGAAGAACAAACTACATGAAATAAATGGAAGATGGACTGATGGAGCTCAGCTTCTTGCTCCAAAGCTACAGCTGATGCCGGCTATATCACTCTGAATGCTTAAAAAGCAGTCCAGCCATTTTTAAGGAGACTTCAGCACCCACAGTCCTCCAGTGACAGATGTCCCTTGAGCAAAGGAGAACCTTTAATTGAATGAAAAATGGCGACCTGATCCAGGGCTGGCCAATGCATAGGCTAATCCCCAATCAGTGGGGTGACCTGGCGTGAAACAACCTATCCCCTAGAGAATTAGCTAGGTCAGCTTTCCTCTCCCATCAGAATTTGACAAGGAAAAGATGGAGAGATTCAGCCAGTGTTCTTGGGAACCATACCATGTAAGACAGACTCTCTGCCCATCTGGAGCACACAGAGGAGTGGTTTTGCAGGCAAAAAAATTAAATTAAATTAAAATTTAAAATGCTGTAACTGCTATGAAATTGTGTGATACAGGCTGAGATCAATGAAGAGAGGGTGCTAAGCTAGATTTGCATTTGGGAAAGGCTGTCAAGAGGACACTATCTAAGCTGAAGCCTAAAATCTGAGAAAAGAGGAGAGAAGGCAGAAGGACCCACCAGGGGGTTGGACCGACATCAGGAGAGAGATGGTGTGTCCAAGCACATGAAATGGCAATGCTGGGTATCAACTGTGCAGGGCAAACGAGAGGGAACAAGGTTAGAGCTGTGAAAGGTCTATGAACGCTGTTAAGCAGTCCAGTCTTTATAATGAGAGCAAAAGAAACCATCGAAGAGTTTTAAGTAGAGAAGAGGTGCAAGTAAATTTATTTTTGGAAAGACCATTTAAGTTGGAGAATGGAGAAGAGATATGAGAGAAGCAATGTGGCATCAGCAAGCACAATTTCTGCAGCAATAGGAAGAAAGGTGCTGGTGACTTGAATCAGAGAGATGGCATGGGGCCTGGACAAGAGAAAGGCTAGGTGGCCTGAATTAGGAGTTGGACTCAAAATAAGTTATGAAGCCCAGGAGCCATCGTCAAGGATAAGATTTCTAGATTCAGCAGTTAGGTGCATAGTGATGGCATTCAACAAGATAAAGAAGAACACAACACATGAACAGGTGCGCAGCATCAACTAGTCATGGAGAGATGCAAATCAAAAGAAAACGAGATACCACCTCACACCTGTCAGAATGCCTGTCATTAAAAAGACAAGAAACAACAAGTGCTGGTGAGAATGTGGAGAAGAGGGAATCCTCGTGTGCTGTTGGTGGGAATACAGATTTGTACAGCCACTGTGGAAAACAGTATGGAGATTTCTCAAAATATTAAAAATAGAAGTGCCGCATGATCTGGCATCTGGGTATTTAACAAAAAAAAAAAAAAAAAAAAAAACCTCGAAAAGGTATCTGGATCCTCATGTTCATTGTAGCACTACCTAAAATGGCCAAGACATGAAAACAACCTAAGTATCCACTGATAGATGAATAACTTTAAAAACTGTGACGTGTCTATGTGTATGTATATATGATGCAGACATAAAAGGAAGGAAATCCTGCCATTTGCAACAGCATGGATGGGACTTAAAGGCATTATTCTCAATGAAATAAGTCTAAGGCAAATACCATATGATCTCACTAACACATGGAATCTTAAAAAGAACAAACAAACAACAACAACAACAAAAAAAAAAAACCTGAACTCATAGATACAGAGAAAAGATTGGTAATCGTCAGACATGGTAGGGGTGGGGGAATGCATTGATGAAATGGGTAAATGTGGTCAAAATGTACAAACTTTAGTCATAAGTTAAGTAAGTCCTGGGATGTCTTGTGCAGCACAGTGACTATAGTTAATAACACTAGATTGTATAGTTGAAAGTTTCTAAGAGAGTAGATTTTAAAAGTTCTCATCACAATAAAAAAAAAACAATGTGTAACTACGGGTGGTGATAGATGTGAACTAGACTTACTGTGGTGATCATTTTGCAATCTATACATATATGGAATTATGTCTACACCTGAAACTAACATAACATTATATGTCCATCATATCTCAAAATCGATCACTTCCTTCTCGAAACCTATGACCCCTTAATGTAACTAGAAAGAATGTTCACACTTACTCATTCCTCTGATCTAAAGGGCCCACAAGATCTGGTCCTTGCCTGTACCTTATCTGATCTCATACATCTCCTCCTCTGCTTCCACACTGGTCTGCTGTCAGGTCCTTCACTCTATGGAGCTTCTTCTGTCATAGCGCCAGCCCAGGGTGCTCCCTCTGTCTGGAGCATTCTTCCAGACAGAGCCATGAGACTGGCGTCTTGTGCTACACAAGAGCACACAGGAGCCTGTGGTGAGAGGAAGAATATACTCCCCTATATACGTTTAATATTGCAGAACATGAAAGTAGTTGAAAAAATACTGAAAACTTGAAAAGTAAATACTATATTTAAACTTAAAGCATTATTTTAAGTTTAAATATTTTATTTATAGCAAAACCAGAATTTATTGTAATTTTACATTCCTGGCTTCAACAGAAGCAAACTCATCACCAATATGTTCAAAATCTCCTTCTTCGCTTATCTCATTTTCAGTTGAGAGAATTGTCATATTTGACATTTTTTGACCAAGTGATGATCTTAAATAATTTTTAATTAGCTTCAGCTTACTGATCCTTTCTATTTGTCTTTTATATTTTGTTCTTCATGTTTTTTTTTAAAACTTTACTTTTGCTTTTTAAAAAATGTCACACACAAAAAATAAAACTATCATACAAAAATAGTATTTATTTTGCTTGGTGGGGCAGCTCAGTTGGTTAGACCATCATCTCAATAAACCAAAGTTGCAAGTTCTATCCCCCATCAGAGCTCATACAAGAATCAACGAATGAACGCATAAACAAGTGGAATGACAAACTGGTCTCTCTCTCTCTCTCTCTCTCTCTCTCTCTCTCTCTCTCTCTGTCTCCCTCTCTCTCTCTCTCTGTCTCTCTCTGTCTCTCATCAATAAATAGCTCTGACCAGTGTGGTTCAGTTGTTGGACATCACCCTGCCAACCAAAAGGTTGCCGGTTTGATTACCGGTCAGGGCACATGTCTGGGTTGTGGGTTTGGTCACTGGATGGAGCATGTATGAGAGGAAACCAATTGATGTCTGTCTCTCATGTTGATGTTCTTCTCATTCTCTTTCCCTCCCTTCCCCTCTCTGTAAATAAATAAATAAATAAAATCTTTAAAAAAATAAAATCAATCAATAAAACAGTTTTAAAGTAATGTTTATTTTGAGTACTCAGATGTTGGTGCCTCCTTAAATTCTGTGCTCAGTTCTGTGCTCACCGGCCCCACTCAGCCCCAGCCCTACTCAGATCAAAGGCCGTCTCCCCGAAGAGACCTTCCCTGACATTGTATCCAAAGTAGCCATGCAGCCTTGCAGCCACCCAGTTCCCTCTCTACCATTACCCTGAATCTGTTTTAATAGCACTACTATTACTCTAAGTGATCTTGCGTACCTTGTGAACTCTTCCTTGAGTTTTGTACTCAGATGCCAGGTAGAAACTCTACACGCGGCATCGGTTGGTTGCACTGTTCTGGCCACAGCGCCCAGCCCAGCAGCGGGCACACATCTGATGAAGTAATGCATATGGGATAGCTGGTTTCTAGATGGTCCATGGGTGTCAAAGGATGTGTGGCATGAAAAGAAAAGCGGGTCATTGGCAAAACTCTGGGCAACAGCAACATTTAAGGGAGAAATAGAGAGGAACCTAAAAAGGTAACTGAAACACCAAACGGTGGTGGGGATGTGGCGCAGCAGGAACTCCCCATTCACTGCTGCTGGGGATGCAAGAAGGTACAGCCACTTGGGAAGAGAGTTTGGAAGTTTCTTACAACACAAAATACACTCGTACCGTGTGATCCAGCAATTGTACATTTTGGTATTTACCAAAGGAGTTAAAAATGTATGTCCACACAAGAATCTGCACACAGATACTTATAGCAGCTTCATTCATAATAATGTCCAAAGCTAGGAAGTAACCAAAATGTCCTTCGTAAATGAATGGATAATTACACTGTGGCACATTCAGACTGTTGAATAATATTCAGTGCTAAAAAGAAATGAGCTATTAAGCTATGAAAAGATACAAAACTTAACGCATAATACTAAATGACAGAAGCCAATTCGAAAAGGCTTCCTACTATACAATTCCAGTTGTAGGACATTCTGGAAAGGTAAAAGGTATGGAGACATCAAAAGGATCAGTGGGGAAGTAGAGAGGGTGCAGAGGATGTTTTGGGCAATGAACCTACTCTGTATGACACTACAATAGTGAACACACACAATCACACATTTGTCCAAACCCATAGAAGGTACCACACCAACAGTGAACTCTAATGTGAACTAGGGACTTCAGATGCTAATGACCTGTAAATGTAGGTTCATCAGGTGTAACAAAGGCACCTTACTGTGGGGAATGTTGATGATGAGGAAGACTGTGTGAGTGGGGGTTGGGGGAATATGGGAACGAACTCTATACCTCCTGCTTTGTTATGATGTACACCTAAAAACTGCTTTAAAAAATTAAAACCTATTAAAAAGAAAAAGAGCTAACTGATAAAGTACAGAGAAACAGAGAGAGCACCTAAAAAGCAGTTCTTACAAAAAGCAAAGGCAGAGACTATTTCAAGAGCAAGGGTGTGGCCACTATTGCCTAAAGGTGCCAAGAGCTCATCTACTGAAGGCCACAGAGTGAGCGGCTCGTGAATCCAGCCGCAGACGTCGCCCTTCACTTCAGCATCGGTAGACTCAATGGAGAATGGTGGGCGGACGCCAGAGAGCAGGGATACAGGAACGCATGGGTAGTGAGGAGGCAGAGATAACAATAATGACGACTAAGATGTTTGGCAGTAGTCAAACAACAATATGAAGAAGTGTCTAGAGAAAGAAAAGACTCGAGAGAATGTTGTTGTTTTTAGATTGGGAGAGACATTAGCATGCTTAAATATTGATGTGGAAGCCAAGAAAAAGAGAGAGAGAAAGAATGATAATGAGGGGATCATTTAAGCCTGATATTTCTGAATAGGTGGGAGTGAGTGTAAGCCAGAACCTGGTGTGGGGTCCTTATCTGTTGGACATGGTGGGAGGAGGGAGACAGGTAGTAGGTGTGATGGCAGGAAATTGATGGTGCTCTCCCGGATCGGTTTTATTTATTTATTTTTTATCTTTTCTGTGAGACTGGAGGTGAGATCATCTGCAGAGATAAGCCGTGAAGGGATTGGGAGGGCGTATCGTTCATTCAGTTGTTCATTCAACAAAGGTTTATTAGGAACCTACTATGTGCCAGGCACTGCCTGGGGTACTAGAAACCTTTTCATGAACAAAACAAAGGTCCCAGCCATGTGGAGCTCCTACTCCAGTGTGGGTAGACTGATAATAAGCAATGAACATGATACATAAGTTATACAGTATGTTCAAAGGTTCTAAGTGCCACGAGAAAACAAAACAGGGCATGGGTGCTGCAGAGTGCTTGGCAGGGGGGTGGGGGGCACAGGCAGCAGCACCATGTCAGGTGGGGGGTGCAGGGAGGCCTCCGGGAGCCGCACATATGAGCCGAGGCTGGAGCATGATGCAGGAGCCGGCGGGACGCCTGAGGAAGCAGTATTTAAGGAGGAAGGACTAGTAGCGCACAATGATGACACATGAGAGTGTCGGAATTGTATAAGTTTTCTGCTACTGCTGTAACAGGTTGCTGTGACACACATGACTTAAAACAGCACAGGTTTGCTTTCTTACAATTCTGGAAGAAGAAGTTCAACATCGGTTTCACAGGGTCAAAGTGTGGACAGGGCTGATTTCTTCTGAAGAACAAAGGGGAGAATTGAGTGCCTGGCCTTTTCTAACGTCTAGAGGCTGCCTGTACTTCTTTTCGTATGACCACTTCTGTCATTCCAGCCTCTTGTTTCCATCCTCACATTTCCTATTTACTCTTCCAGGGTCAAATCCACCTCTGCGTTCCTCTTATAAGGATGCTTGTGATTATATTTGGTGCCCATCAGGATAATCCAAATAGTCTCTCCATCTCCAGATCAAGATTTGACCAAATGGCATCTGCCAATCCCTTTTTCCATGTAAGATAATATTCAAAGGTTGTGAGGATTAGGACCTGGATATATTTGGGGTCTATTCTGCAGCTTACCATCTGGCTCCCAAAGACTCCCATGCCTCCACTGTGCAAAAGACATTCACTTCCATCCCAGCATACCTAAAAGTCTCAGTCTGTTAGAGCATCATTTAAAGCCACCCAGAGTATCCAGGATGATCTGCCTGGGGCTTCCATCATGTTTGTAAACCACCTCACAGCAATGCCTGGGTTAATGGTTGATTGACTAACAGGCAACTACAGCTTCATCAAGATGACTCATAAACTGACCATCACAGATGTTCGAGATTCAGCCAGGAGGTCATGGAGGTAAAGTCAGAGAAATAACAGAGGACCTGACATCATAGGCCATTGAGAATGATTATAATGTTTTGAAATTGTTATTTCAGAGAATCAGAGGACCCAGTTAAGGCTGAAAAACATAAATTCATAGAGTGCCAATCCCTGCGATAATGTTATTTTCTCTAATGGAGCAGCAGTCCAGGCTTAGGCAAGGTGAAGGCAGATACTTGACTCAGGGTTTTGTTTTGTTTTTTAAGTAGACATAACAGAAAAAGGATATGGGGGCAAGGAAGTTCCTCACCAAGAGAAAGGTGGAAACAACAAACCATGAAGTCTAGGCTGGGCAGGAAATGAAGTGCACAGCGGAGAGGGAAAGAGCTGGGCTGCAGGGCACTGAAGGAGGACAGTGACAACAGCATACCATCCAATCAGGGACCATTTGGAACCTGAGTGACCGCGTGAGACAGCCAGATGCTTCAGAGGTCCTGGTTGGAGCATTCTGGGGAATGACAGGGGACACTTTGCATTTGTGTCTGTGGAAAGGGTGACAGATGAGAAGTGGATACGGTTGGGGTGACGAGCAGGACCTAGCATGGAAATCTGCAGGCTCATCTTACGCCAGCATCTTCGCTGGGCGAGAGGCATTCTCAGGAGCACAGAGAGTGATGTAACCAGAAGGGTTAGTCCTGTGGCCGACGCAGAGGGTAGGGGGTGGGGTGGGAGGTGGGAATCAGGGCTTTTCTACCCTCCTGAGGCGTGGGAGGAGTGGGGACATGAGCATTACCCATTTGAGACAGCTGCCTGGGAAAGCAGTGTCCTTAGAGACAGCCTGGTTTTAGGGAAGGCCTGGAAGGAGCGGGAATCTTTAGTGAAGAGGCTAAGGGTGCAGAGAATTCCTCACCGTGGGACCATGAGAGGCATGAAGGAACGGGAGCGCAAGAGCCACCGGAAGGTACACGGGGAGGGAGCAGAGAACTGTGAAACTGCAAGAAGCTCAGAGGATCTTGGAGGGTGACCCAGAATAACAGGGAGAGAAGGCGTAGCGGACTTATTGGCAGTGAGTTTTCTGAAAGAGTAAGTCATGGCGGTCTCCTGGTGAAGATCGAGAGGGGCACTTGGACCCTGTGTTGCCGGGCCGGGAGTGCATCCCACTCACAGGAGGCCCAGTCTGCTGGACAAGTGGTTCCGTCCTGTCCTCCCTGCGGGAAGACTGCAGCAGCCAAGAGACTACGACAGTGCTGGGCGGCAGCATGACATTAGCCTGCCGCGGACGGATTTAAGGAGCTGCGGGACCTATATGTATATATGGCTGACTCCTTCGGAATGATATTGTGACTCCATCAAAGGGGGAGGTCAATGGAAAGTCCAGGTGACAGTTTAACCATGGGACAAAGAATCATAGCTACAGACACGCACGCACATTTTTGTATTTCTCTTTGAGTGCTATTGATATTAGCGTGGTAAATGGAAGCTGTAGCTGTGGATTTAGAGGAGGGGAAGTGCCCTCTAGGGATAGCCACTGATGGTGATGACAATGATGACTACAATGATAATGACAATAATAGTAACGAAAACAGCAAACATATACTGAGGACTTCCTCCGTACCAGCCGCTACTCCAGCTCGTGGCCTGTAGTAACTCAGTTAATCATCTAGACAACCTTTTCAGTGGGTAGTAACACTTCTCCCATTCTACAGGTGATGTCACAGAGCTCACTAGGATGATACCAGGATTCGAACCCAATCTCACACTATGAGACAGAGAGAAAGAACTGAAGACATAACCTGGGAAACATCAATAATTAATGTTCTGCAGAGAAAAGGAGAAAGTGTACATGGTGGAGATGCATAGGTAATAGATCTTAAACATGACATTTATTGAAAGTTGATTTGAAGATAAGTTCCTGACAGTATCTCATTTCCTTGTCTTTGACTCTTTTCTTGAAAGTAGAATATAGAGGGGGAAAAAAATGAATTCCATTTAATTGGTTTTCAATTAATGAAAGTTTTTGTGGTATCTGCTTAGTAGCTTAATAAAAGAACTTTAGCACTGCACAAATTTCCTCTGGTCTTCCTGCATTCCCACAAGAAATTTTTATTTAAAAAATAATAATCACCATAATAATAATAATAATTTTTCTTGTTTTCCAAGTGAACGCCTTGGCCCCCACTGACTACAGCAGTTACTGAGGAGGGAGCGGGGTTAATTTCAGTTCTCCTGGGTTACGAACATTGACATGGGACTTAAGAAAAACCTTCATCCAATTTTTTCCAAATTAAATCAAGAGCATTGATAATTAGTTTCTATCAAAGGCATCTAGTGGGAAATGAAAGAACTGAAAAAGCCATAAGCTGCCTTTACTTCTTCATTAATATTTGCTCCCTAATGCAGGTCAAATAAACCACACTTGCAGTTTTAAATGAGTTGCTTTAAAGTTGATGAATTATTTTTCTCTTTGGATTTATACCACCCGCTGCGGCTAATTATTCCCACTACATTCCCTTCTCTTACTTGAGGTTTTAGTCGAACAAAGAAAACAAAGCGAGGCTCCCTAGAAATTGAACTCCATTTTGCTGTAAAAATTTCTTTCACCGCATAGGTAATCCCACTTTGAAGACCAGGGGAATTGTTCTCACATCAAAACTGCTCCTGGCTGTAACTGATAGTTTGTGAGGTCAGCTGGCTTCCAGAATCCCCTGAACAAAAACAAGATTCAGGAGACAAGTCTGAAGGAGCTGCAAGTGCAAATCCCACCATGCCCATTGCCTCCATGGTAACTTTCCTTGGTTGAAACTTTCTTTCCTTCAGCCCTGGCCAGTGTGGCTCCATTGGTTGGAGCAGCATCGTTCCATAACCGTAAGGTTGTGGGTTCCATCCCCAGTCCAGGCGCACACAATTCCCGGTCCAGGAACCAATCAATGCTTCTTTCTTGCATCAATGTTTCTCTCTCTTCCCCTCTCTCTAAACGCAAAGAAAAAATGCCCTCCAGTAAGGATTAAGACAACAGCAACAAAAAGAAACCTTTCCTTCTACTACGCTTCTGTGTGCTCATTTGTAAGATACGAAGAGCAGTGTAGGACAGAGCTACCTGCCCAAGATCTGTCCTTCCCAGTGTGGAGTCCTCGCTGCCAAGTAATTGTTCAGCCAGAAACCACTTTTCCCCACCTGCACTGTACGCACTGGAGTATGTGACTAGTTGCCACCAACAGTCAGTGGACATGCTGTCCCTGGTTCTCAAGAGAGAGACTCCGTGTCCTTGGATATCCTGAGTCATAGCAGTGTTTTTGCTATTGATGAGCCTCTTGGGACACACCTGAGTTCACTAAGAGATGAGGCGACTCAGCCTGGAGGCTGGTCCCCTGAGAACAAGCGTGTGGCTCAGCCAGCCTCACCTCCTGAGAGGACAGGGGCTGGAGGCGGAGCTCAGGCCTGTGCCCCGCAACTCGATTAATTGCACGTGGGGAATGAAACCCCAGCATGAGCTCTGACAACAAAGCTCAGAAGAGCTTACTGGCTGAGGAGCACATCACTGTGCCGGGATGGCGACCGCATGTGTCCTGAGTCCATGGGGAAAAGACGCTGCAGCCCTGTGTCCAGGACCCTAGAGGCTCTCATCCCATATGTCTTTATTTGGGTGGTCCTGACGTATATCCTTTATAATAAAACTGTAATTTTGTTAAGAAGTCAGTACAACTGTGCAGGTGTCGGCTTTTAAGCGGTGACACACATTCCCGTCTGGCTAAGGCAGATGAGTGGGGGCTAGACCCACACTCCTACCTGAAACCTAGAACACCAGACCATTTTTGCAAAGCAATGGCTCTCCACACAGAAGACATCAGAAAACAAAGGGCAGTGTCCCTGAATGGGGGAAATGAAGGTGAGCCCCATGATTGCCCAGACGTAACACCTGGAAAAGGTTTCTTGTCTGTAGCACGGGGAGAAATTGAGCAGACACTGCAGTCTCCCTGAACTGAGGGAAGCAGTACACATTACTCAGCACAGGTGTGAGGAAACCACCTGAGGGCAGGAAGAGACCCACAGGAAAGGGTCAGAGGGAACCATGCCCAGAGCTGGCACTCGGCCAGGAATGGTGCCTCTGTCAAACAGCCCATAGGGAAAATCCCACAGCGTGCAAGGCATCCGAGCCCCAGAGAGGCGTTCCTCCCCGCTGGAGAAAGATGCATCTTAGAATAAACACTGCTCTGACCTCACCTAAAAAGGCTTAAGTGCAAGACCCAAAAGGGTAGGATCAAACCATTTTTCAGCAACATAACTGCATCCCGGAACAAAACTTAGGGCTGCTGGTTGGAATGCAAACAAGTCCAACACCAAATCATGTCAATGCACAATGTCTGGCATCCAACAAAATCGCCAGACATACAAAACAGAAAAAATATGCAGTCCATAACAGGAAGGAAATATCAATGCAGACTGAGTCAGGAATGACACCAACAATAGCATCAGTAGAAACAGCTGAATAGAGACATAAAAGATACTTATAAAGAAAGAACCAAAGCCAGAAAGTTATTAGAACAAATACAAAACCACTAGAACTAATAAGTGGTTTTGGCAAGGGTTTGGGATAAAAAGCCATTATACAAAAACCAGTCGTATGTCTACATAGTAGCAAGGAGCAATCAGAAAGTGAAATTTAAAATACCGTTTATAATAGCAACAAAAAATCTGAAATACTTAGAAATAAATCTAACAAAAGATATGTAATACTCATATGCTGAAAACAGCTCCCAGAGTATACCCTACGACCAACTCAAGCCACAGAAAACATCTCCCCTGGACAAATTCTCTTTCGATTCCCCCATTGCCCTGGCCAGTTTCCCTGCTGTGAAACCTTCCCTAAGCCAAGATGGGGTAGAGAGAAGAGGCAATTATCATTAATTCAACATGTGCACAATGCCTTTATTTCATTCACCATTATGTACAGTTTGACACTAATCATTAAGACCCTCTCGAGCTCTCTCAGCTTTTCTGATACCCTAGGTCACATCTTGCTAACGGATGGACAAAATCAATTGAGGTGAAGCCCAGATGCTCAGAGCCACTGTTCACAGCAGCAGGCTGATGCTGAGATGCAGGCGTGGTTCCCAGGGAAGGAGCTTGGCCGGCCGCTTCTGCTGCTCAGGTGCGCTGCCTCTGTGCCAAACAAATGCTGAATGCTGCCGCTTTTCACCTGTATATATATATTTTTCATGAATGCAAAATCCTCTTTGGGTTTCTTTCTGTCAGTGACAATAATGTGGGTCTTCCATAAAAGTGACAGGATGCAATGTGAATTTTCAAAGAGCAGGAATATCTGTAATCTAACTAGGTCTTCACTCTTCCCCCACCACCCCCTACCCCCACCTTTTGTTCCCCAGCCTGAAGCCTGTCCCAAGTCCCACCTCCTGTGGAATCCTCTCCCAGCACTGCAGCTAGAGGGGTCTCTAGCAACTCCCTTTCCATGAAAGCTCATGTCTTCAATACCCCATCTCCTTTGCTCTCCAACACCACCCCGTCTTCCTTTCCACTCCTGGATCTGTCCCCGTGGTGGGTGATTGACGACAGCGGCTTTCACGCTCAGGGAAAACCTGGCCCCTGGTCTCAGGTGGCTTCTCCTGAATCTCCCCGACCAGCCAGTGCCCAGGGACCCACCACCAGCCTCCTGCTGGGCCCATTTTGTTTAGCTCAGAAGATGGTCCCATGGGTCTTCGCACAGGGAACTTTAGGTCCCCAGTGTGGCCTGAGGCCAGGGTCCCCTCAGCAGCGTTACCTGGAGGGTCTTTTCCCCTATCTTCCTGCTGGAGAATGGTTTCATCAAGAACCAACAATCATTTTTAGCAAGACGACTACCTAAATCCATACAGAGGGAAAAAATTTTCCGAAAAAAGGAAAGGAAATCTGTGGAGACACAACTTTGCTCACAAAGACAACTTTTAAAATTATTCTGATTATTCTTAGAAACTTTAACTTGTTTGAAATCTATCTTTTCCAAGAAAAAGAGGATTTTCAAATTTGCAAAACTAAGGTTCCACCGAGCTGGTCTTTCCACAACCTACAAATATTTGTCCTAAAGTTCTATATTTGTACTTCCTTTTTTCATTACTGACACCCCAGCAATTCAAGCACGACGGGAATATTTCTAAGCCAGCATCCAAAGAGGGAAGCTGGCCACCCACAGCAGGCCCCAGGGCTTCCAGTCTGTACTCATTGCAGGACACACAGACATGTATCTAATATAATATGATACACACGCATCCCAGATAATATATAACAACACGACACGCTATGTATCACATTCGCTGATTTCTAAAAGCCCATGCCCATGAACAGCTGCCCCTGCCTGTCTCCCTGTATCCTCATGACTTCTCTCTGAGTCTCTGTTCCTAACAGTGAGGCAGGGTGCCTTCACCCTGTATTACACTAGCAGTTCCGATAGGAATTCACCCAATGGAGTGAGGAGTGTACCAACGCGGTGGGAATTAAAGTATCTATGAATCTGTCATCACATTACTCTTAGCGGAGGGCAATGATGATCTGCACCCCACATTGAGTCATAGTTTCTGGAGGAAAACTCATGTTGTGTTCTAAACAAGTCATTTAAACAGCCTTTGTTCCCCTTGTATGCAGTGACGGCCCCCAAACACGTTTCCTCTCCGTACTTCCCCATGAGAAGCAGCAGGCAGGTCACTAGCTCCATGTCCCGGGTGGAAGCATTGGGGGCTGGAGAGCAGATAAAACAAATTTGCCTGTGGTCCTGGTCAGATACCTTCTACTGAGCAAGGCTTCTCACCCGCACAAACCAATCTCCCAGATATGTGTAAGTGAAGAACCAGGAAAAGAGAGAGAAAGGAAGAGGGAACGTTGCCCAAAAGATGGCTCTTTGTCCCCATAGTTGAGCCCTGCAGGTCTAGGAGCCTTAACCTTTGGCCAATGGTGAACATTCAGGTATTGCACCAAGACAGAAATAAGAGAAACACGACACCCAAGTGGATGTCTTGACTGTGCTGTGCTTCTGTCAATCAGCCAGGTACTTCCTGTGTGGAAATGAAGTATCCACAACCCAAATTGTCCTCCTGGCTCTCAGAGGAGGCCACAGTGCCCTCTTGACACGTCCCCTCAAATGTTCTCTCACTAGCCAGTGTTCAGGTAGAACGCCAAAAGCAACTTCTGCTTCCACTACATTCCAGTCCCTCCTCTCACGGTAATGCATCCCAGGCACCGCGCTTTGGGCTAGTATTTATGTGGCTACTCAGGCTATTTCCAGGCCCAGCTATTACCAGTGAGTGCGGTGACATTAATATGAGTAAATACAGGAAAAGGGATGAAATAAAACATATCCTATTGAAGGAAATGAGCACTCTTTAAGAAAGGAAAACACACATAGGAAAAGACGTGGGCATATCAGAATACAAATAGGGCACCTGGGAACCATGCATTCCACAGGCATGATGTTATTGAAGTACTTGATACTAGAGTAAGCACCTGCAGATATGAATTACATCCTTGTTCAGACCACTAACATTAAAGTCCTGACATCTCAGGAAGCGTTCATGTTATATTTCAAATCCCCTTGCCCCTGCACAAATATCCAATCAATTCACCAGTGATAATGGACACTAACTAAAAGGCTTAAAATGGTGAACAAGCCACATAGCCCTCCTCAGAGAAGCTGCGCCCTTAGTGCATTGGGAGCTTCCCCTTCACTCACACCTCAGCCCTGGGACGCTGGGACAGGAGGGGGCGATGAACATCTCCATTGCTCCAGTGGGGGAAGCAGTAGGCTGACACTTGGTGCCGCTCCCTGAGGTAGCATCTGCTTGTAGAGGTCACACGGACTCCCTGGTGTCGCTCAGGCATTGCCACAACCTCTCCCTACCCCACCCAGTCCCCTTAACTTCATTGTCACTTCTTTCTCCTTCTCTGAGACACAAGGCTGTGGGTGTGCTCGCTTTATCTGGTGAAAATAACAGTGCCTTTTATATATTTGAGGCAGGTTTTCTAATAATAATTGTTGCACAGCACAAAATTGGGGTCATAATGGAAATTTTAGATACTTTCCTAAGACAACATGAAATCTCTAGTCAAATAGATCAGGTGGTTAAAAACTCATCTGTGGTATGTTAAAAAAAAAAAAGAGTTGAAATAAAACGTGTCAAAACTCTAATATTGGTTATCTTTGGGTGGCAGAATTTAGGGAGGTTTTATTTCCTTTTCAGTACTTCCCAAATGTTTTGTAATATTAGTATGATGGTGAATTTTATGCATCAGTTGGACTGGGCCACTGTGACACACCACAGGGTGCCCAGATATTTAGTCAAACATTATTCTGGGTGTTTCTGTGAGGGTGTGTTAAATGAAATTGGTATTTGAATCAGTAGACTGGGTAAAGAGGATTGCCCTCCCCAATGTGATGGGCCTCATCCAATCAGTCGAAGACCTGAGTAGAATAACAAGGTTGGATAAGAGAGAACCTCTCCAGATGACTGTCTTTGAGTTGGGACATTGATCTTCTTCAGCCTCAACACAGACTTGGACTGAGCTACCCCATCAGCTCTCCGAGGTCTCCAGCTTGCTAGGGACAGATCTTGGGACTTCTCAGTCTCCAGAATTGCATGAGCCAATTCCTTAATATATCTTATTACTTCTGTTTCTCTGGAGAACTCTGATACAACTAGTTTTGCATTTATACTTTTACTATTTTCTACAATATTATTTCTATAATTACAAAATAACTTAAGAGACTTCTGGCCAAGATGGAGGCCTAGACTGACACACTTCATCTCCCTCCACAACTAAGAAGGAATACAACTACTGCAAAACCAGAAATAACCAGAAATTCCAGAAAATAAAGCTACATGGAAGTCCAACATATGAAATTATAAAGAAGTGGTGCTTGTCTAGACGGATAAAAGGGGTGAAGCCAGGGCAGAGAGGTCAAGCTGTGCTGGTGGTGGCAACAACAGCGACAGCAGCGAGACGGCGGTGAGCACAGACACTGTATTTAAGGGGAGGCGAGAAGTGCCTGGAAAGCACCCCCAGCTGCAGACCAAAGCCATCAGCTCGTGATCCCAACGCCAGGGAAGGCAGACCCCCATTGCCTCGGACTGTGAGGCCTGGAGGGGGTGGGGACAGAGGAAGAAGCTCGTGGTCTCTCAGCAGAATGTAAATGGCAAGAAACCATCTTGGACCCCCACCCCCACACAAAGCGTCACAGTGTGGTGAGAAGGGTTGCCCGGTTGTGATGAGTGCATGGGGCCCCGCCCCCAGTAGCGTAGGAGGTGTGACAACCCCAGCCAGGAAGCAAAGGTAAACACAAAACTGTCAGGATGGCAGGGATCATGGTAGAGATCCCAATCACGCAGCTGACCACACAGCAAATATCTAATCTAACGGCTCAGCAGATAGGAAATCTTTCTGAGGCACAGTTCAGAGCTTTGGTTATAAGAAAGCTTACAGACCTAACAGCAGATCTTAAACAAGATGGGGAAGGAATGAAGGCTAGTCCTGCTGAAATGAACAAAAACACATATGAAACTAGTGGTGAAGGAAGGAAAACCAGGGATCAAATCAACAAATCGGAACATAGGGAAGGAAGAAATAGTCAACCAGTGCAGAAAGAGGAAACAGAAAGTGAGGAAAATGAGGAGAGGCTCAGAAACCTATGGGACAACTATAAGCGGGCCAACATCCAAATCAGAAGGTTGCCAGAAGGTGAAGAAAAAAAAACAACTAGAAATTGAAAAATTATGTGAAAAAATAATGAAACAGAACTTCCCTAACTTGGGGAAGGAAATATACTTACAGGTCCAGGAAGCACAGAGTGTTCCAAAAAAACTGGACCCAGGGAGGACCACACCAAGACACAATATAATCAAAATGTCAAAAATTAAAGATAAAGAGAGACTCTTAAAAGCAGCAAGAGAGTAGAAGAGAATTACATACAAAGGGGTTCCAATAAGACTATCAGCTGATTTCTCAAAAGAAACTCTGCAGGCAAGAAGGGACTGGCAAGAAATATTCAAAGTAATGAAAAGCAAAGACCTACAACCACGAGTACTCTATCCAGCAAAGCTGTCATTCAGAATAGAAGGTCAGAGAAAGTGCTTCCAGGACAAAGTAAAACTGAAGGAGTTCATCAGATCCAAACCACTGTTATATGAAATGTTAAAGGGACTTGTTTAGGAGAAAGAGGATCAAAACTATGAACATTAAAAGGAAAACTGCATCACAACAACCAACAACAGAAGCTAGGGAACCGAAACAAAGGCAAACTAAGTAGGCAACACGAATGGAAAAAGAACTATATAGGTATGGGGAACATTTTGGGGGGAGGTCAGCTGGGAGGGGAAGAGGGGAAAGGGAGGGAGATGGTACAGAAATTAAGAAGCATAGTGGGAGGGAGTGGAGTAGATAGAAAGATGTTGAGAAGAACTATATGCACAACCAATGGGCATGGACTAAGAAGGGGGGTGCAACTGGAGGGAGGGGTGTCACTGGGTAGAGGGGAACAAAGGGAAAAGAAATTGGGACAACTGTAACAGCATAATCAATAAAGCATATTTAAAAAAGAAAATAATTTAAAATTCATCTATGCAAATTTAAGAAGAATTATGTACTTATTCAATGATAACCTAACAGAATTAATCCCACCGAGAGAGCAGTAGTATTTCATTTCAGGTTTAATTTTGATGATTTTTTTTCTTACCACATAAATCTTAAGGCATCTTGAAAGTATTAACATCAATGTTATTTACACAACATTACTCAAAGCCTTTACTGGTTTTGAAAGTGTTGATTTTTGGTTTAAATTTTTGCACTGGAAATGAAATCCATTTTAATTCTATGCCTACAATACTCATCTTCAGTGATTTTTAAATCAATAATAGCAAAAATCGTAGCTTTGTTCTGAAAAGAGGTGGTATTCAATAAAAACTTATTTAACCTTGCCCAGTGTAGGCTCTGTGGGCAATACAATGAACGATAATGAACAGTTTAAAAATTTTACCAAGTGCCATATTATCTTCCTTAGTCCTCACAATAACCTTCTTTTGGGTATATCAGCTCTATTTTACAGTGGAGGACTTGAGTATAGCAAAAATTATTTTTTTCTGTATTCTTTTCTTTTCTTTGCTCCTTCTGTCTGTTCCTGTTTTTCCCTCATTCTTCCCATAGCCTCCTTATCCGCGCCCCCCAGTCTTATTCTGGATGATCAGAAGGAAGATGTTAGTTATTTAAGAGCACCCAGTTCTTGGCATTCTATGTAGAAGGAATCAATGATTTTGAGGACCCTGAAGAGAATCACTGATTTTGTAAAGGCTTAATAAAAAGTCAACAACCAAACAAAAGCCTTTTCCCCTCTGAATCATTACATTCTGTTGTTTCTGAACATCTGGACAGAGGGACGGGCTGCCTTTGCTCGGGCCTCCTCACGACACTGCTGCTTGGGCTACATCGGTAGATGTTTATGCCTCATTTGGAGCACAAGCCATCTTTCCAGGCTTCTCTTTCTGCAGCTGCCACTAACTATGGGGGTGAATTCCTTTCCAACTTTGAACTTCAGTTTTTAAAATGGAGCAAATCAGGCGAGACTTGCTATAATTGATGAAAGTCGATGAAAATACCACTCAGATTTAATGCTTAATCGTATCCTCTTATGTCGTTTCCTGGGTACCCATCTCATCTTGACAGCAAGCATTTTGAGCAGGGGGACAGTGTCACACTCCATAGGAAAGAATATGAGACTTTGAAGTAGAAGCTCTGGGTTCAAGGCCCAGCCCTGCGACCTGCTAGCCCACGTGACCTTCACTGGGACGCTGCATCTCTGCCATCGGTTAATTGTCAATATTATTAGCCACCATTTTTTGAGAATTTTCAAAGGGCCAGGGACTATAAGAAGTGCTTGGCTTATATTAAGTCTCACAAACACACTTGGAAGGTAGACACTGTCATTATTTTAGACCATGACCTTGAGGTTCACCTGCTCAGGGTCTTACAGCTAAGTTGGGGAGCTGAGCTCTGAACCCAGGTCAAGCTGACTCTAGAGTCTGAGTTCCGACCTCCTGAAAGAACTGTTCAAAGCTCTATAGGCAGGGCCCCCAAATATTCGCGGATGCTCTTTCTCAACGTGGCCCACAGCGGCTAACCAGTGGTTTCCAAGCGACCTGGAAAGTCTCTATTAAAGTTCATGGTCTCTGAATTAAGATTCTTTTCCCATTGAATTAATACAACTGAGAATCAAGGCTGTTGATTAAAACACAGGACTTTATTTGAAGTAGAATTAATGCTGGTACAAAAAGGGTCCAGCGAGAATCCCTCTGTACTGAAAATCTCTAAAGGACACATCACCCCAATAAACATTGCTGTTCTCCATGTTCAGGGATGAGCAGAGTGAGCCGGGTCAACCACCCACGTGTAGCCGGAAAATGAGAGAACAAATGAAGAGCTCTTGACTGCTCCTGGAGTCTCTGCCCAGAGCCAAAGCCAAGCTGCTAGCAACAACTCCAGTTTCTCAATCCTAACCCCAAAATGTTCACTGTACCGGCAGGACTCCTGGGAAAATAAACCTTCATTTCAGAAATAAACCTGACTAAAGGTATCCAAAAATAAAAGTGCTGGTTTCCAGCCATCCACAAAGCTGTGTTGAAGGATTACAATTATTTTGAAATGAAGTTCTGGAGAGCTCATCAGAATGAAAAAGAACTGTGAAAACAAGCCCCCTACAGCTCAGGCCACAGAAGCAGGTCACACTTTAGTGGAGATTAGCAACCCTGACCCAGGGGCCCCTGCAAAGTCACTTCTTGTTTTCTTTATAGAATGTGGTCATCCATCTACTACAAAGAATACCATTTCTGTTAAGAGTGTTGTTTTGGAAGGAACACGGGACTTTTAGGGTCCTGAGAACTGGGTTCAAATCCAGCCTACCACTTAGTAACATCCTTTGGGCAACATACTAACCGCCTCGAGTCTTAGTTACTAAATGGGCAATCTACTAACTTCTTGAGTCTCCTAAGTTGCTATGATCTGCAAAATGTTGTAACTAATGTCTGCTTGACGATGCTGTGGAGAGAATTCAATGGAATTTTTTTCAAAGCATCCTGCACTACGTCTTGACATAATACGTGCTCAGTAAAAGTTGGCTGGATCATGATCTGAATGTGGGTCAAGGAAATAAACAAACTGTGAAACTGCTTCACATGGGGACACGGTGAAACAAAGGCATCATGAAATGCAAGATAAATTTTTAAAAGATGGATTCCCAACGCACTTGGCAGAAGCTGTTGGGGAAGATGGGTGAGCTGTCCCCACACTGGAGGCTGACTCCTTTAGAAGGGAGCTTCCATTGTCATCTGTAAATTTCTTGGTACCATTGTCTTAGCTAGACAGAGCAAGGGGCTGGAGGGACTCCTTAGCTCTCATCAGCTTCTCCACTCGCAGCCAACATGCAACTAGTGCTGGGCTCACTTTCTGGTCACTAATGACCATTTAGTGGACTTCCTTTGGCATAGGCCACCCTGTGCCCGTGCCCCTCCTGGACTTGGGACACCTGAGCTCACAGCTCAGGCAGACTTCCTCCTGGGGCTAATGTGTCCAGCAGAGCTGAGGGATGTCTGTGCAACTTGACTCACCCCAGAACTGATTTAGGACGAGCAAGACCCCCGACGGAAACTCTGTTATTGCACCAGACTATAGCAAAAGCCTCTAGCAAGCTTCTTCAGTCCCTGGCTAAAGGGCACACCTGACCCACTCTGCAAGACCAGATGTGGGTACATTTTGGGGGGGTGAAAATATTCATGTATTTCATTTTCATTGCGAGAAAAATGGTAGAGCAAGGCTGAGATTTTTGAATAAGATGTATAAAATGTTAGCAAGAGCGAGTGCATTCAGTACAGGATTAACAACCAAACAACTTGTTGAATACACGTAACCTTTCCCCTCAAGTTTATTTATGTATTTATTTTTTAAGACTTTATTTATTTAGTTTTAGAGAGAGAGGAAGGGAGGAGGAGGGAGAAAGAGAGGGAGAGAAACATCAATGTGTGGTTGCCTCTCACACACCCCCAACCGGGGACCTGGCCCACAACCCAGGCCTGTGCCCTGACTTGAAATCGAACCAGTGACCCTTCAGTTCACAGACTGGTGCTCCATTCACTGAGCCACACCAACCAAGGCTGCCCTCAAGTTTAATACAGAAAAACGTAAACTAGGAGTGAGGAGTGCAGTGGTTGAAACTGATGTACTCATGGGACTGATTTCTTTCTTTTTTTTTTTTAAGTGTATTTTATTGACTATATTGTTACAGTAGTCCCAATTTTTTCTGTCCTTGCTCCTCTCTGCCCAGTACCCTCCTTCCATCCAGCAATCTCATCCCCTTTAGTTCATGTCCATGGGTCGTGCATATACGTTCTTTGGGACTGATTTCCTTTCGAGGACCTGTGGGATTCGGCTCTGGGCTAAGGACAAGAGAGAAAGACTAAAAGTGTGAGATGTCCACAAAGAGAGCACAGGGCCGCTGCGTCTGAAGGTGTGGAGCAGAGGGCAGCAGCGCCCCACCGAGGATATTTCAGATCTCAGCCCGTCCAGCACAGAGAAATCCTCATCTTCCCTGCAGAACATGTCCTCTTGCACAACTCCCAAGTCTTGGCCTCTGGTGAGAGCATTTTCATCAGGGAACGGACTTGAGATGAAAACAGACTGCTAATTCCAACTCTGCCACTTGCTAGCTGTGTACTTGCCTAACGTGAACCTCTTAAGGCTCAGTTTCCTTAACTGAAATAGAGGCATAATAACAAGGGCCCTACACTGTAGATAAGCAATACAAGGAAGTGCTCTTCTTCTCTAGTCACCTGTGGCCCAAGGAAATGGCTTCTGTAACAAGCAAGAGTGGAAGCATGCTGGCCGATGACCACAGGAGGTGCCACATCTGTGTTACCTGGTTTCCACAGCAGCCACATAAGGTCGGTATCAGCAGTATTTTCACTTTACAGACAAGGTAACTGAGACTGACTTTCGTTGTTTTCTACACAGGTTACTTTTTTTGAATGTGTGTAGGCTCACTGGGGCAGAGGCCAAAAGAGAGGGAGGCCAAAGCCTACAGCACTGGTTCATCCCTGGCGGTCCCCCATCCAAGTGTTGACCCTGTTTAGCTTCTGAGATCAAATGAGATTAGCTGCAGGCAGGGTGGTATGGAGGTAGATAGTACTTTACTTTTTTGAATTTTATTTGGAAATAAGTATGGAATCACAAAAAGTTGCAAAAATAGTGGAGAGGTCCCGGGTCCCCTTCACGCAGCTCTCTGTGGGCCCGCAGCTCATTTGCTGTGGCTCAGGGAGGCTGTCGAGGTCCTCAGGTGGCCCTGGAAGAGGGAGCCGAAGCCGGAACTGCAGTCAGTCACTATTGGGACGCTGCCGTGCTGTCAGTGGGATAAACACAGGAACCGATTTCAGTGCTTGGGGAGCCTGCACTAATATTCTGATTGGAGGCTTGGGAGGCAAGACAGTATACAGGTTCACTGAAACGGTTAGAACACTTCTCCATCCGAAAAAGGAACTGGCCCTACGGATCCACTGGTCTGTGCCACGGACCGCTCTGTGCATGGCCCTGCATCGTGCTAACTGGGCTCGGGATACCGCCCAGCTTCCTGGCACCAGCTGGGCACTGGGTGATGAAAGGCTTGCTGTTTCACCTCAGTCCCTCTTGCCCATCAGTCCTTCCCTCCATTGCGTGTGGATCAGTCCAAGTTCGTGCTCTCTGAAGCCAGCTGATGGATTGGGCCAATTCTACCCGCCCCTTCCTTCCCTTCTCCAACTTGTGAATTTGGAAGATAAAATCGCTCCTACATTTCTCACTGCAGTATTTATTTGTGGGGAGTCATGTCATCAGTCACGGGCATCCTTCTCAGAGAACAGGTTCCCAGGAAGGGGAAACTCGGACCTTCTGTCAGCCCGGATATTGCTTGTGAGGCCACACCGTCCTCAAGGCCGGGCCGATGCCTTGCAGATACCTAACAGCTGTGGCCTCCTTTTCTGATGGCCACGATGCCCAGAGGCCAAGGGACCCTGATGGAAAATTCGATGTACCAAGCAGCACCCCCATCCCGGCTGTCCCCCTTCTTACTGCCCCCTGGGAGACAGTGTGGAAACAGCGAAAGGCCACCTTTTCGTGGTGGCTGCCGCCTCCTACCCTGGTTTGTGGCTGGGTGGCACACCCTGGCTCACGAAACTGAGGAACTCTGGGTAATGGCAAAAACAAAGAATACTTCTGTATTCCTTAAAAAAAACAAAGGAGAAATGCTCTGTCTGACCCCCACTACAACAAAAACCTTTAGAGAAAAAAGCACCCTGCTCAGCTGCAATAAGGTGAAAGGTTAAATGTGGACAGAGCAGTCACATATAAGCAGTTTCTTACGTTTTCTGGTGGGAATACTTAACAACTTAAGTATGTTTCCCCAGGAGGTAATCTATTATATTTTGTCCAATTTCTTCCTCCAAGAACTGAATCAATTCATGATGCAATGCCCAGGGGAGAACAATCTTCTGGAAACAGTGTCTTTCTGGGGACAAGGTTGAGGAAAACATCTTAATATTGTTACAGCCCTGGCCTGGTGGTAACAGCAGAGCAGGAGCCAGGGAGACAGTGAGACATCCAACGGACACAGGCCTGCGAAGTGTTCGGGACATGCCCGGAATGGCTCTCCTCTCCCGGAGAAGCAGAGGTCATCAATCCAGCTGGACTCTAACAGAACAGCTCCAGGACACCGGGTATATCCTTCAGGGACGGAGTTGACAATGTTGCTTGGAAGTGTCGGCACCTAAATGCAGATGCCGTTGTGATTTCTAGTTTAAACAGCATTTCTTCTGGCTTCTTGCCTGCTCCCAATCCCCTTTCTCCCAAAAAATATTAGAGAAGAAAATGTAAATGAACACTCATCATCACTTAGAGAAAACAGATGCAACTTTGATTATTTGTGAGGTTCTGGACAGCTTCAATAACCCCATTGTAGCTATTGGTTTCAAGGGCTCCCCCGACTCAGCGTTTACAACAACAGCTGGCAAGGCCCAAGTGGCCTGATCTCTGGAAGCACCCAGGGGCTGGAGCAGGGGAGGTCCCCAAAGCAAGTGGATGAACAACAGCCCACCAGCAGGAGGTCCCCTAGCTTTCCCTGGCTTTGTCATTCCTTGCTGCCTACACAGAAGATCACTTCCCTCTGGTTCCTCTTATAATACAGGAACGATGGCATGTTCTACTCCCAGAGACAGGAGACTACATGATCTGTTAGAAGGGTGTTTTGTGTGTTTTACTGTACAAAACCTATATGTTGTGTGTAGGTTGCAAAAAAATTTTAAAAGGTGGAAAGTCAAAGCCTCGATCAAGGGTTATGAGATTAGGTAGGTGGGTCTGGGCTACCTTTTTAAAGGAAAGTTGGGTGGTTTCTCTGAGGAGAAAGGAAGCCACAGGGAGAATTAAGAGCCTCCAACTTGATTGCAAAACATATATTACCTTTCAACTAAAAATAAGTTTACTTAGCCCTGGCTGGGTGACTTGGCTGGAGCCTTGTTCCAGGCACCAAAATGTTGCAGGTTCCATCCTTGGTCGGGCGCGTATGGGAAGCACCCAGTTGATGTTTCTCTCTCACATCTATGATTCTCTTTCTCTCCGCTCAGGAAAAAAAAAAAAAATCAAGAAATATATCCTGGGGTGAGGATTAAAAAAAATGTGTACTTAGGTAAAAAAAGGAGCTCTTCAACTCTCTCACAGGGACTGTCCAAATTATTCCTACGCTACCCAATGAAAGAACCCCACTTAAATTTGAAGACTAAGGACTTAGAGGAACATTTAATATAGACAAATAAGAGCCAGCTGTTTACCAGTAAGTTTGTATCCCGCTCCTTTCCAGCCCCTCTTGAATCTTACACCTCTCATCAGCCTGAGGGCCCAGGAAGGACCCCTCCCCCACCCCCACCCCCCAGGCCTGCTTCCCACCATTCGGGAACACCGTTAAGAGTCGAGCACCCACTCCCACACAACGTGCAGGCCAGGCCAGCTGACAGGACGACTGTTGGCCCAGTGAAATGGCCCAGTGGCTTATTTCCAGTCACACACCAAAACATTCGATGGGAGTTAGAAGTCTGTATTTCAAAGGGAGGGCCTAAAAAGTGGATGAAGTCTTTGCTACCATCCTAAGAGGCTTCTTGCTGGGCTTCAAAACGTGTTTCCAGTATTTCTGGTGTAAGGCACAAACCAAGAGCCTATTGGTCATAGGTGACCATAAGTTTCAAGTTATGATTGTGATCAATGACAAATATGTTTTGCCAGGGTCAGGAAGTACGATGGCGCATTACAAAGTGACTTACCTTGATTGTGCAGAGTACTTTCTCCCCATACATCCCAGGAGTGGGGACACAACCAACTCAGTGGGGGTGGCTGGAGTCCATAGACGAGGTCAGTGGCCATCAGGAGGGGGTCTGATGCTCACTAGACTGAAGGTTCCCATCAAGGGGGTCTCACTGCACGTTTGCATGGTCTGATATTCCCAGAATTCTCAGATTCTTAGTGATCTTTCTAAACGTTTAAATACTTAAAGTCAAGCATTTATCACTCTGCTGGGACCTCTGTAGAATTTATTTACATTTGTAGTTACTATTATCGGAGAGAAGTTCATTTTAAAAATATCAGCAAAAAAAAGTAGACTATTTAAAAGCATTACCACAAATGCAATTCTTTAAGACAAGTATGTTTTTTTTTAAATGCCACCTGCAAGCTGTAAATATATGTATTAATTTTTCCCCACAGTATTTGCTTTGGCTGTGACCTATTCTAATGTTCAGATGAACAAGGGCTAAAAATTGTCAAACCAAATTCTTGTTTGAGAGCTGAGCTCTAACCGCTGCCAGTTTGAGAGAAACACATGCAGGGTTAGGGATATGTTTTGTTTGTTTTGGCTACGACACAGGGCAGGACAGTTTCCATCCCATTCGAGTGCATGCAAGAGAGTTTGAAATATTGCACAATAAAAGTCATTCATTATATCTGTCTCCTTTCCCTTCCAAAAACAAAAATGGCTGCCCAGCCCCAAATCTGCACAGGGGGCAGGAAGAAGGGAGCACGGGGTCACTGGAAACCACCCAAGACTAACACCGGGTTTTCCAGGTTTGAGTCAGGGAACACTTCTGCAATCTGCATTCCCAGTGTCTACTTAAAGCAAGAAGACGGGTCACGCTGGATGATAGCTCTGTTGTGAGCAATTAGAAAATGGACACGTTTGTGTTCAAAGCATGAAATCCCATGTTTGCCCTCCAAGTGCCTGGCTTCCTTGAACTGGTAAGTCCTTTCACTCACTTTATTTATGAAGATTCAACAGTTTGACACCAATTTTACACTGAAAAAAAAAATTATTTCCCTGACTGGACCATACATTTGGAAGAGCCTGTTTCTGCAAGCACCTGATGCTACCTGCAGTTTTTGAGAAAACAATGACATTTTCCATGTGTTTATCCAGGATATCAGAACACAGGTGGTTGTTAAATGACAACAATAGAAATGCCACTAACAAATCACTACAGTTAACATTGTAAACACGACCAAAATGGAAGAAACTTTTTTAAAAAGCAAATTTTAATTGGGTGAGTAAAGCCATGAGAATAAAAACTTAGGTGTGGGAAAGAGCTGTAACAATTATCTTTACATTTCGGGGCTTTAAGATTCACACACAAATAATACACTTTTAGGAATTTGAAACTTTAAAAAAATCACAGAATCTGAATTTTCTTGCATTACTTCTAAATCCAAAATGCCCGCAGCTGGCACCCCACGGGCCACTTTCACTGTAGAGAATATGAATTAAACCAGACAAATGAGAAAGGTCGCTCTCCACTAGTCTTTGATAATTTAGAAAATGCAAACTTGTGTTTTCCCTTTTCAAATAAGTGAGATAGAAGCAGGTCCAGAAAATCCTTGCTTCCCAATATCCTAAGATTCTTTAAAGCCTTTCTAATAAATCTTAAAATTAAGGCCACTGGAGGCTAAGTATAACTCCGGCTGAAGACGTGGGACAAAGGTATGTATCAGGAGAATAGCAGTAGTGACTTTGCACCAAAGCTATTGTGTTACTTGTAGTCTGTCATGATCTCACAAAAAGCATAAAGGCAGCAAAGAATGTATAAAACTGAAAATGTCAGTACAATATTAGACACACCTGAAATGGTGAAGCCAGAGCATATTTGTAATTAGTCCATTCGAGAGTCAAGCCCAGGCTATGAAATAATATTCAAATACATTTAAGACAAGAGCTTCCATGTTTTCATATGTGCTATGACTTACTGTAATTTAATTTCATGCTAGTACTGCTTGCTTGATCCAGGGCTCCAAGCCAGGGTCAGCCCTTCAGCAAGGCTACATGACCTGGCAGCGCAGGAGCCAGAGATTCTTCAGCGTTCAAGAGGGGAGATTTCTTTAAAACAAGACAGAGCTGTTAGGTTTTAAAGAAATCTACAGTCTCTACTCTAGTTTTGATTCCATGCTTCGTCCAGATGTATTCACAGGTTAGAATATAATGGGAAGTTGAGAAAAATACTTAAAAACAAAAATGTGTATGAGAGGAAGCCAACTTACATGGCTGAGTCTCAGTAAGTAAACACGAAAGGCTGTTTGTAACAGAATGTGCCTTTTGGATCCCCGTTCCCCTGAAACGCCTATTCCAGGAAAATACAAAACCACCTTACCTGGTCTGAAGTCAGTGCCACCTGAGGGTGAGAGGCCCCAAGCCCTCCTTTATAATCATATCCTACAGTATAATTCTGTCCCTCTTGAAGGCAGTGGTCACGTTTAGAAATTAATGCCTGGCACACACATTAATGAATCCACCATCTGCCTACCTAGGAAGAGCTGGTGCAGGGGAACTTTCCCATGTTAAGAAGTAATTCTTAAATGCTAAGGCTACTTTCTGACATTTTTTGTGTGACAATTTTTATACCAAACCAAACTAAAAATAAAACCTTAATTTATGAGGTGAAATGAATCAGATTAGATAATTCAATTTTTTGGCAAACTTAATTTTGAACCTTATTTTCATTCAACTCACTTCATTTTCTTACTGATAACTGTACAATGTTCACAAGAGAGTTCTTTCTCAATGACTAATCCCACAGTGACTCAGGGTGACAATGTTAAATTATGAACTGCAGCAAAGAAGTTTACCAGATTAGGCTGAATATATCAGTACCCTAAGGAGGTTGGTTTCCTTACCATATTTTTGATTGCATATTATTTATTGACTTTTTGCCTAAATGATAACGCAGGTCTGGGTATAATTGTAGGCTCCCAATAGAATTGGTTGGTCAATTCTTTGCTTCTGCTGGCCTCTTCCCTCATAAAAAGAACTTTAAACATTTACTGTAATACAGATTCACAGTCAAGTTTTTTCAAAAAAGCTTTCTTATAGCAATCAAACTGGTATGATGTTGATCTATGAACAGACTCATACATCAGTGGAAGAGAATAAAGTACAGGAATAGACCTACACATACAAATAAGGCCAACTGGTTTCAACAAACAGACCACTGTAATTCAGTGAAAAATGTATAATCTTTTCAACAAATGATATCCATTAAAAAAGAAAACACCCTCACCTCATGCAATACACAAAAAATAACTCAATGTAGATCTAATACCTGAGAGCTAAAATTATAAAACTTGTAGAAGAAAACATGAGAGAAAATCTTAGTGCCCTTGAGTGGGGCAGATTTCTTGGTTAGGGCACAAAAGCATGAACCATTAAAGAATAAAATTAACAAATTAGATTACAGAAAAACTTGTATCTGCTCTTCAAAAGCTACTTCTTAAGAAAATAAAAGACCAGCCACTGACTGGGAAAAAAAATGTTTGCAGACATATATCCAATAAAGGTGTCGAGCTCTTTCAACTCAACGACGAGACAGTAACGACAAAAGCAAGCATGAGCAAGAGCTGAACTGACACTCCGAGTGAGAGGACGTGAGGACGGCTAACAGACACAGCAAGACGCCCGTTAGGGAAATGTGCATCAAAGCTACAAGGGGCTACGACAGCACCGCGTAACTACTAGAATGGCCATAATGAAAAAGCCTGACAGCACCAGCGAAGGTCTGGCTGGACGCTATGCTGGGCTGTTAACAGTGTTTACATTTAAGAGAGCCGCAAAGAGGAAGGTATGGCTGTAGGACGCTGGCTGGCACGGGGTGCGAGAAGACAGTTTTTAATTTTGTACAGTTTTCTACTTTTTTCAATAGCCATGTTACTTTTGTAATAAAAATGAGTAAACATAAGAGTGAAAGGGAAGTACCGGCCGAAGCAAGAGCTGCCCTGGCTCTAAGGCGCCCGGTGCAGGAGAAACTCCAGGTGTCAGGCTGCCATCTCCTGGACAAAAAGGGAACTGCAGAAGCAGGACGCTGAGAAGAGGAACCTCAGAACTAAGGCCAAATGTCAATGGTTACAGCGTAAAAAGGTAAGGCCAGAAAAAACGAATTGGAGTCAAGTTTTTGATTGAACCACAAGTAAAGAGAAACTACTAAAAACAAGCACACATGCCAAATACATAACTCATCAGCTTTTCACAAACTGTATGATGCAAACAAGACAAAAAGGGTAAAACTGGGCTTAAGTTGCTTTAATTTCTCAGAGCTGATCTTTTTAGGAAAACTGCCTGTTTGTTCTTTACAAATAACAAAATATTCACATTGAAACATTTTGAAACCAACACAACTTGTCAAGTGTCTGTATTTTTATGTGTAAATACAAGAAAATGAAAACAATTCCACATTTGAAAAATCAAGTGGAAAAAAAAAAAATCACACACCAAAACGTTCCCTTGACCTCATCAGCACTTTTTGAGGAATAAAACAAAGCACGTGAAATTATAAACATTCAAAGACAATTGAGATTGAGATTATAGATCATAATACAATTAAAAGGAAAAAAACAACATTTTATAACCTGCATGTTAAACAAAGAATACGAAAACGTAACAGAAAACAAAACCCTCTAACATCTTACATTTCTGAAAGTTTTCTTTTCCTTTTTAAACTCCAAAACCAAAAAGCTTTATAATCAGTTCTCCTTTCTTTTTTTTGCGGTTTTCAGTGGCATACATTTGCCAACCCCACTAAAACCATAAGTAATTTATGTGTAAAGATAAAAGAATGTTTTAAACAATCCACCCTTTAGCCAAAGAAATTGGGGATCACTTTGAGTGTTAATGTAAAATACATTAGTCTTTGCCAGCAGGAGTCCCAGACCTGTTGGTGCCAAGAAGGTAACAAATAGTCTCTATCTGCAGAGGGGAAATGGGCCCTCAGCAGGGGCTTTCTCCCCTGGAGGGTTATTTATAGAGAGCTCTATTTGTTAACAGGCTTCTGCTATCATGGAGAGGGAGAGTTTAATGATTTCAAGGATCCCAAAGACAATTGTTTAATGATACGATGATTTATGCACATTCATAAATTCCAGATATGTAACAATTCAGATTTTCAAACTACTATCACCAGAACGGCAACAGGAAATAGGATATATCGCTATATGGCTGAGGCATAACTGGAAAATCCGGGGCAAGTGATAGTATGTACTTGACATTGTGAAATCAAGTTAGAACGGCTAGAAAATGCCTGGTTGAAAAAGAAGCCAGCGACCTACCACCATGCTTCATGCCAGTGAACTCATTTTCTAGGGCTGCTTTGAATAACCTTTTTGGACTTAAAAACAACTTTTTAAGGCGAATTACCAAATAAATCCCAAATTACCTGTGACTAATTTGAATAACCCGGGAAATGAGTCTTCAACTAAACTGCTATATTTTCACCAAAAACCAATCATCCACCTCTCATCCCACAAAACATTTAAGAATCTTGTTTGAAGAACAAAATGCTTTCATCACATTAGTTATTTATAAATTATATTTTCATTTTATGACAGACATCATATAGGCAAAGGTAGGTTAACAGTTGTGAGTACACTCAGAGTTTATTTTTGTATTATTAATTACTTATTATTTTCTATACAAACGACTTTAAACCTATTTTGGTTCCACCCTATATTCTGGTCATTGAAAGACTTCTCCAAAATTCCATGTTGGAGATTTGATTTTAACCTAAGAATTAAAAATTTCATTTCAGACAGCTAAAGCAAGTCTTTTAAGCTTCTCTTAACTTCAACCGAAAGAGAAAACAAGTTTTATAATTTCCATCTACCCTAATTGCTAAAACTTTTAACCAGTTTTTTTGCAGTATTTTAAAAATAAAAACACATTTTTAAAACAGCTTTCCACCTTGTATTAACCTCCATTTTCATAGTTATATTAATTATATCAATTAAAAAAAAAAACCTTTCTCATCCAGATGTAATGAGTCAATTCTAAAAGATTTTTTCCAACAGACTCTAAACCTTCATTAGGAAATATGTACTAATGTGAAATAAAACTTAAAAGATATATTATTGGGTCTCAAAACAATCCTTTTTAGCAAGATACAAATAAAAAAGCATTTACCATTTGTGGGGAGGATATTTAATAGAATGTTTTCTTATTGAATGATAAAGAAATTCGCTTATTTCTACTTAAAAGGAGGTTCAACTCAATGATTTTATTTGGAGTCTTTAAAACATTGAAGTTGAACAATAACAGGAACCAGGTGACAGGATCCCTTAAGCACGGAGGTCACCGGCTGGGCTGCTGCACGTTCTGCAGAAAGTGTCACTTATTGCTGTAGTTCTCCGACGAGGTTCATTCTTTCCACCACGCTGGAGTTTTCTGCCTTCTGGCTGAGAAAGGTTCTTGTTTAGCATTTTGGTTTCGTGTCTGCAGTACGTGTCAGTGCAGACGCACAAAAGCTCCTCCTCCTTTTCCCAGGTAACCGAGAGGAAGGGGCTGCCAAGCCGTCACCGGTTTTTCCATCAGATACCGAGCAGGCGGTCCCCGGTTTCTGTCCGCGGGACACAGGTTTCTTCCCAGGGGACACACTCTCCAGTCCTGTGCTGTCCAGCATATGCACTGTTCTCCTCCTGGCTCGCTGGGAGGGGCAGGCAGTGGAAGGAGCTGGCAGTGCGATCCACACAAGCCCTTCATTTTCCAAATCTCTCTGCAGCCGTGTGCTGCGTCGGACCCTTGTTTCCCTGCTTGTTCTCTGAAAGCTTTGCTCTATGGAGTCAGATAAGTCTTTACACAGTTCAGAATTTTCCACACTCACTTCTCCAGAGCTGCCCACGCTGCAGGAAGGTCGGTGCATTCCACTGTTTCCCAGGTGTGAGCTCGGGCCATCAAGGTGACACACAGAGCGTCTTCTCTGTTTCCCCTCACAACCCGCACTACTGCCACTTTCTCCACGGCTTCCTCCTAAAACCTCACATTGGCTTTTCTTTTCTTTCCTACCGTCAATTAAGACATCTTCTGAATGACCACATTCTTTCTGTGAGCCGGACATGAAGTGCTTGGTCTGCAGTTTTCCTTCAGTAGCTACTGTTAAGTTATTTTGTTGCTCACACTTTACATCTCCTGGAATGTGAAAGCTCTGACGATTTTCCACATTTTGACCAGCAGCAGAAAAATCTTGGGACTGCCCGAGAAAATCAGATTGTGGACCATCTGACACAGTGGGTTTTTTAGTCACAGAAGCGCAAGAAATATGACTATTTTCAGTCTGGGTCTCAGTTTTTAGGTTATTTTCACTTTCCAACTTAAGTTCTGCTTTTGGAATCATTTTATTTGCATGGGTTCCAACAGTATTTATATTTGAATCTTGATCAAAAGCGGCATTAATAAGTGACAAGGAGCTCTTTATGTATGAGCTGCAGAATTCAGACACATCGTATTTAGCGAATTCTTCTGAGTTCTGAGGGAAAATATTCTTTCTTTCAGGATGCTTCCTTTCTTCAAGTTCACCACTGGAGTTGAAATCATCTATGGGCATGTAAAGAAGTTTGAATCTAATTAAAAACTAGCCATAAAAATAAAGTGTAACAAATCAAATAGACACCACACTATAGTGTTTTAACCTACAAAATTCACAAGACCTACAAAGCATCACACTGTACTTGCCCGGTCTGTCACTGTCCTCTCTCTGGTCCTTCCTTCCCAACCCACCGGTTAAGAAGATAGGTGGGTAATGCATGAATTAATAAAGCACATAACCGCAGACCAGGAAAATGAGGACTGCTTCTTAAATTCTTCCTCTATTCTAAGATACTTCTCTCACCACAAGGTCAATTAGCATGAGGCAGCTACATTTCTCAATTCCCTAAAAACAAGCCACTGAAAATGGGCAACGTTGTGCTTCTGAAACTTTTCCAGTAGCATTTCTCCTGAAATAGAGGAAAGAAAACTTGGAATTCTGGGGGATTTAAGGACTTGGCTAACAGGGTTCTCCCTGAAGACTTCAGATCTCATGCTCTGAGTTAAAAAATTATTATAAAATGCACTGTACTCTCCAATAGAGCCACATTTGTTCCAATACTCTAAGAATCTCCCCCCCTCTGCCTCAATTGCTGACTAAAATTCATCCTCAGGAATTCATGTGCTCTGGCACGTTGTATGGCATCGAAGGTAGAAGGAATCACAGGTGGCAACACCATGAAGGTTTTTAAGTTACACATCACAGCCTCAATGAACACAGGCTGATGTGGCTAACTCCCAGCGCATACCGTTCAATACCGCCTCTCTCCTTAGCTCAGATAAGGAAGTTTTAAATTGGCCAGTCAAATGAGCATATAAAATGTTCTAAACAAAATCAAAACTGAACAAAAATCTGAAACACAGTGTTTAGGTATGTCCATGACTTGGGTGATTAAAATCACATCATAGGAAGCTAGAGGTGAACATGTAGGGTCCACTTAGGGTCACATTGGCTCTTTATATAACTTAAAAAAATGGACATTTATGTATTGTTCATGAAATTAACATACTAAAGAAGGAAAGCAGGGGACAGTGATAAAAGCAGGAAGAGAAAGGCAGAGAGAGCAGAACATGAAAAAATAGAAGGGAGGGAGAAAGGGAGGGAGAGAACTGCTTTAAACCCTTTAACAGTTGGTTATAGATAAAAAATGCTTCAGGTTATTTTAAAAAACAAGTTTTCTGATAAGATACAAGATGGAAAATATAAACTAACATTTAACATCTTCAGAAAAACCTCATTAGGAACTGGGGATATAATGAAAATAAGAGTTCCGAGTCTCAAGGGGACGGCCATTTGCAGGGAATGGAGGTAAACAGGTCCCTAGGAACCAGGCGCTGAAGGTGCACTGTGAACAGTTTCCCTGAAAAGGCAGCCGGCACAGCTAATCTCAAAGGGTAGCAACAGCAGGCCATAGTAAAAGCAGTGAGGTGGCCCATGCCCCGTCCCAACATGAACCACATGGAACGCAGGGGCTGGAGAAGCGTGTGTGTGACTGGGGTGGTCCCGTGTTTGTTTAAATTTTGTGCTTTCCCAGAACGAAGAAGCAGGCAGCAGCCCGGCGTGTACAGCGGCACGGAGCACAGTCCCCCTGGGGTCTATTATGAACCCTATACGGTACGCTGCAGAAGGGGTGCAGGCAGTACGTACCGGTGACTGGCAAAGGCAGCTATTTTTTAAATGATTCCATATAAAATTAACCCACCAAACGAACACATACTCTTATTATTTGTGGCATGATTCAGTGGATTTAAAATCCAGGCATTACAAACCGGATGCAACTCTAATCCAATTGGTATCTAACTAGGATATCAAGCAAAGATGTTTGCTTTTAAATAAAGCTTTCAAGGTAATCAACTTCAATTTCCAAGTGTCACTTTTAGAAGATGCTCATATTGGCAACTCTACTGAAGCACAGGGCAAGTGTTTTTTAAAAATTTGTCCTTAATTCATGTAAGTTACACCGAGTGCTGAGCCTCAGCTCATTCACTTCTGATGATAAACTACACCACCAAAAAGAATTCAGTTTACTTTAACCAAATGATTCGAAAAGGAAAAAGAAACAGAAAGAAAACAATTATTTCCCCCAAAATTATATGCAGTATCCTGTGCCTAAGATTCTCTGGGAGGAGGATCATAGCTCCCGTCAGAGCCTAAAAAGTTATACTGTTGCTTCCTTAACATTCTCATGGTAATATGAAAAGTTGCTACTTTTTATTTATTTGCAATTTACACAGTGAACGGGAAACAGGGAAAAGAGAGGAAAATAGCAGCAGAGCGGGCGAAGAGGTAACCGGGGCAGAGGGATACCTGCGCATGCCCGGCGGACACCCGGGTGTGGCGGGGGAGTCCAGGTGGCCTCGGGCAATTCCAGGATTGGACTTAGAAGCGGCTTCTTAGATGCGATGTCTCTTTCTCCATACAGGGTCTTCGCAACACTTTTCTTTCTTCTTGCTTTCTTCTTTCGGGAACTTCTTAAAACCTGAGAAAATGTATTAAAAACATGGTGAGTGAGGAACATGTAGCACCATATATTACAATCCTGACCCTTTAATATCTTCAGAAACACTTACAACCAGTTATGCCATCTCAGATTTCAGGAATCTGAATCATGGGTAGGGGCCTGATACTGTACAGGAAGCCGGAGAAAATGTAAAGCAGAACTCAAGTTGACAAATGGTAGCGTAATGTTCTGCATTGGCCAAAATAAGCTCTGGATAAATCTAAAACAGAGTAGATGGAAAGACTGGACAGAATTAAGATATGAGGTGCTGTAACTAAGATGCGGTTAGGATGACACAGGATTAGCCAGGAGTCACTACTGGAAGCCGGGGGAGGCCATGGATGAAGAAATAAGAGGCACGCACACAGAAGAGAACACAAAGCCACCTGGGCTGACAGGATTCCATCAAGATTTAAATGAATCGGTCAAAATAAAATGGATTTTTAACAAGCATAAGTAGTTGAGGGGCAAAGGGTGGTAATAACTGATAGAAAACATACAAGTATCTATAAAAATAAAAAACTGATTTAATATCTGGAATGCAGTATTAAATCTAGTTCTGACAGCCATTTCAGTAACAGAATTAATGTTCTATGTTAAGTAGAAGGTTTATATGAGAAAAGACTTGAGGGAAACTGACACACTGTATGGAAATAATAGATCATGAACAAAAAGAAATACACTCAGTGTGATAATATTGGAGAGTCCAGGCTGCAGGTCAAGGTAAGGAACATGCTTTTAACAAGACTCCGTAGGAGACGGCAGGCCCGCGACCATTCAGAGCTACGGCCTGGGAGCGGACTGACCTGCGAGGAGTGAGATACAAACACACTGGACGTGGCCTTGGGGAGCACACGGTCTACCGGCAGTTGTAATGGTAATAGCACAGACCGAGACAGGCTGCACAGGCTAGAAGATGGCCTGGCTTGCGGGAGGCGCTGGAGGAGGGCTCCCCAGGAAATGGGACGGCTAAGTGAACTCTTACACAAGAGAGAACTGTTCTGGCCACAGACGGGAGTGGTGCAGATGGCCCTTCAGAGGGAAGAGAAGGGCACTCGCAGAGCGCTCTGTGGGGCCCTGCAGATGGAGGGGCGCGCAGCAGTGGGTGGGGGTGGGCCGGCATGGGGGTGGCAGATGAAACAAACAAAAGCACTCAGGGCCCTGTTGGCATTGAATAAGAGCTCACTGCATGGGGATTCAGGAGCAACGACTGACGTCACATTTAAGAAAAGGCACTTAGTGACAGCACAGAAATGAGTAGTGTGAAAGAATGAGTGATCTTCAGAGTACAGAAGTGACCCAGAACTGTATGTTCCTTGAAATATCTACAGATAGCCTGTAAAAACGAAACAAAACATTGAATGGAAAAATAATTTTATAACAGTACAAGATAAATGTCCCTCTTGGTAGTTTATAATATATATTTAACATTAAGTTCTGAGAAGTCCTCGGTATAAATAATCTCTATATACATTAGGAAAATGCTGGGTTGAATATTTTACTGTGAAACATTTTCCCCCCATGGAATTTCTGTTGACTTCCATGAAACAGATGGGGAAATGATAGCTTGGCCAATGGAGGTGGAAGGTGAGAGAAAACCATAACTTGGCTCCATGTTGCAAAAGAAAAGTATTTGGTCTCTGGTGCCAGAAGCCTCCTATCCAAGTCCTGCCTCTGCCACTTAACTGCCCTTTAGCCTTAGGGATGTTCCCTCACTTCCCTGTTCCGCATTCTTATCTCCCCTGCAAAATGTAAATCACATAGCACTGCTATTCAATAAATTAACTTAGGTGAAATGGTGAAAACAGGGCTTGGCCCATGTGTTAGCTGTTCTTTTAAATTCCCTACTCTGAGGAATGATATGTGGGAAATATTTTTAACATTAAAACTTATGCTCTTAACCCTGGCTGCTGTGGCTCAGTGGATTGAGCGCCAGCCTGAGAACCACATGGTTGCTGGTTCAATTCCCAGCCAGGGCACATGCCTGGGTTGTGGGCCAGGTCCCCAGTTGGGGGCGCGCGAGAGGCAATCACACAGTTTCTCTCCCCCTCTTTCTCCCTCCCTTCCCCGCTCTCTAAAAATAAATAATTTCTTAAAAAATAAAAAAACAAAAAGAAAAACATATGCTCTTAGTATCACTGTGTGACATAGGCCCTACATGGCCAATTAATATACTATGGTCAATCTTATAACCTCAAGAAGAGTTTGATTCATATGTAGGGAAAATCCCTTTTTCGCTGGATTTTGAAAATCTTTGTTGATATAAAAAGTCTCCAGTACCTGGTACATAGTGAGTGGCTCATCAACAAACATGAACAAAAGAATGAATGAATAAATGTAAAAGAAGTACGATTAAACTTCATAAATTTGCTAAACATGGTCAAAGACGAATACTGTTTTTTCATGGTCATGGGTCCACAGAGGTAAAGGACCCAAAAAGAAAAGACAGTCCCCGTGGTCTGCTGTGAAAATCTATCTGGGTTATGCATGAGAAGGTTTCATCTACAAAGGCTTCAACTTTAACAGAATTTGAATTTAAGCCAATACAAAAGCCTTGCCTTTGCTGGCATCAGCAATAGCACCGCACATGACTGGAATCCTAGGGAGGCCATGCAGTCTAGAAGATGGTTAGGCTGGTGCATGACTTGCGGCAAAGGACTGAAGGGGTCACTCCTGAAGGGACTCCCATTTCCGCCAGAATCACCACTCTCTCTTCTCGGACAGTGGGAGAAGTCATGCAACAGAAGCAAATAGCAAATGCTTATCTTTTATTTGCACAATTAAGATTTATATACATGGCAACTAATCAAATTGTATAGGAAAGCTTAAGATGAAAAGCATATACTTCGCTACTCCTGCTGTTTACTTAGTAGCTCTGGTTTCAGTTTTGTAGGTAGCTCCATCTATTTAAATAAGGGGGTCATGTTGCTATATTTTTAACTTTTATAATGGAAAATGTCAAAAACACAAAAAGTACAATAGTATATTGAATTCTATGTATTCATCAACTGTCTTCAACAATCACTAACATACAGAAATCAAGATTCATTTATAACCCCCCCCATGCCAATTATTTTAAAACAAATCCCAGACATTAGATTTTATCTGAAAATTCTATAGTATTTTTGAGGGAAGGGCTCCTATTTTCTACAAGAAAATAAAACATTTTATTACCTGACATTGTATTTTATTGATTTTTTCCTGTTTTTCAATGGAGTTTTCTTTCAGCTTTATTGAGATATAAATGACATACAACATCATATAAGATTGAAGTATATGTACAATGTAATCATTTGGTTTCTATATATACATATATATGTATGTATACATATATGTATACATACAAATATATAAATACATATGTAGGTATATACATATATATTCCAAAATTACCTTTTTCTAACAGTAAATACTGTTTAGCAATAAAACTGAATTACCTGATACACACAAAAACCTGGACAAATTTCCAGCGAATCCTGCTGAGTGAAAAAGCCAGCTGCGAAAAAGGTTACGTAGTGTGTGATTCCATTTGAGTAACATTCTTCCAAAGGACACAGGAGAGAGCTTTGGGGCAGCAGCGTCCGGTACCCGGAGCGTCTGTTGACACTGTACTCCATGATGCTGTGCCAGTGCTGTGAGAGGTCACCGGCACAATCAGAAGTCAAAGTCCTCCAGCTGGTCCATAAACCTTTTTTTAGAATTATTCAAATCAGGACCCCCATCAGGTCTCCACACACTGCATTTGGTTGATATGTCTCTTTAAAAACCTATGATTTCTTCATTTTCCCCACTTGCCATTTGGGAAGTAAACTGGGGCATCTCTCCCATAGAATTAGCCAAACTAATTAGCTCAGGCTGACGAAGGTCTTTCTCTCCCTCCATCCCCTGTACCTCCCATAAACTGGTCGTTAGATCTAGACTTGATTACATTCAGCATTGAGATATACACACAGGTATTTTCGGGAAGAGTATTTCACGGATGTTGTGTACTTCCTCACAGCCTCAGGAGACCCCCTCTCCTGTGGCATTAGGCCCTGTAGGCCGTGTTCAGCCTGAGCCATCCACTGTGCTTCCCTGCCACCTTCTTCCTAACATTCCACCGCTTTCATGAACATGTCACTTTTACTTGTTAGCGGAAATTCCTCATCAATTATTTAACTGAACTAGAGCTCAAACTTTACTTTCTAATTTATAGAAAAAGTAGTTGATATCCCAGATAGCTAAGGTGGCTTTCAAGTTTTGTTATTTTTAATTATGAACTTAAGCTTTGTTTCATATTTGATGTTTGTGTTGCACTGTTACAATCATGATTTCCAACAATCGCACTGCCCCACCTTTGGCCAGGGACAGCCCCTTCTCGATGGTTGTGTCCTCCAGCAGGGCCCCAGCAGCTTCTTAACCTTCCTTGCTCGCGCACTAGGCCAGACCCAAGCTCCTTTCCTACTTCTGCTGTGAAGCTGAGAGTACATTTCACTAAGGAGCCCTGGAAACATATGTAGAAATAGCAATCAAGGGACTAGAGGCTCACTTCTAATCTCTACCAACAGAAGGAAAAAACACCCCAAACATATGTATATATATATATATATATGTGTGTGTATATATACACACACACACATATATATAGTGAGAAAACTATTTCAAAGGAAAACACATGAGTTCTTACTGATATTTCACAAATTTTGTCTAGCAAGGTTCTGAATTTGATTTTTAAATTGTTTTTCGTCTCATAAAGACAAGTCTTCATTCCTAATGACAATTTTAGAAAACTGCTCATTTTCTTATTTTCTTTATTCTAGATTTAGTTCCCCTGTCCAGATGAGTGATAACCCCCTTCTTGGCAGTTATTCTTGTCCTTAGGATATACCTCACTGGGATTTTTCAAATTTCTAAGCTTGAAAAATTCTTTCTGAGGTTAAGCCATCAAGTTGATATACAGCTAAGATAATTTATTTCATTTTGTTTATAATTTTTAGGGACTGTTCTTTTTCCTAAATTTGATTTAATAGTGTTTGATAGTTACATAAAAACATTTGCACTGTTCAATGTCAGAAGGTAAAACACTGCAGGAAGTCTAGCTTTCATTCCTTCCCATTCCCTCCTGGTGTCCCTCCCTGGAGGGGACACTTGTTATTGGTCTTTGCCTTATTTTCCCACTTATTAATTAGAAGATTTTATGCGTTTGTGTATATATGTACTTATATTATTTTTTAATGTTTCCTTTTTTAGGTAAAAAGGGCACATATTAGGTGGCCGAATTAAGTGCCGTAACAGAATACCACAGACTGAGTGGCTTAAACAATATTGTTTTCTCGCAAGCCTGAAAGCTGAAAGTCCAAGACCCAGGTGTGGGCAGAGTGGGGCTCCTCTGAGGCCTGTCACTGGCGCACAGGGGGTTGCCCTCCTGCCGCCCGTGCACATGGGCTTCTACCTGTCTCTGTGCCCCACTGTCTCCTTTTATGTTTGTTTGTTTTTTGCCTATGTAAAATCTCTGGATATTTATTTTTTAAATTTTTATTGTCTTTTTTCTCATTACCATTTATCTCCCTCCTTCACCCCTTCCCCTCCCCCCTTGGAAGGACACCAGCTAGACTGGATCAGGAACCATTCTATGGGCTTCCTGTTTACTTAATTACCTCTTTAAGAGCCCTACCTCCAAATACAGTCACATTGCCAGGGAGTGGGGGTTAGAGCTTCAACATAAGAATTCTTGGGGAACACAGTTCATCCCTAGCAGGTAGCTGACTAGACCCATCATTTTACAGCTTGCTTTATTCACTAACAGTAAATATTTCCTGGCATCATTCCATAGCAGTATTTGGAATTTCTGTTCACTACTTTCTGGAGCTACAAAATACTCACTTTGTGAGCACACCCTGGTTTATTCTACAGTCTCACACTGATAAACATTTGGTTTGCTTTCAGTCTCCGGCATTACCAAGAGTGCCGCAATAACTAACTCTCTACAATGCCTTTTTGTCTTTTTTGTCATTGGATCTTTGTGATGAATTCTTAGAAAGGGAATTGCTGGGTCAAGAGGTAAATGAATATTTAATTTGACTTGATGTTGCCAAACTGCCCTCCACAGAGCTTTGCGCACCAGAAAATGTATGTGTGTGTCTGTTAACCCTTAGCCTCTCACCAAAAGGGCACACCTCCAACTTTTGGATTTTTTCCTAATCTAAAATGGTAAGAAATGGCATCTCAACATAGTTTTCTTATTATTATGAGCAACTGTGAACATTTTTTTTCATGTTTAAGGGCCATTTTCATTTCAATTTTGTGAACTTTTAAAAATATCTCTTGGATATTTTTCTCTAGTTGTTCATTTTTTACTCAATTTAGAAGCTTTTTTAATATTAGTGATCTTAATCCTTTGTGTTTGATATGAATTAAAGATATTTTTCCCATGTTTCTCCTTTGTCTTTTAAATTTCCTTATAGTTCTTTTCCCCATGCATGCTCCATGTTGTTTGGGTCAGATGGTATGAAATTTACCAGTCTTCAATTTAGTTTCTGGGTTTTGAGTCATATTTTGGAAACCTTCTCCATTTCTGGGTTATAAAGAAATTCAATCTTATGAATTCTAAAGCTACTTCCAAGTTAGCAATGTTATTTACTTTCAAAAAATTTCCAGCTTTATTGAGGTGATTGACAAAAACTATATATATTTAGGTTGTACAACACAATTCTAGGTGTACATGATGATTAGTACACATATATTATAAAATGATTATTAAAATAAAATTCATAAACACATCCATCACCTCACACAGTTTACCAGTTACCATTTTTTAGGTGTCTGTGTGTAAGATTTATTCTCGTAGAACACTTCAAGCATGCCATAGTAAGCACTATGGCTGCTACTATTATTATCATCTTACAAATTAGGGGTTCAAGATATATTTTAAAAATTGGTGCAAAGAAATACAATTGTTAGCTCAAAGGTAACCAATGAGCCAAAACTATCAGGGAAGAGGAAGGTTTCTTTTGAGTGAGCAATAGCTTTTACTTTCATGGCTGGGATGAGTGGAGGTTTATACTGTATGGCCAGGTATTGTTCTAAGCGTTTCACATGTGTTAACTCATTTATTATTCCCCATAAGCTTATTAAATAAGTACCAGTGATACCTCCATTTTAAGACCAATAGAGGGATCAAGACTCCTGCACACCACACCAGGGTCAGGAAGCAGAGGGTTCAGACCCTGGTCTACCTGGCTCCAGAGTCTGCGCTCTTACCCTGCGCCATTAGTGTTAACTCCCTCAACCCCTTCCTTTCTGCTCGCTCTTAGCTACACCTAGATTGAGTTGTTAAGGCTCCGCCCTCAGTTGAAAACAATAGCACTGACGTTATCAGGCCTGCATAAGCATTTTCAAATACACTTTTTCTCACACTTCCTCATTGCTTGGAACACTCTGCTTCAAAACTTTTGTACACAGACTTCTATTTGAAAGGATATAGAACTATGTTTCTTTTCCTTCTATGGCACACCTTCCATTTTCTCAATCACAGGCCTTTCTGCCTTCCCCCTGAGACCTTGTCCTGGGAGCACCCCTTTTCTTGCACAGACCTGGTCGGTCGCTCCGGCGCATGCACATTGGTCACCAGAGGTTCTGCTCGCTCCTCTCCTGGATCGATCAGCAGATCCACCAAGTCCTGACTGCTCCAGCCTACTGCATTCTGCCTGAGCAGCACCCCCGGCAAGACCACAGAAAAACCTGCAAAGTCCTCAAAATGTTTGAACGTCTTCTTTCTTACACACTTAATGAAATTAGGCTGAGTTCAGAATTTTGGGCTGTAATTAAATTTTTTTCAGAACTTTAAATGTCCTGATACCACTCTGATTACTGTTTTCTGGTAGGGAAAGTCCACTTTTCTCCTTCTTCTTACTGTTCAATTCCTTTCTTCAGTTCTGAGAAATCCTTTTGTTTTATTCTGACAATATCTTCCATGCTGCTTTCTTGTCCTGAGATTCCCATGAAGTTTCCTAGCCCAGTCTTCCATCTCGCCACTAGTCTGTCTCCCTTTTGCTCTACCTTCCAGGAGACATTCCTTAATTTTATTCTCTAATCCAAATACTAAAGTTTATATTTCTGCAAATGCTTTTTCTCGGCTTCTTTTTCATAGCATACCCATTTTAGTTTTATGCTTTCTTAAATTTGAGATCAGAATATTTATTTATTTTATAACATTTCTTTCCATTTGCTGAATAATATTGCTCTCTGAGGTCAGTTTTTCAACTTTTTAATATTGGTCTTTCATGTTCATGGTTCTACTCAGTTGTTTGACTCCTACCTAAAAAAAGATTAGATATGGGTATGAGTTTCCTCTGCTCTCCTGCATGGTAATTCTGCCGGAAACTCTGTGTGGGACAGGAGAAAGGGGAGTCAATTGCAGGCTTTGCTTTAGGGCAAGAGCTGTCTGTTTGAGATTGTGGGATTTTCCAAATGCCAGATGAAGGCTTTAACCTAGATAATAACATCTGCTCTGCGCTTCAGGGTGGGAGTAGTGGGAGGGGTGACAACTGGTGCAAACTGTTTCACATCCAGGACTTCAATTAATCCGCTCTTCACCACCCCTTCTCACTCTCACTACCCACTGTACCTGCCAATACCGGGCCTATCTCTTGGGATTTCAGCAGACAGGCTGGCTCCCAGCACCTCTCTAGCTCCCTCCTAGCACATTCTGGGCTGCAAATCTTTCCACCTTGTATCTGTCAACATGCTTCCATCTGCTTTGTCTTCCAAAAACTCATTGATGGCTGTCATCTGTTGCTTAATACCCCTCCTCAGTGCTATTCTAAGCCTACCCCTTGTATCACATCAATATTTTGATGCAGTGCGGTCCTGGGAGGGTTTGGAGCAGAACTTAATGCTCAACCCTTCCTTTACTTCCTGGCTATTGATTTCTTGTGAAAAAGCAGGTGTACATTCTTTGTAATAGAGTTTTATAAAGAGTAGGAGAGAAACCAATTTCTAATGCAATAATTTAGGATGAATGTGTATTTCCAAACTTATGCATATTTTTTTCAGCAAAGGGATCTTTCAAAGAAATACATGACATGAAAAAGGGACTGAGCCAGGAAAACATTCAGATTCATCTGGTTTTGTTGACTTGGGAGTGAATGTACCAAGAGAGGCAGCGGTTTTTGTTTAGCAAGCAGAAATAAGTTTACTGACTATTTTGGGTGGGTGTGTGTTGAAGTGAAAATGTTGGTTTTGAAATGCTGATTTTTAGGTGTTTGTAGGATGGTTTAAGAAGAAGTCCCTAGTAGGCAGTTGAACCCAATGTTCCTAGATCAGAAAGATTTGGGAGTTACCAGCCATGCTGCATATGGAATCACCCAGAAAATACACGATTTGGAAGCGCAAAGAGTAGAACTCTGGGTAATACGAACACCTAAGGATGGGTGGAGGAAAAGAAACCTTCAACAGACTGTGAAGGAGCATTCTCAGTGATGGCAGATGCTGCTGGGTGATGAGTGAGAACGCGACCTCACACGAGGCTCTGGACTTCAGTCACTAAGTCACTGAGTACCTCGGAAAAATAGTTAAAGTGAAGTGGCGAATGTGACCCCATGTCAGCTACCACATGGAGCACCTATCTCTCCAGTAGCTGTGCCAGACAGGAGGGGTCGTGGTTAGACTAGTCCATAGTGGAAGTCGAATGAAAGGGATGAAGAACTGAGACTAACGAGAGTGGCTGACAACAGCTCACGTGGTTTAGGATAAGCAAGGAAACGGGAAATGAAGAAACACCTGAAAGCTGGGGAGTAAAGAGAGCGGCCCAGAGGTGATTAGCACCAACAGAGGGACAGGAGCAAGGGGGGTGCGAGTGCTGATGGACAGAAGGCGGGCTCGAAAGGCGGGACATACAAAGGCACATTGGTAAAGGGGGCAGGGCATGGCTGTTAACAGCTGTGGGCATCAAGAGGAAGGTCCAGTTCAGGGAAAGGGGTGCTGGGGATGGGACAGGACCACTCACTGGGGGCTGGGATTGGTTATTCATAGAGACGATGAAGTCATTGGAGCTGGGATAGGCCTTGACACACCGACTGAGAGGTGGTTTCTAAATTCTTTCTTAAATGTGGGGAAGAGACCCAGCCTCTGGCAGAAGCCAGGTCAAACAGTGGCAGATGGTGAGAGGAGTTCCCAAATAGGGTGCCGTTACATTCAATTCAAACATAAGAATTTTAACATGTGAGTGCCAATGATTTACTGTGCTGGATATACCTAAATAACACAATAAAAGATGCAAAAATGGCCCAGGGGTAATTATGATAGTATACCATCTCTAATGGCCCTTTCTCTTCCATGGTAAGATGATTTAACACTCTTGGTCTAATGTTAACCAAAAACAAGCTGTTTCCATGTTTCCCTAACCACACAACAAAGAAATGCAGCACTTTAACTCTGTAATATCTTTAGACACACACTCACCGGATTCTTTCTGGGAGGTACTCTGTCTGTGCGCTTGCTTTCTTGAGATTTCCTCCTCTTAACTTTGTTTTCTTTGCCAGGCTGAGCTTCCGTGTTAAGTAAGCTGCAAACACTCTCTTCTGCAAAACTGATCAATTGCTATAAAGAAAATTTAAAGTAGGAATACCATACAATGCAGGCAGTTACGTTTTAATGTATGGTCTCTCACATTTATTTTCTTTCCCATGTTGCTTCTACTGTTCTTATATCCCATTTCCTCTAAATCCACAAATTCCATTAGATGTATTTTAACCAATTTAACCTCAAGTAGGGGAAATAGTAATTACTAATTTCTGATCTATCAAGCATAGACTCAGAAGCATATGTACTCTGCCAAATTATTTTGAAGGGGGAAAAAAAAACTAAAGAATTGGCTGATTTGCCCTGGCTGGTGTGGCTCAGTGGACTGAGCACTGGCCTGTGAACCGAAGGGTCACCAGTTCAATTCCCAGTCAGGGCACATGCCTGAGTTGCGGGCCAGGTCCCCTGTTGGGGGCACACGAGAGGCAACCACACACTGATGTTTCTCTCCCTCTTTTTCTCCCTCCCTTCCCCTTAAATAATCTCTTAAAAAAAAAAAAGAAAGAATTGGCTGATTTATTTACTCATCAAAATATTTATTAAGCACTTACGAGTTAGCACCTAACTGCTGTTGGGCTAGAGCAGCGGTTCTCAACCTGTGGGTCGTGACCCCTTTGGGGGTCGAACGACCCTTTCACAGGGGTTGCCTAAAATCATCGGAAAACATATATAATTACATATTGTTTTTGTGATTAATTACTATGCTTTAATTATGTTCAATTTGTAACAATGAAAATATATCCTGCATACTAGATATTTATATTACGATACATAACAGTAGCAAAATTACAGTTATGAAGTAGCAACGAAAATGATTTTATGGTTGGGGGTCACCACAACATGAGGAAGTGTATTAAAGGGTTGCAGCATTAGGAAGGTTGAGAACCACTGATCTAGGGGGAAAGAAAAAGAACTATTAGATTATCTGAATTTGAATTTGAATTCTGGATTTATCATCCAAATAGCAGTTAAAAACCCTATAATACTGTACTTATATGTTTATGCATTATGATGTTATAGAAAAAAATCCAATTTTATCTAATAAAATAGCAAAAGGTATGCATTCAGTGAAAATTACATTCATACTGAAAATAACTGAAATGCTGTTAAAAAATAACACAAAACAAGATACAGATTATAAAAAGACCATATTTATGCCCTTTTCTGACTCTGCTAATTACATGCTACTCCTCCCTACTTTGTACAAAATTTATAAAACCACATGGATCTCAAACAAGCTTTTCAAACAGATTATCTTTCACATTAACACAAACTTGAAAGCTTCTTGTTTCACTGGCTTTTTCTTCTAAATTAAATAAAACCAAAGTAGGAAAACATCATTACCATGGGTTACATGATAGGTAGAATAAGGTATTAGCTCTTAAAAACACTGTCCCAGCCAAGATTTTGGCCATAAATATCTGAGCATGAAAAACAAAGAAATCTACTGCAAGATTTAAAAATACATTGTGCCAAATGCCAACACTTACGCTTCTTCTGTTAGAGGCCCGCGTTCTTCTACCATCTTTACATGAGGGTATTTTCTCATGGCTATTTGAAGAGCTCAAGGTATCAGCGTCTGAAGAGCAAGACACAAGCAAAATTAAGGTAGGTGGTTGGAAGCTCTGCCATCTTTCATATTCAATGCCCACTCTTCTGAATACCCATCTTTGCTTTTACTACCTTGTCATATCTAAGCATAATTATTACCAGGAGGAATACAGTTTGAGATTCAAAAATATTAAAACTTTAAGTTTACCGTATAATTAGAAACTTTCGCCGCTTTCCATGGAGACTATATAACATGTTACCTTGCTAAGATAACAGATTAAATCACATAATACCCATATTTTCATTTATGTCTATTTATTCCAAGCTACATTTTGTACAATGCAATTGCAATAAAGGGCATTAAGATGAACATGAAAATACTTTCACAAAGTTCAGAAAAATTTTAATTTATTTTTCATGATATAAAGGAAAGGCAGTATACATGTGTTAAGAGCATATGCTTTGGAATGTGACAGACTAACGCTTCCAATTGGGCTCCACTTTGACAGTGCATGTCTCTGATTCTGTGCTAATGAGCTCGGTCTGTGTCCTCCAGCCAACAAAAAGCCATTCAAAGATTTCAACCAGGGAAAGACAAGAATAATGGCTCCTATCCAAAGTGATTGTCCCGTGACAGGCTTGCCAGCCAAGTTCTGGTTTCTCAGGCAAGTGCAGCAATGTTTGCTGCCTTGTTATGATCATAAAAAAGCCAGAAACTTTGGAAAGCACATGTGTGCTGAAGATGCCATGGTAATGTCAATGAACAATTTTGGATATTTAAGAATGACCCTTACCATCCATATCACTGCAACTGTGCTAACTGGGAAAGGAGCTTCCTTCTAAGGAAGTTAAATGTGGGTAACGATAAAGTGCGAGACCCAAAATGGAAATGAATGGATAAGAGACTTCTTATAAGCTTTCTATACTATCTGGTCTATTAAACCAAGTATGCATTGTTGCAATAACATTTTAAAAAGAAAATAAGGGCTGTGTGGAGGAAGGTAAAGGGGGAAAAATTGGGACAAACCTAATAGAATAACAACAAAATATTTTTAAAAAAGAAAATAAGGAAATTAAGTTTCATACACAGATATTGCAAATGATATTTATGACTATAAAATAAACAAAAGTTATTACCTGAAAGAGTCTCAGAGATTGAAGACATAGTAAGAGAACTCGCAACAGCAAATGATACCTGAAGAGGTTCTATGTTTTCCTAAAAAAAATAGAAATTAGATGTCCTTAAATTCAGTGGACAGGTACATTATGTGCTCCAAAGAAAGTAATATGGATTTATTTTTGTAAGTAAAATCGTAATAAGCATAAATATAGAAAAAAAGCAATAAATGGTTGAAAAGGAAAAAGTCAAAGCAAAACAAAAGATCTTGGATATAAAAATAGAATATATTTGATAATATTTACCAATTATCCTGAAACCATGTTTACTAACTACAATCCACCAAAACAAACAAAGTGAAAGTAGCCATAACAATCCACTAAAGTTACTTTTTGGTAACTTACAAAACCTATAAAAGTAAATAAGATAATCCATTAATAAACACAACATAACATTACAAATTATTCAGGGGAACTTCAGGGTAAAATAACAATATAAACACAGATGTCAAATCTTTTATTTCCCACATAATTGCCATTATAATGGTAACTTTGATTTTTCATAGATAAGATTCGTCAGCTTGAAGAAACTTTCTTTTTTCACTAGTTTGCTCAGTTTTTACCAGAAATCAATCCTGGATATTGTCAAATACTTCTACATCTACTGAGATGAACATATGGTTTTTCAGACTTAGTCTATTAAAATGGTGAATTATACAAATTGTTTTTAAAATATTAAACCATCTTTGCATCTCTAAGTTAAATCTCACTTGGTCATGATGTATTCTTTGTGTGTGTGTGTGTGTGTGTGTGTGTGTATATATTCTTATGTCCATGAGGATATTGGACTGTAGTTTTCTTGTAATGTCAATCTGATTATGGTTTCCCATAATGCTGACATTAATAACTGGGAGGTACTTCCACCTCCTCAATTTGTTTGGAAGAGTGTATATAGAATTAAAATTACATTTTCCTTAAATGTTTGGTAGAATTCATTAGTAAAATCATCTAAACATGCAGGGTATTTTTTGTGAGAAGGCTTAACTACAACTTAAATTTCTTTAGTTGATTAGTTAATGAGGTTATTTATTTCTTCTTGAGTGAAATTTGGTAGTTTGTGTCTTTCAAGAAATGTGTCTAGTTCATCTAAGTTGTTCAAATTATTGGCATAAAGTTGTTCATAATATTCCCTTATTCTTTTACTGTGCTAGTATATAGTTACCTCTTACATTCTTTACTGGTAATTTGAGTAGTCTTTTTTCTTGAAAAGTCTGATTAGAAGTTTACTAACATTATTTATTTAAAGCACAATCTTTTGATTTCAATAATTTTTTTAATTTTCCATCCCAGTGATTTCTGTATTTATCTTTATTACTCCCTTTCCTCTGCTTACTTTGCTTTATTTTATTTTTTTCTACTTTCTTAAAGTGGGAAATGAGATTAATTTGACATTTTTTATTTTTTGTTGTTTTATTACAGTTGTCTCAATTTTCCCATTGCTCTCACCTACCCTGCCCATACCAGCTCCCAGTCAATCCCCACCCTGTTGTCCACGTCCATGGGTCATTTATGCTTGTTCCTCAACCAGACCTTTCCCCTCTTTCCACCTTTAACCCCATCCCCTCTCCCCTCTGAGATTATTTTGAGACATCTCTTAAATTTTGAAATAAGTCTTTAATTTTTAAAAATTTTTCTCTAAGCACTGCTTTAGTTGCATTCCACATTCGTGCTGCCCTTTTAAAGTGGTTTGAGGTTTATAGCATGCATCTGTAACTTACACAACCTTGTGTATAGCCTAAGAACTCCTCCCAGCCTTTATGCCACATTATTTTATTTTTTAAGTATTTTTTTTTAAAGATTTTATTTATTTTCAGAGAGAGGGGAAGGGAGGAAGAAAGGGAGAGAAACATCAATGTGTAGTTGCCTCTTGCACTCCCCCAACTAGGGACTTGGCCCACAACCCAAGCATATGCCCTGACTGGGAATCGAACCAGCAACCCTTTGGTTTGCAGGCCAATGCTCAATCCACTGACCCACACCAGCCAGGGCTATGTCATGTTATTTTTATTTTATATTTTATTTACATGGGTTACAAACCAAACAACATATTGTTGTTACGCTTATTTTGAATGATTATCTTCCACAGATTAAGAAGAGGAAGCAGTCTGTTACCTTTCCCCACATGTTTAGCATTTACAGTGTTCTTTATTCCTGTTACATACAGATTTCCATCTGGAACTACTTTCCTTTTGACTAAAGGACTTCCTTTAACATTTCTTCCAGCGCTAACCTGCTATAGTGATTAATTGTTCCAGGTCTCACCTTTGCTTTGATGAAAGATAAGTTTCACTGGATATACATTTCTAGGTTGACAGGACTTTTTCCTGGGTACACTGTTAGAAGCTGTTGCTGCACAGTCTTCTGCTTGTTCCTCGTCATGTCGCCTGTCTGCTTTCCTAGCTATTTTAGGCCCTTTATCAGTGATTTTAAACAATTATGTGTCTTAGTGTACTTTTCTTCATGTTTCGAATGCTGCAAATTCATTGACTGTTAGAATCTATGTGGTTATAATTTTATAACATTGGGAAACTTTTAAGCCATTATTTTTCAAATACTTTTTTTCTGTTCCATTGGGTCTCTCCTCTCCTTTGGGGTCTCTACACACATACTGTGCTGCCTGAAGTTGTCCAAGCTCACCGATTGTCTGCTCCATCTAGTTTAGCCTCTTTTACTGTTTCACTGAGAATAACTTCCATTGCTACATCTTCAAGTTCATGACTCTTTTCTCCTTGTTATGGGGCATCTTTTTCTACACATCTACTGATTTTTAATCAAATGTCAGATTTCAAATCTATCATTTTGTACTGCATAGTTTTGTTATGCTATTCTTGAGCTTTGCTCTTCAATGCAGTACTGTATTTTTTGCTCTATAATACGCACTTTTCCCCCCTCAAAAGTGGGGGGAAATTGTCTGTGCATCTTATGGAGCAAATATTGCATCACAGACCGTGATGTGTATTACCTGACCTGTCAGTGGTGGCGACAGCTGTTAGAAGAGGAATTGGTGGGCCCATGCGAAACGCCTAGGGATGCTTAAATGTCCTACTTTATTGCTGAATCTCAGGGTGTCTGGTCAGTATGAAGATAGCGAAGAAAGTGATATCAGTGATTGTGAGAAAATGAGTTTCATAAATTCTGACACTAGCGATGATGAGTTCTTGGGGTTCCCAGAAAACTAGAAGAGTACTTGAACCTTAAAGTTTCTCCTCATTTGTTAACGACAGTGATGATGGTTCTTAATACCACTGTTGACTGTTGTTGACTTTACATGGTTGAAATATTATTTTGTTATACTTTATTAAACATTTTAGTACACCATTTGGTTCAGACTATTTTTTTTCTTGTTTTCCTCCTCTAAACCTAGGTGTGTCTTATGGTCAGGTGAGTCTTATAGTGCGAAAAATACGGTAAGTACTTGAATACAAGTTGGGTCTTTTCATAGCTCACTTTTAAGTTCCACTAGATTTTAAGTCTCACTCTGCTCCACTAATGAAGCCACACTCTCCTGAGCAGCCAACACCCTGTTGAATTATGGGGTGTTTCTGTCCAGGGTGGTGGGAACACTGTTCCTGCCCTTGTGTGTGACCTTGGGGCATTGCTCCCTCTGCTCCACTGGGGCAGTTCTTTCCCTGGCCCTGGGCAGTTGACTCACAAGCATGTGTAGACCAGCATGCAACAGAAAAGACTTAAGTGGGACCCTTGGCATATCTCTAGCGCTCTCTGTGCAGCTCTTTCCTCTGGTACTTTGCTCTGTGAACTCCAGCCTCCTTTGCCTTTCCAGACCCCAAGTCCATCTTCTCAGATCCTGAGACCTCCAGGCTCCACTGTGACACCCCCTGCCTGTGCTGCAGTCTAGAGACTCAGTGCAGGCAGTAAGCTGGGCCTCTCAGCAGCTCACCTCATTTGCTACTCTCCTCTCAGGGTTACCATGCTATGCTGCCTTCAGTTAAACATCTGAGAACAACTCTTTCATGTATTTTCTCTAGTTTTTTACTTGTTTTTCATAAGAGTACAATTAGGTCCCTCTTATTCCATCCCAGCCAAAAGCAGAATATTCCATTTCCAAGTGTAACAACAAGAGAGAGAGTGAATCATGGGCTCAGTATAAACAATGGGTAAGAAAGATTAACAGGCAGTTCTCAAGACAAGGAATTCAAGTGACCTATAAACATACGAAAAATGTTCAAATTTCACTAATAACTGAAAATTTTCAAGTCACCTCTTTCTTTTATTAATCTGTTTTAAATAAGTATGGTTAATATCCAGGATTTACAAAGGTATGGCAAAAGAATACCATTTATATTGCATTAAGTTCAACTTTGTATATATGTTCTGGAGGAAATTTAGCAATATTCATCAAATACTTCATATTCTTTAATCCAGTAATTCCACCTGTACAAATTCACCTCAGGGGAAAAAGTTTGTATTTATAGTGTATCAATTCTAAGTCTGCTGCTCTTTCACATTTTAACACCTCTGAAATCTGAGTATAGTAGGTCCTCTTGTCCTCAGGGCCATAAGTTCAAAGGCCCCCCACCCCCCTGCCATTGGATGCCTAAAACCATGGACAATACCAGACCCTGTATGTACTATGTTAAAGTTTAACTTATCAATTAGGCACAGCAAAAGATTAACAATAATAACAAGTAATAAAACAGAACAATTATAACAAGACACTGCAATAAATGTTACATAAATGTGATCTCTCTCAAAACACCTTACTGTACTGTACTCACCCCTCTTCTTGTGATGACGTGAAATGACAAAATGCTTTGTCATGAGATGAAGTGAGATACTTCCGAATGGCATGCAATTTAAAACCTATGGATTTCTTATTTCTAGAATTTTCTGTTTAATATTTTTAGACTAGTTGTCCGTGGGTAACTGAAACCGTGGACGAGGGGGGGACTATTGTACATTTTACAGTTCATGTGTCACAGTTTACCTTTATATTGTTTTTTTAATTTTCTTTATTTATATTGTTTTTAATTCAAGAAAACTGGTAATAACTTACCTAGAAAAATGCATTAATTTATATATACCATGACACATCATTTAGCCCATTTCATAATTTCAAAGCATAACTACTGCTTGTGTAAAATAAGTGAGGTCTGATTAAAATATATACAACTTTGTTCCACATTTTCCGCACTTACGAGATCTTCCCCCTTGTCATCAAAATCCGGTTGAGGCAACTGTTCAGGAACTGGTGACTGCTCACGCAGCACAGGACTGATTCTACTTAAGTCCTCTCTGCGGACAGGGGTCCCTCCTTTCCGCAGCGGGGTGTTTGCTGGCAGAGACTCATCAAATACTTCCGGGCTCAGATCCTCTCCAAAGGTCACCCTCTTTCTCTTCCTCATATTTACAAAGGTCATAACTTTATGATTTTCTTGACCTTCTGTAGATATAATAAATAGGAATATGTTAAAAAATTAAACTCAATTTCTTGTCTGAAAGGCAAATCCTAGAATCCTTTAATGTGATTAGATTCCGTTATTATTTGTATAAAAATTTATAGAAAAAAATTCAAAATGATAAAAAGCAGTATTTCTAATTAAAATACAGTAATAGATTTTAAAATAAAGGTTGCATAAGCATCTTAGAAGCTTACAAAATTGGAATATCAAGTGCACTATTAAGCAAAAATGGATAGACCAACCAATTTTGAGACCCTCTAAAGAGCATCCTTCTCTCCCAATTGTCCTTTGTTCCCATGTAATTAAAGAAACATTGAGGCAGTAGCAAGTTATTGAAAATACCATACAGTATTCCCTCACTTATCGCGGGTATTATATTCTAGACCACCCCCGCCCCCGCGATAGGTGAAAGTCTGCGAAGTAGGAACCTTACAGTTATTTTAGTATTTATATATATTTTAAGGCTTTATAAACCCTTCCCACATACTTATAAACCATTCCCAGTCCCTTATTAACCTTTCCGACTCCCTTATTAACCTTTTCCACACTTTTATAAACACTACTTATGTTCTTAAACATATTCTACACTCTTAAACCTACGTAACTTTAACAACATACATATACAGTACTGCAAAATCCCGCGATACAGCGAAAAATCTGTGATAAATAATTAAATATAATATTTTTAAAAATCCTGCGATACAGTGAGGCCATGATACAGTGAGGCTGCGATAAGTGAACCGTGATATAGAGGGACTACTGTACTATATCAGATTTTTTAAAATAAAAAGACAATGAAATCCTTAGGCTTCAAAATAAATATGAATTTCTTACCTGGTTTTTGTTCTCTGCAACAGTTTGCAAGATGTGAGACTAAGCTTGGATGAGTCTCATGATCACAGAGGTTGTCACAGTGTTCCTACACAAAATGGACACCAGTGAATTTTACACATGCTACAAATATACACAGTCATTACAAATGGCAACTTTGAATTTTTTGCTGCCAAGGGGAGAGACTATAATATTACAGATTATGTTCATCATTGTTCTGGTTGAAACACCATACTAGTCAAAGAAAAACCAGGTTCCCTGAATATAACTTTAATAAATAGTATTTTAAGCCCAAATTAAAAGACAGAAAACCACAATGTGGACTAGATTCATTCCCTCATTTCCGATCTGGCAAGTGAAGCTCAGGAAACTGAGTGGATGAGGCAGTCTACATAAATGCCTGAGGCACAAGAATTGCACTAAACAAAGAACAAATAGGTAAATGGTATAACTGGATGCTCTTTTTTTTTTAAGATCTTACATATTTATTTTTAGAGAGACGGAAAGGGAGGTAGAAAGAGAAGGAGAGAAATACCAACGTGTAGTTGCCTCTTGCACAACTCTCACTGGGGACTTGGCCTGCAACCCAGGCATGTGCCCTGACTGGGAATCGAACCAGTGACCCTTTGGTTCTCAGGCCAGCACTCAATCCACTGAGCCACACCAGCCAGGGCGGGTGTTCTGTCTTTAAACATGGAACTATATCTTTTTAAGTGTATAAATCTCCTGTCTACATGAGTATATTCTTGAGTTAGAAATAAGGAAAGAGGGCAGCCTTTTGCCCCTTGGTGCTCTTCAGAAGGACGATTACAGAGCAGGCACATTGGTGAGGATGGGACAGTGTGAATCTCAAGAACAAGATGGGGCAAGTCTAAACACAGGGCCACTGGAGCAGAAAGGGAGGCTGGGGCCAGGGCCAAGGCTGGATCACCTGATAGCCCAGCCTCCCTCAGTCCCGATGAGTCTGCTCTCTGGAGCGCCTCGTTCCCTCTCGTACACCCATTCAGAGGGCAATGCCCTCTCTTAGACGGTCTTGCCCGAGCAAAGATCCCTGACCAATTATCTCCTGAGTCAGTTTCATTTTCCTCACCAGGAAAATGTCCTGATCAATATTTGTGAATTAAGTGAACTTACAAAACAAAGTTCATGTTAATTTTTAGACTTATCTTTAACTACAACCATGAGAGTCAGCAAAAAACTTCAACTGTAGACATCTCCAAATTTTGGGCAGCTTAGTAAAAAGATCATTAGTTGTAAAAGTTTTGGCATGATGTTTTGCTGTGTAACACTGTTAACCAATAAAAGTCACACAGACTTAGGGTACTAAGTCTCTCGGAGGAGAAGATAAGACAAACAGAAGATGTGACTGAGCTGTGCTGTAAAGAGACCCAAAACAGCTCTTAATCTGGAAAATTGCTATAACATTTAAAATGATAATTGAACATCTATCCATATAGTAGGTAGAAGGTAGGCTAGTTCATTTTAGCTTGAGAAACAGATTTCTAGGCATAGTTGGATGTTTAAATGCCTACACACAGAAAAAAAAAACATACTTCTCATTTGCCAGGTGCTGGTTGGTACTAATTTCACATTATTATCCCACTTAGTGCTCAAATTACCCTGTCAGTTACAAATATTGCCACTTTGTCGATAAATAACCAGGGTACAAAAAGGGTAACTAACTTGCCCAGCTTATTAACCTGAGTGAGGATTTGAAAGCTGGCACCTTGACTCCAGAGCCTAGCCCCTCAGCCTCGCACAGCATTTACAGTCCATCATGGATTTTAACATCAGTTTTGTCCAGGGGCTCACTGAACAGCCTCCAGCATAAGCTGCTGTGAAATGGGACTAAATAAGGCTGCATGCACATGACATGGGCAGAAGTCCACAGAAAGTCCTCAGTGGATGCCAGCCGGCTCCCGCCAAGGCCTTCCTCCCTAGCGCCGACTGCGCTGGAGGAAGACGCGTGCCTGTGCGAGGCGCATCTGAGACCAATCATTCAACAGACCCAGGCATTAAGAACTATGAAACCCTTATAAATTATAGTCCACCTAGATTAAAGTCTACATGCTATACTCCATACTGAGTATTTAAAAATAAGAACAAAACAAACTGCACAGAGCTATGAAAAAAGGAGGGGAAAAAAGGCTGAGACATTTCCTTTTAAATCAGCACGGCATTTAACATTTCAGAGGCATTGCTTTGAACTCTATGAATTTTTATTCCATTTGCTTTAGGACACGTAGCCCTACACTCACCTGGAGGCTTTCTAGACAGAGCTTCATGGAGGGTTTCTTTAGCACGGAGCGAAGGACAGAGGTCTCAGAGGACTGAATGTCCCTCTTGCACAGTGGAGTGACTAAGGACCCGGCTTCAGGAGGCGGGCCTGCGCTCACGTCTGTGAATTTGTCAAGTGAAACAGCATCTCCTGATCCTCTGCCCTCTGCAAAGTCAACAGCCTTGATTCCTTCAAAGCAAACATGTAAGCATGAGAGCCGGAAGACACCTGAGTCAGCTTGTTCTGCTCCAAACACATGCATTTGCAAAGGGAAAACCACTCTATGAAGAAATTCAGCCCTAATATATCCTGCGTTGGGAACAAGATCTGGCTTTTCATCAGGAAACATAAAGAGAAGACAGAGAAGTGGCACTTGTGGCAGCTTTTAATTCTAATCTACCCACTGAGGATAAAAGTGATAGGGAGTTTTGGCTCCCTTGGAAAGCTGAGCAGGCATCCATGCATGAGTCAGCTAATAACTGTCTGTCTGCCTCTACTCATGACACCTATGACTTGCACCATAAAACTAACCTGAGCACAACAACGAACAACCAATTTTACTGTTTGTAAGGATGGTGGGAGGGAGAGGACAGAATGCTGAGGAGAAAGATAATAAAATGAAAAAAACTAACATATTGTATGTGCCCCCAAACCAAGCAACCCCTACCCCTGCAAAGTCTTTCTCATGAGAGAGCAGTGCCTTAGGATCAGCATTTCACAAACATCTATCATGCTTTCTGATGTGACAGGCACTTCAGAGACAATGATGCATAAAACACACAAAGCCCCCACACAGTGGAGGGACAAAGAGACAAAATGACACATGATGACAGAGGGTGGAAGGAGGCTGGCAGCTGTGCCTGAGAGTGCAGCATGAGGGAGCCCTGTGATTCGACTGTCCTATTGCTGACTGCGGTGCGTCACGTGTCTGCACAGGATCAAGTTACACGGAACCGAGTATGCACACGAGTGCTGTAAACCTGGTGCAACCAGAAACAACCCAGTGAAGTGGATCAGAGCCAGTTTCCAGGGGTGACAGTGTATTTCCAGGGGTGACAGTGTATTTCTGGGGGTGACACTGTGTTTCCAGGTGTGATACTGTGTTTCTGGGTGTGACACTGTATTACAGCTATGTAACATGTGCTGCTGGGGAGAGCTGGGGCAAGGGTATACTGGATCTCTTTAGATTATTTCTTACAACTGTATGTGAACCTCAAAATAAAAAGTTAAAGAAATATATATATAACAAGTGGTAAAGCCAGCCATTAAGAAAAGGAACGTTGAGATATGGGGATAGGGTACGATGAGGTGGGGGGAGGGTGCTGCTGCTTCAGGGTGCTCAGGGACAGCTTCCTTGGCAGGCATCTGAACAGAGAGAAAGCAAGCCATGTGCACACCCAGGGAGGAGCATGACACGCACCAAGCCAAGAGCGAAGACCTGAGACAGGAATGTACCTGGCACATCACAGGGCGGGGCAAGTTCAGAGAGAAGCTAAGGACTTGGTCAGGTAGGGTCTAGCAGAAAGGGCACTGCATACTATTCTAAGTACGCTGGGAAGCCAATGAAAGACTTAAAGAAGGGGAATAACAGGGTGGCTTGCATTTTAAAAGGAGCACCCTGGCCACTGTGTAGGAGACTAAGAATAGGATGGAACAATGGTAAACAGTGAAATCACTTAAGATTTCCAGGCAAGAGAAGTTGGTAGCCTGATCCACATGGACAGTAGTTAGGAGGTGAGAAGTGGTTAGACATTCGAGATATGCTGAAGGCCAAGCAGCATTTGTTAATGGGGCTGGAAGTTGAGCCTGAAAAAGGGAGCTGTCCAAATAACTGCAAGGTTTTTGGCCCAAGGAACTGGGTGAATGGCAGTATTGTTTACTGAGATGAAGAAAATAGAAATGAGTAGACTGAGGGAAGGAAACATCATAGCCTTTTTCAGTGTGTTAAGTCTGAGGTGTTCATTAGACAGACAGCCAGGAAAAGCAGCCAGATGCTCAGGTTTAGAATTCTGGGAAGAGGTCAAGGACAGATGGTTAAATTTTGAAGGCAGCAGCACATAGGTCGTATTTACTGTTGAGAATGCCTGCAATCACCCAAGGAGTTGAGAGACAGAGAGAGAGAGAGAGAGAGAAACAAGCACTGCACCCAGGGCACTCAAATGTTTTCAAGGTCAGAATGGTAGAGGAACAAGGAAACTACACAAAGACAAGCTCCGTGAAATTGGGGAAACCACAGGGAGTGGTGTCCAGATGCCCAGGGAGGGGGCCAGCCCTCCCAGGAGGCCCAGGCCACTGCCACCTCAATGCTCATGAGACTCTGCACACAGGAACACACCAAGAACCACTCCGGATGGCAGGGGAGGCTGCTGGCCACCAAGGCCTATGTGGTGCTGGACCCAGAAGGAATGGGAGGCAAGGAGATGACCAGGTGCTGGAGGCCCATGTGATGCCGTCAGTTTGGCGAGATCAGCAACTGCACGTTGGGCACAGACCCTCCTGGGAGAGGAGCCGAGCAGGCAGTCACCAGGCTGGACCCTGGGCAGGTGGTGAAAAGGACCAAGTGGAGAGGGCAGGGGAGGCAATGGCGGCGCCGAGCGGGTCCCCTCTCCCAGCTCTCCCTGAACTAAGTATCTTCTGCCCCACTTGACAGCATCTTCTCATTCTTCCTAAAGTTGTACTGTCTGATATAGGACCACCTGTGGGGTACCACCAAATAACCAGTTTAAAACACTGAATTCAGCAGTCGGTTCTTTTAATCAAGGCCCACACCTACGGTCGATCTATCTTTCTCTGTCTTATACAATATTTCTGTTAAGGGCCTAGTGAGGTGTAAAATGCGATTTGTTGGCTCTTGTTGTAATATTCCCACCCAAAGAAGGTTGTGCAGGAAGGTGTTTGGTGTGATGGCTGTTCTTAATGGCCACACGTCAGACATTCTATAGCTACGGTCAAAGAATGTGACACTTCTGTCCATCAGCAGAGGCGTGGATAAAACAACTATAGGACATTTACACAATGGGATACTAATCAGCGGCAAAAAGGAAGGGTATCTTACTTTTTTTCAAAAGTATAGATAGACCTGGAGAGTATTATTCTAAGTGAAAAAAGCCAGTCAGAGAAAGACAAGTACCATATAATCTCACTTATATGTAGAATTTAATGAACAAAATAAGCAAGAAAACAAAATAGAAACAGACTCATAGATACAGAAAACAGACTGACAGCTGTTAGAGAGGAGGAGCGTTTGGTGGCTGGATGAAAAAGGTGAAGGGATTAAACCAAAAATAAAAATAAAAATAAATAAAAGAAGAGGAGATTTGAACACACAGAGATACCAGGAATTTGCGTGCACAGAGGAAAGACCATGTGAAGAGGCAGCGAGCAGGTGGCCATCTGCAAACTGAGGAGAGAGAGGCCTCAGAGTAATACAACCTAGCCTGCAGCTTGATCATGGCCGTCCAGCCTCCAGAACTGGGAGAAAATAAAGTTGAGGTTTTTAAGCCAAAAAAAAAAAAAAAAAGAATATGACACTTGTAAAACAAAGTCCTATAAGAGTAAAGCAAGCCTACTGGTAAGAAATGCTGAAAGCAAAGCATCTTATTTCACCTATGTAACAAGCTCATAACCCAGTTCTGTGCCTTATCCATCTGTCATATGATTAAGATTCTTAAGTCAGAGCAGGTGTGTGCTCTAAAAAAATGCTAAAAGAAGTTCCTTTTCAAGTTGAAGGGAAATAGTATCAGAAGGAACCTTAGATGTTCAGGAAGAAAGGAAGAGCACCAGAAATTGTGTCTTGATGGCTAACTAGGAAAGACTATTGCCCCCCAAAATGCACATGACTGCTTAAAGAAAAGATTCTTGTGGGGTTTAACGGAATGTAAATGTAATACAGATGCCATCAATAGTGTGAAGGACCATAAAAGCCATGAATGGGTAGATAGACAACAGATATACAAGTTTGCAGAGTTCCCACATTTATATGAAGTTGCATGATATCATTGTAACTCCGAGGAGGCTGTGGAAAGTTAAGGATGTTACGTCGTAATCCCTAGATTACCCCCCCAAAAAATAAATAAAAAGCAATGAGAAAATAGATTAAATTTCTAAAATTAAAAAATTCAAATAAGCCTAAAAAAAAAGAAAAAAAAATGAAGAAGGAAGCAAAAACAAGATTAAGAGAACAGAAAATGTATGATAAAACAGATTAAATCAAACCATATCAAAATGACTTGAAAGGTTAATGAGTCAAATACTCAAAAGGCACAGAATCTCAGATAGATTTAAAAATAAAATACAAGATTTTTACTTTAAAGAGAGATGTAGGTAAGTTGAAAGTAAACCTAATACTTGACTGGTGACTTATCATTCAACACAAGCATATAGTAGTCCCTCTCTATATCATGGTTCACTTATCATGGCCTCACTGTATTGTGAGATTTAAAAAAATATTATACTTAATTATTTATCACAGATTTTTCACTATATCGTGGGATTTTGCGGTACTGTATACGTATGTTGTTAAAGTTACGTAGGTTTAAGAGTGTAGAATATGTTTAAGAACATAAGTAGTGTTTATAAAAGTGTGAGAAAGGTTAATAAGGGAGTGAGAAAGGTTAATAAGGGACTGGGAACAGTTTATAAGTGTGTGAGAAGGGTTTATAAAGCCTTAAAATATATATAAATACTAAAATAAGTGTAAGGTTCCTACTTTGTGGATTTTGACCTATCGCGGGGGGTTCTAGAACGTAATACACGTGATAAGTGAGGGAATACTGTTCTGGTTTTGGAAAAGACTAAATAAATTTTGAATGGTGGTCCCTTTTCACACACTTTAAAACCAAAAAAAGGCCACCTGTAGTGTCTTCTCTAATAAAATACACCTGTTTAATATGTTCAGAGATCTTATTATTTATAATACATTTTATCAGCTTGGAAATATTTTACTTATTCAAAGAAGACAATGTCATCTCTCAGATAAAGAGAATTCTGGGGTGGGGTTGGGGGGAGCAATGGAGAGAAAAGTGGGACAACGGTAATAAAGAAAACAATAAATAATTTTTAAAAAATTCTGAAATTCTAAAAATTCCATTAGACCAAGAGCTCCTACACCGTAGGGAACGTCTTAGTTTTCCCAAACTTCTGCGTGTAGATACAGAGACCACGTCTACTGTGCGAATGTTTGTGTGGGTAAACTGGCATGTGTGTTGAGGAAAAGCCACTACTCACCAGCTGAAGCCTCTGTGAGCTCTGGGCGCGGAGCAGACTTTCCGAATGGACACCCAGACAGTGCTAAGCCAGGTTCAGAAGGTTTCTTGGGGGAAAAAGTTTAGAATAAAAAAGCTTTAAATCTTATTAATTACAGAATTACTAATACCTTTATAAAGACTTGAGTAAGCATCACAGATTACCTAGAAATCTAATGTTAAACCAATCACTCAATCAAGTGATGAGGCAATTTTATCAACTTAATTATCTAGTCACAAAAGTACAGGAGAATATAACTAAAAAAAAATATTCAATCTAACTGTGTTCTAAATATCCTACCAAACAATATTTAGTTCCCTAAGAAAAGTTTATAGGACACACTTTCGTTGCCTTATTGTTTGAAGTCCAGAAACTAGTAACTGCCTTCATTAAAGAGGAAATTCTCCAAATGACAGAAAATGTTATGTAATTACTAATCAAACAACAAAAGAGATCCATAGCTAGGATGCAAAAACCATTAATGGCTGGGATAGAAAACACACTCATATTGATGTGGAAGCCATTTCTCAATCATGGTGCAGGTCCAAACAATCCAAGTTCTGGTTAAGGAACAATGGTTGAGCATCGGCCTGTGAACCAAGTGTTGCTGGTTCGATTCCCAGTCAGGGCACATGACTAGGTTGCACGTCAGGTCCCCAGTTGGGGGCGCAAGTGAGAAGTAACCACACAGTGATGTTTCTCTCCCTCTCTTTCTCCTTTCCCCTCTATCTAAAAATAAATAAATAAACAAACAAACAATTAAGTTATTAAAAAAAAAAGAAACAATGGTTACTGGTTCTGTCAGATTATAAGTGACTGAGATAAAAATGAACCTATTTGCACCTGAAGAATCTTTAATTGACCATCAAACATTTATACCAGTCCAAATAGTCATTAGGAAGTGCTAAATTTCAGCTGTAAAGGTGTCTCCTCACTAAAGAACCATGAACCTGCCAATCAAACCAAAGCTCACAGTAGAAAGCAGGGAGTATTCATGAGAGGACTAGATTCCTTGTTTGCATTTGAGTTAAGGTCAAGGCCAGTCAATAGTATTATTTAATTTCTGTTGGCCTTTTGGTCATCTTGACAGGCTGTGGATAGTCATCAGCAACAAAAATCCCTCCAGTTCCCTGAGGCGAGTGAGCAGAGCAAAGGAATAATAAAGCTAATAGCACACTGCTTCCTGGCCAGCGCTGAACCAGATAGAGGCCACCAGGCAGGAGGAGTGCAATGTAATCCTCCTCTCATTCACCAGTGCTGTATAAATAACATGCTCACATGTCTGCCTCCTTCAGGAGCTTCCCGGTGTACCATCAGCATCGACAACACTGCCCCACAAGCAGAAAAGACCACACTGCTTCATCTTTCCATAAAGCCTTTTTCAAAAAGCTTTTCATCCCAACAGTCTGTAACAACCAATAAGCCAAATTAAGAAGTAGGAAAAACACACCCACACGCGCGCGCGCGTGCGTGCGCTTGTAATTTTGAAAGGATCCTGAGAGTCTTAAAACTGCCTCCCCAGGAAATCAAAGCTTTATTGTCCTGTATTTCCAATACCTCAGGAAGATCTGCAAGAGAAGCTTCAGCAGCGCCCATTCTGCCTGTACTGGGAGGAGCAGCAACACTGAACGTCTGAAGATCAACTGCATCAGTGAGAGGGCTGCTGGAAATGCTCTGAGAAGACACGCCCCACCGTTTGGGTAGCTGTGCAGGGAACGCAGACGGCTGACACGCACCGAGACTTTCCTTTGCAGCTACACACAGAACAAAATCACAGGCTCAAGCATTTTTTGACAGTATCATTTTACACTTTGTACATCATCATAATGCTCGAGTCTAAAGATTTGAGCAATGAAAAGGAAAATTTAGCACAATTTTTAATTCAAAGAGGCAAGAGAACATGACTACTAAAAATACAAATTTAATTAGAAATAAGTTTTTTCAGACTTTAACATGAAGAAAGGTATGCTAACATAGTTCGCATTGGTCATATAGTATCTATTCTATTTTTAAATTTACATTGAAACTTATTATTTTGAACATTTCACAGGATGTGGTGGTGCTCTAACACTGGTCCTGCTTTGGTCGTGTATGATTTTGTGAAAAATACAGTCACAATGTGACCAAGCTTTTTAGCTACAAAAAATAATTTTACTCTTTACAGAATTATAATAATCATGTTAAAGTATTTTAAATTCCTGGTAAATAATGAAAAATCGGTAAGTTACAAACTTAAAATACAAATGAGTGCATCGGAGTGGGTCACGCACTCACAGGCAATCTGAGCTGCAGGGCACTGCACACCAGCGGTTGTGGAAATGGACCTGAAGGTGGCTCAAGAAGCCAAAGCAAAATCCCTGGAACCTTCCTTGGGGGAGCAGAGCACTAGATACGAATGCGATGATTACAGTAAGGCCAAGATTTGCCTAGTTCTCTGTTTGAAATGCTTTGATTGGAAAATCAAAGGAGACAGAAAAAAAATAATCAAATGAATTATAATCTAAAAGTTGTGATAAAGATTATGGCAAGCTTATTAAGATGTCAGATTAGATATTTCTGTTTATAATATCAGCTATGGGTATTTAGTATTCATTATAAATGCTTGCCAAACTTAATAATAACCCTCTAAAAATCAAGTTTGTACACTCAAATTTGCCACATACCCTATTGTAAAGATGAAATGAGCTAACCATGTGACCACGTGGAAATGTAGGCTCAGAAATGTTTGGTATCAGGTTTTGTTCAAGAGAAACCAGAAATGCAGGTTTTTTCATAAAATGTCCCATTTAAAAATACAACTCTGGGCCCTGGCTGGTTAGATCAGTTAGACTGTCATCTCCACGCACCAAGGCTGTGGGTTTGATCCCCAGCCAGGGCACACACAAGAATCAACCAATGGGCCCTGGCCAGGTGGCTCAGTTGGTTGGAGCATCATCCCGTACACCAAAAAGTTATGGGTTCGATTCCTGGTTGGGGTGCATACAGGAGGAAACTGATTGATGTTTCTCTCTCTGTCTCTCCCCCTTCCTCTCTCTCTAAAGTCAATAAATATTGATTTTAGACATAGGATTAAAAAATCAATAAACATATTGATTTTAAATACAGGATTAAAATAAAAGAATCAACCAGTGGCCCTGGACAGGTAGCTCAGGTCATTAGAGCGTTGTCCCGATAAGCCAAGATTGTGGGTTTGATCTCTGGTCCAGGCACATACAGGAACCAACCAATGAATGCATCAATAAGTGGAACAACAAATCGATGTCTCTCTCCCCTCCTTTCTCTCCCTCTAAAATCAATCAATAAATAAAAATAAAAATACAACTCTGCTCAGAAAGACCACTTTTGCACTGTGGAATTAAATCCTTTTTTCTATCTGAGGCTTGTCTGAATAAATACAGAAGTCCAAATGGACTGAAATTTTTACTCACTCAAGCCTGTTTTCTCGAACTCTCCCTGTGCCTCTGAGAACTCAGGACGATCAGTAGTTTTTTCCTTTTCATGTATGGACTGAAAAGCTGACTGGAAGGCAGATATTCGCTCTCTTAAAGAATTGACATTTCGATACAGTATAGGGCTGCCCTGTTAAAATACAGAGACATAGAGAATATTATATTAATAAATAAAATCAAACATAGTTTCTATGTTCTAGGCCTAAAACACTGACTCTAAAACTGAATACAAAGGCTTTTGGAAGCCCAGAGGTAATAAATTAGTGCAAGAGAGTCTCTTCTCCCTTAAATCACACATTTTCAGTTTGAATATTCCATGTGCTGCCATTGTCTTAGTTTCTCGCTCTGACCCTCCCTGAGTTTTTGGGAAAACCTGAACAGAGGAATAGCTATGTGGTAATGTATATGTGTGTAGCTGTGGGCTGGTCAATAATGATACTAGTACGTCTATGGACCAGACAATAAATCTGGAGTAGCTGGAAAATGCTTTAAAAAGGCACCCAGACAAAACAGACTCCCAATTATTTGAGGACTTAATAACTCTTTACAAAGTCCATCAAAAATCGGCTGCATGATGCCTTTGCCATGTGTCTGAGTCCTAGTTGAATGCAAGCTAGTCTCATTACTCTTCTTTATCCATACATACCCTCTTGCTAAGAGTCCAGAAGAACTCACAGATGTTCCCTAGGAGCTCAGGTACTCACGCTCACATTACCCTCATCTCCAGCTCTCCCCAGTTAACTTTTTCCTCATTTCACAGGACTCTACTTAGAGCTGAAATCCAGCCATTCAGCTAAATAGTTCGATGGTACAACAAACACAGGAGCTCTCTGCAAACTCGAAAAACAGGATTTCAGCCAAATTTTCACAAAATGAAACTGATTCAAGCAGAGATGGAAGTGCTAGAAAAATGAAAGTAATGTACAATTTAAGAGTTCTGTTTAGCCATAAAACAAATGACTAAGTTCTCTACCCAAGGTCTTTTTTTTCCCTTTATTATTTAGACTATGAACACATTTTCCCTGCTTTGCAGCTTGTGGCAATTAACGAAATTACATCAACAGGCAAATGTTAAAGTAAGAAAATACTCCCCTTAAGATACTGTATGGAGGAAAATCAGTTAAAATTTTGAAGCCATGTTTGATGGTAAATCTGCTCACATATTTGATTCTATTCCCAGTTAAATACGTCATAAAGCAAACTGTGTTACCCAATAACAGAATATTAAAAAGTTCAAATATGATTGGTGATGCAGCCTTTGTGACATGAACAGCATGCAACAGTCATTAAAGCTGGGGCAGCCCTTATCTCTATAAAATATGGAGAAAGGAGTTACCCCAAAGCCCTCCATTTTCCTAAATATGCTTTTTATTGGTACTCATATTTGAGTATGGCAAAGAGTAGGTTCAGTATCCTAGAAATCTGGAGCACTCAGAAATGCTGCTTAAAACAAACTTGAGGTTCTCCAAGTCAAAACTGTTTTTCCAGATGGAGGATAACAATATACAAAGTAAACAAAGCATTTCAAAGGTACTGCTTTTTTGATGCTCTTGTCTTATGAATTGTGCAAGTCACAACATTCCTCCACATACCAGAAACTATTCCAGGGGCTCAAGGATGAAGTGGGAAAATTATGTTCTAGAGTGAAATTCTGAAAACAGATTGATAAAGTTTCAGGGACGAGAGGTGCTATTGAGAAGATAAAAAAGGAATGGTGATTCAGTAACTAAAAGGGGTTCTACCTGAAGAAATACTTGAGTTCAAGCCAAAACAATGAGAAAGTGGTATCCCTGGCTGCTGTGCCTCAGCAGGTTGGGCATCGTCCCACAACTAAAAGGTCACTGGTTTGATCCCCAGTCGGGCACATGCCTGGGTTACGGGCCAGGCCCCTGGTTGAAGGCATGTAAGAGGCAACCAATCAATGTTTCTCCTGCACATTGATGTTGGTCTCTTCCCCCCTCTCTAAAAATAAATAAAATTTTTATTAAAGAAAGAAAGAAAGTAGTAGTGAAGAGAAGACAGTAGGGGAGGGAGGCATTCTGCAAGAGCAGGCAGAACAAAAACAAAGGCCCTGATGGAAATAGGATGCAGCAGAAGGAAGAGCAAGAGTGCCCGGGGTGGGGTGGCAGGGAGATGAGGCAGGTGGCGGGCTAAGCTCAGATGAGGGAGCGGGATGCAGGCTTCAGAGGAGTTTGATTTAATTCAAGTTATAACAGGAAGTCATGGGAAGCAGAGCGAATGACCTGACTTATACTTTAAATGTATTTCTTTGACTGCTCTGTGAAATGGTGGATGGATCAGGAAAGGGGGGAAGTAGGGAGACCAGTTAGAGTGAAGTTAGCAATTGGGCAAGTGATTGGTGATTTGGTGGGAATCACATTCTGGTTGTAGCAAGGGACATGAGGAGCTTCACCTGGGCTTCTGAAATGTAATGATGGGTTGCATATGGAAGATGAGGTCATTGGACTGAGCAACTGCAAAATGATGGCATGTAGTGAGATGGGGAAGTGGATTAGAGAATGTGATAAGGAGTTTAAATCTGTAATTGTTGTGACCATGTAATGCTTGAAATGCTTATTTTTAAAAACCCAAGTGGAGATGTTGAATAGGCTGCTGCCTAGCGCGGTCTGGGTCAATGTCTGACATTTTGGAGTTATGAGTCTACAGATGATGTTCAAGGTCATGGGAAAAGGTTAAACTGCCTGAGGAAAGCAAACAAAAGGGGGCAGAGAAAAACCCTGGGACAATTAAGTATTTTTGAGGGAAAACTAAAAAGGATGGAATCAGCAAATGGAACACAAAAGACTGGCCAGTGACACAGTGTGGTGGTCCAGAAACCAAGTGAGTAAAATGTTTCAACGAAGGAGTGGTGGAATATATCAAAAGCTGAGGGAAGGAAAAAAACCTGAGGAAAGGTTGAGTAAGATGCAAATGGAGATTTTAGCTTTGTCCTGACCATTTGGGATTAATGATGATGAGTATATTCTCAATGGAGTGGTGGTAACAAGAGTCTAATTGGAGTGGCTAGCAATAGTGGAGAGGACAGGAGAGAAGGCAATGGAGCGAGACAAGAGGGACAAACTGTTCAAGGGTTTCGCTGTAGAATTGGCACAAAAATAAGACACTGTGGAGGTCTAAGAAGAGTTAGAGATATTAAGGTTTGTTTGTGCTAATAGAAACTGACACCGCCCCCCCACCTCTCCCCCAACCCTGCCAAAAATGGGAACATAATTGCAAAAGAAAAACCAGCTCAGAATAACACAGTCATAATAACGTAAACATTTGTATACTGATGTAATCAACCTACTGGGAAGCTGTAGAGGATGGGAAGTACACAGTGTAAGTAATAACAGGTATGAGGAAGAAAGACGGTTAGATTTCCATCTTCCATGATGGGAAGTCATTAGCTAATGCCTCAACACTGAAAGATTAAGAAGTAGCAATTAAGCAAGAAGAAATAAAAGAATTCAGTAAAGTTGCAGAAAACAAAATTAACATACAAAAATCTGTTGTATTTCTATACATTAACAATAAACTACGTGAAAGAGAAATCACGAAAACAATCTCATTTACAATTGCATCAAAAAGAGTAAAATAGACTTTCAGCCAAGATGGAGGCCTAGACAGTCACGCTGTGTCTACCTCCACAACAAAGAAAGAATACAAGTACCTAAAAACTAGAGACAACCAGAAGTTCCAGAAAATTGAGCTGCATGAAAGTCCAACAAAGATATAAAGAAGAAATACTCATCTAGACAGGCAGGAGGGGTGGAGCTGGGGCGGAGAGGATGCAGTGTGGTGGTAGCAGCAGCGGCAGGCCAGTGGAAAGCGCAGTCAAACATATAAAGTTGTGAGGGACGCCTGCAGAACACTCCCAGCACCAGACTAGACCACACAGCTCACGGTTCCAGTGCTGGGAAAAACAAAGCCTCACTGCTTCTGAATGTGCAAACCAGTGGGGTTTGGGGTGGAGGCAGAAACTGCCAGTCTCTCAGCAGAGTCTGCTTGTTTAAAGGGCCCCCACAGTCCTAGAAAGTCCGCAGATGCCCCAGTCGGGGAACGACAGCCGGGGCAACAGCTAGAGGCGCCAGTCCCATACAGAATTGGGAGAAGTGCCTGGAAAAGGGGCAAGTGCTGAGCAAGCAGCGTTGTTCCCTCTCAGACCCCTCCCCAACACACAGTGCCACATGTGGGGAAATGGGTCTCCCTGTACTAACGAATACCTAAGGCTCCGTCCCTTACAATGTAACAGGTGTGACAGCTCTACCTAAGACACAGAGGCAAACAAACACAGGCAGGTGTCTGTCAGGATGAGGAGACAGAAAAGTATGACCCAAAAGAGAGAACGGATCAAGGTTTCAGTGGGAGAACTAAGCAACAAGGAGAGAGCCAACCTAATAGATGCAGAGTTCAAAACATTGGTGAAAAAGATGCTCACAGACTTGACAGATATGCTTAAGTATGGCAAATGCATAAGGGAAGAAGTGAAGGCTATGCTAAAAGAAACGAAGGAAAATCCATGCAAAACCCATGGTGAAAGGAAGGAAACCGGGTTTGAAATCAATGATTTGGAACATAAGAAAGAAAAAAACAGTCAACCAGTACAGAATGAGGAAACAAGAATTGGAAAAAATGAGGAGAGGCTTAGGAACCTCTGGGACAACTTTAAACATGCCAACATCTGAAGCATAGGGGTGCCAGGAGAATAGGAAGAGCAAGAAATCGAAAGCTTATGTGAAAAAATAATGAAGGAAAACTTCCCAAACTTGGCAAAGGAAATAAGACATACAAGCCCAGGAAGCACAGAGAGTCCCAAACAAGCTAGACCCAAAGAGGACCACACCAAGACACATCATAATTAAAATGCCAAAGGTTAAAGGTAAAGAAAGAATCTTAAAGGCAGCAAGAAAAAAGCAGAGAGTTACCTACAGATGGTTGCCTATAAGACTATCAGCTGATTTCTCAAAAGAAACTTTTCAGGCAAGAAGGGACTGGCAAGAAGTATTCAATGTGATGAAAAGCAAGGACCTACAACCAAGACTACTCTATCCAGCAAAGCTATCCTTTGGAATGGAAGGGCAGATAAAGGGCTTCCCAGACAAGGTAAAGGTAAAGAAGGCCATCATCGCCATCGCCAAGCCATTATTATATGAAATGTTAAAGCAACTTATTAAAGAAAAAGAGAATCAAAACTATGAACACTAAAATGACAACAAATTCACAACCAGCAATAACTGAATCTAAAAAATAAAAACAAAAACAAACTAAGCAAACAGCCAGAACAAGAACAGAATCATAAGTATGAGGATCATTTGGAGAGTTATCAGCTGGGAGTGGGTAGGGGGAGAAATGGGAAAATGGTGCAGGGATTAAGAAGCATAATTGGTTGGTACAAAATAGACAGGGGGAAGTTAAGAATAATATAGGAAAGGGTGAAGCCAAAGAACTTATATGCTTGACCTATGGACATGAACTAAGGGGGGTGGGAATTCCTGGAGGAAAGGGGAGTATTGGGAAGAGGGGAGCAAAGGGAAAGGAAATTGAGATGACTGTAACAACATAATCAATAAAATATACTTAAAAAAAAAAAAAAAGAGTAAAATACCTAGGAACAAATTTAACCAAGCAGGTAAAAGAGCTGTACACTAAAAATTTTAAGAAATTGATAAAGACACAAATAAGGGTAAAGATATTTTGTGCCCATGGATTGAAATAATTTATATTGCTAAAATGTCCATAGCATGCAAAGCAATCCATGGGTTCAATACAATCCTTACCAAAATTCTGATGACATTCACTACAGAAATAGAACAATCATAAGAGTTGCATGAAACTACAAGACCCTGAAGAGCCAAAATAATCTTGAGAGACAACAAAGCTAGAGGCATCATACTTCCGTACTTCAAACTATATTACAAAGCTGTAGTAATTACAACAGTATGGTATTGGCATAAAAACAGACACAAAGATCAATAAAACAAGAATAGAGACCAGAAACAAACCCATGTGTACATTGTCAATTTATGACAAAAAAGCGAAGAACATACAAAGGAAAAAGGACAGTTTCTTCAATAAGTGGAGTTAGAAAACTGGACAGACAGATATAAAAGCATGATATTGGACCACTATCTTTCACCATACACAAAAATTAACTCAAAATGAATTAAAGACTTGAATCTAAGACATGAAACCGCAAAACTCCTAGAAGAAAATACAGGCAGTAGTCTCCTTGACGTTATTTTTGGCAGACTTCTTTGGTTTGGCAACAAAATAAAAAAATAAACAAGTGGGACTACATCACACTAAAAAGGCTCCATACAGCAAAGAAAACCATCAACAAAATGAAAAGGCAACCTACCAAATGGGGGAAGATATTTGCAAATCCTATATCTAGTAAGGGGTTAATATTAAAATTATATTAAAAAACTCCTATAACTCGACTGCAAAAGCACAAAAAAATACAATTTAAAAATGGGCAGAAGTTCTAAATATTTTTCCAAAGAAAATAAAAAAATAGCCAACAGATATATGAAAAGGTGCTCAATATCACTAATGATCAGGGAAATGCAAATCAAAACCAAAATGCGAATCAAAATCACCTCACACCAGTCAGTTTATTATCAGCCTACAAATAGGTGTTGGTGAGGATGTGGAGAAAAGGGAACAACCATCGTGCACTTTTGGTTAAATGGCAAATTGGTGCAGCCACTATGGAAAAAGTATGAAGTTTCCTCAAAAAATTAAAAACTATCATATGATGCAGCAACTCCAATTTTGGATCTATCCAAAGAAAAACAAAACACTAATTCAAAAGGACACACACACACACAAACACACACACACACCCTGATGTTCATCACAGCATTATCTACAATAGTCTAATATGTAAACAACACACACATACAGTGAATTGTTAGTCATAAAAAAGAATGAAACTTTGCCATTTGGGGCAACATCGATGGACCCAGAGAGTATTATGTTAAATGAAATAAGACAGAAGAACAAATACCATATGATTTTATTTATATGTGGAATTTTAAAAAAGCGAACGAACTAAACAAAACAGAAACAAACTCATGGAAACAGAGGTCGAAGTGATGGCTGCCAGAGGGGAAGGGGTTTGAGGGAAGGGCAGAAATGGTGCAGAAGAGTTAAGAGGTCCAAACGTCCAGTTCTACGCAAGTTGTGGGGATTTAATGTACAGTGTCAGACGGTCATTGGACATCCTGGTGACCACATCATTAGGTAAATAAAAGTTGCACAACTAGATTGTAAACTTGAATCTAAGACAATATTGTATTTTAACTATTTAAAATTTTTTTAATGTTTTATTGATTATACTGTTACAGTTGTCCCAATTTCTTTTCCCTCTGCTCCCCTCCACCCACTGGCCCCCGCTCCCTCCAGATGCCCTCACCCCTTAGTCCATGCCCATTGGTTGTGCATATAGTTCTCAACATCTTCCTGTCTACTCCACTCCCTCCTACTATGCTTCTTAATTCCTGCATCATCTCCCTCCCTTTCCCACCTTCCCCTCCCCGCTGACCTCCCCCAAAATGTTCCCCATACCTATAATTCTTTTTCCACTCTCGTTGCCTACTTAGTTTGCCTTTGTTTCGGTTCCCTAGCTTCTGCTGTTGGTTGTTGTGATACAGTTTTCATTTTAATGTTCATAGTTTTGATCCTCCTTCTTCTAAAGTTCCTTTAACATCTCATATAACAGTGGGTTGGATCTAATGAACTCCTTCAGTTTTACTTTGTCCTGGAAGCACTTTCTCTGCCCTTCTATTCTGAATGACAGCTTCACTGGATAGAGTACTCGTGGTTGTAGGTCTCCTTTGAGAAATCAGCTGATATCTAATTGGGACCCCTTTGTACATAATTCTCTTCTTCTCTCTTGCTGCTTTTAAGAATCTCTCTTTATCTTTAATTTTTGACATTTTGATTATAATGTGTCTTGGTGTGGTTTTCTGTGGGTTCAGTTTATTTGGAACTCTCTGTGCTTCCTGGACATATAAGTGTATTTCCTTCCCCAAGTTAGGGAAGTTCTGCTTCATTATTTTTTCACATAATTTTTCAATTTCTAGTTCTTCTTCACCTCTGGCAACCCTATAATTCGGTTGTTCGGTCTCTTATAGTTGTCCCAGAGGTTCCTGAGCTTCTCATATCCCTCACTTTTTGTTCCCTCTTTCTGCACTGGTTGACTGTTCCTTCCCTATGTTCCGATTTGTTGATTTGATCTCCGGTTTTCCTTCCCTCACCAATTGTTTTGTATGTATTTTCGTTCATTTCAGCAGGACTAGCCTTCATTTCTTCCTTGTCTTGATTAAGTCCCGCTGTTATTTCTGTAAGCTGTCTTATAACTATAGCTCTGAACTGAGCCTCAGAAAGGTTATCTATTTGTTCGTCCATTAATTCACGTATTTGCTTTCTGGTCAGCTGCATGATTGGGATCTCTATCATTAACCCTGCCATCCTGCCAGTTTTTTGCTTCCTGGGCAGGGTTGTCACACCTCCTACGCTATCGGGGGCAGAGCCCCATGCACTTGTCACTACCGGGCGATCCTTCTCACCACACTGTGGCGCTTTGTGTGGGGGCGGGGGTCCAAGAGGGATTCCTGCCGTTGTCTCTCCGCTGAGAGACCGGGAGCTTCCTCCTCCATCTCCACCCCCTCTGGGCCTCACAGTCCAAGGCAATGGGTGTCTGCCTTCCCCGGCGTTGGGATCACGAGCTGACGGGTCTGGTCTGCAGCTAGGGGTGCTCCCAGGCGCTTCTTGCCTCTACTTAACTACAGGTGTCTGTGCTTACCACAGTCCCGCCGCCTATTGCGGCAGCTGCCGCCGCTGGCACAGCTTGACCTCTCTGTCCCAGCTTCGCCCCTCCTACCTGTCCAGATGAGCACCCCTTGTTTATAACTTCCATGTAGCTTTATTTTCTGGAACTTCTGGTTATTTCTGGTTTTGCGGTAGTTGTAGTCCTTCTTAGTTGTGGAGGAAGACAAAGCGTATCAGTCTAGGCCTCCATCTTGGCAGAAGTCTATTTTTTAAATTTTTTAAAAAGCAGGCCACATAAAAGATAGGGAATCAAAATATGTGTTGATTGAATAAATGAACAGGGTTCTTCAGTTCTATAGCCTAAAATACAACAGAGCAATGCCTTCAAAGTTTTAATGGAAAATATATGCAACCTAGATTTCAGTTATACTAAGACAATTCATAAGTCAATGTGCTGGTGCAATATTGTCAGATGTGCAAAGGCTCCAGAAAAATGAGCTAGTAAACCAAGAAAAGAGAAAGATATGTGATTCAGGAAACAGAATCCAAATCAGAGAGGAAAAGGAAATTACCGAGGATGGTGAAAAGAAGTCACAAAATGACAGCTATCCAACAAATCTAGTGACAACCAAGCCAACAGGAGGAAGAAGCCAGAGGATACCAGGAAACAAGAAAAGAACTGACAGACTCTTAGGGTTTACAATTCTTGTCAGAGTTTGGGGATGGGATTATAGTATTAATTAAAAGACTAAACCAAAATAACAGTAATTATTAACTACAGGAAAAACAGAAGTTGTGCAAGAAAGGAATATGACCATAATACACTTCAAAGCAGCTTGTAAAAAAATGTCTACGTGGTTAAAATAGGCATGCTAAACCCTAATTTAAACCAGAAATTGTAACTGACTATTGGAAGAAATGGAAAAGGGGCAAGTGCTGGGACAGCTATGGCTGGAGATGTGAGAAAGCAAAAGCCTCATTTTTCTCAGAAATAATGACAGTGAGTCTCATGCACACCTTATCATAGGCAGTTATCAGTGCTTCATAGCTACTAACTTATTCATCCTCACAAAACCCTTGTTATTATTATCACCCCTATTTTATACATGAGGAAACTGACACAGAGAATTTAACTTGTCAAAAGTCACAATTGATAATAAAGCCAAGAACCACACCCCGCAATACAGTTCCACTGTCCATACCTGTCTCTGCTCTTACAAAAGTTCTCAAAAATCTTGACACTCTTAATTATTCAAACACCAAAAACTCATAGTTTATGTTGGTTGTTATCTATCAAGAACACTCAGAAAACTCTGATTCCAAAAAACCTCCGCTGCCTTGCGGCATACCTCTTCAGGGGAAAGGCTAAGGGAGTAAACCCCGACAGAAAATCCGGAGCCGGAGTCCCTAAGGCGGTTTGACGTTGTAGTCAACACCGGCAACTCCTGCGGCGCACCTGAAGCCAAGCTGTATCGACTCCGTCTTTCCCTTGGATCCTTCAGCTGCGAAGAGAGGGGGGGTCTGCTGCATGGGCAACAGCAGACCCTCCATATCACCCTGCCCAGGCTCTGTAGCTTCAGCTTCACTGGAGAGGACACTCCAGCGTCATCACAAGATGTCGATTCAACACGGGAGGAGACAGATACCGTGTCACTCCCGAGTTGGACTGCACAGCCATTCTCGGCGGTGCAGATAGACTCTTAAGAAGCTACACCATCGTCTCTCGAGACGGACGGCTGCCGCCGCCGCCGACGACTATCTATCAAGAGTATTTTGATAGCCTTTTCAGAATTGTGGACATTCTTCTTTAATGGAACACAAAACATAACAAAGATTACATTATGGTTAGTCAAATATAAAATCATATCAGTAAACTTCTTATATTCTTTTATGTTAAAATTCATGGCCTTGGCCAACATGGAGGCGTACACAGACACACTGCATCTACCTCCACAACTAAGAAGGAATACAACTACCTCAAAACTAGAGACAACCAGAAGTTCCAGAAAATCAAACTGCATGGAAGTCCAACAAAAGGCAGCAGTGGCGGCAGCGGCAGGACAGCAGAAAGCGCAGGCACACGTTTTAAAAAGTCAGAAGGGACACTTGGGGAGCATTTCCAGCTACTCACCAGACCTCGAAGCGCACAGTCCCAGCACCGGGGAAAATCAAGCCTCATTGCTTCTGACTGTGCAGACCAGTGGGGTTTGGGGTGGAGGCAGAAACTACCAGTCTCTCAGCAGAGTCCACTTGTTTAAAGGGCCCCCACGGTCCTAGATTATCCGCAGACCCACCCACTCTGGGAACGACAGCCAGGACAACAGCTAGAGAGGTGCCAGTCCCATACAGAAGTGGGAGAAGTGCCTGGAAAAGGGGCGAGTGCTGGACAGGCTACATTGTTCCCTCCCGGACCCCTCCCCCACATACAGCGCCACAACATGGTGAAACAGATCACCCTGTACTGACGGATCCCTAAGGCTCCGTCCCTTACAACGTAATAGGAGCGACAGCCCTATCTGGGATGTGCAGAGGCAAACACACAGAGGAGCCTGTCAGAATGAGGAGACACAGAAGTATGGCCACAAAGAGGGAACAGGATCAAGGTTCCAGTGGGAGAACTAAGAGACTTGGAGATATCCAACCTAACAGATGAGGAGACAGACAACCTAACAGATGCAGAATTCAAAACACTGGTGATAAAGATGCTCACTGGCTTGACAGATATGCTTGAGTACAGCAAAGGCATAAAAGAAGTGAAGGCTATGCTAAGTGAAACGAAAGAAAATCCACACAAAACCAATGGTGAAAGGAAGGAAACCGGGGTTCAAATCAATGATTTGGAACATAAGGAAGAAAAAACACAGTCAACCAGTGCAGAATGAGGAAGCAAGCATTGAAAAAAATGAGGAAAACTGCCCAAATTTTGTGAAGGAGATGGACATACAGGTCCAGGAAAAAGGAGGGTCCTGGGCAAGCTGGACCCAGGGGGGACCACACCAGGACGCATCATGATTGAGAAGCCAAAAGTGAAAGATAAAGACAGTGCTGGGGGCAGCAAGAGAGAGGCGGAGAGCTGCCCACAGGGGGTGCCTATAGGACTATCAGCTGATTTCTCAGAGGACACTTTGCAGGCAGGAAGGGACTGGCAAGCAGTATTCAAGGTGATGAAAGGCAACCTGCAACCAAGATTACTCTATCCAGCAAGGCTATCATTTGTAACGGAAGGGCAGACAAAGTGCTTCCCAGACAAGGTAAAGCTAAAGGAGTTCATCATCACCAAGCTATTATTATATGAAATGTCAAAAGGACTTACTTAAGAAAAAGATGAAAACTATGAACACTAAAATGACAACAAACTCACAACTCTCAACAACTGAATCTAAAAAATAAAAACAAAATCCAACTAAGCAAACCAGAACAGGAACAGAATCATAGGTATGGGGATCATTTGGAAGGTTATCACCTGGGAGGGGGAAGGGGGAGAAGTGGTAAAATGGTGCAGGGACTAAGAAGCATAATCAGTTGGTACAAAATAGACAGGGGGAAGTTAAAAATAATAAGAATAATATAGGAAAGGGTGAAGCCGAAGAACTTATATGCACAACTCATGGACATGAACTAAGAGGGGTGGGATTGCTGGAGGGAAGTGGGGTAATGGGCAGAGAGGGGAGCAAAGGGGAAAAAAAATTGGAACTACTGTAACAACATAATCAATTAAATATATTTTTTTAAAAATTCATGGCCTATCTTGCAATTTGAGGGCATATTTTGCATACACTGGTCATTTGAAAAACATGGGTTCAAGCAACAGGGGGTAATCTGGGACAACTGTAATAGAACAAAAAATTTAAAAAGGAATTTAAAAGTTTTTAAAAAGAAAAATATCGGTTCACTTAGCAATGCAGATCTTCCAAATGTTAGCACGTTTTATTATGCAATATCGAAACACAGTCAGCTCTCTTGCATCTCAGTCACCAACATGCCATCCAGACTGAGAAAGACCCAGAAACTTAGGGGCCATGTGAGCCACGGCCACGGCCGTATCGGCAAGCACAGGAAGCACCAGGGAGGCTGAGGTAATGCTGGCGGCTTGCATCATCACAGGATCAACTTCGACAAGTATCACCCAGGCTACTTTGGGAAAGCTGGTATGAGGCATTACCACTCAAAGAGGAACTAGAGCTTCTGCCCCACTGTCAACATTGACAAACCTGGACCTTGGTCAGTGAGCAGACACGGGTAAATGCTGCCAAAAGCAAGACCGGAGCCGCTCCCGTCATTGATGTGGTGCGATTGGGCTACTAAAAAGTTCTGGGGAAGGGAAAGCTCCCAAAGCAGCCTTTCATTGTGAAGGCCAAATTCTTCAGCAGAAGAACTGAGGAGAAGATTAAAAGTGTTGGTGGGGCCTGTGTGCTGGTAGCTTGAAGCCACATGGAGGGGAGTTCATTAAATTTTCACAAGTGCTTTTGTCTTCTGGTCTGAGTGTAGGTTCTTTGGCACCTCTACCTATGTCAGAAATCTACCTAACAGGTTTAGGAGTTTAAGGTATGAAGATTGGAGGCTCCTCTGCCAAGCTCCCTGAGAAAGACAGTGTGCAAGAGTTAGCACCAATACTTAAGAGGCCTTGGTGTGTGTGTGTGTACAAATGTAAAATAGTTGAAAGGCCTGTTTGCATTGTGTACTCTGAATTAAATTGAGTGGAAGAAAAAAAAACACACATTCATTAATATCTCCACTAATCTATTAGAAAAATATAGTGTTATCAAACTAAGGGTGAATTTGTTCCAAAATTCTAATTTTCTCTTGAAAACTCCATTTTTTCATTGGCAAGAAATATGTTTTCCCTTGAAGTGGCACATTCATTTTTGAGAAAATGTCAGCCACATTTCCCAGTCTGATGAAACAAGGTATCTGTCAGTCACTTTCAAGGAAAAATTATGTTCCATGAAAGGGGTTAGTTCAGCTCACAGCTCAAGCAATTACACATGATTTTTTTTGAAACAGCCACATTCCTGTACGTACTTTGGAAATACCTGATGCGTACTTCCCACTTCATCACACATAATACCCAGGGTTGAGAATTAATAAAATTTATAATTTGCACTGCTTCATCAAAGATTTTAAGTGAAACTGGCATTATTATTATTTCTTGTGAATGCTTGTCAGTGATGTATAAAAGGACAGCTTGGTGCCATCAGTGTACCCACCACTGCTTTTACACCAGGGGTGTAAACATCAAGACGGTGGAAAAAGGCAAATAGCATCTTAGGACTCTTACAAAAACCAGTTTTTTGACCTCTTGAGCGGAACTCAGGGATCTCAGGGATCCCAGGGATCTGCAGATGGAGAACCTCTTAGAACCACTGCATTGCACTATCGGCCTCATGCACGCATACAGTCTAAACCTGAACAATAAGGAAGTGGCAATGTAAGTACATTTTAAAACATGAAGGTCAAAGCCACAAGAGTGAAAAGCAGTTGTCCTTCCAGATGGATAAACTGGGGACTGTGTCTTTCATAGCAAGACTCGTACGACTATTTGACTTTTTAGGAGCCTGCATTATTCTACTAAAAATCTGCAAAACTATCTATATAGTTTCCCATAAGCAGACAAATAATTTGCTCCTGCCATAAGGTTATCCCAAATATATTTTGTTCTGGAGGAGCTCTTGCCCTATAGGCCAACACATAGTCATCACAAAAAAATTACACATAAAGAGATACTATATTAAAAGAAAAAGATTGAAAACCCCTGCCTCATCTCGCTACAGAAAAAATATTACAAAAATAAAAAATCTCCTCTAGAGAGCCATTTTTAGCCAGAATCTTATAACTTTTAATACAGGGGTGGGCAAAAGTAGGTTTGCAGTTTTGTGTATGCTAAACACAGAGTTTCTTCTTGTATTATTATTTATTATTATATTATTTTCCAGGTAAACAACTGGATATACATCATCATTTCTGCTAACTGTACACTCTCTATAAGACAGAGAAAATGCCATCTCTCCAGATCCAAACAGGAAAATAGAAACACTACAAAAGCTTTGTAACACAGCAAAAGAATTCATGACAGAAATTAAAAGAAAATCATACCGGAGAAGGGAAATTCTGTGCCAAAGGAGACTTCTCTGCATTCTTTAAATTCCGTTGCTGAGCAATGAAACGAATAAGGTTGTTTGTTTCAGGAGAGCCCCGGATACCAATTGTAGAGCGTCGTCTGGATTTTTTAAGGTAGGATAATGACTTTCCTAAAATAAAAACTCTCTTTTAAATTGTAACAAAACAAGGCAATTGTCAGTAATCATGTCCTGAAGCTCTGTGATGTACCAGCCTGAGAAAGGACATGATAAACACATGGTACAGAAATCTAAGTAGAGAATTATAGGTAAAATTGTTCATACATGATCAGTTGGATAGGAAACTTTGTTTCGTCCATTGAGTTATTGCATGTTCCTGGAACAGTGCCTGGCACACAGAAGGTATTTAGTAAATACAGTTGTGTGAAATGAACACAGAACATATTTATAATTAATCGTTATCATTTTTGTTTCATATTTCCTGCATACAAAGGGGATCACGGCTTGCTTTGGACCAAGAGTTTCTCTTTTTCTGAATCGGCCAGTTTTATCCCCGTGGGTTGAAAGGAAAGAGCTCCACCTAGCCCTACGTGTACTCTCCTGTTTTCAGTTCTCCAAGAGAAGTTGTTTCTCTTACATACCTATGTAGTTTTGGCACACTACCCTGAATACTGGCGACATGCCTAAGCACAACAAATAGATCTAGATTGTTACAGGCCTAGGAGTGATGTTCTTGAGAAGAAAACGTGGAATGACATGCCAGTTGAGTCTTGTCTCAATCACTCTGGTGCCCTTTGATTCTCACGGCCCCCCATTTCCTTCCATTTCCAAATGCTGTTCTCTAATTTAATTCCTCTCCTGTATTTTTCCTCCATCTAAGTCAGACTTCAAGGTGAATTTCATTTCTACTCCTTGAAGATTAGTGTGAGCCCATTTTCCGTTTGTGATTTTCAAAAAGATAAACTCCAATCCTTCAACGTTTTTTCTTTTTCTTTATCCTTCCCTGAGGACACTTTTTTATTACGTTTAGAGAAAGAGAAAGAGAGAAATATCCATCGCCTACTTCTGGTACCCACTTGGACTGGGGATCAAACTCAAAACCTAGGTATGCCCCCTGACTGGAACCAAACCCACAACCTTTCAGTTATAGGACAACACTCCAACCAACTGAGTCACACCAGCCAGGATGTAATATTTTCTTAATTGCTCTCCAAATTTCTCTTATTTTTGCCATATGTGACCATAAAATGTCTTACTATTTATAGTGCATACACTCCTGTATCCCACGTGTTGGGTCAAAAAGTGATTTGCACACATTTTTTTTCAGTTTGGGTACAAAGCACAACTGGGACTTAGGAACACGGTCATGTTTGGTGACCTTGGACCCTGGTCTCCTGCTATGCTAGATGAGCAGGGCATGTACAAGAAGTCTCTCTGATCAAGCAAGTTTGCAGTCAATATATTTAGATATGTCAAGTAATAAGATACATAGGATAGGTAAAGAAAATTAAGTTATATTAAAGTTACTTTTAAACTTTACAAGCACTGCGCTAGAATGACAACTTCTCTTACCTGAAGAGTTCTTTACAAAGCTTTCAGGTGTAATTCCCAACTGATCCACAGTTACTGTGGAAAAGTCCAAAGGTAATTTAAAATTATCTGGTGTGCAAGGATTAGGAGTCACTTCAGCTGCATAATTCTGAGGTGTTACAAGATTCTCATTTCCCAAAACGAGAGAGGCATTTTCTGAAACAGATGACATGTTGAGGGGACTAAGCATCTTTATTAAGACAGATATCTAAATAGTAATTTCACAAAGAGGCAACAAATCACTACATACCAGCATTAATAGCAGACTCCTTGCTTTCAGGGGATTCGCTGTCTTTTGAATTAGTATCCATCTAAAAAAGAGAGAAGAGAAAAAAGAAAAAGAAACCCATCCCCCAGATAAATGTGATTCAATTTAGGTCCTCATTCAAGACTGAATTCTAACACAATGTATATTGATATGAAAATAGATGTCAAAAGTACTTTAGGAACTCAAATTAAATGGAAATGGAGGAAACTGCTGTTTGGGATGAAACAAAGCAATCTCCATACTATAAGCCAGCAATTTTCAACTGGTGTGCTGCAAGGAATTTTAGCACATGCAATACCTGACTATTTGGTCAGGGGCACTGACCTCTTTTCCCATAGATTATCAAATAAAAAAAAACAAGACAACAGCCAACACAACAATAGCTGACCAGCATGAATAAATCAAAATTATACCTATATTTTTTGTCAGATTGGCAAAAAATATATTTTTTGATGTGCCGCATAATTTTGATAATTACTTTATGTGTGCAATGTGATGAAAAAGGTTGAAAACCACTGCTATAAGCAATGGTCTTTCAATCTCAGCGAACTCCTGAATCATCTGGGTACCCAGCTAAAGGCCGGCTTTGTGGATTCCCATAAATTCTAAATCAGGAAGTCTGGCTGGGCCCCAGGAATCTGCATTTTGAGGAGCACACGGGTGATCCAGTCCAGGACGCCGGAGAACCACGGTCTCCGTGGGGCAGGCTAAGTAGAACACACTTGTGAGAAACAGCACTGCTGCACCATACCTGAAGTCCAAACCAGGGCACTTGCCCCAGGTCTCACTCACGCAGCTTGGCTCCCCTCCCGCTTGGGTTTATTAAGAACTCCCCGCAACACATGAGCGTCGTGGCTGTCCTGCCTTCTAGACCTCCGCTCTTTCGCCCTGAAGGGTTCCCTGGAGAGCCAGTGGCCGGGAAGGTTGCAGCGTCCCGAGTCGCTGACGGCGCGGCCCCAGGATGCAGTACCTACACTTCAGCTCCACACGGCCACCGCCCGCCGCCGGATTCAAATCGCCCGCCCCGCCTCCTCGGCATCCTGCAGTTACTCTACGAATCTCTCTACGCCTCCACCACTCGCACATGTCCGCCGCACCCCGATCCCTCCCATGCCTGTACCTCGCCGTCCCAGGAACACGAGTGGTCTAGTGGACTCGGGGAGAAGCGACCGCTAGCTGCAAGTGACTCACTAAACACGGAGAACACCAGCTAACCTGTGCTTGTGGGGACTACTTCCTGTGAGAGTCTCGCGGAGGAACCCTTCAGTTACACCTTTGAGGTCTCCGCCCCCGTCTTTTAATTGGATGTTGTAAACTTCGAAAAGAATCACTGGACCAATCCTGACAGAATGACGGGTGGTCTAATCCAATCAGCCAGCTCCGACGGCAGCCGTTTCTTGTGTGGGTTGGGCTATGGGCGGGGTTTCAGCTAGAGGCGCTCAGAATCACTTCGAGCGCTCCACTTTTCTCAAACCCCACCTCCGTATGCAGATGAGATCTACCTGGTGCTCGGTTTGCGCCTGCTCAGTAAAGCTTTGAGCCGCCGCTGGGTTCCAGCTTCTGCTCTGATTGGCTGATAACCCTTCCCGTCTGCGGGATGGCAGCCCTCTCTTTCCTCCCTCCGCCTGGGCGGAGTTAGTATGAGCCCACCCAATACAGGGTGATGATTGGCTGAGTTCTGGCCGGTGCTGCCGGTTGATTGGTGGAGCTTAGAGTCACTCGAGAAAGTTGGGGGAAGGGCCCCCGGCTGGCTGAGGCGCCCAGGGGCGGGGTGGGCAGGACGACCAGCCAGTCCTGGGGTGGGACTGAGAGTGCGTGCTTGTGTGGTCTGTGTCCGCAAGAGAAGGAAGGTGGCGAAGGGAGGAGAGCCCGAGTGGGTGGAGGGAGGGGAAGGGTGGGAGAAGAAAAAGGTGGGAGGAGAGCCAGGTGGGAGGGTGGCGACTCACTCAGGACCCAGTGGGGGCAGCGCGATGAGGCGGGTGACCCTGTTCCTTAACGGCAGCCCCAAGAATGGAAAGGTAAGGGGGTCGGTCGGGAGGAGGCGAGGCGGGCCCGGCTGCGGGGCGCTAGGGCAGCGGAGTGCGGAGCGCGCTCGCAGGGCAGAGGGCTGAAGTTGGGGAGAAGGGCTGGGAGGTGGGCGTGCGCCGGGGTGGGGGGTGTCCGGGAGGTGATGGTCGGGTCCCCGCGGCCTCTTCCCAAACTCCGGGTTCCTACCTGGAGCCTGCCCTTGGACTCCCCAGCCGCTCTCGGGACTAGCTCAGGTCAGCTTGTGCTTCATTGCTCCCAAGTCCAGGTATGGGGCCGAGAGAAGAGGGCGTGGGAGGGCCGCTGTCGTCCAAGCGCCGGGTGTTGATGCTCCTCTTCCACCTGCTCCCCGAAGACCCCGCTGCCCCCAACCCTGGCTAGAGAAGGCGCCCCATTCCCCTTTCGTGCTGACTAATGGTCTGCCGCAGAAAGTGGTGCTAGCAACTAAAGCATGCGAGGTTGGTCGGGTAAAAAGAATGGAACTCTCTCAGTGGATAAGGGAAGTACTCTTCTATCCCAGGTCGAAGAGACGCTTGAACATAAGGGGCATTTTCTTGATGGTTCCCCCTTAGGTGTCCCAAGCCCCGCCGCCGCCAAACTTCTGTGCTCTCTCTCTCTTTAATCTCGCCTTATTTCAGTTCTTATAGGGGACTGTGACAGTAGGCCAAATGGGATCGATCTGACCGTAATCCTTGCTGTTAGGCCCTTGTTGAGGGCGTGGTGCTAAATATTGTTCCAACGCGGGAGCAAGCCCCAATGAATCCATTTCCTTCCCAGCTCTTGCCCCACCCATGAAAGTTGTTCAGCTTTTTTGGAGAATTTGTTCAGGGCAGACATTTATGGTGTGGCTCAATGACATTTACAAGTAACTAAACCTTAAGAGTCTAAGGTTAAGGTAAATTAGCTTCGTATCACTTGCCAGAATACTTTGTCTCCTGCATATTTTGGAAACAGTCTAAATTTCTAAATAGTGTAATTGTGCCACGATGTAAAAAATGGTTTTCCAACTATTCTGCAGTTTTGCGTAAACATCCTCTAAAAATTTGAACCACAGTGTAGTTTGTTGACTATAATTTTGTGTTCTTCCGGCCTTCGAATTTTAATACTCATATAAAACAGAACTGGCATAAACGCAAGTTTTTGAGTTTCATAAATGCTGCTTCAAAAGATGTTTGCCAAGATTTACATTATTTCCGACCATTATTAACTTTCTCAACCTGTTTGTCACCTACATTCACAGTCTAACACTTATATTGTTACTGGAAGAAAGATTTAGTATATCCAAATTTACAACTGTAATATGTTCTCAAAAGCAGACCTCTGATTGACCTTTAAATCCAATATTTCTGCTGTGTTATTCCATGCAAGACAAGATGTTTAGACCCAGGCATAAATATTTAACGAGACTAAATTTTTTCTGAAGCCACTGAGTTTTGCCCTTGTCAAAGCTCGGCTGGGTTAGTCTTGCCATATTATCTTTAATATGTTTTTAAAGCTGTTTAGTGTTGACTCTGTTAGATTTTTGGATTTAAATTTTTATTCCTTTAAAATATTTTCCTAGGGAACCTTAGAAGACTGGAAAAACACACCTCAAATAATTAAAGATAAATGTTTATCTTAGAAAGATCATAAAAACCTAAAGTGGAAAATACTAGTATGAGTCAATAATAAAAATAAGTCATGTCATAATCCTTACTACTCAACTGGAAAACATATTCTATGCCAAAGCGTTTCCTCTTCACTGATTAAAAAAAGTATTAGAATTGCTATTATTTGACAAAAGAGAGCAGAATAATACATAACAGCTTACAATTTTATATAAAGTGACTGTATTTAGCCAGGGTGGCGTAATCATGACATGATGTTCATGAAAAACTTGCTGGAGCAAAGTATTACTACAAAATAAGAGTCTGATTTTCCCATCCACCAGTTGGAATACCCATGTCACTTCCACGATCTCTGTATTTACCTAGCTTGTATTTTTGTTTTCTGGTCATAAGAATGTCTTTTTTTTTTCTTCTTCTTCTTCAAATAAATTAATATCCCATGAAACTTATTCAGTGATTGCCAGAGAGGACCGTGAAGCGTGGGGTTGGGGAAGCACAGAGTCAATGCAGGGGACAACACCATATGCTCACCATGCCTTTTCTGTGATTAGTGATAATCAAGTAAAACTAGTGCATGTTTTGCGATAGAAGAGAGGGCTGTGTATTCTCTAAAAGTGCTTTCCATGATGAGATGCTGCGCGACAGAGGCTGTCCAGGAGGATCCAGTGGAGTTTAAGAAGAAATATTATACCTTTGACTTATAGTTTTTACTATAAATTATAAAATAATGTTAAAACTTGGTTTTTTCCCATTCTGGAAAGACAGGTGCTTTCAGTCACTGATAGTGTCAGCTGGTCCCAAGTCTCCTGAGGGACAAGGAGCGTGTTCACATGGACGGCTTCTTCACTGGGTTGGTTCACTTTGGCATGTTGCAATGTATGGAAGCTTACAAGGACCAGGTTAAGATTTGTATTATCCATTTGTAACTAAGTTAACCCTCACCAAATGCCAAGTGATTTTAAAAGATTCCTTCAAAGAAGCTGCAGATTGAAGACAATATTAACCCTGCAAGCCCTAATAAGCAACAACAACAAAAAAATGGCACCTAATATAAACTGAGATTTTTTAAATTATATTTTATTGATTATGCTATTACAGTTGTCCTGATTTTTCCCCCTTTGCTCCCTCTACTCAGCACCCCTCACTCCCTCAGGCAATCCCCACACCATTGTTCATGTCCATGGGTCATACATATAAGTTATTTGGCTGCTCCATTTCCCATATTGTACTTTACATCCCGATGGCTATTCTGTAACTACCTACTTGTACTTATTAATTCCCTCACCTCTTCACCCATTCCCCCAACTCCCCTCGCATCTGGCAACCATGAAAATGCTCTCCATATCCATGATTTTGTCTCTGTTCTTGTTTGCTCAGTTTGTTTTTTAGATTCAATTGTTGATAGATTTATATTCTTTGCCATTTTATTGTTCATAGTGTTGATCTTTTTCTTAAATAAGTCCCTTTAACATTTCATATCATAATGGCTTGATGATGATGAACCCAATTTTTTCTTGTCTGGGAAGCCCTTGGATTCTAAATGATAGCTTTCCTGGGTAGAGCAATCTTGGCTCTAGGTCCCTGCTTTTCATGACTTGGAATACTTCTTGCCAATCCCTTCTAGCCTGCAAAGTTTCTTTTGAGAAATGAGCTGACAGTCTTATGGGAACTCCCCCATAGGTAATTAACTTCTTTTGTCATGCTGCTTTGAGGATTATTCTCTTTAACTTTAACCTTTGGCATCTTAAATATATGTCTTGGAGTGGGCCTCCTTGCATCCATCTTGTTTGGGACTCTCTGTGCTTCTTGGACTTGCATGTCTTATTTCCTTCACCAAATTAGGGAAGTTTTCTTTCACTGTCTTTTCAAATAGATTTCCAATTTCTTGCTCTTCCTCTTCTCCTTCTGGGACCCCTAATGATGTGAATGTTGGGTGTCTTGAAGTTGTCCCATAGGCTGCTTATACTAGCCTCATTGTTTTTTTTTGTTTTTTTTCAGATTTAATGTGTTTTATTGATTAAAATATTACATTTGTGCCAATTTCCCTTCCCTCTGCTCCCCTCCACCCGGTGGCCCCCCCTCCCTCCAGTTGTCCCCCCCTTTTAGATTATGTCCATTAGTTGTGCATACAGTTCCTCCCAACCTCTCTCCATCTATTCCATTCCCTCCTACCATGATCCCCAATTCCTATATCATCTCCCTCCCTCTCCCCACTCCCCCTCCCTGTTGACCTCCCCCCAATATGCTTCCCGTACCCACAGTTCCTTTTCCACTCTCGTTGCCTGTTTAGTTTGCCTTTGTTTCATCTCCCTAGCTTCTGTTTTTTAAACCAGTCCCTTTAACATCTCATATAACAGTGGTTTGGATCTAATGAACTCTTTCAGTTTTATTTTGTCCTGGAAACACTTTCTCTGTCCTTCTATTCTGAATGACAATTTCGCTGGATAGAGTATTCATGGTTGTAGGTTTTGGATTTTCATTACTTTGAATATTTCTTGCCAGTCCCTTCTTGCCTGTAGGGTCTCCCTTGAGAAGTCAGCTGATAGTCTAATTGGGACCCCTTTGTACATAATTCTTTTCTTCTCTCTTGCTGCTTTTAAGATTCTCTCTTTAATTTTTGACATTTTGATTATAATGTGTCTTGGAGTGGTTCTCCCTGGGTCCAGTCTCTTGGGAACTCTCCTTGCTTCCTGGACCTGCAAGTCTATTCCCTTCCCCAAGTCTGGGAAGTTCTCCTTTATTATATTTTCACTCAATTTTTCAAGTTCTAGTTCATCTTCCTCACTCTCTGGCAAACCAATGATTCTTATGTTGGGCCTTTTATAGCTGTCCCAGAGGTTTCTGATCCTCTCATTGTTGCTTCCCATTTCCTCTCTCTGCATTGGTTGACTGCTTGTTCCTTCTCCATATTCCAGTTTGTTGAAATGAACTCTGGATTTTTTTTCCTCACCATCTGTCTCGTATGTGGTTTTGTTCCTTTCGTTATGAATGTTTTTCGCTTCTTTCTTATCTTTTTCCTGCTCTTTTGTGAATTCTGTAAGCCACCTGATAACAATGGCCCAGAACTGAGCCTCTGACAGGTTTCTTATCTGTTCATCTGTCAGGTTCTCTATCTGTTGCCTGGTGAGCTGTGCCACCAGGATTTCTATAGTTGCCTGCCTCATTTTGACAGATGCGTTTTGTTTTCTTGGGCCGGCTGTCGGGGGCAGTGCCTGTGTACGCGTCACAATTCAGCGACCGGCGCCTGTCCGCGCCCTATTTCGCAGCCCTGTGGTGCTTTCTTTGGGGGCGGGGGTCCAATATGGATTCACACAGTTATTCAGCTAGGAGACCGGGATCCATCCTCCCGCCCCCCTGGACCTCACTGTTCAAGGCGATGCGGTGGCTGCTTTCCCCAGCGCTGGGGTCGCGTACTGCCAGGGGCTTGACTGCAGCCGGAATTTTTCGCCGCCCCGCCGCTGTCCCAGGTGCGACCGCAAACAGCGCTGCCCTCTTTAACTCTTACCTGCCCGAATGGCACCGCTGGTTTATAACTTCATATGTTGGGCTTCCGTGTAGTTTTATTTTCTGGAATTTCTAGTTATCCTTTGTTTTGAAGTAGTTGTATTCCTCTCTAGTTGTAGAGGGAGACCTAGCGTGTCCGTCTAAGCCTCCATCTTGGCCGGAAGTCCTCATTGTTTTTTTTTTTTTATTCTTTTTTCTTCTTGTTCTCATTGGTTGTTTTTGGTTCCTTATGTTCCAAATCATTGATTTGATTCTCTGCTTCATTCACTTTACTGTTGTTTCCTTGTAAATTGTTCTTTATTTCAATTAGTGTATCCTTCATTTCTGACTGGTTCTTTTTTATGCTGCTGAGGTCCTCACTAAGTTCATTGAGCATCCTTATAACCAGTGCTTTGAACTCTGAATCTGATAGATTGCTTATCTCCATTTCATTTAGCTCTTTCTCTGGAGTTTTATCTTTTCTTTCATTTGGGCCATGTTTTTTGTCTCCTCGTTTTGGGAGCCTCCCTGTGTTTGTTTCTGTGTATTGGGTAGAGCTGCTTTGACTCTGTCTTGGTAGTATGGCCTAACGTAGTAGGTGTCCTGTAGGATCCAGTGACACAGTTCCCCTGTCACCCAAACTGGGTACTCGAGATGTGCCCTTCGTGAGGGCTGAGTACACCCTCCTCTTGGTTGAGCCTTGGTTGCTGTTGGCAGATCAATGGGACGGTTTTACCCAGGCTAGTCAGCTGCAAGGACTGGCTGTGAGCACTGACCACCAAACTCTGCCCTTCGTGGATGATCAGCTGTGCACGTGCAGGGAAGTGTCACCACCGTGCTCTGTAGCTGCCCACTGGGTGTGCTGGCCCTGGGATTTCCTGGGTAGTACAGGCCAAGGTCAGATCCCTCCACCTGTGTTTGGCCTGAGGGCACCCTGCCTGAGCTATAAAGCGATCTGAGATGGCTCCTACTTGTGCTGGGCTTGGAGATTCCCAGGCAAAGCCAAGCTGTGAATCTAGGCCGGTTGTTGCCTCTGCCGGGCCAAGGACTCACTGAGGCCAGCTGTGGCTTGTTTGATAGGATTTAGGAAGTTGTGAAGCATGAGCCACAACCAGCCATTCCTATAGAAAAGCAGCTTGGGTGGGCCCATAAGTTGGGTGGAGTCTGGGGATCTCCAAGGTGGGTCAAACAGTTTTAGCCAGGTTGATGGAGTCTCAGATATGGCACCGGCTTCCCTGCTCTGTGGGGAAAGGGTTTAGAAAAGGGACAGTGGCCTCTGTTCACTTTTTTGTCTGGGAGAAAGCTGCCTTTTCCCAACAAAGTTTTTATATAGAAAAGGTTCATCATGTGCCAGTCTGTTTGAAACTTTTTAAGCAGACTATTTTTAAATCTGATATTCTGATTAGTTTATCTAGGAGAACTTTAGAATATTAATTTTGCAATAAAATTCCATCTCATTTGTTAGTATTAATATGCCCAACTGAGTCAAACTAAAGTGACCTAGTTGAAAAACAAATGCCAAGAATCCACTCCAAGTGGAAAATAGGTATAGTGGTCCAATTTAAGGGAAATCTTCAAATTTACAGAATTACAGAATTCTTTGCATTACTTTATTTTATGTAGTTGATGACCCTTTGATTATCTCACTTAAAGGAAATTGTCAATTGCTAGATTAATTGTCAACTGCAAAAGATAATTTTTATTTCAAAAACAAGCATATAGAGCAGTGGTGACCTTACAATAAATTATAACTTTTGTCCTTTATTGAATAAGTACCACAAGTTCATTGTAACAGGTCTGGAAAACAAAATAGAAAAATCACAGCAAATAAGTCAACCATAATGCCATTATCCAAAGTCAGCCGCTTCCAGTAGTTTTATGGATGTCATTAGATATGCATTTATACTATGTACGTCTTGTGTTTCAACTTAGTATGTCAGTGGAAAGAACTAAATATCACTGGCACACAGAAACGCAGGTGCTAGTTCAGCACTCGGAAAGCAATGAAAATTTCATCCAAATGTAAGAGATATTGGTCAAAGGCCTACTATAAGCCAGGCAATGTAACATTCAATCAAGTGGATCCTTTTTAAACTGGCTGTGGTTATTTTCTGGCTACAGAGAGGGGTGTAGCACTTGGCTTTCTACAGATTAAAACTTTTTCATCAAACCTCTACATAGTCTAGATAGAAAGTCAGATCAGAAAATATTTTAGTCAAATGGTGAATTGTGTTTGATACTACATTAGGGATGATTTTAGTGCTAATAAATTAAAAATTAAACTCAGTTGATACCTAGAATGTGTTCCTGATTAGTTTTGCAACCTACAAGGAATCTCCTGTTGTGCTTTGATTGCCCTGAGAATCGCAAAACTCTATGTATGGGGTTTTTTTGTTTGTTTTTTGTCTTAGAATCAAATTTGACTTCAGTGGGGAAGAAAGGAAAGATGGCAGCTACTCACCCCTTCGTATAAAGCAAACAGGTTGCAGAGTTGAATTCTATCAGTTTGTTGCTGTGCATTGCTATGGTATGGTCAAGCCTAACAATGAAAACAGATATTTCTTTGTTCTTTATTTTACTTTGCTCTTTGGACCAGCACTGTCCAATAGAAGTCTCTGTGATGGCAGGAATATTCCACATCTGTGCCAGTCAACGTGGTACCCACTAGCTGTCGTGGCTGGTGAGCACTGAACTATGGCTAGTGTGATGAGTGAACTGACTTTTAATTTTTAGTTAATGTTAACAGGCTAGAATGTAAATAACTTCTTTAGCTAGTGGATTCCAAATTGGACAGGGCATTTTTAGAACAGGTGGGTAGACTTTATTTTCATTGGGAGACAACTGAGCCACACGAGAAAAATAAGTCATCATATGGAAGTAGAAAACAATTTAATTTTATGTATCTTTGAAAAATCATAAAATGTTACGCTCTAATATTTGAATATAAGTGCATTATGTAGACAGGTGCATTAAATTTACATCCATTTTCTGATATGGCCAATTGAGGGAGAAATGAAAAGAAATGCGGAAGAGAAAATTGATGTGAGTGAGGGTAAGGAGGGGATAATGCCAGGCTAAAGAAAGCCACATAGAGATGTACAAGAAGCAGAGATAAATAAGAGGAGAAGGAGAAAGATCTATCTAGAAAATTCTAGAATAGTGACAGCTATGGCACGAATGCTAATGTTGGACGGGAGGATTTGCTTACCTCCCACCCGTAGACTTCCCAGGCTGTAAAAGTTGTTTTGCATTTGCTTTGGTCAGTCTCTTGCTCCTTTGCATTTTTTAATTCTTTTTTTCTGTTTTCTTTTCCCATACCCTGTACACATCTTCTGTATTTTAATTCTCTTCCTTTTCTCTCAGGATCATGTATCTGCAAAAAGGTTAGATTCCCGGGCTCTGTTACAGAGGTAAACAATGACAGGAATTAGGGGGACACGTTTTATTCGAGTTTTCATCATTCATGGTGTGTCTGCTATGTGCAAGACACTGCCAAGTGCTTTGGATTTTTTTTAATATGGAAAAATATAATATAAAAGTTACCGCTTTAGCCACTTTTAAGCGTACCATTTATTTGTATTAAGTACATTCACAAAATGTGTATAACCTCCCTACTATTTATTTCCAAAACTTTTTCATCATCCCAACCAGAAACTCTATACCCATTAAGCAATGTCTCCATTTCCCCCTCTGCCCTAATAACCTTTATTTTACTTTGTCTTTATGAATTTGCCTGTTCTAATTCTCTCATGTAAGTGGAATCATACAATATTTATCCGTTTATTGTTTGGTTTATTTCACTTAGCATATGTTTTCAAGATTCATCCATGTAGCATGTAGCAGAATTTCATTGCTTTTTATAGCTGAATAATATTCCCTTGTATATATATATAACATGTTATTTATCCATTCATCCATTTATGGACCCTTGGATTATACATTATTTTAATAATCCATCTAGTCCCCTTTAAATTGTGCTTGCCTACAACCCTTCACCAAAATGCCTCAGCTTGCAACACTTCTGGCTTTTTATCCTTATGATACAAGAGAAAACAGTTGGAATCTGAGTACTCTGCTATTAAATATTGCACGCTCCTTATTAGCAAACAAGTCCCTCCATACCCTGGTAATCACTTATTTAACTAAAAATTCAGTGTCTGCTGTGCTCCAGGCACTGGCAAACCAAGGATCAGCCCCAGTTCTCATTTCCTATGGCACATTTACCCAGTATCCTGTGGGAAGTGAATTGGCTGTAAGTGCTTCATGTTCAGCTCATCTACTTTTTATTCTTAACTTTTGGAAATCCCAACTGATAATGGTACAGCTGTACAACTCATCCACTGGGAACCCATAGTTACAATTACAACTGGAGCAAGAAATTCACTATCTATAGATTCTCAACCCCCTCCCTAAGCAATTGTGTGTATCTTTCCCATACATTAGGCTGCCTGACTGAAAGCAGAACAGATCGATTCAACTGCATAGATCAAACCGCACAACTTACCTGGTTTAGAATGTGAGGTAAAGTCTGGCTTTTATAAAGTCAGTAGTATTGAAGAATTAAATGAGGTACGAAGTTGTTAACCTTTCGTATGGTAGTTAATGTAATAAATGTCACAGTTAAACAGCAGTAAATTATCCCCATTTTAAAAATAAACCATTCCTATGCCGGAAGAATAATGTAACACCATCATAAAGACTTCCTAGGTCTCAGGCACTTGCCTAAGCTCAACTCACATTATCCCCAGGACCTCCTGGTGTAGGTGCACAGTTTCCTTCCTTTCTAGGGAAAGCAGCAGAAACACAAAGTTTAAATGACCATCTCAAGTCACCAGACCAGCTGGAAATGTCAGACTCTGCATTAAAGTATGGATCTGCAGAACTAGAAAACTATTGAACATGCCTTAAGATTGTAGATTATTTGTAGTCAGACACAATTTCTGATTCTCTAGTTTTAGGTTTCAGCAATATTAGGCACTAAGTAAATAATGGAGTCATAGAGGAAAAAGGGACACTCTTTAAGGACCTCTCAAAATCTCCTTTTACGTGATAGTCTAATATTTTAGTCCTGTTTATAGTGTGATAGTTTATAATTCATAAGTGATGAAGTTTGTTATGTAAATTGTTCACATTAATCTTATGTGTTTTACAGGTGGTCGCTGTATATGGGACTTTATCTGATTTGCTTTCTGTGGCCAGCAGTAAACTCGGCATAAAAGCCACGAGTGTGTATAATGGAAAAGGTGGACTGATTGATGATATTGCTTTGATCAGGTAAATTTCACCTTTTTATAAGCTTTCTACCAAGAAGATAATTCTTGGTTCTATGCTATTTTCCCTGAGGCAATGGTTTAATCACTATTAAAAGAGTTCAGGATTTTGGCAAATGATTGCCTTGAATTTGCTCTTTGGAATTTAAATCATTTGGATTTTGGGTGTGTCGATAAGATAGAAAATCCTTGGTTCATTCCAATATATTGATAGTCTTTCTGCATAGTTCATATATAGCTATGAGGAAATTCCTTGTACTAGAGATGGAGCTAATAAGACATGCATTTTTTAATGTTAGAAATGTAATTGACCTCTAATGTATGTGCTATTTCTTATTGTTCAATGGGTTTCCTAAGAATACTTTGAATTATATAAATATTACAGAGATGTACTTTGGTGAAAACTTGCTAAGCAGAGTTAACTAATCAGTGATCCACCACAATAGTGGTTTTGGTTTTGGTTTTTAAATATTCCTGGCAGAGTTAATCTTTTTAAAACAAGTATCTAGTTCACCTCATTCCGTCCTCATAGGATCATAGAACTTCGAGGCTTAACAGAGACGGGAAGGGAACACGGATTACTATTGACATCGTGCCAGGCGTGTTGTATTTCCTTTGCCCATGTTGTCCCATTGCACTGGCAAAGCATGGGTATTTTTAAATTGGGGGAGTGAAAATAATGATGTTCTTTATTATAATAGTATACAAAGTTTAATTTTCATTTAACCCCAGGTCAGAATGACATTTCAATATAATATGTGTACTGCCTTTTAAGTTAATCATGTCTAGTCCTTCATTTTATAAATGAAGAAACTCAACATCTGAAAAGTTAAATAACTTACAGGTCATAGAGTTACTAGTTAATTTTGTTAATGAGAAGAAAACAAATTTTCATACTAGTCTTAAAAAGTTAACTGGCATAGTGAGCAAGTAGAGAAGATTATAAACTTAAGAGATACAGATTTAAAATCCAAATAAAGTAGAATTTCTTACTTTTTCAATATCTTCAAAGAATCTTCCAGATTCTTTCTGTTTTTGTGCATAATTGAGTCACATTGTTGAATGATTTCCATCAACCTAAATTTCTTAACAAGTACAGACTCTACTTTTAAGGAAAATTCAATGTGTTCCTGTGATGTTTTACAGGAAATAAAAATTTCTGCAGTATACAAGGTCATAAGCCTTCCAAACTATAAAATGTCTCCCTGTTTGATAATGTGTGGTCCACAGAGCAATCTCTGATAATAGTGATGGTGGGAGGGCTGGGACTGGGGAGGATGCACACTGATAATCTGGATTTCGGATTGTGTGCAGTCATTTACATTTGGCGGGGAGTGGTGGGTGTAGAGTAGGTGAGTGTTGACAGCAGTCATTTCTAGCTATATTCTTCCTACATTTAATACAAAAGTTTATTTTCATTTCCAAAGCACAAAGCAGATGATGATTTGGGAGAAAACCCCAGTAATTTACTTAGGATTACAGAATTAAAATAAAAAAGAAGAGTTGGCTGTGGCTTTAATCATATCCTTTGAACATAACAGTACATTCTTCAACCCATAAGAAAGCTGAATTCTAATTTGTATAGTGGGTTTTGCTTTCTTTGTTTGTTTTCCATTTCAAAAGTACTTTCATGTGCAGAATCTTACTTGAATTTAAATCCAAAGACAGTTAAGTCAGGCAGTTAAACAGAGAAAGCACTGGGAACTTATATAGTCAGTTTTGCTATATGGATTGATAGCAAAACCTGTCTAATCTACATAATTCTAAGGAACAGTCCCTGTGTTCAACAGATAATCAGTGTAATTTCTGGATTTTGATAGTGGCTTTTTAAATTTTGATCTCCCCCAGGGATGATGATGTTTTATTTGTGTGTGAAGGAGAACCATTCATTGGTAAGTGACTTCCTTAAAAACCAATTTTGTCTGCCAAAATAAAAAAGATGAAGTGACATCTTTGACATAGCTTAACATTAAAAAGTATTTTGTGATAATATTCAGATCTCCATACCCTTTTTGATTCTGCACTGGGTGTGCATGTTAAATTTTTAATTTGAATGGTAAGATCATATTTTGGTATAGATACCTTACCTTTTACATGCCTTTAAAGTGCTTTGGAAGTGTACAGATGCATTAAATATGACATGATAGGATAGTTTGGATTTTAGAAATTACAATTTTTTTGAAATTTTCTTTTTCATAGTTGTCACAATTTCTCTTGTTATATTACATATGGTTAAGTATGTACCATAACATAAGTAATGTTTGACAGTCCTTCAGAATGATCAAATCAAATCAATCAAAATTTAGTTTGTGTCAGCCACACACACACGCGCACGCACACTGCACACTGCTTGGAAGAAAGCTTCTGCAGGTGTAGAAGGCTTAGACAGCAAATACTGTTTATCAGGTATTTGATATATTTAGTTCCACACGATCACACTTTATTTCAGGATTTTTTGAACCATCACAGTAATTGTATTTGGTGAGTGGAGGTCGTTTTCTGGGTCATCACATGGGCATTTTCCATCTTAGGAGTAAGTGCATACTCTTCTCTGTCTCTACTTGGGAGCAAAACATGTTTTCTGATCTGTGGTTCTCAGGCAGTGGGCACTTAACTGGTTCATTGCATGCATACAAACAAAATAAGAAGTGATCATTGGTGTTCGCTTTTGTTTTATCCTTGCGAACTCTTGGATTTAAAAATATTTGGTATATTTTCATCCTCTGCATTAATTGATGCCTGGATTATCCTGCTCTGGGCTGGCAGAAACCTCTTCAAGTCCTTTTAATGCAACCTCGTTTGGCTTTCATAGCTTCCTTACTATCTGGAATAGCAAGGTGTTAGTCTTATACTTCTCCTGTCTTAGAGACTGACTGACGATTTCTCCAAGAAGCCATGAATTCTTTTAGTGAGAAATGTCATTTCAAAACACCAGTCTGGGTGCTAGGGAGGCCCACTTGTTGTTGGGCACACCGTGGTTACTAGGCTTTTTAGTGGACAGGAGTTGGAAATACATACTAGGCAGATATAAAATTTATATGTATGTTTTTTATGATATAAGCCTTTATATATAACATGTCATTATTTCATGGGTTAATGCTAATACTTCCAGTATGTAACCCAGATTATAAGATTTTTATTTAACTTCTGTCTTACATCTCCTTTCGTCCATATCAATAATCTTGATTTTCAGGGACATTGGGGATGGAATAATAATGTCACATAATTACTCATTTACTTAATGGCATTATCGGTTGTGTTTATTTACTCCTGTGTGTCTTCCAGTTTAATCTTCATTTCCAAAATTGTTTTCCTTTTTATTTCCCATTGTCTCCTGGGTTCTTTCACCTCATTCTGAATTCTGTAATTCTGGTTTATATCATTCTTACAGAACTTCTATTACTTCTTTTAGAATGTTTTGGAATAATTAGGTTGCAGTTTTTAATCTATTTCATAGGCATTTCTTTCTGGCACATTTCTTAGGAATGTAATTCTTATTCTTTTGAAAAACTTGATTTGGAATTTGATCTCAATCCTTTTCTGTTGCTCAGTTTTATGTGAAGTTAGTTTTCTGTAACGGGAGAAGGGAGGGCTGACCTAGGAAAGGTTTTCTCATTTCATGGCTCTAGAGTTCCTTTTTCTGTGGTTTTTATGAAGTGTTAGAAAAATATGGAACTCACCTTCTCATATATTCTGGTTCTTTAGAATATAGAACCTTTCTTACTATTAGCTGTAACCCCTTTTTCTTTGTCTGTATTCCATTCAACTTGGGTTCTTTTCCCAACATCTTGTCTGCAATATGGGTCTTGGTCCTGGAAGGAAGGTTTGGCTGGTGGGTTCTGAGAGTTCATTTCCAGCCTCTTGAGCCCTGACTGCATACTGCTTGCATCACTGACAGGAGGAATGGCCACACTCCTCCCGCTCTCGGTCTGCTTTTCTCTAATGCATCCGCTGAGCTGTGATGTGAATATTTATGGATTCCTTTAGAATTCTTAGGTTCATCACCTACCCTGATGTTCCCTCCGCTTCTTCCTTCAAGGCTGCTAATCCCGCACTGCTCTTGTAGCTGTTAGTGAGGATGGGATACCTTATCACCTCGTTTCGTTTTAGATGTTGTCCGTGAGTATCAGTCTTGCTGTCCTAGTAATGCTGGTACAACTGTCATGTGTGTTTCTAGTTTTGAACATCATGCTATTTTCATCTTCCCCAGATCCCAAATGTAAGGATGTTTATTCTTTTCTGCATGCCATCAATAGGTCCTCAGACAGAGTCTAAACCACCTGAAGGGCCATCAGGCTCTCACACGGACTGGCTCACGCTGAATGTGGGAGGGCGGTACTTTACCACCACACGGTAGGTGTACGTGCCTGTGTGCCTGGGTGTCGGGACACTGTGTACCCTTGTTCTTCAGTTTGCTGACTTCCTTAGAAGGCACTGAAAGGCTGCTTAAATATACTGTGAGATTGGAAACCATTGTTTTAGAAAGTTTCTTTTAAAGAAAAGGGAAGAAATAGGATTTACAAGCCATTTCAGAGAAAAGCCTGAAAAGCCTGACTTCAGTGTTTTAGAACATGCTTTTTAGGTATTCACTAATGTATGTGCAACACAAATAACAGTTAACAGGATTAAATTCATGGAAACTACAGCTGCTTTCATTAGTAAGGGATACGAAGATAGAAGTTTAGATCAAGATTACTGTGATGTACTAGCTTGCTAGGTGGATAGATTCGTTTTTAAATTAAAGGAAACGAAAACAGTATGTTAGTCAAAGGAAGTGCCATTTAGAAGGGATTTTGATAAATGGCAACTTACTGCACGTTTTTGTTCCCCAGCACCGCCTGCCAGGTTATAATATGCATCTGTTTGAGAGAGCAGCTGGGATCAAGTATACTCTTGACTTAAATATGTTTGTTTGTAAAGGCAAATGGAGAAATCAATTTTTTTCCCTGAATTCTTAGGAGCACTTTAGTGAACAAAGAGCCCGACAGTATGCTGGCCCACATGTTTAAGGACAAAGGTGAGTGCTACACGCCGTTTTCACATTTTGTATGATCGACTTGTAGCTGTATTGACTTCGTGTCTCTTGTCCTTCTGTACTTTTTAATGATATCCATAATTTTTACTAAAGTAAAAACTTACTGGTAGGTTACACAGTTTTTCTTCCATACATTGCTAACTTTGCTTTTTGACTGTGGGGGACTTTCTTCATTTCAATGGTAACATAGGTGTCTGGGGAAATAAGCAAGATCATAGAGGAGCTTTCTTAATTGACCGAAGCCCGGAGTACTTTGAGCCCATTTTGAACTACTTGCGCCACGGACAGCTCATTGTTAATGATGGCATTAATCTACTAGGTGAGTTTTTGATACAATTCCTCGCATTTTGTAAGTATCATTTTTACTATGTTTTCACTTGCTTAGTAATTTAGTCTATTTTCATAAAGTGAAGGTATATCTAAATGGTTTACTTGTGCAGTTGACCCTTGAACAACACGTGTTTGAGCTGCAGGAGCCCACTTCGACATGCCTTGTTTTCAGTGACTGTTACACAGCTAGCCCTCCGTATCCGCAGGTTTCACATCCTCGGATTCAACCAAGCGCAGCTCAGAAACACTATTTTTGATCCATGGTTGGGAATCCCTGCTTGTAGAGGGCTGACCATTGTGTTGTTCTGTGCCATCTTATACAAGGGGCTTGAACATCCATGGATTTTGCTATCTGTTGGGGTTCCTACAACCAGTCACTCACAGATTCCAAGGACAACTGAACTTTTGGAGGATTCAAAAGTTATATGCAGATTATTGACTGCGTCAGGGTCGATACTCTAACCCCCATTGTTCAAGGGTCTGTGTATGAGTGTATAGAGCAGTGATTTTCAACCTTTTTCATCTTCTGGCACACATAAACTAGTTACTAAAGTCCTATGGCACACCAAAGGCTATTTTATATTTTTTGCTGATCTGACACAAAAAAATAGGTATAATTTTGATTCATTCACACCAGGTGACTGATTATTGTGTTGGCTGTTGTCATTTTTTATTTGAAAAGAGGTCAGTGCCCTTGACTAAATAGTCAGGGATTGCATATGTTAACAAGTGTTGCGGGGCACCGTGTGAAAGGTGTGGAAATAGATAGAAATAGAGAGGCACAGGTAGGTAGTCTTGTGGAAAGTCTCCCAGAGCCCCCTGTGAGTGTTAAAAATACACTCATTGAGACTTCCGGTCAAGATGGAAGAGGAGGGAAATGCTGTGCTCCCCTCCTCCCACAACCACATCAAAATTACAGCTGAACTATAGGACCACCACCCTAGATAACCACCTGAAGACTAGCTGAACAGAATGCCTGTAAGTGAGGATATAAAGTAGAAATCACATTCAGACTGGGAGGAGATCCAAAATGGGCTCATTCCACACCCACATGTGGCAGTTAAGAATTGCGAGGATATCTCTGCTGCCAAGGTCCCCCTGTGAGAAAAGAGGGGTCCCAACCCCCCCATGGGACACCAGTGCTGGGCAGAGTGAAAGTCAGCAGGGATTTATCGAGGTGAGAGAAAGGGCCAGGCGCTTTAGACCCAGGCGTCCTCTTAAAAGGGCCCGGCACAGGCTGGCTCACTCAAGGGACAGCAGCTGTGAAAGCACCAGGGGCGAACTGGGAGGAACTGACGTGTCTGGCTTCAGGGTGAGCACTGGAGAAGCAGCGAGCTCCCTTCCAGACAGAAGTGCAGGCCAGTGCCATTGTCCGTTTTTGAGCCACCTGGCCACACCTCTGTGGTTGCACATTCAAAGTTTACAGGACCCCATGGGACCAGATTTGTTCTGACTTGAGGGGTGGCAGGCAGTGTGGTGCTCTTGAATGTATCGCCACGGGTATGGGCCTGGGGTGCCAGAGCCTTGATTTGTTTTAAAGAAAACCTGGAAATCTAAAATTTTAGTGAAATCCGATTTTGAAAAAACTGCATGTTAAATGTGTCAGAATCAGCCTTGGGGGCTGCAGCTTACAGTTGGTGTTGTAAACTGTTTTTATTTTAGCCATTCTGCAGAAATTATTATTGTAAATATGATCAATGATCCATTTTGTTAAAAAACCTTTTCTTTTCAGTACCCACATCACTGCTGCTTTTCACTGTAATGGCCGCCCTCTTTCGATTCCCTTTAAACCTCAGCAGCGGGTGCTCTGCGGGCTCCTTAGCTTCCCATTTTCATTGCAGTGACAGCATTCCTCGTCTCCTGCTCTCTCTGGCTTGAGCGGTGCTCCACATTACCGAGCGGTGCTTTCCTTCCTCTCTTGCCTTTCTCTGCTGTTGCTCTTTCATTCAGTTGTTCAGCAAACAGAGCTCTCTCCTGATTAATTTCTCTGTTCTTTTTAATTAGTACAATTTCCACCAAACTCTTTACATTGGCTACAAGTTACCCCAAGTAATTACACGCTTTAAAATAATCCATCCTCGTTTGTATTATCTTCTTCCCACTTACTGAAATAATCTTATTTCTTGCTCTTCCTAATTTGTGCTCTCCTCGTTATGTTTTCTGTTCACCTCCGTTGTTTTTTTCATTCCCTGCCTTTAAGGACCTTCACTTTTTCCAGTGAATTATGTTTCTTTTTCTTCTTTGATTTGTCTTCAAAACTTTTTCCCTGCTTAAATCATCTTTTCCATATTTTTTAGCTAAATCTCACCTCACTTCAATTATTGTACTAACTTGAGGACTTTTCTAGCATTTCATTATCTGCTTCCCTGAAGTTAACATGAATTATCTGAAACCTAGTTTGATATGGAAAAAAAAGCCCTGGCTGGTGTGGCTCAGTTGGTTGGGTGTCGTACCACAAACCGAGGGGTCACTGGTTCAGTTCCCTGTCAGGGCACATGCCTAAGTTGCCCGTTCAGTCCTCGGTCAGGGCCTGTGCAGGAGGCAGCCGATCAGTGTTTCTCTCTCACATCAGTGTTTCCCTCCCTCTCTTTCTCCCTCCCTTCCTTTCTTTCTAAGAAATAAATAAAACATTTTTTTAAGGTTAATTCTCTTGTAAGGAAGGTTTTCTGAGTTATACTTTTGACTTTTGCTTTGAAGTTTACCCTGATCATTTCTATAAATTCCTAGTTTAGTAAGTATATTTGTGACAAACCTATTCAGATCTGCCCCACTGGAATAGGTCAGTGGAATATTAAGAGTAGGTGAACTAATTATTTTTTATTGGAGTCACAAATCACTATATCAATACTTGAGGAATGTGTGATATAAGGATTTTTTGCCTGTGGCTTCTTTAAAGTACTTTTCAGAAATGATTTTGAAATGTGGAAGCCTTTCATTCTATTTAATTAGTTTTCCATTTTTTCTTTTGCTGAATGTAAACTACTTTCTTTGTTTTACAAATATTTTAAAATATCCTATTGTGTTCTAAACATGTTATTTTTCTTCTATATTGAATGATAGCCTACTGGATGAATTTCTCTTTTATTGTGAGAATTTAACATAAACAGCTGTGGACATATTAAAATGAAGTTTTCCATAAAAGTCAAATCATTTTTATTATGATAGGTGTGTTAGAAGAAGCCAGATTTTTTGGTATCGACTCATTGATTGAACAGCTAGAAGTGGCAATAAAGGTAAGGTTCTTTTTGCACTAGCCAGTGTTATGTTTATTGTAGCTGTCTACCAAAATGCTTCATTAATTTCTTAATATCTTTTTTCAAGAATTCTCAACCACCAGAGGATCATTCACCAATATCTCGAAAGGAATTTGTCCGATTTCTGCTAGCCACCCCAACCAAATCAGAACTGCGTTGCCAGGTAATCACAGCAGAATTTTACGTGAGTTATTTGTGTCGGCAAATCTGTGAATAATGTTTCGCATTCTTCTAGGATTTCTTTTTTTGCCTCATTTTCCTTTTTCATGCAAGACAGAATTTTAATTATGGGCCATAGCATTGATGTAATCCCAGAGTGGTTAGCAAAAAAGAGATGTGTAATAGCCTTTTTTATGGTCCAATTTTACCACATGTAGAACTTTTTGAGTAATGCATAGAAATTTCAACAATAAAATAAAATGTCAATTGTTTGTACAGTAACATATGGCTAGACTGGGGCAGATACTTTTATATTTATATTTTATAGCATTAAAGGTTTTAAAAACCACAATATTGCCTTTGCAAAAATGAAACTATCTTGAATTATTGAATTATTAAAATAAATTAAATATAATTATAATTAGGTTTCACAAAAATAGTACTTGTCAATGGGTATGTGGCTAACAGAGATCCCTCTTCAGAAAGTTCTGTACATAAATGAGATATAGCTAGGCTGCATTCAAATGCTACATGTAAACAGTTTCTTCTCTAGAAACATTCAGGACATTGATTTCATATATCTGTGTTCCATTTGATCATATTTTGTAATAAACTCCAAAAAATTGACACAACAGAAGGTTTGGATGTTGTGACAATTTGTGTTTTTTTTTAATTTCAGGGTTTAAACTTCAGTGGTGCTGATCTTTCTCGTTTGGACCTTCGGTACATCAACTTCAAAATGGCCAATTTAAGCCGCTGCAATCTTGCACATGCTAATCTCTGCTGTGCAAATCTTGAAAGAGCTGATCTCTCTGGATCAGTGCTTGACGTAAGAATCATTTTTGGTTATAAGAGAAAATGAAATTTTTAGTCTATTAAGCATTCTCTCTCTCTCTCTTTTTTTTTTTATTGTATCTTTTTTCTATGACCATTTAATCTCCTTATACTGCCCTCCCCCCAGCAGTCACCACACTCTTGTCCGTGTCCAGGAGTCCTTTTTCCTCTTTGGTCTATTGAACATTCTCAAAGAGCAAAAATAACATGTCTTTTGCTGAAGCTCTTACTTAAACACTGATAACACCGAAGGCTCTGAAAGTGAAGTAGGTTGGTTTTATAACTTTGGCTTGCTCCTTCTCTCTACATATGTCTTATCTGTTTACATGTAGGTCCATGTGTATGTGTGTATGTGTAGATTTATGTGCGTATGCAGCAATTACCTGTGCTAATTTGGGGTTAGATGAAAGATGTAGAACCAACAGTGAAATCTCCTAACTTCTAAAAACTTTAATCCTTAATGCCAAGGCCTGTATCTATATATGTTTATATGTCTTTCGAATTAACAACACTTAAAATAATAAATACTTGCTTTTAGTAGTCACTGAATAAGTGTTTATTACATTTTATAATTTTGGTTTTATTCCTTAATTACAACCTGTTTTTCCATGAAGCTTATATCAGATCTAGTAACCAAGTCTACCAATATATTTTCAATATACATTTCTTTATTTTTTCTTTTATTACTCTCCTTGTTCCATTTTATGATGAAGGATCATATTGGTAGCAAAAGAAGCAAAAGATGAACAGCACAAAGAAAAGGTTTGAAGGACTTAGTCTTTAAATAGTGAAATGTGAAGAGGCAGCTTGGTTGGTTTTTAAGGACAAAAAAAGAGCTTAAACAATCTGTATGATTCAATACAACTGTTTTTTCTACTTAATTAGAGTATTGCTAAATGTGAAGCTGAACCATATTTTTTTATCTGTAAATACTTGTTCTACCCATATGGTATCATATAGTTTATCATTTGATAAACTATATACAATGGTAAATTTGATTATTAATGATGAAAACGGCATATGTGGAAAGGTCATTGCCCTCAGCGTGTGGGCTGTGAATGCCACAACTAATTGTTACGCGTCCTCAGCACGTGACGACGGCTGCTGACACACAGTTGGTGCAGCAGTGTCCGCACGACACAGTGGGTGCCGAGCAGGCGGCCGCATTACCGGCCTTCTCACCCAGTTTACCCCTGCCGGGCTCTGAGTCCTTCACGGGAGCCCTGCAGTGCTGCGGCCGCCGGGGGGGGCGTCAATTGCTGCCGCCGTTTACACAGCCCACGGTTGTGCCGCCCCATCGGGTCTGCCAGCGGGCTCTGCGCACTGCCGTTGGCTTTAGGCGGCTCCCCGGAAGCTGGTGCAGTGAGCAGCCGCCAGGCATCCAGTCCGCATACTCCCACCCGAGGCTTGCCCAATGGCAGCAGCAGGAAGGGACCTTGGTCGAGTGTGGCCCTGCTGGCTTATAGACTGCGAAGCTGAAAGCAGAGACTTGCCCAAGCCCAAAGCTAGTGTGTTCGCAGAGTTGGAACTAGACTCACAAGCGTGTGTCTTCTCTCCATTTCCTAAATGCCTTTTTTCATTTGGAAAATTTCAAACATAAACTAAAATAGAGTAGTGTAAAGAACGCTCCCTTGTACTTCCATAACAGCTTCAATAAATATCAGCACATAAACCGTTTTGTTTTTTCTATACCTCCCCACAGATTATTTTGAAGCAATTCATTATTTCACCTCTAAATATTTATTTATCTCTTACAGGTAAGGACCATTTAAAAAACATAATGTTAATACCACTATCATACTTTAAAAAGTAACCATAATAACCCACTGCTTTCCTCGAACCCCACCGCCTCTTGGACAACTCTCAGCTACGGTTCTGGCAGACTTAGCAGCTGAGCACTCAGTGTTGGTGACCTGCTTTACCCTTTAATGACTAGAGGGTGAAGCGCTTTCTGTGGGTGAAGACAGAGAACTCACTGAATTTCTCATGTATTTGAGTCTTTGTAAGATTCCATAGCACAACCAGGAGCATGGACAACACTCACATAATCACCTTGGGACCTTGTGATAATCTGTACCTGTTTTACCTGGGAGCATTGCAGAGAACCAGGCATTTACCTTTGTGTCTTGGCTTCCTGTCTTGCTAGATTTTTTAAGTACAAAAAGAATCCAGTTATTTTTTAGTTATTTCAGTGCTTTTAGGTGCTCCTTATCCTATCTATCTCTCAGTTTCAGTGTCTGTACTACCTTGTATTAATGTGCAAGTATGGAGGGGCATGTGTGTCCCTGTGCCCATTACCTGTGGTCTGAATGACCGGTAGCTTACCTCCCTCTCACTAGAACTGACCACAGGGCAATTAAATAGCACTCTGAATCAAGCGTTTTCCTTGGTAGGTGTAGCTGTAACATAACTTAATCAGCCTTAGCTTTGTAGATTTCTTCACTGTTCTACTTATATCAACTGCATGAACCCTTATATATGCCTTACTGGATTTTAAACACTTTAACATTCATATCTACTTCAATGGTCATAATTTTGTGAAAGTCTAATGTTAATGTTATCCTCACAAATAGCTTCCTCCCTTACCTAGTAGTTGTCAAAGTTCTGATCTGACTGATGGCACTAAACCCTTTGAGATAAAGTGACATAATTTAAAATTCTAATATCCACTTTCTAGTTTTTTACTCTGTATTTTTGCATTGTGATTTGGGTGCTTAAAGGCTGACTATTGTGTGGCAATGGTTGGTACAAAAAGACCCAATTAACAACTTGTTACTGATTTGTAGCTATGTGATGCCTTGAATTGCTGACTTTTGTATTCTGAAGGTAGTAATAGCATGACTGATGGCTACAGTAATAGGAAGAGAAAATCCATACCCCTAACAAGTTTGTGCTTTCCTTCTCCATACACTGCAACTGTCAGTTGTCAAGCCCAGGGTGGTTTATAAAAATGGAAATGGGTATGTCAGAGCTCTGACTCCCAACTTCCTTATCGAAACTTGAAGTGTCTCTTGTACGGCAAGAGAAAAAGTAAAAGACCTTCTAAATGAAAATTACAGTGGCTGGAGAGTGAAAGAAAGAGAAGTTAGCCTGTTAATAGCTGTTACTAGCTCTGATGAAAGACTGCTCACATTCCTGTATGTCTTTTCCAGGTGCCTATTTCTGAGATTATACAAAGGAGAGACTAACTAGCAAGTGCCATTGGGGCCCCTGGATACCCGCCCCCCCCCCCTTATTTACACATGAACTTCCCAGCCCCACCCCACGCGGAGGACCTGGGAGCAGACCTTCCCTTGCGCCTCTGCTGCGCATGTCCCAGAACTAGCTCCGCCCATCCCGTTTCTCTAAAGCTGTCAATTCTTCCAGAACGGCTTACATTTCCTTCACCTACTTAATGTGTAAGAACACTTGCAAAACTCCAGGACAGTGGGCAAGCCTGTCTTTCCTGCCTCGTCCTACCGCAGTGGGTCAGATTCCATGCCCCAGGACCAGGCTCCTTGTATTGCTAGCAATGGCCTGATACACCATTTCTTTTCAAAAGACTTTTAGCTGCGGAAGTTAAAAAAAAGAGTGTTTAACAACTGTTCAAGCCAATTTTTTTCTTTTCCAAACAAAATTCTAAACCTTAAAACACGGAATTCTCTCTTTTCTTTGCCAGTGTGCAAATCTCCAGGGAGTCAAGATGCTCTGTTCCAACGCAGAGGGGGCTTCCCTGAAACAGTGTAATTTTGAAGATCCTTCTGGTATTAAAGCCAATTTAGAAGGTGAGATTCTGGCTCTAATTACCGTTTCTAAGGGGAAAACATGCTGTGAAGTAAAAAGCCCAGCAAAGCAATTGTTCCGGGTAGATTTCCTCTGGCACCATATAGGGAGCATCAGTGGCACGGTGACCATCGCACGCTGGCCAACATGACAACCCGGGAAGGCCTCAGTTGGGGAATTAAACGTCAACTTCTTAAACTTTCAAACAGAACAGCATACTCATATAGCAACCAAAACTGAGAACTTCAGTTTGCACAAATCTGAGCAGTTCTTGTCATTTTTAGTTACAATGTTTGTGAATTTCCTACTGCCTTTTTGTATCTGTGCATTGGTCACTTTGTTTACTTGTGTACTGAGAGGACAGAGCACTTGTCTCCCTTGTCATAAACTTACGGAGGCAATTATGAAAGTGCTAATTACCCTAAGACCGAATTAAAGTCCTCGCTCAAAGATAGAGACGGAAACATTCTTCATTCGTGCTCTGAGCTAACGTACCATTGACAGTGAACTCTTGTCTGCGTAAGTTGGTTCAGACACTGAGAGTTATGGTTCAGGGTCATTTTCCAAAGCTGAAGGCGCCTGCCATCATTCGCCTCCATGTAAGTCGTATTGCAGTGTTTTTGAAGTTAAATGACTAGAAATCCTTTTATTACAACTAATCCCCAAATATGTTCACTCTAGGTGCTAACCTAAAAGGTGTAGACATGGAAGGAAGTCAAATGACAGGAATTAACCTGAGAGTCGCTACCTTAAAAAATGCAAAGTTGAAGAACTGTAACCTCAGAGGAGCAACTCTGGCAGGAACTGATTTAGAGGTGAGTCACCCATTTTTAAAGAGTTTTTGTTCATCTGGAATCACTGAGTACCTCATGCAGAACTTACTGAAATCATAAATTTATTGAAATCATTTACCAGTTGGCTGGTAAAAACTTCCAGGTGACAGGCCAGCACAGCTGGAGGGACGTCTCCTTGCAGGTGCTTGTTTAAACCAATGTGAGTTCCAGAGGAGGATTGGCAGCTAAGCCAGGGATACCAGCTCCGGACTGGGAGATTCATCGGACGTTTGAAGTTGATGTCATTTCTCTTTTACTTAGTTTTTCTCATGGGGATTAAGTTTGGTAGGTGCTTTATTAACCTAATGTATTGCTTTTCTTAAGTTTTAATTTCAAACAATTAAATGGGGCCAGATTATTTCTTGAACTACTTGGGAAATGTAAACGATATCCAGGTTTGAAATCAGATTTAGGGAAAGCCTATTCTAAATTGGCATCATATTCTCTAAATCTCAGCGTGAGCTTGTAACTTGGCCCAGTCATCTCACCCGTCAGCTCTGTATTCTGCACGTGGGCTCCAGCGACTCCTCAGCTGTCGCTGGGCCTGCATCAGCCATACCTGGCAGCCCACAGCCCTGCTGGACACGTTCGGTGTGTTCAGAGCAGCGGCTGCCCGCCACACATGGCTGCTGAGTACTTGAAATGTGGCCAGTGTAAGTGGCAAATGGGTTTTTAAGTTTGATTTAATTTTAATTCATTTAAACATCAGTGGCCACATGTGGTGCTGTCATATTGAACAGTAGAGTCCTATCCGCAGACGAGAAAATCTGGTGCAGGTTGTAGAGAACAGTACCTCAAAATTTAGCTTGCTGTTGATTGGTTGAAAAATGTTTTTGTCTCGTTCTTTTGATAGCTCTAAGCAGCAGAGTAGCAGGTCCTAGTAAACTTAAAGGCAAAAGAAGCAGCCTAAGGCTGAAGATATAAACCTATTTAAGCACTGTTATTTAATTTTTTTTATTATTTGTTACTGTCACCTAAAATGATGATTTTTTTCCTTGATTTTCGATGCCCTGCAGTCAGTGTGGTTAAACAGCAAAGCCTCCCTCTGTCCAGCAGATCACAAAGACTAATCAGGCTGACTGCTGAGGGGCAGCTGCTGACTCTGTGTCCTGAAAGCTTATGTGCAGTCACCCTGCGCTCTCACCATTTTCCCCACCATCCCCGGGGACTTGGTCAGGCTCTCTGTCTCATCTGTCGCTCTGTGATCTCAGAGAAATTTAAAAGTAGCTACACTTTGGTCTACATTTGTTAAAACTCATTGAATTGTACACATAATTTGGGGGGTTAAAAAATAGGCAATTCCTGCTATAAAAATGTTGGGGTTGAGGAATGGAAAAATCTATTATACAATTTAATTGTTAAGTAAAATCTCTCTCAGATTTTAAAAAATAGTCTCCCTGCCCCTCCTATGCCTTTCATTGTTGTTCTTGGATTGTGGTAAAATTGTTTAGATAATATTTACTACATTGGAGTTCATTCTGGATTTTAAATGACTGCTTCTAAAATACATGATCAGAAGGGACATGCTTCCTTGTTAACCTCTGTGTGCGCGTGCGTGCATGTATGTGTGTGTGTGTGTGTGTGATATATTTGTGGTGGTCAGCGGGAGCATCAGCTAGAGAACAAGTACAGATACCAGAGAATCTGACTTCCTTCTGAAACAGAAGCTTTCCAGAAGTAACGGAGTTTTATTCTATAGGAACATTTTCCTCACATGCCCAGGAATCATTTTGGAACAGGACCAGGTCAAGTCATAAGTCTCTGTATTAGTTCCATGGGTGTGGTTCCTGTCTTTCAGAATTGCGACCTGTCTGGGTGTGACCTGCAGGAAGCCAATCTGAGAGGGTCCAACGTGAAGGGCGCCATCTTTGAGGAGATGCTGACCCCGCTGCACATGTCCCAAAGCGTCAGATGAGAGCGACAGGGCTGCAGGAGGAAGCTCGAGATGAAAAATGTCTTCCTTGTTGCTTTTATTTCTCCACTCAGCTGTCTGTATAAGAAATAGTACTGTAGGCAAATTAAAAAGAAAAGCATTTAGAGGACTATGCTTGTTCTCAGTGGTGCATACGGGGAAAAAGTTACTTTTTCCCACATTCTGATTTTACCAGAGAAGCACGCATTTACAGACATAGGGAAGCTAGATTAGATTGCTGCCTTTTGAGTGGAGTAGGGGGGTTTGCCCTGGCTTTGTGACCAGGAATAGTATCTTATATTTGCTTTAAAATAGGCTTGATGTGGAAATATTGTACCATCTTGGCTTGAAATTTGATGATTTTAATTTATGAGAAGCACAACGTATACAGTGTATTTATTGAGCCTCGAGAGGCATATGGATATTTAAATTGTAAACCTTCATGAACATTTTCAAGAGGTTGTTCAGGTTTGTGAGAAGCTGTAGAGGTAGCTTCCCAGCTTTACCCGTCACCTTGTGCGAACGTAGCTCGCTCTTCAGGTTCCTTTTTATAAGGTTTATTTTTAAAAACAAAATAGTAGCTAAATTAAAGAACTCCTCCCTTCTTGCTGACAGAGACAGTCGAATGAAAGATCTCACTGTGTAGGGATGTTTGCTGGGGTCTCCGGGGACCTCCACGTGGAACAAGGAGGCCCCTAGAGCAACAGCTTTTAAATGAGCTGTCCTTAGAACTGCCTCCTAAGCAACACCAGGCCAGGCAGGTTAATCTGTTTATACTACCAGCCTCATTCCCTCCCTATACCGTCAAAACAAGCATAGGAAGGTACTGCAAAACCAAAAAACCAAGGTGTGTTACTAATATTTAATCCAATGGCCAAATAGTTGAAACAGGACCAGCTTAGAAATAGATACTAAGTCTCAATCCATTGCAGTCGAAGCTATAAAATAGGGATGGATACGGCGAAGTCATTTTTTAGAAGGCAACACAATATACTTGCAGCTCAAACCCTACAGTGTGGAATGGGGGCTTTTAGATTGACTGTTTGATTATAGTCACCAAAAAAAAAGGTAAATAAAAACAAAAGCATTTGGCTGGTCCAAAATGTAATACCAATCAGTCAGCACCTGTGGTTCTTTTACTTCTGTTCTCGGGTCTGGTTTGGTTTGGTTTGGTTTGAATACATTTTCGCCTGATTTCCTTGAGTCTTTCTGTCTCTGCCTTAGCAGAGAGAGGCCTGTCCTTCCTTACCAGTTAACAGTGTCCTTTCCTGTCCCCCAGGAGCAGGTATATAAGCTGTGTCCAAATGGGCTTTGAACTCTCCAGACCCATCAAGTGGAGACAATGAATCACTAAAAACCACTTTGTCTCCTTTGGGAGGATGGCATGTCTTTAACATTCACGTAGCTTATTCTTCTGTATACACATATGCAAAGCTTTCCTTCCAGTAAAGGGTATATATGCATCGTGGGAGGAGATCAGACCTTTACAGGTCAAGGAAAGCAACTTCAGAAATGAATTATTTTCTTTGCTTTATTATTTTTACCAAGACAGAGAAGTATTGTATTAAGAGATATATCTATTTTCATAATCAATATGTGCCTAAATTATATTTAAGTCATTTCACTCTGTACTATATTTTCAATAATTATGGAACATGTTGTTCATCCACTGAAGGGTACCTCTGTATACATAACCTAAGAGTGCAGAAGAATCCAAAAGATCTAAACATGGTTTTCTTAGAAACTGCATAGTTTGGGTCTAATGTATACTGCATTAATAAACAATGTGAAATGAAGACGAGTTTCTTGTCTTGCTTTTGAAAAGAAATACAGTATAACACTTACTATGGATTAGTTATTTGAAACTGCCAGTAAAGTAAGTTTATTTATTTAAGCATTATTTTATGATCCTTTTAAAATCCACCATGCTCACAACACAAAGACGTTTCAAAAAAGAAAAGACTGCCTTCTAAAATTCATTTAATTTGTATCATTCTTTAGCTGATGAACATTACCAGTTAGTTTTATTAGGTTGTTCAAATACATTTCCCCCCAGAACATTCTTGCCTGACAACTAGAGAGAGAATTTTAAGCAGGGAGGGAAGTTTCAAAATAAAACTTCCATTAGCTTAGTGATGAAACATGTCTATACACAGGCAAAAATACAGTTGTTGGGGAGGAGGGCTAGAAAAAGGTTTTAAACCTATTCAGCTAGATTATCTACATTGATAACATTTAGAACTCTACTTGTGTAATCGTTTCGAGCAGTATTTTATGTTATGCTGTAATATAATCTAGTATAGTTCTTTCACCTACAGTTTCAAAGAAATTTTAGTAGGAAATATTGTAAATTCATTTTCTTATGAAGGTTGCCGTTATAAATCAAGATGTGAATATTTTCTCCTGTCCATTTTATGATTTTATGAATTGGTTCTTCATAAATCTACCCTCAGGTCAACTTTTAATCACCTTTAATATATGAAAACCCCTAGGATAGTATTAATCTCCAAGGAAATATTATTTTTAAACTTGAAGGTACAGCTCTACAAAGAAAAGCAGTTACTTGTTTTCTATACCAAGTACCTTACTCAGGGTTAATTTTCTGAGACTGGTCACACAGGTAGAGATGTTAGAGGCATTCAGCCTGCTTCCTGCTGGGTTTCACATCAGGGCAAAAAGTGGTTTGCACCTGTCATTCAGCAAGATTACTAAGTCATTGTTGCAGTGTAATTTTAAGGTATTTCTTTTAATGCAAAAAAGGAAGCCATTTCCTTCTAAAAGCCATACTTTAACATTTAGGAAATTTCTAAATTTAGAAAAGAAATGATAACTATAAGATCCAATTATTTAAACACAACCGACTAAATGTAGCTCCATGGTAAAACTGGTCTGTCCTGGCAACTATGAAAAGGTTCAGAGTTTGTCACTGAACAGCAATATTCTGTTAATTGCATATTTGGTACCCTATTTGCTGCTGTAGAAAATTAAATTTGGTCTTTGCTCTTCATATCTGTGACCTGCACAATACTAATGTAGGCCTAGAGGGTATAACACATACTGAGTGAATTCAGAGATCATGTGGCTGTAGGTGACTGAAAGTATCACAGCATTATTCAAAAATGTAATGCCAGCTGATAGAAATACAAAGAAATCCAGTGATGCTTACCCAGGGGTAAGTACTAACTCTGACAACAGGGTCAGAGATCCTGACTCCCATTTCATTAGTCCTAACCGAAGAATGCACCTGCTTATGTGACACTGTTGGAAGGACATCTCTTTCAGCAAACAGGAAATCAGTTGGACAGGTAAATGAACACTGTTAGAACGTTATGAACTTTTGTTGAAAAACAGCCTCTCATTACCTTTCTATTACAGTGAAAGGAGCTTCCGCTCCTTCGTGTGAGAATGGCTCTTAAGTTATTCACAGTGTAGAAATAAAGTAACGTAGTCACTTACATGTTATTTCTTTTAAGTTCCCTTCTGTTTGCAATTATACTTTACAGTTGATCCTCTTCTCTACTTGTCAAGAGGATCTGACAGCCTCCAGAGAGATGGATGAGCAAAGCAAGGGAGCGTGTCTGGGCAGGACACCTTTGCTCCTTGCTCTTAAGTCCTTGCAAATGTAATTGTTCCAGAGGACATTGGGCAATGACTGATTGGTTTTGTGTTCTACCCAAGGAGAAACTGCCAATGCCAGCTCTAAAATGACCAAATATCCAATTATTTTAAACCATTTTACTATTGAATATATCAGTCCTTAGAGCTAATTCTACAAGAAATTTTAATTCTGTCAGATTAAACATATCTTTGCAGAAATACAGGAAGCATTAGGCTTAAACTGGTTAAAAGACCCTTTCATGTATTCATACCTATACTTATTGAATGCTAACTGAATGCTACAAATTTGTTAACAGATGTTCTTCCCATCAGGAGTTACAGCCCAGTGGTACGTTAGGGAAAGACACTGATTCAGCAAGATGGTGGCATAGGCACACATGGCTTGCCTCTTGGCACAACCACATCAAAATTACAACTAAAATACAGAACAACCATCAGCCAGAATTGTCAGAAACTGAGCTGAATGGAAGTCTCACAACTATGGAATTAAACAAACCACATCCATCCAGACTGGCAGGAGGGGTGCAGACGCTGAACAGGTTGGTCTCTCACCCATGTGTCATGTATAAAAATTCAGGAGGACTATCTCAGGAGCGAGGAGTCCCAGGCCTACATCAGGCCCACCAGTCCAGGGTTCCAGTGCCAGAAATTTAAGTCCCCACAACTTCTGGCTGCAAAACCAGCATGGATTGAGTCAGTGGAACGAACTGCTGGAGCCCCAAGCAGTTCTTGAAGAACCCATACATGGACTCACCTACTCAGACTCACTCCCTCTGAGCTCCAGCACTGGGGTAGCAGCTTGGAAGGGACCAGTGGTACACAAGGGAGAAACTGGAGTGTCTGTCATCAAGGCCAGCAGAGGCTATTGTCTGTTTTCTAAACCCTTCCCCCACAGAATTGGCAAGCTAGTGCCATATCTGAGGGTCCATATAGCTGGCTAACACTGTTTGACCCAGCTTGGAGATCCCCAGAGACTTTGCCCCATTCAACTTATGGGCCCACCCAAGCTCCTTTTCCATATGAATGGCTGGTCTTGGTTCATGTTTCACAACTTCCTAAATCCTATCAACAGCTGGCCTCAGTGAGCTCCAGATCCAGCACTACCACCAGCCAGTTTAGATTCACAACTTGGCTTCACCTGGGAATCTCCAAGCCCAGCACAAGTAGCAGCCATTTCAGATTGCTTTATAGCTCAGGTAGGGTGGCCCTGGGCAGAACACAGGTGGGGGCTGACCTTATCCTGCATCATCCGGGAAACCCAGGGCTAGCGCACCAGTGGACAGTTACAGACCACATCAGAGCACCAACATCCTGCCCCTGTACAGCTGATCATCCAGAGAGGGTGGAGGTTGATGGTCAGTGGTCACACCCAGTCCTTGCAGCTGACTGGCCTGGGTAAATCCCTCCCATTGATGTGCCAATAGCAACCAAGGCTCAACTACAAGAAGAGGGTGTACTCAGGCCACATGAAGGGTGCAACTTGAATACCCAGCTTGGGTGACAGGAGATTGTGCCACTGGACCCTACAGGACACCTACTACATTAGACCATACTACCAAGACATGGAGTCAAAGCAGCTCTACCTGGTACATAGAAACAAACACAGGGAGGCTGCCAAATTGAGGAGGCAAAGAAATATGGCCTAAATGAAAGAACAGAACAAAACTCCAGAAAAAGAACTAAATGAGATGAAGATAGCCAACCTATCAGGTGAAGAGTTCAAAACACTGGTGATCAGAATGTTCAGAGAAATGATTGAGTATAGCCACAAAATAAAGGAAGAAGTAAAGGTTATACAAAGTGAAATAAAGAAAAATGTACAGGGAAACAACAGTGATGGGAAGGGAGCCGGGATGCAAATCAACAATTTGGAACAAAAGGAAGAAATAAACTTTCACCTGGAACAGAAAGAAGGAATAAGAATTGAAAAAAAAAAGGAGAGGATTAGCAACCTCTGGGATAATTTTAAAGGTACCAACATCTGAATCATAAGGGTGCCAGAAGGAGAAGAGGAAGAGCAAGAAATGAAAACCTATTTAAAAAAATAATGAAAGAAAATTCTCCCAATTTCGTGAAGGAAATAGACATACAAGTCCAAGAAGCACGGAGAGTCCCAAACAAGCTAGACCCAAAGAAGACCACACCAAGACACATCATAATTAATATGCTAAAGGTTAAAGAGAGAATCTTAAAAGCAGCAAGAAAAAAACAGAGAGTTACCTACAAAGGAGTTCCCATAAGACTATCAGTGGATTTATGAAAAGACACTTTGCAGGCAAGAAGGGGCTGGCAAGAAGTATTCAAAGCAATGAAAAGCAAGGACCTACAACCTAGATTACTCTATCCAGCAAAGCTATCATTTAGAATGGAAGGGCAGATAAAGAACTTCCCAGGCAAGGTAAAGCTAAAGGAGTTCATCATCACCAAGCCATTATTATATGAAATGTTAAAGGGACTTAAGAAAAAAATAAAAACTATGAACATTAAACTGACAACAAACCCATAACTATCAACAACTGAATCTAAAAAATAAAAACAAAAACAAACTAAACACACAACCAAAACAGGAATAGAATCATAGGTATGGGATCATTTGGAAGGTTATCAACTGAGAGGGGGTAGGGGGAGAAATGGGGGAAATGGTACAGGGATCAAGAAGCATGATTGGTTGGTACAAAATAGACAGGGGGAAGTTAAGAATAGTATAGGAAATGGAGAAACCAAAGACCATACAATCACGACCCATGAACGTGAACTAAGTGGGGAGGGACTGTTGGAGGGAAGAAGGCTACTGAGCATAGGGGAGCAAAGGGAAAAAATTAGGACAACTGTAACAGCATAATCAATAAAATATACTTTTAAGAAACTTAGAAAATAACAATTACGTATTCAAATAAATGTAATAAAGATAAATGGTTCTCTCTCTTTTAAATTACTGTGGCCCTGACTGGGGTGGCTCAGTGGGTTGGGCATCACCCTTCAAAGCAAAGGGTCACGTTGGATTCCCAATCAGGGCACACGCCTGGGCTGTGGGTTCGGTCCCCGGTCTGGGGTGTGCCAAGAAGCCCATAAACATTTCTCTGGCACATCAATGCTTCTCTCCCTCTTTTCTTCCCTCCCTTCCCCTCTCTCTAAAAAATTTTTGAAGAATAATTAAATAATTGTAAGGTGTAAATAATATATTCAAGGGCTTACTACTGGGTTGACATACCTAAATATAAAATTCGAATAATGATACCCACTTTGTAGGACCGGCAATGAGTGAGGTCGGTCTTGCTGACATACCAGAAAATATTATTTCTCATCTTTGTGCTCTCAATGTGTTTAGAATGGTGATTTGCTTAGTTAACCTGGATAAGTAAACATTCACTGAAATGAATCAAACCTTTGACCTAAGTCTCCCCCAGGTGGTCTTGTGCTTAGTGTATTCTAACTACAACATTTCTGCTTCCCTTTTTAGTGCTATAGAAGGCTTTTGAGATAAGTCAAGGAGGGAGCCTGGTGGGAGGAGACGGGGGTGGATTTTCAGATTCATACAATATACTTTAGGGTTCTATATGGGCTCGATGCAGTGTGAATAATCACTTATTAATTGTAAACCAGTTCCTTTTACAAATGAGGAATCTAGGAGCTGAGACCAGCTCCTACGAATCTTCACTTGACCTCTTTCTGTAATTGTTACACAGACCCCTTTGTGAGAGTTATGTGTGCATTCAGCATCACTCAACCTAGGACAGTTACTTTCCTTGAACTCTTGATAGGCCTGTCAATTTCTTCAAGGGAAGCCAACTCCCTGTTTTAATCTCTTTGAATTGTGGCCTCAGCTATAAAAGTCTTAGCTGAGGTTTTAATGGCAAAGATTTAAGTAAATTTAACAGCTATGCCAGTGGGTGTTCCAATTACAAACACCATTAAAGGGCTTTATGTGAGGATTAAAAAAAAATACTATTAAAAAATAGTCCACGCGCAGTACAATTTACCAGCAGGAAAGATTTCAGTATTCTGGAAAAGTTTCATATAAAAAGGGAACTAGCAAAACAAAAAGGCACGATATTCAACACTTAAAAGGAAGCTTGGCATTCTTTGGGCTCCTTGCTGTCAAACAGGTAAAATGCTTTGTATTTCTAGCACTTTTATTTTAGGCTGCATGCTACTGTCTGTCTACAGGGCTTTTACATCATACCTGCCAAATCCAGGGGTGACGGAGTCTGAAGAAACATCAGCCTTCGTGGTCATTGTCAGCCCTGGCCACAAGACCTTGCCTTTGGGGAACTGCAACACCTCATTGACCAGTATTTGATTTTGTCTTTAGCTTCCTCTCATCAAATAAAAATTAATCTGAAGACTCTGTGAAAACTCCACGTCACTAGATAACCTGAGACAGCCTTGGCTGGGGAGGCAGCTGGGCTGGCTGCAGTGTCTGAAGTGTTGAGTCCTCCCTCACTCTCTGATGGTCCAGCAGCACTAACGCATGGTCGCCTAGAGGACAGATAGCAGAACCTCATTAGCACCTAGTGTAGCCAGTTAATATCAAGAAAGTCCTCTTTTAGCCAGAACTTTTAGTAGGAGCTACTTAACAGAGCAGATGACCCAATTCCCTTCATCTCAGGAACAATACAGCTCAAAACCAGTGACAGAGGGGGAAAGGTTAAGACAACAAGGTGAACTCCATAGAGGAGGAGTCATGGGGTTTGGGGAACAAAATAACTAATGAAAATAGAAATAGACTAGTTTAGTTTAAAGAAATGATTTTGGCCCCAGTGGCTAGGAAATGCAAGGCAAGCATGTGGGTACGTGTGTTTCCTCGTCTGTGCTGGGCTTGTAGATGGTTCCTAACTCCGTCTGCCATCAAGTCAGTGACACAACTGTTAGCCTTTTCACCAAAGAGCTCTTTCCCTTTTGCTCAGCCTGGTCTGGGCTGGTGTTCATTGCTGTATTGATATTCCTTAGAATGGAAGCGGTTGCCAAACTCCTGGCTGGACTCATTCTCTTGACGTGTGTGGTGGGCTGCTCCGGCCAGCACTGGTCCTATGGACTGCGCCCTGGAGGGAAAAGAAACGCAGAAAAGTTGACTGACTCTTTCCAAGAGGTGAGTCTCTCTCACCTTCAAAAATAAGATGTGGCTTATTTGGTTTAATAACCAAATACAGTTAGTAACTATACAAGTGTTCTCTGTGTGCCCTGGTAAGTGCTACTCTAAACTCCACCCTAGGTCTCCTGGGGGTGATAACACACTTAGGAAGTAAAGCCCCGTTCCTGCTTTCAATTCAGGTGAGGACTAACAGGGCAGATGAAAGGAGCTGCTGCAAGAGAACGCAGCCACAACTGCGCAGTGCGCTGGGCTCTGAGCACAGGGAGTCGCCCAGGCATGAGAAACTATGACGAAGAAAGGCCTCTAGGCAGGATGACTCTTTGAGATTTGGAAAGAAAATCTTAGAACTTCTGCTTATGTTTTCTCTTCCTTATTTCATCTTTTAAAAACACCTATGATTCAGGTCAGCAGCACATATTTATAAAAATGTGTATTTAAGCAAAGAAGTCAGAGGTCATTAGATCAGAAGAGTTAGCAAGCTCAAGGAGACAAAATATATGCAGGGAAATATGCTGGATTTAATTTCATATAAGTTAGATTTCAGTACCAGTGCCAGCTCTAGCATAGGCTACATGGGTTTTGTTTTTTTAATCTATAAAATGCAACTTCTTGGGGTCATGCAAGGGTTATATGAGAGGCCATATATATGTTAGCTGGTCCATCCCCCAAATGGCAATGGATTAATAAAACACAGTTCTTGTTATTGTTGTCGTTGTTGTTTAATTAATGGGAAACAAGCTAGGCCCTAAAGGATGAGTGATTTGGAACTGGGACACTTAATGTAGGCCTGGAAATGGGAAACGTAGGGAAAGAAATTTAAAACCATTTAGTTTTCATTGGAAAGAAATCTCTCTTTTTAGAGAAATAATATATGTAATTAAAGAAGCCCCAGAATTTGAAGTATCCTTTACATAGATTGTACAGGAAGCAACTCTCTCTCTCTTTTTAAAATTTATTGTTCGTTTGTTTTTATGAGTGAGAGAGAGAGAGAGAGAGAGAGGAGACATTGATTTGTTGTTCCACTTACTTATACATTCTTTGGTTCATTCTTGTGTGTGCCCCGACTAGGGATAGAACTGGAAACCCTGGTGTATGGGCAACACTCCAACCAACAGAGCTACCCAGCCAGGGCTGGGAAGCAAGTCTCATTTAACTGACACACTTAGTAAAACCTAGAAAATAAAAATCAACCCTATTAATAAGTATAAGCTGTTGTAGTTTCTGTATACTGTCTCCTCATGAGGTTCGGAGTCCTTCATTCTCATCTGGAGAGAGAGAAGACTCTCTCTCCCGACCACGGCCCTCACCTGGGGACCCACACCACCCTGTAGCAATGGCACACGGGGGATGGACTTTCCCAAAGGCCCCACCCCAGTCCCGCAACATGCTCAGTCCTGCGTCCACTTTGACCTCATTCTCCACAGACAACTTTTAGTGGAAATGGAAAATATTATTTCATTTCTTTATCTCTATCTCCAAGAGTCACATTCTTTTCCTTCAGATAGCCAAAGAGGTTGATCAACAAGCAGAACCTCAGCGCTTGGAATGCACCATCCACCAGCCCCACTCTGCCCTCCGGGAGCTGAAAGGAGCTCTGGTGAGTCACGGCCCCTGGGGGATGGGACAGCCCTTGGGCACTGCCTTGTAGGTTGTCCACTAGAGCAACTGTCTTTCAGCCGCTGGGAGGCTCCCTTCCTGACCACCTGAGTGGCTTCTGTGGCTGGGCCCTCACTATCTCATGACACCCCCTTTCAGTGGCTGGAGAGTACAGTACAGTGGTTGGAACCTTTTTTTTTCTTTCATAAATCGAATTGAAATCACCCTGTAACCTTTAGCTGCTAATGTTGGCTCTGGCTTTGGGAATGATGGACCAAATTTCTTCCCCCTGTTCCATCTCAGTTCTTCAAATATGTCCATGCATTCTTCAGTTTCACAGTCTAGACTCTTCTCCTTTAGGTAACCGTACCTTTTCAGCGATTCTTCAGTTGTTCTTGGTATGACATTGTTTTCCCTGGGAAATGCAGAAATCAAAAATGTTGCTTCAGTTTATTTTTAATTTTGCCTTTGGAATAAAAAGTTCCAAACTAGTAAATTCATAATTCAGAGCCACATGTATGATTTCCAGTTTTCTGATTGGACTATCACGATCTCTAAATTCTCTCCAGGAATGGAAATATAGTAACCTGATGTAGGCTTTTGATTTTCAAATAAACATAAAGAGAATTTAATATAGAAATTGAGTCTTGAAGTCAATGTTGGTGTTCTCTGAGCTCCATGGTCCACTTGCTTGTGGCATTTAGAAGCCATGACAGTTAATTCGAGGGGCAGGGAAAACCAGAATATGCCACACATGAAGCTAAGCCATAGTTTTTTTCTCCCCTGACCTGAACTTCCACACTCACAGGAAAAAGAAGAAAGCAGAGAGCTATCTTTACTTCCTTTCTTTTTCTAATCCTGCTTACCACACGATAAAAACATAGGAAGCACTGAAATTTCCCAAATGTGACATTAGAGAGAAGGAACTGAAGCAAAGTCTCACTCAGTAGCAAGCTGATAGGTCAGACCTTTCTTTTACTTTCTTCCTTGCATCTATCCTTAAAATATGAACGAGGATTTTATTATAAACTGTAAGACATGATTGTATATCTCTTTAGAACTTTCTAGAACACAAAACAAATGGATCTTTTCTTTATCGATATTTTAGAAATAATGTATTAAATGTATAATGAAATTCAGCGAGTAAAATCAACCTTGATAGATTTGTTACTCACATCTTTTTCAGGAAAGTCTGATTGAAGATGAAACCGGGCCAAAGATTTAAAGTCATGGGTCCAGAGGAATTGACAACACTTGAGTATAATTCTGGCTTTGAAATTTGTGACCCATTTAATAGTTGTAAATTGCCTGAATTTCAGAAATTCTTACACCAAATTGCAGATATAATGAAGTAGTGTGAATAAAGTGGCATAAATGTTGACTAAGCCTTTCTATAACTCAGACCTCTCTCTGGTGGGGGAGGGATACTGTGAGCCCCCAAGGGGAGTCCTCCCACTGTGTCTGCAGGGGCTGATGCAAGGGGGAGAACACAGGCTCAACACTACTGTTGACCAGGAATCTCATGGCTCTCCTCCACCACCCCCCTGAACCACAAGGACAACAGCCCCAGATTGGTCTGGGCTACTTTGATTCAGCTACAGGGCGTTGTGGGATTGTGGCTTTTTGACCACACCCTGCAGAAGGTAGATGGGGCCATGGCCAAGGCGGCCTCCGCAGGTTGTCTCTAATCCCTTTAAAAGTCACTGGAACCTGAGAGAGGCCAAGGGGAAAGGCCTTGCTGGGCTTCTAGTCCATAGCGTCTCCTGGCTCCATGTGGTCTCTCCAAGCATGTGGTGCATTCTGAGTTGGGGGACTGAGACCTAAGAATAATAATCTTCACCTACCTGATCTTTTTGCTGCTTCTCTTGAGAACACTGTGGAGTGTAGAGTCGGTTTCCATGTCCCTTGGTCAAATAGCATTGTCACAGTTCGCTCTCTGCAAAGAGGGTCAGACTTTGTGCTGGATACACACATATTTTCATCACCCTTCATAACGACTGAGGAGAGTCGGTATCATGGTCTTCCTCCCTTCGAAATGCAGAAACTGGGGCTCCAACCATTTCTGAGACCCACGGAGCCACTTTGGGCTCTGTGGTCAGTGACTCTGCCTTGCAGGGTGATGAGCAGCCAGTGGACTTGGACCTGGAAGAGGTCAGTTTGCTAACTGGAGCTGGGACAGGACACTGAAGCTCCTGTCAACTTAGTGTCACTGGTGACTATTTCTCTGTGAGGTTCCAGACGCTACAACATGAACACTCTCATGTACCCCTGTAACTTCCACGTGACTCTGAGACCATGGGGAAAACTCAAATTTCAGATAACTTGCCTGGTGTCACGGTCAAGATGTAGGCCCTTATTCCTCTTTTAGTCAGAAACAAAAACTTCCTCCTCCCCTCCCTGGCCCCATACCTCTAAAAGGGCAAGACAGGTACATTCTTTGGGGGGCGGGGGGCTCTCTTTCTAATACTAATGTTTATTACTGTACAATGCAAGATTTCCCAAATATCACCATTTGCAGAATCTCTAAAAGTGAATCAAAAAACTTCTTCACTCCCATTTTAATAAAATTAGGTGGTCGTAGGGTCTATAATCTACTTTATGAAACAAAAGGCAGAACGGCATCATTTTATTAATCAATACATAGTAGGCAGGATGGAGACTCCCAGCTGTCAACCACTCAGTAACTTTCTTTTTACATAAATGATATCACTTACAATCTTTTATTATTTACATATTTTAAAAAGACAACAACTTCTTTCATACATTGTTTGGAGTCTCAGGTTTCCTTTGCCAAAGCCTGTCTTTGGGGCAGTGGTTTGCAGCTGACATGTGTGTATGGGATCTTTGATTCCCCAACGCCCAAGTGATGGAGGGAGGCAGAGTAAACATGGCCCCTTTATTAACACTGGAAGCATTTTCCTGAATCTGAAGAGCTCTCTAGCACATCACTGTAGCTTTAAAAAAAAGTCTTCAGCCTTTCAAAATAAAAGGAGGGGAAATGTGAATGATGATAGTTGTAATTAGGTGAGTTATCAAATATATATGGCTTTAATGATAAAGATATGAAAAGGGATTAAACGCAGACCATTTTAGCAGAAATTCTAGAAGTTGTGGTATTTCTGAGATGATCGGGGAAAAGTCAAGAATTACTGCGTGAGATAAGAGCAGTTACAAATCCTGGCAGGGCAAGGTGCTCTAAACGGAGTGTTCTTCAGTGTGGACCTAGATCCCAGATGATTCCCCATGTTTACTGGTTCAAAATCTGCATTTTTAACAAGCACCTGGTGATTCTTATGTATACAGTGGGGCATTGTTTGCTCTAAGAAGCAATAGATCACAAATGTTTGAAAGCACTGAAACACTTTAAAAAATTCTGGTGCTTAAGGCGAGGACTTCCTACAGTGGAGCTGCGCTATGGAAGCATGGTGGTCCTCTCCTGTTGGGCCCACCGCTGGCGGGGAGGTTAAGAAACACACCTTGAGCACCAATTTTCTAAAGCTGGCATTCCTCTAGGCAGGGGTTCTTAACCTTTCCTAACATTGGACTAGCACAGGGAGATGCCTGGGTCCCATTCCTGCCCCCAGAAATTCGGATGCCAGTGATCTGGGGCACAGCACCTTTTCCCAGGGGATACTGCTGTTCAACCTAGTTGGAGAACCAGTTCCCATGCTTTCTGTGGGAGTTATTAGATACTCCTTTTAACCTCTTTATTTCCCTTTATTTCCCAGTTACCTGTGATGAATGAGTAAGTAAATAGAACCTATTGTAGTAAATGAACTGTTATCTGAAAACTGGCCAGCTCAGATGGGGAGGCAGGGGCAGAGGGGGAACCAGGTAATTTGAAGTTTCTATTGCTTCTAGGCAAAGATGACTCTCTGACCCCACAGTACAAGTTTAAATTCATAGGACCCATAGTGAAAGGCTAGAGGGGAGTCTATGTGTGATGTGTCAAAAGGAGGTGTCAGAAATTAATGATTTTATTTCATTAATATATGGATAGTAACAAACTAAACACACAGTGAACTTTAAAATACATTTCATTTTTAATTTAAAAAATAAATAATAGCTAATCTGAACAAAAATTTTCTACTTCAATGCACATTTTCCTGTCCATGTTTGAAACCCAAGTTGTTTACAAAATCATGGCAAGACAGCTTTGGACAAAGTATGAATGAACAACTCAAAACAGGACTAATGGGTGAGTTTGGACAGATACAGTGGAGGGCACTCTGGCTGGGTTATTAAGAATCAGCCTGAAATCATGAACCTGAAAGGAAAACTTCTTCCTTCTGTAGAACTGATGGTTCCACTCTCAACCGAGCCAGAGAGGAACTTACCTTTTCCAAAATAACCCTGAAGTCCCACCTGGTCCTGGTGCACAGAACTGAAAAGCCTACAGAAACTTGGTCTCCTCCCGACTCTTTCATTCACTTATAATAAAAGAGCTGGGGCTGAAAGGATTCTAAAAATCATGTAACATACATAGACATGTAATTTTTTTACATGAGGAAATTGATGCCAAGGATGACTACATGTTGACTGACCCAAAAGTACACTATTGTTTTGTGTAAATGGTGGTGTTTTCCTTTCCTTTCCCTCCTTTTCTGCGAAGTGAGGGAAAGATGGAACACATCTGAAGCTGATTATATCCGGATCTGAGAGGTGGTGACAGGTGTCTGTACCAGTGTGAAATTTCACCCATCCGTACACTAAGATGTGTGTGAAAGTTAGGTCTCAATTTTAAAGTAAGAAATGGCCCCGGACCTGGGGTAACTAGAGGGGAAGCACTCTTGCAGCTTGGAAAGAGCTAACGAGGGTGGATCGTTGTCTCTTCAATCCTGCGTTAGCTCTTATCTTGTCTTAGGGATGTGCAGTGTGATGGCAGCAGTTTTTAAGGGTCTCCCTGACAGGAGAAAATGACAATTCTAGAGTCAAAGTATGAAGGTGGAAGGAAGCCCACCCGTGGCCCAGTAGCATTTAGGGTTTCACTTTAATACCATTCACTTCCCACCCCATAACACACCACAGTGTTTGTATACTGGGCCTGTTCCCCGAAGACATTGAGCTGCCACATCCTCAGGGTCTAGTACAGTGCCTGACATTTAATAAGAGCCTACTATATGTTGAATGAAAGATCTTGAAAAAAAAAAAAATCCTAAAACAGGTTGCCATGATAGAGAAAAAAGAGATTACAAAAATATCCCATAAACCAATATTCACAAAGGTTGTGACAATTTGGGGCTAATTTCAATGTCTTTCAGTACTCCAGAGTTCCTCCCAGGGAATAATATAAAGACCAGCTCTCGCCCTCTTTATCCCTGCCCCTCATCTCCCCTAATTTAATAGAATCAAGGTATTTCTTTGCAGTCTTCCTCTGTGACTTCAGGACATACATTCATGACCTTTGTCAAATATGACTCTTTCCTACCCAATGGCTTCCTGAAAAGGCAAACTTTCCAATGTCCCCTCATCTATTACTCACAACGCTCCCTGGAATCCTTTCTGTTCAGGCCAGAGAGACCTACTATTTCCATAAATGTGGAAGGGAATCATATGGAAAATTGTTATATTAAAAAGGGAGGCCTGGCTGACGTGGCTCAGTTGGTGGGAGCATTGTCAGGTACACCAAAAGTCTGAGGGTTCAAGTCCCAGTGAGGGCACATACCTAGGTTGCAGGTTCGATCCCCAGTTGGGGCATGTATGGGAAGGAGGCAACCAATCGACGTTTCTCTCTCTCTTTCCCCTTTCCCCTGTCTTCGAAAGTAATGAAAACTGTCCTCGGGTGAGCAGTAAAAGAATAAAAGGTGGTAGGGGGAAGGTATCTGGCATGTGTGTATGGGGTTCCCCAGCCTCTGTTCAAAGACCAGACTGTAGGACTCACTTCCACCACTCTGAGGGAACATGTTTAGGGCTTTTTTGTGACTCAGTTTACATCTATGTTAATGGCAGCCTGGAGAGTGGGCGACCCATACAAACACCTTCCGGCCAGTCTGCGGGGCCATTTCTCAGAAGCGGCTCCAGGCTCTGCCTGAACCCAGCCTGGCCTCTCTGGTCCTGCTCTTTATTATCTCCCTTTATTCTCTTGAGTTCTTTCCACTGAAAATCCTCTTCAGGTCTTATTAACTCTGTGTCTCAAGTTATAAATAATTATGTAAAAGGCTCCACAAGAACTCACCTGCACTCACATTCCAAATTACTTTCCAAAAAAAGAATTATCAATAATGCTTCTAGAGTTCCAGACCTTACTCTGGTTGAGCAGAGAGGAGAAAGGTCCATTTGGTGAGCACCTGCTACTTCACATATTCGATCTTATTAGAACCTCACAATCTATGTGGCAATTGTCCCCTTTTTTGAGAGGAGAGGAAATGAAAGCTCAGAAATATTCAAGTGATGTGGGGGAGTTTGGTGATTTGAAACCAAATGGTTTTACTTCCAAAGCCCGGGATCCCTCCATCACGCCACCACAGGTTCTCCTGGTGCGTGGAGACGAGCTCTTTCCTTGCCTTTACATATGCGAACTCACTTCCTGAGAACACAGGAAATGCTCAGAGGTTCACTTCTTTGACCTTGTCTGACTGATTTCTCTCTCCTAAAAGAGGGGTGGCCAGACAAGCACAACACACAGATGCAGGCAAGCGAACCCCAATTCTCAGAGGTGCAATCTCTCTCTGCTCTCCGTCTCAGAGGAAAGGGGGCTGACTGGGCCACGTGGAGAAGAGACCCCGTGGAGCCGTCCCCACGTTGACCTGGAGACCTACAGCCCACAGGCTGTCTGCTTGCCTGTACACCTAAGTAGCATAGAAATATCCGGGCCATTTCCATGGGTTGATCCAACTAAGGGTAGGAGCTAAAGTTTGTTAGCACTGCCTTCTAGATCGAAGTGTTATCTGGATATTACCTCAATTAGCAAGCTGGGTTATTATAAGGATCTGTAGTAGGATTATCTGTGTTTAACTTCCATTTCTTTATCTACAAAATAAGGGGGCAGTTTATATGTATGACCTTTAGGGCCCTTCTAGCTCAAAATGTCTAACTTGGTGTAGCTGTTGATGTGAGTGTAGGTAATATTTGATCATCTAAATCACTTTAGTACCATAACATAGTCAAATTAAATGCACAATCAAGAGGAATAAGTCATCAAAAGGCAGTATTGCACTGTATTCTCCAGGGTGCAATCAGGCTGCAGCCAGGAGCTGCTGAGCCATCCACATGGGGCTGGAAGAGAAACTGGAAACTGCTGAACCCGGGCTTCTAAGTCCTTCTATCCAGTGATTTGAGTTCAGAAGAGGTAACAGGGCAAGATGCTGTATGTGCAAAAGAAAGAATTTCAAAAGAGTCCACAGTAGGAAGGAGTGAGTGCCGTACAATGAGGGCCACTGGTCGGGAGTGTGAGGGACCCTGGAGGGGCACAGCCAGTGTCCTCCTTACACAAGTGGGTGCCGGTGGCAGGGAAACAGGAGCTCAGGGCTCCTGGGAGTCCATGGTTTGTCAATCATGACAGCCATTCACACTGGAGAGCAGCCAGTCTTCATTAAAAAGATATTCTTCTTCTCAAAAATGACACAGCAGATGTTAGGAAGTTATGATTATTTCAGTTACCAAAGGACTTGACACTGGTCTCTCCCAACATTAGATGAGATCACACATGTCCACACGCGAAAAGTAAGCCTCAAGCACAACTTTTCAGAAGCAAAGCAGGACATCTGTCTGAGGAGCAGGCTACCGTGGCCGCTGCACAACCGTCTCCACAGCAGAACTTGCCCAGGGTTCTGAGGTTGCCGCGGTGGCTCTGAGCTGGAGGCTGAAGTGGAACAACGGCGAGGGAGCGCTCTCTGAGAAAGGCACAGGGCCCGGCCAATTCTGGAATTCCACGGGGATCAGGGAGGCTGCATGGCTTCAGGCATCAATCCGACAGAAGGCAGGAATGACCAAGCAGTCTGGAGCCTGTGGCAGGCCGGGCGTCTGCACAGGTCGGGACGGGGAGGGACCTGCCCCCCGCAGGCCTGTTCCGGGCGCCAGCATCCAGGGCGTGCTGAGGTTCAGAGACAGGGTGAGATCCTTACTGGGACTCAGGCTCTGAAGACAGGAGGCCAGATTTCCGAGCTTTGGGAGGGGGTGGGGGTGGGACTTTGGCTTCTCTGCGCACAGGCAGTGGGGGCGCAGCCTGAGGGAGCAGACGGAGCAGAAATGAGTCCTTCTTCCTTCCCAAACCTGACTCCTCCGCCACATCTCCACACTCTGCTTGAGCTCCTAACTAAACTGAGTTGATCCACACAGCCTTTGCCAGATAGAAAGGGAAGCAAGACAAGATTTGTCCTCCCGTGTTTGCCTTGAGTTAATCTGATATTCGCCAGTTCTGCTATGTCCCCAGCACTTGGATATTTGGCACGCAGACAGCAGGCGCTCAATACATATTTGCTAAATGGATGAAGGAAACCCATCTGAGGCCACTCACTCAGAAATAAACTCTTCACACACGAACCAGAATTCACTTGTTCTGTCCCCCACCTGCACCGGGGTGACGCCCAGAGACAAGCTTGACTACATTCCATCTGATGAAAAGGCCTTCCCTGCATGTGGTTCCTTCCTGCTGAAAGCTGCCCTCTCTTACGGCTTCAGGAACAGACCCAAAACTGACTAGTGACAAATGTTCTGGGAAAGCCAGTCCACTGAAACCCCTGGGGAACCCCAAGCTGCCTTCCCCACAGTGGCCTCTGGCCCCAGCACCCACCATCCTTCCCCTACCTCCGTGGAGCTCCTCTCCCTGTTCTCGTAGGGCTTGCTTTTGGGGGGGGGTGGCGGTGGCACAGTGGCAGTCACCAGCCCATCCGTCTGCAAAGATGGGGAGCCTAGAAGTGATAAAAGGAGATGAAGGCAGGAAGAATTCATTAAGGAATCTCATGGAACTGGTTGCCAGGGTAACACTGGAACCAACCTGGTCAATCAAATTGCTAAGCTCACAGTCCATGGTTTCGGTGAACAAAATGAACATGACTTCTGACCCCTCCAACACATGTAGCGCCCTTCATGCACCAGAAGGCTTCTCAAGAGTTCTCAAGTAAAAATTCCATTTTTTTGTTCAGGGTTTTTGCTATTCAGTTGAAGGCGAGAACCTTTTCTAGGACTTCAGGTTATCACTCTGTTCTCTGGCCTGTCCCAAGTGCTTAAAAAATGTCTGTCACATAATAGGTGGTTTATAAATACTGGTTAATTTTAATTAAACTCTTTGTTTTACCACGTAAAGGGTGTGACATCCACTTCCTCCAGGAAATCTTACTGGATAATCTCCTAACTCCTGGTTGATCTTGTCTCCCATTTGGCACATGACTGCCCCTCCAGGACTCCTTCGTACCAAGGCCACCTTGGAATTCTGCTCAGGCAGTGTGCCCTGCAATTCCCCAAGCCTCGCCACAGGTAGTTTATGGAATGGGCCTATTTCTTGTCCTCATTTGGGACCCTTCCCCATGTACTGTACAGGGCTATCCGCTCAATAGTTCATAAGGTACTGGTTTCCCCTTGGTCCTTGTCTGGATCTCCCTCATTTATATTTTCATAGCTGGGAAAGGGGCAATGACGGAGACCCTAGGGAGCACTATAAAAAAAAGTTTAATGAGCCCCAGCAACCAGAGAGCTCCTTTCTTTGGCAAGGACTTAGTCTAACTGTATTATACTCACTACAACGGAACTGAACCAACTTTACAGTCATGTCATATATCTTGTGGCTGTTTGGGATAAAAACTGCACAGGTTCATAAACATACTCCACTCGCTAGTAAAACAAATACAATGGATTTATATACAGGAAAACTTACTTAGGGTCCTGGAAGCTTTAGGAGTCAGTGGAGGTGGGCTCAAGGGTGTTGATGGAGGAGTCGAAGAACCGTGAAACAGTGTCAGCCGATTGTCCAATAGCTGGAGACTCTTTGGCCTTTGTGCTTTCCTGGCGGGGCTCTGGTGTGGGGGTGGGGGGCAGAAGAAAATGAGCTCATGGAGAGGACGGCTGGACTCATCAGCGCCTAAGAACCTTGTCTGCTGAGCAGAAACTCGTTACAGGGCATAATTCCAGGAGCCATTTTTAAGCTTACCGCATTATCATCAAGGAATCTCATGTGGGGGGCACCCTGGCAAAGATACTAAAAGGTCACCCCTGAATCACAGATTATTTTCTGGCTGACTGCGGACTTCATTTTGACCACAGTTGGATGGTGCCATTTAGGTCGGAAATGAGCCATCCTGATTCTCAGGGAAAGCTGGTCTTGCCACACTTAAAACTTGATTGGCTTACGGAAGAACAAGTACTGTTTATTTTTTGAAGTTAACAGCAGAGAAATGACAATGTTTGGACTGACTCATAGATTGTGGTAGCGAGAACCACAACTCTAAGCATCCACCACATGTTTATGTTGTGGGTACAAGCATTGCACCATTACTGATTTAGAGACTTGGACTCTCTGTACATGCATTTCTTAGTGCAATCTGAGACTGGACACTCGCCCAGGCTGCTGGTGCTGAGAGCCGCGGTGAGGCTCTGATCTGGTGACTCAGAGCAATGAAGGGAGTGGTGGCGTGCCTGGCTCCAGGGAACGCACTGCAAAACCTCTGGTACATCTCCTTTTCCTTTTCCTTTTTTTTTTTTTACCATCAGATCGAGTTCTGGTGCTTTCTCAGCGATGACCTGGGACTTGCTTAGGCTCTGTTCTTTTCTCTTGAACTTGCCGATGCGGTTCTCGCCGTCCTCTTTGAGGGGCAGGTCTTCAACTCCGGCACCTGCCGAGGCCCTACGTCCCAGAAGGGGCTCCAGGACTGACCTGTCAGCCAAGGACATGGATCGATTACAAGGTGCTGACCACCTGACAATCAGAATGAACCCCAAAGAGGCCAGGGGTGAAGACCCCTTGACCCAGTCTTAACCTATGACTTCCCTCTCAGTGTCTGTATTATGTTTTTTCTTATAATGACAACATCAGTAAATTTCCTGAAATATCAAAGATTAAACTTTGTAAAAGTTAAGGTTTGGAGACTACTTTGCTGGGGCTCTAAGCAGGCACTTAGTTGGCCTGCTGTGTAATCCCTCCTGGGCTTCCTTAACAAGATGTGCTGTGTTTCATGAGGTAATTCTCATTCCGGGCCTTAGCCTCCCATTTGCCAAATGGGATGGATGCGCTCTACTTCCTACCAACAAAGAACTGATCCTGTATAGATGGAGCACCTATCATCACTGTGAAAGTTTTGATGAATACTATCCATGCATAACACTGGTGATAGGAGAATCAGGGTCATCAGCGTGAATTAGCGTGAGCTGCTTTAAAGAAACATCCTAAATAAATGGAGAAAATATTATCATTGACAGTGGGAAAACATGGGCAAGAGCAGTAAATCATCGAGAGAGCCCCACTCCCCGGCCCTCTGTTTTCTGCCCACCCTACTGTATAAGCCGTTCTGGTGTCTCTGATTTTCAACAGCTGTTTCAGAACTTAGCTGATTTGAATGCAGAGTTTAAGAAAGGAGTTAAAAGAACAGAATTTCCATAACTTCTATCCTTTCCACCATGTAGGTAGTATCTCTTTATAGCACGGGAAAAAACCCCAGAAGAGGAAAAAATAAACAAGTGAATCAGGCATTATTTAACACCTAGGAATTCAAAAGATTAAAAACAGAATAAATACTTAATATTGGTGAATATATGATGAAAATTACATCATCACTCACTACTGCGCATGGCATTATATATTGGTATTTGTTTGCTATATCAAGAATTGCAAAAATAATCTCCTCCTCTGACTAAGTAATGCATGCTTTTGGAAATGCATCCCACATTTGATCTTCACCAAAAGTCAAGAAGTGATCTGAGAATGCATCCTAAATAATCAAAAACCTATATGCACATGTACACATGTTTGCTACAATATTTAATAAAAAATGCATTTTATATTGATGCAAGCTAAATGTTTTGTATTAAATTTATAATAAACTTCATATATGTTTAGAAATAATGACACAACCTAAATATTCTAGAGGAGGAGAAAGGTTAATTATGGCACATTTGTACCATGCAATGGTACATGACCATGAAAAATGACATTAAAAACTGATGATAAAATTACACAGCAACATGGAAAATGCTGATAATAAAAAGACAAAGAGGAAAAGCAAATTATCAAATTATACTTTTCCTATAATTATAACTATGTAGAGATATTCCTGTCAATGAAAAAGAATGGACAAATAATTTTGGAACCCTAATCATTTGATTTCCAGGTAAGGGAGCCATTTGGACAGGTTAGTTTTGTGATATAATTATTATAATACGGAATTACAAATCCATGAGTAAATGGTGAGTTAACTGGCTTGATTTATAGTCAACACTAAAATATATAATGAAGCTAAATATTAATCATATATACTTAATTAAGCATGTCACAAAATGGCACCTGCAATGCTTTTCCACTTGTATAAAGTATATATGTGCTTTTCTCGTAAGACATAATTGTACTTTCTTCTTTTAAAAAAAATTTATTTTTATTTATTTTTAGAGAGAGGGGAAGAGAGGGAGAAAAGGAAGGGAGAGAAACATTGATATACAAGAGAAACATCAATCAGTTGCCTCTTGCAGGCCCCCAACTGGGGACCGGGTCCACAACTCAGACATGTGCCCTGACCAGGAACCGAACCAACAAACTTTCAATCTGCAGGCTGGCCAGTCATCAATCCACTGAGCCACAGCAGCCAGGGCCAGTGGTTATTTCTGAGTGATGAAGGTATAAGCCTTAGTTCTTTCAAAAGTTTCTAATACTTTGAAAAATGTCTACATGTACATATATTAATTTTATAATTAGTAAAATATTATTTAAAATAGTATCTTTAAACAGAAAGAACATATTATAAATGCACTCCTTTAAAATATTTTAAGTGTGAACATGTGGAAAGGCACGCTATGTTTTTGGCAAGGAAGACTACACATCAAAAAGCCACCAATCCTCCTGAAATTAGTCCATGAAGTTAATGTGATCCCAATAAAAAGAACAACAGGATCCTACACAAGTTAATCCAAAAGTGAGTAATGAGGAAACCTTGCTAGGTAAATCTTGAAAAGAATTACTAGACATTAAAACCCTTTAAAGCTATAGTAATTAAAACTGCTTAACACCAGTGCATGAACACACAGGTAGATGAAAGAAATGGGGGAACAATCCACAAAGAGACTAAAGAACATATAGAAATTTGATATTTTTATAAGGTTGTCCATTAAATCAGTTGAAAAAAGATGGCTTGCTCACTAAATTTTATAGGGAGAACTGGGTAGTCACATGGGGAAAGAACGTTGGCTCTATACCTCACAGTTATACTAAATTCCAAAGAGTAATGATTTAATTGTGAACAGTGAAACTTTAAAATTAGTTTTAGTGACTTTTTGTTTTTGTTTTAATCTTGGAGAGGGGAAGGCCTTTAATTATGAGATAATATCCAGAAGTTAGAATCAAATATTAATTTATTTTACTGTATTAAAAAATCAGCACAACACAATAAAAAAAAATTAGAAGCAAAGTCAAAAGACAAGGAGATCTAACCACTATGCTGTGCACCTGAAACTAAAAGAAAGTGATGTTGAATGTAAACTGTAATTAAAAAGTAAAATCTAAAAAAAGACCAAGGAAAAACTGGGGAAAATATTCAACTCATATTACTAATATGGTCAACATCCAATAGAAAATATGCACCAAATATTTGAGCACAGTTCATAGAAACAGATGAAAAAGTGCTCAACTTCATACAAGATAAGAGAAATCAAAACCAAAAAACCCTATATCAAGAAAATATTTTCCACCAATCAGATTGGTAAAAATTAAAGAGCAGTAACACAATTTGGCGGCGAGGTGTGGGGGACCAGGAATGCTTTGTATGTTGCCGGCAGGACAGTAAATTGGTATAATCTCTAGGGAAGTCAGTTTAGGAGTACTTTTGAAAATTGCAACTGTATAGGTTGAACAGAGCAATTCCACTTTGGGAATTTTTCTCATATAGGTATAGTTGTATATTTACAAAGTAAATTAGTTTTAAGTGCCTTGTTGCCACAGCAACCAGATGTCCATCCACAGGCATTGGCGGCATGTTTCGTGGGACAACTTACAGTGAGATGCCTACAACTCAAAGAAAAGAGGAGGCTCTGTGTTTGGAAAGGGACTGATTTAAAGATCTAGTAATTAAAAAAAGCAGGATAAGCGGAGGGTTATAGGCTGCCGTTGCTATGGTAAGAAAGAGTGGGGAGAACTGTGTGTCTCGGTGTTTCTCGTGCGCCTGCACGTACCAAGCCGCTGGAAGGGCACTGGGAACCCGGACACTTGCCCCACCTGGCTCTGGAGGGTGGTGCTGGCAAGCTGGGTTCAGGGACTGACAGGAGGTGTTTCATGATATAGCTTTTTGTACCTTTGGAATTTCTTATCATGGGATTACACTAACTATTCATAAAATAAGTATAAATTTAAAAATTATTTTTGAAAATTGAAATGATGAAGAAATCAGGCAGTGGCAACAAATTATAATGAAAGAAGTTGGAATATGATGAGGTAGGTGGTAGGATATGATAGGATTATGGGTGATTTTCCCTCTCATTTTTTGTAACTGTTGTTATCATTATGTAAATAATATTCCTCATGAGGGAGACAATAAGAATGACCCAAAGGCTAATAAGTCATGAACTCCAAATTATTTCCCTCATGAGGATAATGTATTTATACCGACCAATGCCCATTTTAGTACCAAAGGCAGGTACCAGGAAGGAGTTACCCACCCCTCCTGGCAATTGAAGATCAGGCCCTACCCATCTGATCCGGGTCTGGAAGAGGCTGTGTCCGATGAGTTAGAAGAGGTGGAGACCACAGAGGATGTCACTGAGGTGATGGACAGCCTGCGCAGCGTCGATGACATGATGTAGGGCAGCACAATGGACCCTGTGCGGCTCTGTTTCCTCTCCGTCAGGCTGGGGGGCTGGAGAGCACATGAAACCTTGTGGGTAGCTGGCCTGGGGTTCAGTGCACAGGAGCCTCTGCGGCAGGTGCCCAGGTGGACTGGTTGGGACCCCGTTTTGATTGGTTGGTCCCTGCGCTGCCTCAGCCATTAAGTAATGAAATACTTACATTCTTACTCATACACACAACTCAGGTTAAACCTGTCCTGTTGCCAAGACTAGAGAAAAATTCACCAGCTCCCTGGAAGAGAAGTAACTGATATACAGCAAGATTCTCTGCCTGCATTTCCAGCTTTGCTTCTTTCAGGCATATACAAATGGAGTACCGGCCTGAGAGACAAGCTTTAGATTGAAACCTCAGACTTGACACCCAGTGTGGCGACTGGCTTAGGAAGGAAGGGCCCACTGATCTAGCTCCACGGGAAATGTGTCCTGTAGGGTCGCTGAGCCCTACCTGCCACTGTTTCACATTAACCTGCTCATGTTGGCCTGGGTCTAATAACAACCCAGCTCGTGAGGTCAAAGTCAGTCTCTGCCATCTAGGAACTTGTGTAAGAGACAAATATTCCCAGAGGAAAGCTCTTAACTGGTGGTAGGTGAGGAGGTACTTTTTTAGGAGATCATGATTGAACACTTAGGTGACAGAAAGAGATGATCAAAAAGGTCTCTGGAGAAAAGGGTGGAGATGGAGGTTTGGCATGTGAGAAATTCAGAGCTTTGGTTTGAGGAAAGAAAATGTGAGGATATCAGGGGTTCAAGAATAAGGCAGTTAAATAATACAGGGTGGACTCACGCTAAAGACAGCAGGTAGATAAAGCTAGGACTGAGCACACAGGCAACTGCTGGAGAGAAAAGGTTAGCACGCGCATCCCTCCACCCAACTCCTCAGGAGGCAAAACAGAAAACTAGCTGTGAGAAATGTGCTTGAATGGTCAGAAATGATGAAATCAGCTATGTGTCTTGTAAAATGTACTTCACAATTCTTTCTCCCTTTCAAAGGTGTGAAGAGTGTAAACTTATCATCGGAATAAAGATATTAGGAAAAAACCGTAAGAACTGGGCTAGACAAGATAGGACCCACCAGTGTCTGGGCTTAGGAGCACCCTGACTTCTCACAGAGTTGTCTTCTAAGTGCAGGCTCTGGCCCAGCACGTCAGCGCCACCTGCGAGCTGCTAGGAATGTAAATCCTGGGGACCACCGAGACCAGCTGAGTCAGAAACCCTGGGGGTGGGGCCCAGCACTGTGTGTTCTCACCACCTTCTGGTGCTGACGAGGATCCCTAAGGGGGGGCAGCCCTCTCTGCGCCAGGAGGGCAGGCCACGCCTTCTCTGACCCATCCAGGCTTTTCATGCCAGACCTATGCTATTTTGACTCATTTGGCATCTGAAACACTGGCTGACATCATACAAGGTGACAGAGCCTGAAAAAGCTCCCAGGCACTTAGGCAAAGCGTACCAGCGTGATAACCCCGTAGAGTCTTTCCACTTTCTCCTTGAGTTCCCGGAAGCAAGAGGACAAGCGGTCGTGCAGTGGCTTGAGCTGCTCCGTCAGCTTCTCCCCATGGATGCGAATCCCCTCTGTTAGCAGAGGCATCTGGGAAAATGGGAATGGAGATGATGCAATGAGGTTTAGGAAGAAAGAAAGTCTGAATGGGAGGCTGGGGAAACATGGGGGTGGGGGTGGGGCTGGGCCGCACCTATCAGAGGAGAAAGCTACTTGTCAGTGCAAGGCTTGGGGGCGTGGGTCAGCGGAGCAGAGGAACACACTCCAAGGATACAAGGGGCCCTGAGCTGGGGAAGGGCTGCCTGAGGAGGCAAAGCCACCTGAGCCCCGGGGGCGTTTCTGTGGGTGAGCAACTGACAGGTTTAGCCTTAGATGGGTTTTTTGTTCACGGAAGTAGTGAGGAGAAAACTGAGCCAACAACTCTCAGCTGAAACACAGGCCAGGAATTCGACTGGGGACCTGGAGTCTTACCTCCTGAAAGGGCCCTCTCAATACTCTGCCATTCATGGATGCTATTCCTAGATTGCTTTGCCAAATAAACAATTAGATAGGTTGTGATTCCATGTTTTTTAAAGGGAAAGTAACTCTACAAGTGGGCATGTAGATCTGAGCCTTGAACTATCTCAGCCTCGTGCCCTGTGGCCGCCCAGCGAGTGCAGTGGGCAGCTGGCCAGCCACGCCCCGCTGGGAGGCATACCTGCAATGCTATCAGCCTCTTCAGCAGCTCAATCTTCTCCTGGTCTTCAGGATGCTCCTGCAAGTACTTCTCCGTAAAAAAAGCCTAAGACCGAGCACATGGAGTATTAATGAGGACACATACCTACTTGTGTATTTGGCCCTAATGGAAGTGGGAGGGTGAAATGTCTTCGGTTCTATATGATAAAACAGGAGTGATGACCTAATAGCCTTACACACAGTGAACAGTTCAAAAAGGTAGGTGCTGTTTTGTGATTTTTCTCAAATCATGCAGTTCCTACCAAAAGTGCATTCTCAACAACCACACACACATGAATCCAGTAATAATCAGCAGCAGAGGAGAATGTCATTCCTTAAAATAACTTTCCCTAAGAACTAAGACCAAATAACAATATCAAAAAGTCATTCATTAGATTAAGCATATAGATGTTATAACGAAAAGAGCAAAAAAATTAACAGGCTGGAGATGTGGCTGATGATTTTTCTGCTCTACCACGTGTAGATTAGTATCTGTTCTTTCTTACTAATTACCTATCCAGAGGCTATTTTGGAGACATGAGATATAGATGTAAAAATGCTTTGAAAATATTAAATGCAGGCTGCATTTATGTCAAGACCATATCACCTATAACATCATCCATAAACAATCATAGCCCCCATGGCTAAGGCCCTATCATAGAGAAATAAAACTCAAACTATAAATATAGGCATTCATTACATAGGAGATTTTAAAAATAGAATTCATTAGGAAAGAAAACAATTCTGTAATAAACATTTCCACTCAGAGTTCAAAATGGGAGTTACATAGTTCCTCCCTGTACCTTAACCCTCATTTCTGAAAGTGCTTTCAAAGACCAACCTTCATAGTCCACCCTTATGCTTTTGCTCCACTACAAGAAAGTTACCCCATTATATAAAAGCCAAGAGTTCATGAAACTATAGCCTACAGTTATAAAAGCGATTGGCCCATTTTGTGTGGAGAACAGAGTATGTGTGAACTCTTCCTTATGGGAAGATGTCATAGGTGGACCTGTGTCATCCAACCCCCACCCCCACCCCAAATTCACATGTGGAAGTCCTAAGCCCCCAACACTTCAGAATGTGACTTTATAGACAGGGGTACAGTGGAGGCAGACACGTGCACACAGGGAAAACTTCACGTGAAGAGACACATGGAGAAGACGGTCACCTACAAGCCCAGGGACACCAGAGATTGCCCGCAAACCACCCGAAGTTAGGGGACAGGCAGGGAGCAAGTTCTTCCTCGGTCCTCAGAGGGGAGCAACCCCGCAGACACTCTGACTTTGACTGCTGGGCTCCAGAACTAGGGGACTGTCACTTTCCACTGTGTGAAGCTGCCCTGTTGGCAGCAGGCACTTTGTTGTGGCAGCAGCCCTGCCAGAATGACACAACAGAAGAGTCGTAGCCAAGTGCCACCAAGGGAGGCAGGACCACACGTTTTCCAGCAGCTCATTCTAGCCAGATTCACCTTTAGAACTGTTGCTATAAAGTAGAATGTAAATCTTCAGCCACCTTCAAATACAATCAGTTTAAAGTTTTGAAAATTAAAAATCGTTTTCTGATATATGATGAAATGCACTTACATTCACACAGCACTGTAACATCACTCATGAAGAACATTCAGACCACACATTCATTCCACGTGGACAGGAGGCAGGAAGAAAGCCAATACTGATCAAGCTTCAGCGACGTGGCAAGCACTGCATGCTGTTCCTTATATACAGAATGTCATCCTTAAGGCCCTCAGTTGCTCTTGTGAGTTAGGTAGTTTTCTCACTTTTTTCAGATTGGAAACCTGGAGCTCAGAGAGGTTAAGCCTCTCAGGAGTACACAGCGGCCAATGGGACAACAGGGAGCCAAACTGGGTCACAGCAATGACTGTTCTAAGGCCAGAGCATTGTGAACAAACAGAAACACAAGGATCAGCCTGCGTAGCATCCACTGGCCCTTCCACCCATCTCCTTTTCTTCCCCCTTGTTCTCCAGGCTACACAATAGGGGTGTCCCAGCCAAATGTTTATTTTTAAGAGGACTCCAAAATCATTTAGCCACCAAAAATGCACCTAACAATGACAAATTCTGCCTCTATTACAGTTGACCCTTGAATGTGGGGGTGAGGTATGCTGACCCCTCCTCCTGCTGTCCACAGTCAAAAATCCACTAAAAGTTTTGACTCTATAGTGGGTGTTTCGCATCCACAGATTCAACCATTGCAGGTGGAAAACAGCATTTCTGATCTGTGGTTGGGCATGTGAAAATATTGCTTTCCATCCGTAGTTGACTCAATTCATGGATGTGAAAGTAGGGGATATGAAGGGCCGGCTGCACTTATTGAAAAAAGTCCAGGTATTAGTGGACCTGTGAAGTTCAAACCTGCGTTATTCAAGGGTCAGCTGTACATGTAACTGAACTCTACTAACCCAGCGCATCACCTCCATCTTAAATGTGCCACACCCAACTTCCATGCAGTGGATGCACAGGTAGTGTGCACTCCTTTCGTGTTTTCCAGAGTAACAGATTCAGTTGAATTGATTTAATTGTAGAGCTAGGGCCAGAATTTGTGCATGTGACCTCTGGCCCATCACGTCAGGGTATGGTTCCCAGAGCCTAATTCTAAACAAAGTGTGGCTCTGCCTTTCCCACACATGGCTTTACTTCCAGAGCATTCACATGTGTGTCTCCCCCACCTCCACCATATGCTTCCTACCTCCCAGCAGAGAGGGGGAGTGAGAGAGAAGATCAGGTGAGTCAACCAGAGAACAGAGGTCTGATGGACCTGTCAGGAACTCTCTTCCAGGCAGTACCTCACCCAGGGTTGGGTTGTGGGGGGTTCTCTAGGAGCTGTGAGGTAGGGAACAAATTTTCATTCGTTTCACTGTCCCATTCATAAAATAGGGGGAGTGAACGTCTCCCAGGTAAGTGGTAGGAAGCTGCTTCACCAGCTGCACAATGCCATAGAAAGCGACACGGGAACATCTAGACCTGCGTGTGCTGTGGGTTCTGGGGAGCCAGCCCACCTTTTCATAGTTGGAGTAGCCCCCCATGACGGCTGGGTCCACGATGCCGCTGAGCAGCATTGAGAGGGGGTGCACGGACAGCGCCTGGTCCCAGGCGTGCTGCTGCACACAGTTGCTGATCCTCTCGTTGGTGAGCTCCATGGTTTCGATGGCATTCTCCAGGGGGCTGATCTCCTCCTGTGACAGAGGGCACTGGGTGAGCTCCCCAGCAAGGACTGAAGAGAGCCCATCGTTCCCCCCAAAGGTACAGAATGCCCACCGAGCCATGGAAGAGTGAGCTTTGTGGTGGACAAGGTTATGTTTCTTAGGATACACTTATCTGAAATGCAGAATGAGCTTTGAAAAATTTCTTTGGACAGTATAAGCGTGGTTTAAACATCAACACTATAGTCATGATCATTTGGGGGGCAAAGCATCGGCAGAAATTTTGAGAAGAAAAAGTTAGATCTGTAATAATGATTGTTTTTAGGCAGAGCTTCCTCATGAATATTTGAGATAAATGACAACAGAGTAATAGGGTATGTGATCCAAGACACTTCTGCACCATCAAGAATGTTCACTGGCAAAGGTTCGGTGCATCTTCCATGAAAAAAGGAAATGGTTTTGGAAGCCAGACATTCAGACCATACATAAGTCACCTTAGTACAGGTTCTGTGGTCAACAGAAATCAGAAATAATAGGAAGCATTAGAATTTCAGGCTGAATTTTGGATGAAAATAGGAGAGCTCCTCATGTGGAAATGTCTTCAAAACCAGGTTTCAAGAAAAACTCTTTCCCCATTTTACCCATTATCATGGATAATCACCTCCTACTCCAGACTTGACTTTAAAAGTCTTTGTCCATAAAATCATATTCATTCTTGAAGAAAAATAACTTACACTAAGTGGTGTGGGGCATGTCCAACTTCAGTTCAGATTCATTCAAGGCCTATTTCTTGAATGCTTATTTATGCCAAGTACTATGTTATGCACCACAGTTACACAAGGTATTAAGACATAATTCATGGCTGGGAGGGACTGATGGTTTCAGTGGGATCTCAAAACACGTGGACCCAGTAGGGAACTCATTAGGAATAAGTGCAGAAGGTGAAGGGCACAGGGAAAGAGCATCTAAGCCACCCCGAGAGTTTCAGAGATGATTTCCTCGAGGAGTCATCTCCAAACGAGGGGTTAGAAACGGGGTGCAGGAGCACTGGGGCTGGAAGTGAAATGGACTTAGCGAACATGAAAAGCAGGCCACCTAGAGGAGGGCTGATAACGGAGGAGGCCAGGGTGCCTGCTGATGTGACGAGCTGAGAATAAAAGAAGAGGACAAGTTCTGAGAGAGGAGAATGGACGGACAGGAAACTCAAGGGAGGCATTCCAGAAATGTCTGGGCACTGGCAGGGTCCCGGCGGAGACAGCATGCCTTTGGTCACAAAAGTGTCATTCACAGTGAGTGACCTTTAGGGTTGGTGCTGTCACAGCCGCTTTACAAAGGGTCTATTAGACAAGTGCATCTTTTATTTCTCTTTTGGAAAATGAAGCTGGCCAGAGGCAGCTGGCTGAGCACGTGAGAACCAGAGGGGGATTTAACAAAGGCTCTTATTATATTTGGTGACAGAAAGATTTTTCTGAGTTCTAGTTTCAAATGACTCACTGTTGATATCTGTTTGACCTCAAACCACTTGAGGATCCCAGGGAAGGTGTATGCGGTCGTGAATGTGGTCCTTTCGATCCACATAGTCTGGCAGGAGAAGGGGAAGAGGAAAGGCTGGTCAGTTTCCAGGCTTTCAAAGAGCAAAACTCCCCGGTCCACTTAAGTGATATTCCATTCTCCAATGCCTCCTTGGAGAACGGGCCGTCTTTCCCCTCAAAATGTGAGATCCTGGATGTTAAAAGCTGAAAGGATCCTCGCCGTGGGCCCTCTACCCCTCCAGATGGGAAATGTGAGGTCCAGAGAGGTGTGACCTGCTCCGTCATAGTGGTGGCAGGCCCGGGAATGGAGCCAGCTTCTGGACTCCTGGTTTGGCGTTTTCCCGAGGTGACTGTCCGGCCTCTGTCCCTGACCCATCACTTCAGCTGCAGAAGCTGGTTAGGCGGGAGGCCGCCACTGGGTGCCAGTCCCGCCTTGTTCTAGGGGCCCAAGGGGGTGGACTCACAGCAAACTCATTGTCTGGATCCTTCTCTCCTTTCCGAAATGGCCGGGAATATTGGAACTGTTGCACTTCATTGGCTCTGTAGTAGCTGCGAAAGATACAGCTTCATGTTGTCTGAGCTCTCTTAGAAAAAGCACTGCTTGATCTCAGCGCCCAGAAGCTGGGGCCCCCCTCCCATGAACTGAGTCTTATCCACTGCATCTCAGAGCCGACAGTCTCCACCATGAAGGCTGGAGTCGGCATACAATTTCATTTGACCGTAAATCTTATTTTTAAAGATTTTATTTATTTTTAGAGAGGGTGACAAAATGATGTACATCTTTTAAAAAAATTGATTTTAGAGGGGAGGGGAAGGCAGGGTAGGGAAGGAACCAGGGGGTGGGGGTGGGGGGAGATCTATTTGTTGCTCCACTTACTCATGCATTCATTGGTTGATTCCTGTATGTGCCCTGACCCGGGATCAAACCTACAACCCTGGTGCATTGGGATACTAACCCACTGAGCCACGCCAGCCAGGGCTTTCCCATATATCTAAATTTTATTATTTACAAATCTATTTCCCTCCCCTGCCCTCCTCCCTCTCTCTCCCTGCCTTCCCCTCTCTCTAAAATCAATCAATTTTTTAAAAAGATGTACATCATTTTGTCTCCCTCTCTCTAAAAATAAATCTTTAAAAATAAGATTTACAGTCAAATGAAATTGTATGCCAACCCCAGCCTTCATGGTGGAGATCGTCAGCTCTGAGATGTCCAGGTTTGTAATCTCATCTGCAGTAACAGTTCTATCAATCCTAGTAGCTTTTTCACTTTTCAGAAGGAATCAGAGCTTCAGTCACTGGGGAACTCACTAGGCAAGGGGAAGTAAGCCAGTACTGACTGGTGAACCTCTGAACAGGAGGGAGAGCTAGGGTTTCCAAACCTCAGAGTGAAATTCCCAAGTTCCCTCTAGCTGCTAAAAAACAAAACCCCCAAGTCCCTCTGAGATACCAAGCTCTTCTATCAAAAATGAAAGGACAGTTACTGTGGTCTATATGCCTGTGTCCCCCTCCCCCAGTTCCTCTGTGTGCGTGTGGTATCAGGAGGTGGCCCTTTGGGAGGTGATCAGGACATAATGCTGAAGCCATCAGAAGTGGGATTAGTGCCCTTATAAGTGAGACCCAGAGAGCTCCCCCAGCCTGCCACCGTGTGAGAGCACAGGGAGAGGTGGCCTCCTGTGACCAGGAAGCAGGTCCTCAGAAGATGCCACCAGTGCCAGCGCCTTGACCTTGGACTTCCCAGCTCCCAGCACTGTGAGAACTCAATTTCTGCTGTTTATCAGCCACTGAGGCTGTGACATCTGTCACCACTGCCTGAACGGACTCTGACAACAGAGTGGCTTCCAAATGGCAATGAACGGAGCCTTTGGCTTAGATGGCACCCAGATAAAGAATGTGGGAAAGACAGGCATTTGAAAACACACACCAGAGAGTGCACTTACTTTAAGATCTGCTCCGGAACTGGTTTGTCCTTGTAGCTGCGCGGCAGGTTCATCACGGGCTTGACAGTGAAACATTGCATGTCTGAGGGCCCGTTAAGGAAGGAGAGGGGACCAGCGTGAAGCTGTCACAGGCCGAAAGCCACCTGTGCCTCCTGCTTCATGGACAGAAAAGGCGCCTGCACCCATTGCTCCTCTTCACCAAATGCCAGGAGCGCACTGAAGAGGGGCCCCCCTCGCATTCCCCAGATGTCTGAGCAAGGCATCGTCCTAGGACACTTTCTGTGGTCGTCTGGCCAATGACCTTCCCAGAGGAAAACAGGTATCAATTAAATACCCAAACTAAGTAATTAGAAACTCTCTTAAATCCTTTCTTTTGGACAAGCAAGCACTCCTCTGACGTAGCCAGAACTGGAGTCCAGGCAATGGGAAGTTCTTGTGGCTCTGGACACCATCTGCTTATGGGGGGGCACAGCTGCACACTGCCAGGTATCTTGAAGCATCGTGTCCAGTCAACACAATTGCTACCAGGTTACTAATCTCCTTTTACCACCAAAGAAAGGAGGACCCGAGGAAACCCAGATCACAGAGCTGGGAACTGAGGTCGGGCTCCACACACAGCTCAGCCCAGGCTGCATTCTGATCTAGAGATCGCTCAGCAATAACTCTTTTCGGTCCTCACCAGAGCAGACACTGTTTCAGTACCTATAGCATTTGAACTACACTTTCAGGCACTTGGGTCTAGAACTACCAGTATTTCTCCGAGTGAACTGTCCAGTCCACCCACGCCAGAACCACCCAAGACTAACTCACAATGCAGAAAGAATTCACAACTGCTGACTAGAATCTCTCCGCGTTGATTCTTCTGAAGAATAAAATCTGATACCCACTGGGCTATACCATATGCTGTTAGTTTATAAAGCATTTTTACATAAGTTACCTTCTTTTTATTTTTGACCCTCACAGAAGTTCATAAGGTACTTGGGGAAAACAGACTTGCCCTCCCACCCTGCAGGTGGGAAAACTGAGGCCTGGACAGTGGAAGCAGCTTGGGCAAGGTCAAAGGTCAAATGGCTCCACAGATGTCACTGAAGACCACAACTGAAGGCCACACCAGGACTCCTGTTTCTAAATCCACTTCTCGAAATCCTCTTTCATTGACACACCAAGCAGGCACCTCTGCTGTTTGCCAACCCTCCGTTACCCAAGGATCTATCCTGGAAGACCTTTTATTCCCAAGTGCGAGTATGTGTTACCAGGCCACTGCTGCCCTTCTCTTAAAGGTGCGTCTGTCTAGTGATCTATATTATTACCCATCTTTCTATAAAGCTTTACCTATCTATGTCTATACTAATAGCTAATGCATATTGAAATGTTATGACACATCAAACACTGCTCCTAGTATTTACGTACACTTATACACTCAGTCTTTATAAGAACTCCGAGAGGAAGAATGATCATCATCCCCACTTTATTAATGAGAAAACTGAGGCATAGAGAAGTTAAGTAACTTACCCCAAGTGACACAGTGAGTGACAGGGCGGGGCTCGAACCCAGGCGCTTCGCCTCCTGAGCCCAATTTCTTATGCACCATGCCACCCTGGCTCTGCCTTCTCTACCTCTCTTAGATACTGTTCAGCTTTATAACATCTTGTTTTGGCATAAAATCCATGAGAAAGTTGTAAAAGTAACTGTTATGGAGCCCTCAGTGTTTTTTTTTTTTTTTTGATAATGCATATAATTGATATTTTAATAAGTCGTGATATGTTACAAAAACAGAACTATACATCTTTATCCAGAATGCAGAACAGGTCTATGTTCTCTTCAAGCTTCCTGTGTGGCTCTCAAGTACTGCCTTTCATATTCAAGATTTGCTGTCTCCTCTCTCCTTTAATTACTTCATAACAACAAGATGAGGACATCAGGGTCCCAGAGCTTTTATACAGTCTGGGACTCTGTCTGAATGGTGAAGTGAGTGGTCTGAGTGTAAGACGCCTCTGCGCTCAGAGACAGATGGAACCCTCGGGCCAGGCAGGGCTGGGCCAGCTGTAGCAAGTGACGGAGCCTCCGGGCCAGGCGTCCCTGCGGCAAGGATACACTGCTTTGGGGAGCACTTGACATCTTCTCCTGGGGTGGTGGTGCTGGTCATCTTCTCAGCACTGGGGAACTGGGTCAGCAACCGCAGGCTGAAGTCTTCTCGTCTCTCATACTCCTTCCCTCGGTAGATGAAGACTTTGTTCTGCAGGTCAGAGACAGCAAGGGGAATAATTAAATATGAAGCCTGAGGGACAACTGGAGATCCCAGTATTGAGGAAGCCACTGTACTCCCAGCCAAAGCACACCCTACCATCAGGTTCTCACTGAACAGCCGCTACACACCTCACAGCAGCCCTCGTGTCTGACCAAGCTCTGGGATTTCTTGGGGCACTGAGGCACAGGCAGTGCTTCTCATAGTGTGGCCCTGTAACCGCGGCTGGTGCCGCCTACACTGAGCCCCCGAAAATAAGGAGCTTGGGCCCCAATGCAGGTTCGTGGCGCCACCAGGATGCTGTTTAGTTCAGCAGATTCTTTTCACAGTGGGACATTCTCAGTGAAGGAAGCGCATTGGTTTATACTCGGCAAGCGCCTTATCTCATCCTGACCGGGACAGTCTGTGGGCCAGCAGTCTGAGAGGCGCAGCCGTTGGGAACATGGAGGTACAGACAATCGAGACGTGTGCCTTTCAACACTGTGGTGCAGCAGCCGCAAACAGGAAGAGGCGACAACAGTCACTAGGCAACCCTGAAAATCACTGTGGATGGCAGCATCAAAGTCCCATAGAAAACAACTGCACAAAATAGTAGTCTCTCCATTTATTGCCCATAACATTAATAAAACTGGATATTTTTAAAATAAAATTTCCTGGGCCCCCGGTATAGGAGTAATTTGCTTCCTAGTTGCTGTTGCCCATGCAAGTTCAAATGCAGCCACACTCTGAAGGTTTCTGCTCGTCTGATCTTCACTTAGGTGAGGACTCAGACCTGATTGGCAGCCCCCTCATGACACATTTTTAAACTGAAAGTTGGGTGTGCATTGTTCTGTAAAATGTTTTTAGAAATCACTTGCCCATTCACATAATGAATATATACTGTGCAAACAGTAAACGTGCTGGACCCTAGGGATACGACAGTGACCCTGTTCTCACAAAGCTTAGGCTCCAGTGGAGACAGATTCGAATTGAACAATGAATAAGGGAATGTGATGACTGAAGATAAGATAAACAATGCAAAGGCAACACACCTTCTAGGCCGAACACCAAAGGCAGTAAAAATGGCCAGAGCTTTCAGAATAGATGAAAGATTTACGTGACTGACCCCTGCATTATCAAGTTTCCTCGCCAGGCAGCACCATGCAGGCCAGCACAAATGAGCTCAATGTGAAGGATGGGGCTTCAAGGCAGACACGGGGCTTGCTTGGGCCTAGATGGGCAGGTAAGGTAAGGAGAGGGAACACAAGGGGAAAGGACAAGCAGGCACTGAAAGTCACAACAGGGATGAGGCCCACGGATAGGAAGTATGAAGTTCAGGCAGAAGACAGAGCTCAAAAGGCAGGCAGAAGTCCCAAAGCCCAGGGAAATCCCTGGAGGTTCTGCAAGGAGGGAGTAACTTGATGGAAGAAATGGTATAGACAACCCGGTGTGACGGCGGGGTACACATCCAGGGGCAGGAATCCAAGACAGACTGAGCTGGAGAAGGAGAAGCTGCGGGATCTGGTGTGGGACCCTGGTGTTGGCGATGTGCTGCAGAGATGGGGCTGCGGGGACAACAAGGACTGAGATGACTGGCCCTGGAGCAGGAGGAACAGAGGTGCCACTTCCAGAAAGGGAAGAGGAGGCCTGGCTGGGACAGGGGAGCAGGTAGTATAACTTACATAGTCTGAGTTTGGGAAAGTTGTCCCTAACTTGAAAGGGCATTTGGGTTACATCACTCATAAGGATTTCATACTTCTCTGTACACTTCGACAACATAGAACACCTACAAACTAAAGTTCATGAAGCACCCCTATACGCTATTTATTTAATTCTCAAAACAGCCCTGTGATGTGGGCATGATTTCTGTACCTTACAGTTGAGAAAACCAAGACTTGGTGGTTATGTGATTTGGCCAAAATCACAGTCACTCAGCACATAAGGCAGACTCCGTTTTTCAGCTTGCAAGTCTCGACTTCCTGTTCTCACCGACCCGCTGCTGTCTCCTGGTCCACGCCCAGCACTTCATGTGACACAACAGTCACACGTTAACAAGCATGGTCAGGCTGAACTTATCATGACTTAAGCACCCAATTAATAGTAAACTTAAGACTAGACCCTACAGCAAGGCTCTGCCCCAAACCCCGACCCTTCACTCCCTTCTCTCTCCCCGGCCGTCTCACCCACAGCTGGTTTTAACTTCATGTAAAGAATTCAGCAAATTCTGTCTCCAGCCTAGAACTCTCCTTTAAGCTCCACACCCATATATCAAGTTGTGACATATCTTCTGGATGTTCCAAATTTGTCTCATACTATGTACGTCCAAAACCAAACTTTTACAGAAAAACTTATAAACATCTCAAAGGCTTCCTGCAAGCTGGCGCCCGCAGCCTCCTGACCTCATTCTCTCCTCACTCTCTGGTCCGCGCTTCTCCAGCCTCGTGGCTTTTGAGCCTGCTCTTCTCACACCCTTGCTCATCTCTCGATAGCTCCCTCACTTGCTTCAGGATTTTGCTCAAATGTCATTTTCCTGCTGAAATCTTCCCTACGCACTGTTTAAAACTGCAACCTCATCACCTGCTTCTCTACTGTCTTCCCTGACTCATTTTCTCCATGATACTGTGGAGTCTCTGTGCTGTGTGAGACATTGTCTAGACCACCTGACATTAAATGGTTTACTTACATTGTTTTTTTGTCTCCCCAAGTTAGAATTTAAGCTCCATCATTTCAAGGATTTTTGTTTTGTTTTTTTTTTTTGGACTCTGCCCCATGCCTATATTACAACAAGGCACATTGTGTGAGTGGAATAAATATTCATTCGATGAATGGATTACTTTTCTTTGGGACTCTTTCCTTCCCAGTATTCTTGTATAAGTGGGTGACTCCCTGCACCTCCAATGACGCAGGCCAGAACCTAGGACCCATTCTTGCCATCTCTGTCTTCCTCACCTACATAGCCCACCAATTATCAAACACTGTTACTTCATCTCCATCATACTAATCTTTCCATTTCCCTCTAAAGCCACCTGCCTAGGCCAACCTGCCCTCTCTTCTTTGATATCCACAGTAGTCTCAGATGTCTCATCTACGCACACCTCCCACCCATTCTCTATGCCCAAACCAGATGACCTCGCCCACACAGAACACCTGCAGTGGCTCCCCCGCTGCTCTCAGGAGGCGGACAGAGACCCTCTGCCGCCGGAGGCAGCCCCCCTGCACACCCTCCACGCTCCCTGCCTCACCTGCCCTCTGCCCACCAGCTCTGCTGTTACCAATGCACTGATCGTACTCTCCTGCCCTCCTTACTGCCTTCAGGCCCAGCTCACCCCTCAACATGCAGCTGGCCCTGACATTCCCTGGGAAGTTTTCCTAACTCTTACGAAAAAAAATTCAAGTGCAATTTACATATAGTAAAATCTACCATTTTCAGTATAAAATTCTGTGCATTTTCACAAATATAACTACAATCACAATCAAGATATAGAACGGTTTTATTATCACTAAAAATGTCCCCATGCCTCTTTGTAGCTCACCACCCTCCCTGCCCCCACCCCAAATGTCAGATAACCATTGGTCTGTTTTCCATCCCCATAGAAAGTGTTGTCTAGGCCAGAATGTCTCGCATGTAGACTAAAGTCTAACTCCTACTTAACATAATGTAGCTGAGATTCATCCCCGTGGCTGCATCGCAGTTCACTCCTTTGTATTACTGAGTATTATTCCATCATGGGGCCATATCATATGAGAGTTTGTTTATCCCTTCACCAGTTGAGGGACATCAGGGTTCTATCCAGTCTTTGGTGATGATGGATAACGGTACTATACACACACCACCATGTACAATTTTAATGTGAACGTAGGTTTTTATTTCACTTGGGTAACTACTCTCTGGAATACTTGTCTTGGTCGGTTTCAATTTTACATTTGTTTGTGTGATTATTTAATTAATATCTCACCCATTAGGTTGTAAAATCCTAAGAAAGCAAGGACCATATCGGATTATAATCAGCAATGATCCTCTAATGCTTAGTGTGTGCCTGGCGCACAGTAGGCACTTAGTAAATAGTTAGTGAAGTAATGAATGAATAAACTACTTTGTTAGGCACTGTAAGGAATGTAAAGTACTTTCCCACTTAACTTTTTTTTTTTTAATTAGGGGAAGAAGGATGGATAATGTATGCTTAAACGTTGCTAAGCGCTGAAAGCCACTTCTTTTCGGTGGGAGAAAAAGAGGGTTTTGTTTGTTTTTTAGGTTGTAACATCAGCATCACATTATAGGAAATTTTGAGAAGGAAGAAAAACATGGTCCTTCTCACCATGACAACAAAACTGTTATTATTTGCAAAACTTTTGCAGTCTTATCCTTGGGATATTTGCTTTCAAACTTGCTTAGGCTGGAAATAAAATAAACAGCCAAACACATTAATCCACACTTTTCTCTCGCCTGACCTGCAGCAGCAGATGGGTCTGTTTTTCACTCTTCATTCCACCTGGGAAAAGTCGTTTTACCAAAGAGCTGCCAGAATCCCAGAAGTGGCCGGGTGTGGGTGAAGAGGCGGCTGCTCAGGAAACGGTTTCCCTGCCAACCTCCCACAGTGGGGACATGGGCTCCAGCTGAGAGCGCCAGCCCATCTGGAAAAGCGATGAAGACCTCCCCTCCCTCAGACCTCACCGCTTAATGGCTTGGAAGACCACCCGCAGGTCTCTTACCCGCAGGAAAGAGGGAAAGCCCTGTCCGTAGTATCCCACAGCAAAGTACTCAGGTTGAGGCCGCATGGCCTTTATGATGTTCTCATAAAATGAGGCTCTTTTTTTCTGGAAAACAAAACAAGACATTCCACAGGGAGGTTACAAGGGCACAGTTGGAGGAAAAGAAAGATCTGACTATTTGCTTTTGTTGTTTCCCATGTAACACAGAGAAATGTCCCGGGGGCCAGAGAGTTATCCTTTTGTGGGACAGGAAGGCTTGGGCCTGGAGAGTCTAGGTCTCCCTGAAGTTGTCTGTAGAAAGATGCAAACGTGGGTATTCCATGATGGTACGAGCGGTGCTTAGTTTTCACCAGTTTCCTGAAGAGGGCTCAGCACCCATAACGGGTTAAATAGCACTTTCCAAGATTAATGAAGGGTGTCTGCATTGAAGTTGAGATACACGAGAGAAGACGACAGAGAACTTTCCAGCTGGTGCAGGTGGTTTGGATTGGAGTCCTTGGTTCGGCTCCAAGTGCTCAGGAAGGGAAGGGAAGGTAATGTTCTGTTGTTCAGTATCTGGCACCAACCAGTTTTAATTCTTCCCTTGTGGGGAGGCTTTCCTGCCTGGGTACCAGAGTCAGCCTTTAAGAAAGCAAACAAGGTAGCCAGACCCAGGGGCTCTGAGGGATGTCTCTAAGCCCCTCCCACTATGGTTACATTATTACAGCAGGGCACCCCCCACCAGTCCACAGGGGATACGTTCCAAGACCCCCAGTGGATACTTGAAACTGCAGATATGTACTGAACCATGCATATACTACATTTTATCCTACTCATACATATCTATGGTAAAGTTTAATTTATAAATTAGACATGTAAGAGGTAAACAACAATAACTAATAATAAAATAGAACAATTTAACCTTGAAGTTTAATAAAACTTATGTGAATGTGGGCTCCATGTCTCCCTCCCTCCCTCTCTAAAATATCTTACACTGCCTGCATCACCTGTTCACATAAAGGAAGCACTTTCCAGCTTCTCTGTGGCATATATGAATTGCTAGGGTCGCCACTCTTGCACTTGGGAGCCATCATTAAGTAAAAGGAGGGTTATTTGAACACAAGCACAGTGATGCCTTGAGAGTTGGTCTTGTAACTCAGGGGGCTACTCAGTGACGAAGGGCAGGGAGTGTCCACAGGGCAGAGACACTAGACAGAGGGATGAGTCACATCCCAGGTGGATGCAGCAGGAGGACGCGCGATTTCCTCACAGTACTCAGAATGGCGTGCAATTTAAAATTTGTAGATTTTTTTCTGAAATCTTCCATTTAACATTTTCAGACTGCAGTTGACTGCGGGTAACTGAAACCACAGAAAGCAAAACTGCAGATACGTGGGGACTAAAGTACTCTACTTAGGTGAAGGTTTCCATCACAACGTTGTCTTAGAAGGGTGACGTGTTACATCACTAACACAGCTTGGCTGAGTTTATGAAATTAAGGAGTGATTTTTTACATAATGGCAGGGGCTGGTACAACACACTGGTAAATAAGTACCTTTCAAAGTGATGTTGTAAACTCTCTCCTCAAATAAATGATTGCGTGACAGTGGGCGACCTGACCTTTTGTGACTCCTCTACCAAAAATTATTAAATAATATTTTGCTGGCCTACCACTGGACATCTGGAAGACTATTTGTTTTCCTTTGTTGTTTTAAAACAGCTGACCTACGCCAACAGCCAGGCATAACACACAGGTTCAGGGAACTGTAAAAGCATTGGGATGGCCAAAATGTCTGTTTAGGTTTTTCCGTAAAATAAGATACATTCTTCATTTTCACAAATAACTTTATTGATTTGGATATTTTGAGTATGCCAGCTGTCTCCCGAGTGGTAGAACGTTGATTGTTCTCAGTTAATGTCCTGATATGATTACTATCAACTTCAACTAGTCTACCCGATCATGGAGCACTGTCCAGTGAGAAATACCCAGCACCCAACTCATAAACTGCTTTTGACATGTTCCATCAGTCACAGCATCTTCTCCATTCACTGCACAAATTTTTAAATTGTGTTCCAGTTGAGTTTTTACCTTTCTTGAAATAATAAAGCATAATATGCTGAAAATGTTGCATATTTTCTTCCATCTTCGATATTAAAATGGCTGCACAAAAATTCACCAATTTTGATAAGTTTTTTAAAATGCATGCTGATATGACAGCTGTCACAATACAATCTAACAAAATTGTTTTGAATGAAGTTAAAGACAATTAAGAACTACGAAAGTCACTGTATGATAAAAACCCAAATGAACTTTTTGGCCAACCCGATAGAGTACTCCAGTGACATCCAGAAGACAGGGCAAGGCAAAATTTGAGAATCAAGTTCTGGCAGAGGCATTTTACAACTTAACCAAAACGTGCACAATGGCATCTTGAATAAATAAAACAAGGCTCCAGGATAAGCAGCCCAGTGATTCAGTAGGGACCCGAGGACGTGGACCACAGAATTCTGATGAACAGATGTCAGAAAATGTCCAAGATACAGATGGTGTTCACCGAAGGCAACGTGACTGCGTGGGAAGCAGGTGGGCAGGCAGGCACGGACGGTTCAGAGGAACAAAAGGCACGGGGATGGAAGCGAGGGCTGTGGACAGGGACCCTGAGCCCGCCATCAGGACAACCAGGGGAAGGAATGATAACAGCTTTTGGACTGCATCTTTTTCATTTTTATATCAAGCCAGGTTTACTTTTCCATTGTAAAGAACATCATTTATTCTGATTTTCTTAAGCTTACAGAAACATTCCTGTGAGTACTCACTTTAGCACCCGGGGTTGGGGAGGGGGATAATCCGGCACAGTCTGGCTCGACTCACCAGGAGATTTCCAAGGCCCTCGTAGTCAAACACTTTGCTCTCGTAAGTCTCAGCCAACTCTTTGCTCAGTTTGATGGCCTTCTCCCACATCTTCGGAGAAAGAGAAGTGGAGAACAAAGTAGTCATTGATCTAGCTGTAAAGGCCACTTGAAAGTCACTGGCAGTGAGTAATGAGTCAGGTGGGTTGAGTTTCTGCAGATATTCCCGACATGCCTCACTTCCTGGATTAACTAACCATTTCTGTTGGTATCATAAAGCTACTATATCTTGGCTACTTTACTGGAGGTATCTTCTGTAATTCCATTTGCAAGACTATGAAGAACAAACACCACGTGTCCCCAGACAAAGCAACACTGAGCTTACTGGGCAAAGCACTAAAGACCAATGAAAGTGGAGGGGAGCCTGTGCCCGGGCCTAGATCTTGAGAGTGTGAAAGCCTTGTTGGAGGGGAAAGTTGGTGTGGCTCTAGTTGTGTGTGTGTTTCGAGTTAGGCTGTTTGGGGAGGAGGGGGAAATGGAAAAAAGGCTAACTGTTCTGTTGTGTGGAATGTGGGAAACTGTGCATCAAGTGTTAGCCAATGCTCTCCAGAGCACTGATTTTCTATTTTTAACTAAACTGAATACTTAGTCAAAAAGAGTTTCAGGGGATACCTGGAGCATGTATGACGGCATAAGGTATAGCCTAGTGCACACACCTGGTGTCTGGAGCTAGCATCCCAGATTGATCTCTTTGTTCATTCTGGCATTTCACAACATGTCTCTTAAGTGGACACTATTAGTGACACAGCACCTGGTAACTTCCTCCTTCATTCTTGTCAACCAGGGGCTACGTTCCCTTGTTTCTGGCTGCCGAAGAAATGTGTGTTTGGTTCACATACAGTTGGAAGATATTTTAAAACAAAACCTCTTAAAAATCATCGTTTGCCAAATGTGCCCTCTGAAATTTCAAAGCCTTGGTCCATGATAAAGCTCTGAAAGGTGCCACATGGAAATTATTCCACATCAGCTGAGCCAGGTGCAGAAATTCTCTCCTCATTTCACCAAATGCCAAGTTATGGAAGGGACAGGGAGACAGCCCAGCACAGTGGTTCTCAAAGCGTGGTCCCTGGTCTCTGAGAGTCTCGAGGACACTTCAGGGGACCATGAGGTCAAACTACCTTCTTAATAAAACTAAGTTATCTGCCTTTTTCAACACTCGTTCTTTTGTGAGGACGCCATGGTGTTTCCCAGAGGCCACGGGATATCTGATATCACAACAGAATGAATGTAGAGGCAGACCCGAGGATGCTGCTATCTTCTATTAACCCAGATGTTGGAGAGATTTGTGAAAATGTCAACCACCACTCATATCACTAATATTTTGGGACATACAACAATTTTCTCAAAAATAGATATGATTTACCCTAACCAGTAATAGGCTTATTATCATTGTTAAAATAAGTAAATATTTTAAAATTGTGTTAGTTTCTCAAGTGTAAGGAGCAATAGAAACAACCCACATGAACAAAGTTCTTTGGGTTCTCGGTGATTTTTTAAGAGCAACAGGTGCAGACACCAAAATGTTTGAATAAATCTATTTGCTCTCTGAGCCTGAAGTTCGTCAACTGTAAAACAGATAAAATCTATCTTGTAGGGTTTTAGGGTGAACTAAATTAGGAAAAAATTCAGGAAATCACCCAACAATCACTAGCACCAAATAGATATCTGCTATTTTATCATGATGATTATTTGGCTTACTTGTGTATTTATTTAACCAACAGCTTCCCTGATGCAGAAAGGCAGGGTGGCTGGATGCAGGAGTCCGTGACAACTCTGCAGGCTTCTCAAACCTGTTAGCCCTGGAATCTGGGTACTGGGCAAGCACCAGGTGTTAGCCATGGCCTCCAGGGAGCACACTGAAAGGGACAGGGCTTGCTCCTGGCCCTCAGCAATACTGAAGAGGGAAAATTATGATTATGGAGAGTGGAGGCTGTCCATTGTGTTCTCCATTGGGTTAAGTGTTCTCAAGATAACTGATCTTATTGTCTTTCTTACATTAATTTTATCTATTCATTTTCTATCCCATTAAAAATTTCAGGGTTCAAAGGTATACATGGGGATAATAAAAAGTAAGACATGAGTCATTACTGTAGAATGAAGAATTTGTCTGGTTTTTGTCCAGAGTTCTGCGAGGAAGCCGATAAACCCTTGGGATTTCCCCAGTGACAGGAGTATCTTTGGTTATTCATGGTGGACCGTCCAACCACACCTGAGTTTATGCTTCTGAGGGTCCCTGGCAAGAAACACCACCCATGTAATTAGAGGGTCAGAGCCTTGGAGCTATGTGGTATTAGCCAGATCTAAATGGAGGAGGGGGCTGGAGACAGAATTCACTCACATGGACAATGAGTCAGTCAATCAAGCCTAAGTAATAAAACTCCAATAAAAACTCTGTACAGCAGCTTGGGTGAGCTCCCGGACTGGTAAACACATCAGTTCTCCAGGAGCGTCAGGGGCTCTGAATCCACAGAGACAGGACACAGAGGCTCTATATTTGGGACACCCCAGCCCCTGCCCAATGTAAGTCTTCCTTTAGCTGGTCCCGATCTGTGTTCTTTAAGATAAGACTGTAATCTAAGTATAGTTGCTCTAGCATATTATCAGAACTGAGGGGGGTCATAGGGCTCTCCCCCAAATTTATAGTCACTTGGTCAGAACTGTGGGTTGCCTGGGGACTCCTGAACTTGTGGCTGGTTTCTGAAGTCAGGGCTTTCTGGCTGGGGACTGTGTCCTTCACCTGTGGGTCTGTGCTACCTCTGGTGGCCAGCATCAGAGCACACTGCAGGATTGCTGTGCTCGTCCTCCATCCCCTCATACAAACAGAAAGCCCAACACTCACTTTGCCTTTGTCAAAATAGGATATGATTTCCTGATACAGCTTCTCTTTCAGCTCTTGCTGGGTGTAAACATAGTAACTGTCCCTCTGAAGCAAATGGGGTGCACAGGGTTTGTCAGACCACTGGAAAGCAAACAAGAGATGAATGTGACACATCATTAATTCATTAATTAATTAAAGGAGATTAACAAATATTTAAAGAAGTCATAGAAATATTTGCATATGTCTGTGACTCATTGATATTGTATTTTAGATTATTTATTAAACACAAAAAATTACACACACAGACATACTATACACCAGCTTTCAAACCAGCGACAGGCTGAGTGGACCCACAAGCAAGGCAGCCCATGGAAGCCAGGAATGAGGTGGGGTTCTAGCCAGCAAGACAGCTGTTGTATTGAAGGTATCAGCCACACAGATAAGGGAAAGGAATCAGAAGTATAAACATGGAAAGGAGGGGGCACAGCTATTACAATGATTATATTCTTCATGATCAATGCTTTTACAAAGGGTGCCAATTAAAAAACTACCACAAACACAGAGAATTAAGTCAATGAATGGGATAAAAAATTGACATTTAGAAACAACTTAAAGATAGATTTCACATAAATCGATAACCATGCTTAAGATACTAGAAGAAATGAGCCCAACAAGAATAAACCCAAAACGATAAGGTAGCCAGGCACAACAACATGAATGTACCTAATGCCACTGAACTGTGCACGTAAAAATGGATAAGACAGCTAATTTAAGCTTGGTGTATTTTACCACAATTAAATTAAAAAGAAAAGATATTTAGGAATCAATGCAACAAGGAACACGCGAGACTCCTGTACAGAAAACTAACACACCACTGAAGGACACAGAAGGAGACATGAACAAATGGAAAGCCACACCATGCTTTGGGATAAGAAAATGCTATTTCATAAACACAAAAATTCTCCCTACATTAAAGTTTTAAATTTATGATTCCAAAGTCCATATGGAAAATAAACAAAAAGAAATAGGTAGAAAACTCTGAAAAAGAGCAATGAAGATAGTTTTACTAATTACCAGGTAATAAAAGATACTCTAAAGAATTACTAATTAAGAGTGTGGTACTGGTACATGAATAGACAAAGACACATGCAAAAGTACAGAAATGGAAAGAGACTCTTCTTGCCCCATATAGGGATTTCATACATGACAAAGAAGAGACACCAATGAAGAAAATGTGGGCTATATTATACATCCCTACTGAGTAGCTATCAGGGAAAAAAACTGTATCCACACCTCATACCTTACTACAGCAGGATAGGAGAACTTAATTTTCTGAGTAGCGCCAATAAAAAGATCTATGGTTACAGACACCAGGGTTTCTTTCTGATCATCCCACGGACAACAAGCTGTCTTCCCTAACCCATACACAGTAAGTTTTTAGTGCCTCAAACTTGAATATGAAGTGTGAACAGCGGCCCGAAGTGATACAAGAAAACAAATTGCCAGGGGCAAGAATGGAGGCAGGGAGATGTAACAGGAGGATACGGTAGTTCTTTTGGGAGAGACAAGGTAGCTAGGACTATGCCGGTCATAGTGGAGGTCTAAAAAAACATGGATAGAAAAGACAAGAACTTCCAGCTAAGATGGAGGCATAGACAGACATGCTCGTTGAGACAGGTAGGAGGGGCGGAGCCTGGGTGGAGAGGATGCGGTATGGTGGCAGCAGCGGCAGGCCGGCAGAAAGCCCAGTCACATGTTTTAAAGTCAGGAGGGACACCTGGGGAGCATTCCCAGCTCCTCACCAGACCTAGCAGCTCATGGTCCCAGCACCGGGGAAAATCAAGCCTCATTGCTTCTGTCTGTGCAGACCAGTGAGGGCTGGGGTGGAGGAAGAAACTGCCAGTCTCTCAGCAGAATCTGCTTATTTAAAGGGCCCCCATGGTCCTAGAACATCCACAGACCCATCCACTCTGGGAATGACGGCCAGGGCAGCAGCTAGAGGGGCGCCAGTCCACTGTGAAAGTGGGAGAGGTGCCTGGAAAAGGGGTGAGTGCTGGACAGGCGGCATTGTTCCCTCCCTGACCCTCCCCCACATACAGTGCCCCAAAGTGGTGAAACAGGTCACCCTGTACTGACAAATCCCTAAGGCTCCACCCCTTACAATGTAACAGGAGCAACAGCTCTGCCTGGGATGCAGAGGCAAACAAACACAGGAGCCTGTCAGAATGAGGAGACAGAGAAATATGACTCAAAAGGGGGGACAGATCAAGGTTCCAGTGGGGGAACTAAGTGACGAGGAGATAGCCAACCTAACAGATGAGGAGATAGACAACCTAACAGATACAGAATTCAAAACACTGGTGATAAAGGTGCTCACAGGCTTGACAGATATGCTTGAGTGCGGCAAACGCGTAAGAGAAGAAGTGAAGTCTATGCTAAGTGAAACGAAGGAAAATCCACACAAAACCAATGGTGAAGGGAAGGAAGCCAGGGATGAGATCAATGATTTGGAACATAAGGAAGAAAAACACAGTCAACCAGTGCAGAATGAGGAAGCAAGCACTGAAAAAAAATGAGGAAAACTTCCCAAATTTTGTCAAGGAGATGGACATACAGGTCTGGGAAGCATGGAGGGTCCCAGGTGAGCTGGACCAGAGGGGACCACACCAGGACACATCATGATTGAGATGCCAAAGGTGAAAGATAAAGAGAGAGTCGCGGTGGCAGCAAGAGAGAGGCGGAGAGTTGCCTACAGGGGGGTGCCTATAGGACTATCTGCTGATTTCTCAGAGGACACTTTGCAGGCAGGAAGGGACTGGCAAGCAGTATTCAAAGTGATGAAAGGCAACCTGCAGCAAGGATTACTCTATCCAGCAAGGCTATCATTTGGAATGGAAGGGAAGATGAAGTGCTTCCCAGACCAGGTAAAGCTAAAGGAGTTCATCATCACCAAGCCATTATTATATGAAATGTCAAAGAGACTTACTTAAGAAAAAGAAGATCAAAACTATGAATACTAAAATGACAAGAAACTCACAACTATCAACAACTGAATCTAAAAAATAAAAACAAAACCCAACTAAGCAAACCAGAGTAGGAACATACTCAAGAGATATGGGGATCATTTGGAAGGTTATCAGCTGGGAAGGGGGGAGGGAGAGAAATGGGGAGATGGTGGAGGAATTAAGAAGCATAATTGATTGGTACAAAATAGACAGGGGAAGTTAAGGATAATATAGGAAAGGTTGAAGCCAAAGAACTAATATGCACGACCCATGGAGATGCACTAAGGAGGGTGGGATTGCTGGAGGGAAGTGGGGTACTGGGCAGAGGGGAGCAAAGGGGAAAAAATTGAACTACTGTAGCAACATAATCAATAACATATACTTACAAAAAAAAAAAAAAACAGATAACATAGGATGTGGAAGTGATCTGCTCTCCCATGATCATGCAGCGTTATTCACATAGTCAAAACATGGAAACAACCTAAGTGTCCACCAATGGATGATGCTGTACATAAACAATGGAATTACTCAGCCAAGAGACAGAATGAAACCTTACCATCTGCGACTGCGTGGATGGACCTAGAGAGCATTACACTAAGTGAAACAAGTCAAACAGGAAAAGATAATAAGTACTGTACAGTAAGGAATCTAAAAAAGGGTAAGGAATCTAAACAAGCCAGATTTGTGAAAACAGAGTAGAATGGAGGTTACCAGGAGCTGGGGTACAGATGGGGGTAGGGGTGCAGATTGAGGAGATTTAAATTAAAGATTACATATTTAAAGCCAGTAGAAGTAAGATCTGATGATCTAACGCCCAGTATAGTGATTACAGGCAACAATACTGTCTTACAAAATTCAAAGTTGCTAAGGGACTAGATTTTAATCCCACCACAAAAAGAAATATAATTAAGTGACATCACAGAGGTTTTAGCTACGGTGATAATGTGTCGCAATATATAAATGTACCAAAACACATGCACATTGTAAATGTACACAGTATTCTATGTCAACGACATCACAATTTTTAAAAAAAGCGCAGAGCTTAAGGAGACGTTTTGGAGAGAGGGGCATGGTTCTTGCTGGTGGAAAATGTGGGAGGGAGTGAATAAAAGATGGTGACAAGTATTTGCCTGAGCAACCGGGTAGATGGTGGTGAAATGGCAAGAAATGAGAGGAAGGCACGGGTCAGGAGAAAGTGGGAAATCAGACCTTCTGGTACTGATGTGTGAGGTTTGCTGAAAGAACAGTTTATTCGTGCATCTGAATTTGGAGGAGTGGTCACAGCCAGAAATAATTTTTTGAGATGCACGACGGGTAGATATATTTATATCCACAACACACTATAATTTCACTTACTGGGTGAGTATAAATAGGAAACTACTTCTGTGGTACTATATTTACTTACCACTCATGTCTCTGCAGTTTTACACATTTTTTACGTATATTAAGTGATGGATGTTAGTTTCTTTAATTACAGTGTCAATTATTAGGGGCCTGTAAGTGGTACTCTGCCTTCTAAGGATTTTAAAATCCATGGAACCACTTATTTATGCATTCATCCAATGATAACTGACATTTTCCTGACCTTGCCCCCTTAGGAGGTGTAACAACATTTCTGGCTGAAAGGCTCTCCTAGAATAAGGATCGTCCCCATCACAAGCCCGAAGCGGACAGGCCCTGGCCCCACAGGCCTGGACAGCTGCCCAGCCACGCTGTGTCCTCTGCCGGGTGGAAAGCAGCAGGCAGAGCGACTCACCTGCAGAAGCTCTGCATGCAGGAGCAGCGTGCAGGCGGCTTCCGTGTAGTTCTCACAGTCGCGGTGCAGATCCCGCAGCTTGTACAAGTACCTGGTAAGAACGGGAGGACTGGAGGTTTGCCGCTGGGGAGCCGATCCAGCATTCGGCTCAGTCTACCAGCAAGTGGCAACCTGCTTCCCTATCTCTCCTCCCTGCTACCCCTCCCTCCCTTCCTATCTTCCTACTCCTTTAACGCTCGAGGCCGCTTCCTACCTTTGTGTCTCTCCTCCTCCATCTACTCTATATTCTTTTTTGAAGGCAGGGGTGTTTGCTCATTTTTATGCCATGGACTCCTTTGGGAAGCTAAGAAGACCTATGGAATCTGTCCCCAAGGAAATGCATGTAGTTTATGTCTATGTATGTCCCATGCTTGGGGCTCCCTGGCGGCAGCTAACATTCCTCGTCAGAAGGCGAGTTCTCACGCCTCCCACCGGGCTGAACTTCCCTGACGGCAGCCACGCAGCACCTTCCTCCCTCCCCTGGAATCCAACATCACCCTCCCTGTGCACACCCTTGCGCTGCACCTACTGTGTTTCTGTCTAGAGAGTTTGCTCTTTCAGGGGAAAGAGGAACATCACAAAATTTCTGGCATCTCTCAAAGCAGCACGCATCGGGTGGAGGCTTAATATGTGTTGATGGGAGAAATAAATAAATAATAAAGCCATGACACAAGCAGCAAACGCAGGCATTTCCTTCAGCTTACCTTATGTATATGTCCTCTCTCTTCTTTTCTTTATAGAAATTCTATAAAAAGTCCAAAACACCCATGTAAATTAAGAGCTGTTGACTAGTTGGCCATGACAATGGCCAAAGAGCTACTTTTGCTTTTCAACAGCATCACCTCTCTAGAGTTGATTGTTTTCCTTTAACAAATATCCCCACAAGGATATTTGACAGTTTATAAGGAAGAGAAATTGAAGACAGTTTTCAGGACTATGCCCCTGAGCAACCTGAGGGGAGCCTTCTAAGGGAACAGACACCTGGCCGTTATTCAGGCCACCTGATGCTCCGCTTTCTCAGTAGGGACGGCTGGCTGTTGGGCTGTTGGGCTAGTTAGCAGAGGCACTGCAGCCTACAGCCCCGGAGTCTGTGGCCCCAGATACGTCAGTCTAGGGAAAGGCAAGACCAAAGTGGTCCACCACCCTGAGGGTTTCAGGCACTGACACTGCTCATGGCACGGTGTTTCTCACACACATCCATCTGTGCCCAGTAAGCCCAACAATAAAGGACTACACGTCAACAAGGCTGAGGAACAGACAGGACGGAGAGGTAAGAGCTTATGTCGCACTTTCTCTCCGTTTCCAAATTTATCTTCAAGGACTACGGTGCCGGCATCTTAAGTCTGATGATGAGGTGAGGTGGCTCTTCCTATTAGACACAGCAGGACAAACTCCATGAAGGGGGCCCCGGGGGGCCTTTGTGTCTGTGTGGTCTACTTGGAGCTGATGGACGCGGGTGGAGTGGTGGCCTGCCCGCCCTCCCACCCTCCCGCCATGCCAGGGCCGGGCACTTACCAGCACGTTCACAGTGCAGCTCATCCGGTTTTCCTTGCTCTCGTCATGCATGACAATGGTTCTATAGTCCAAGAGATTCTCCAGGAGGCTGCTGACCAGGAACGCAAAGACTTCCCCAGAGCTGGAGAGGTATTTATGCTTCCGGCAGTGTTCCAGGAGCCTGGGGGGTGAAGGTGGGGATAAATGCCCACCTGTGTCTCACACGGTCCTTCGCACGGCTTCTGACCACCGTCCAGGGTCCCAGAGCAGGTGAGGAGACATGCCCTTCGCTTATCTCACAACTCAAGTTCTACCTTTTCTTTACAGCTTTGGCTCAAGCCACCTAGAATCCCAGCCCACAATGCCCTCCTTTAAACTCCTCTCTGTGTTTCTTTTTTGTTGGTTTTTGTTTTCGTGTCAAAACCATAAAAATGGGAACCTTTGCCCCAAAGGTTTATGTATGTTTTCTGGTCACTCTGCTCAAGTTGAAAGAGACCACCTCTCCGGTGCCTCCTGTGGGCATTCCAGAAAGCTCTGTGGGAATGCCCAGCCCGGAGGAACGGAGGACTCTAGCACACAGACAAACATGTGGCTCTTTAGATACAAGTACTATTTTCAGAAAAAAAAAAAAAAATTGAGGAGTGGTAAATGAGACTGAGGCTAAACTTTTGCTCTAAATCTTTTGGGGGGCCCCAATAAAGCAAAGCTTCTATAGGAGCGTCTGAGATTAGACAATTAGTAAAACACTTGGGGAACAAGAGAAAAAGAACAGGAAGAAATGTGTTCAAAGAATTAGTCCAGATTCTAGGATTATTCTTGGGCACTGGAGATTTGCGTGGTCCATTTTTCTGAGCTAGTGATGCAGGAAGAACAAAGAAAACAAAATAAGATATTTATGTGAAAAATCAGCTATAAGACAAAAAATGAGTACTTTATCATTTGTCAGTATTTTGGATGTGTTTGGATGTGTCTGTTATTTCTCCATTTAATTCCCGTAGGAGATCAGAATTATAAGTGATAAGCTGGGAGGTTTGAAGCCTGTCTGAACAGGCAGATCTAATAGAAATGGGATACAAAGATCCACAAATGGTCTTAACAGTGATTACAAACAACGTAAGGAAAACTGCTGGTTCTTTAAAATACAGATGAGTCATCAACTCATTTCTGACTACCCAGTGTGCTGGTTCCTTAAAAAAATCTTAAGAAACAGAATGAAGTTGGCAGCTTCATCCTCAAGCACAGTCTCATGCACTTCCCTCACCCCCCAACAAAAAAGGTGAATAACGACATGACCCGGGCACAGCCCAGCAAGGTGGTCAGTACAATAAAAGTTCAGAGAACAGAAGACATAAAGCATCTAGGAGTTACAGCCCCGGATAGTGGGAGGACTCAGAGATAATAATGATAATAGTAACCAGCACAAACACCAGAGCAGCCAGCATTTGCTCAGCATCCAATCTGTAACAGACACTAGGAAAATGCATGATCTCAATTCATCCTCACCACAACACCAAGATATAGATCCTATTCTTGTAGATGAAAAAAAAAGAGGGGTTGGGTGGGTTGCATCACTTGTCCAAAGTCAAAGGCCTGGAATGCGGAGAAAACAGGATTTGAAGCTCAATCTCTAATTTCAACATGCAAGTGTTTCTAACCCTGGTTTTATAGTGTGATTCCCTATGAGCAAAGGAGAGTTAAGAGCACAGGAGGGTGATGGGTGGGGGTGGGGGTGAGGTCAGTGGGGAGTAGGGGTGCTAATGGGAGCACAGGGAGGGAGTGAATGTTGGACTGGGGCAGGGGAGGGCAGTGTGAAGACCAGCCCAGTTGGAGATGTCACTAGTGTTCTTGGAGGTGTTTTCAGGGCACAGGGTATATTAAAATGTAAAGAGGAACCTTGAAATATGTATTTCCCTTATCCTTGACATTGTTGCTTTGAAGCCATAATTAGAGGTGTTACCACTTTTGGTGAAGTTCATCAGTTCAAACACTGGGCAAAACGCTTTGTACCTCCCCCCCACCCCCCTCTGCTCTGCTCCCAGTGACTCTGTGGCCCCTTCATGGGCGTGTAAGTGTGGTGCAAACCTGCGTCCCCCAACTCTGACCAATGCCATTATCTTGAGGTTTGTGTCTGAAACACTCACAGTTTTTCCAGGAGGACCTTGTACTGTTCATCTCCTCTGCCGCCTTCCACTTCTTGGTCCAGCTTGGTGATCAGCTCATTCTCAAACTGAAAGCAGAGCCAGAGTTCCGCAGGCCAGTGTCATAGCTTAGAAGAGGGCATGGGAGACACCCCACTGGCCTCTGTAGGTTTGCCCAGCCCCCTTTTTAAGTTGTAAATTAAAACTTAATTCCCAGAGGAAGATTGCACGTCACACCGTCCATCAGCAGTGTGCCGAAGCCCTATAGAAACTTTCTGAAGTAGCCTCTTGTTACTTCCTCCTTGGCTTATATTCGCAGAGAAAAATTACCTGAAACATTTTTTTCCCTATTACAACTATGCATATAGAAACAGCTTCACGATTCTAATTTTCTATTTTATTTTTGCTTCTTGTCTCAGTCTCGGCAATGGGATTGCTTTTTTTCTGATTTTTCAGAGCTGCAGAGCTGCAAAATCTTTCTTTCAATATTAATATACTGCATAGATAAGGAAAATGGAACATAGAAAAAGCATAAGCAAACTGAGGTCATAAACCAGAGCCCTCTGCGTCATCCCCTTGATCCTCTGCCTTATTCTCAGCTGCAAATAGGATTATAAGTGCATGAAGTCATATTTTCAGTATCCAGACAGAGAGGGCGGCTTTAGGAAACACATGTAGTAGGAAAGACTGCTTTGAGGCTGCCCTCAGTTGGAATATCTGCTTCTGTCTCTATTGCCTTACAAACTGACATGTAAAAGAAAAATTTCAGACCAACTTTAATTTGTATTATTCAGGTTAGGGCTTCTCTATATGGAAAGAAAATAAACAAGAGTTGACTATACATGCATTACTAAGATTATAGGTCTAACCACCTCTTACCATATGGAAATTGCCATTTCCACTGAAATTGAACTCACACTGCATCATATCAAAGAAAATGGGGATGGTGGCTTTCCGGAGCTCCGCTTCAGGGGTCAAAGTGACCTCCAGAATGGGACCCACCATGGAAGGGATGAATTTGATTTTGTGGGGACCTGCAATGGAAGTAAGGAAGATAGTAAAAAATAAGCTCATTGGAAGTACAGTGTTACCATCTTCCTCCACAGAACCCCTAAGAAAAGAATATGTTCATGTGGGTAAATCAACTCAATTCAGAACTGAGGGACTAAATACCGTATTCGGATAACAAGTGGATGTCCTACCAAGAGTCAACGCTCACTTCCAGACACACGGATCTTAGGGTTATTGGAATTAAAAAGAGTTCATTGTGGCCTAGGAGCTGTGTGCAGCTCATTCAAGGTTCCACACTCACCCAGGTTGTACCACATGTCCCGGATTCGAAAGCCGAGCTCCTTTCTCATGTCCCCATATCTAGGAAGAAGATAATAAACCGAGAGAATGATGCAAAGTGGAAACGAGTATTTATACTAAAATAAGGGGACTAAAAATAGCCTGTGTCCCTCTAGGTCACAGTTCAGGCAGGTTTTGAGGCAAGGTCACTTTAAGAGATAAAGTTGACACCTAAACAAGCCCCCTTTAAAGCCCCACGGGGGAGGGGAGCTCCCACAGCAGGAGAAGGGACCCATGCAAATGCGGGAGAAGAACTGAGATGCTGAGACCGACAAACTGACTGAAGGGAGAAGAGCAAACAGCATGCTCATCATTGAAAAGAATGATACACGGGGGTACGATTTATACAGTAATGTAACTGATGCCTAACACACATGCTGTATTTATATACTTATTTTTGAGTAGTCTATATCTAATACCACATTGGAAAGCTCTGGACATACATTCTCAATGGGGAGATACTGTCCCCAAAGGGGTGAAAATTGGTCCTTGGGGGCAAAAGAAGCCTACTGTTTTAATGAATAAAACACAGGTACACAGATAATACATAAACAGATACGCATCTATCTGTTGGATCACTATTTCATTGCAGGGGTGATTAGAAAAACCATTTCTAAAAAGGTTACCTATAGGGTTGATAATGGAAAACAAAGTGAGAAACCTTGGTCCAGACGGTGGTTTTTTTGGGGAGGTGAATAAGAATGATCTAGAAACCTCTTAAAGAATACATATTTCTGGGGTCACTACATCACATATTAGATCAAAGCCTGGGGGCTTGGAAAAATAGAAACAGGGCGGGTCAAAGCAGATCCTGCTAATGTTCCCAGGGAACTCGAATGGGGACCTATGACCCATCCGACAAGCGGGTTCTACATTTACTACTTGAACTACGACTGTGCCAAACATTTTTTTCAGATTCTGCCTTTGGAAATGCCTTCAGAAACCAGTATAAAAGCCATATTTAAAATTTCCTCTTACTATTTCATTTTAACAAAACCACCTAATCTAGTTTTATTATTAAAATTAAGTAAGTGTATGTGGTCACTGTCTGGCTCAAAATAGACAATAAATAACAATTCCTATTGTTTATTAATACTGTTGATGCTACTTCTACTAAAAATAAGAGAAATCTTAAAAGAATTTCATCACATTTTTATAACCTGAATATATACAAATGTTATCTCCCAAGGTTTATCCCTGCCCATACATGTGCATATTTTTACATGGATTATACTCACAGCCACACTTTGACCAAAACCAGAATCATTGATCCTAACTAGCCACTTTACCAGACTTGGTGTCAACTAACTTCACGTATGGTTCTTCAACCAACATTAAATCTCTCCTTGAAAGAAACTATGTCATTTAAAATATTCTAAAGAGTGAGATTAAGGCATCCATCTTAAAAATCAATTATCTTTTGGTACCCTCCCCACAAAGAAATGTACAAAACAAGTTTTACTTTTATCATGGAAAACACAATCACTAAATTTCCATCTCTTAGCCACTTATCTGAGTGTTTTGGGGATGAACCAGGGGTCAAGGGATGCCAAATAATTTGTCTAGAAGCCAGACATCCCAGGAGGAGGAAGAGAACTAAAGTTTCACAGCTTTTTAATGATAGATTTCTCAAGTTCTTTCTAACCATACAGCCTTTGAGTTTCCAGGCTCTTGAGGAACTCTGAAACAGACCTGATACAAAAGCCATGAAAAGCTCCCCTGCAGCTCTCATCATTCTTATGCATTAGTCCACTTTGAAATCCGAGCAGGAATCTGCAGGGCATGTTTGGGTGATGCCTTAGTCTTGGCTTCTGTGCTGCAATGACCGAGAGGTACCAAAGCAGCCTGCTTTGGGGAGCAGGAGGGGTACTCTGCCTGCAATTTGGACAAGTTGCCAGCAGAGGGCAGCTGTTCTTGGGGATAGGAGTACTGGCCACCTTCCTGCCTCTCCATGCAGATTCTCTAAAAAGAATATGATGGGTGATGAAAAAAAATGAATGGGGCCTTGAGAAAAGAGTTATGGATCCAGGGAAATAGGAGGTCTACAGAATAATTATAAGACCTATCTCACTAACAAGGGTGGTAGCGAGTGGACAGTAATGTTTGGGATACCCAAAATCTCTCTCTGAAATGGAAAAATCACCTACCTCGTCTTGAGCAAGTTTAAGAGGACACTTACTTTCTAAGTTTAAGAGGACACTTACTTTTTAAAAATTTTGGAACGCTTGGCTTCAGAGAAGGTTTCAAGCTGAAGGGACTCATGGGTGAGAAATGCGACTGCCAAATGGAAGTAATTGTTCCAGAGCTGTTCAAAATTAATTTAATTGTGTGGGTGAAAAGAAATGGAAAATAACATTAATAAGGGATCATCATAAAACAGTACCATATGGTACAAGTCAGTTGCCAGGGATTAATGAAAACAAACAAAAACGAAAACAAAATAAAATCTACAAGACTTCTTTTTCTTCCTTGTGTTTCAATTATTCAAACCTGAAAGTTTTAACACTTAATTTATGCTTTAAAAAAAAATCCAGCCCTGGCTGCTCTGGCTCAGTGGATTGAGCGTCGGCCTGCGAGCCAAGTGTCGCTGGTTCGATTCCCAGTCAGGGCACATGCCTAGGTTGCACGTCAGGTCCCCAGTTGGGGGCGCGAGTGAGAGGCAACCACACATTGATGTTTCTCTCCCTCTTTCTCCTTTCCTCTCTCTCTAATAAATAAAATAAAATAAACAAATAAATAAATTAAAAAAAGAGAAAAATCCAAATGATTGTATTTGTCTATACTCCTGGGATAGAGGCAAACTGCTTCCAAGAACTATACCTATTTATAGTAGTTTGGCAATGTGTATCAAAAGCCCTAGAATTCTGCCAAACTTCTGAACTAGTAAATAGTTTAGGATTTTATCTTGGCAAAGTAATTCATGAGTATTTAAAAATTTTTTTAAACAAGAAAGGTCCTCCAAATACTAATTAACCTAACAGAAAATGGAAATAATCTAAGTGTTCATGAGAATATGGCTAAATAAACCACGGCCCAGCCAGACAATGGACTATATTCAGCCATTAAAAATGTTGTGAAAATATTTAATGTCATTGAGAAGAGCACAGAAAAAGTAAATGAATAAAGTAGATTAATAGGTTATCAAAGAACTTAACAGCTGAATTTCATTTTGGCACATACATACAAATACAAATCTACAAATATAGCATACATATATACATATATGGATATACATATACATATACACATATATATGTACATGATACATCTAGTTATCTCCTCTACTATGACTCTTCTAACATCCCACGGATACAAACAAAGGCACATGATATAGCAAAGCATACCACCCAGAGAGCATATGTGAGCACAGAGCCCCATGGGAATAGGGCCCTGCCTGCCTTCACCAGGCCTAGAATAGCGCTCTGTACATATAAATACTCTATTTGTGGGATGAATGAATGAATGAAGGTGCAGCTGTTGGTTACCTGTTCTCTTATCATGTTGGACTTTGAAGCAAGTGGGTACAGAAGTCCCTTTGGAAACTAACCGTGGGTAGGTAGAGGGGATCTGTGAGTTTGTCAGCAAGTACATGTGTGCCTGTGTAATTGGCTTATGTTAGCGGCAAAAGGTAACACTGTCTTTCACTTCTCTTCTTTTTGCTTAGTTATATTTTCTACTATTACTTCTTTTACATGTATTAGTTTTACAGAAAGAAGAAAGAAAACCCTGTTTTGTTATGTGTGGAGCACAGAGTGATGTGCTTTAGGAAAAGGAGAAAGGACAAGAAAAGTTTTTTCATGTGAAAATCATTAACTCTAAAATGTTTTCCAAAATGAACTGGTTGTCTTACATTGGCTGAGAATTTAAGGAACTCCCAGGCATACTTACCTGAAGTTCAAAGCTTTTCTGATTCATAAAGCACCTGGTGAGCACTTCAGCAAACTGATTTATGGCCCGGAGGAAAACCCTGGGGGAGGAAAACACAGGGTAACACAGGCAACTTCCTGCCCACTGAAAGCCTTCCTATCGGTGTTAAAAACCAAAGCAAACCAAACCTGAACTAGGCAACAGATGACCTTTAGATCTCTCAAGGTCCTTGGAGACCAGTGACAGAGCCCGGCCTGGAGAGGACACTGAGGTCAGTGTCTAGAACTGACTACAAGACGCACTCAAGGCTGCATCCCAATGTAGGCCAGGAGGTTGGGCTGGGACAACAGGCCCGGCCCCCTGAGCTGTGATGAATAGGCCTGGACCAGGGCTCTTTGTGCTCTGCTTCTATTTCAATCTGCAATTTCCCCCTAATTTATACATAGTTGGGAAGGGTATTTCTAATTAGGTTTCAGGACCATGTTGAGTTAACAATAGTAGTGAGAATCATGATTTACTTTATTTGGCTCTTTAAAAAATTCTGATGCTCTTTTAACAGAACATGTGTATTTAGTTCATTTCACTTTCACTCAACAAGTATTTGTTGTGGGCCAGATACAAAGCATTGGCTTCGACTTTGCCTTGAAAGAGACTGTTTCTGGTCTTGAGACGTTTACAACTGGGTGGGGGTGTCATCTGCAACCATGACAAAAAATATGGAAAATTTGATGAGGAGATATAGAGAGGTAAGGGAAATCAAAGGAGAGGAGATGGCATCCAGGCCAGAAAGACTACTTTCGGAGACGGCATGTGAATGGGTGGCAGGCTGACGGACAGAGGTGAGGGGAAGGCAGGCAGGCGGCAGAGCAGCAGGAGGAAACGCACAGAACTCGTTCAGAGACCAGGAAGCCACCAGTGTGGGTGGAGTGCAGCTTGTACATAGAGGGAAAGGGTGGAAGACAGGCTAGAGGTGCGGGTGGGCCAGGGTGCCAGGCCTTTGGCTGTCAGAAGGACAAAGGCCACATGAAGCCACCGGCAGACAGCAGGGAGAGCTGATGCTCACGATTCAACGAAGAGACAATAGCAGAGAGGAGTCAGAGCACCTGCAGGGGCCCAGCGAAAGGAAGAACGTGAGCCCATAAGCTGAGCTTGTGGAAGTGGGAGGGTCCTTGCTTGACAGATGATGCATTTGAGGCTAAGGAGTTAACAGCACTTCACTAAAGTCAGAGCGCTGGTTACTAGACCCAAGTGCAGTGACCCTAGAAGAACATGGGAGTTAGGGGCACTTACCTCCCCGCCCCCGCCAGTCAAAAACTCGCATCTAACTTAATCCCCAACAACTTAGCTACAGTCTCAGTTTCACATCGGCAGGTTCAACTAGCTGTGGATCAGAAATAGTATTTTCAGTCTGAAGTTGGGAATTGTGGATGCAGAGGGCTGTTGACCGGAAGACTTACTGATACCATAAACAGGCAACTAACTCATATTTTGTATGTTACACGTATCATATACTGTATTCTCATGATAACGTACGTTAGAGCAAGAACATGTTGTTAAGAAAACCACAAGGAAAAGAAAATACATATACTGTATTTACTGGAAAAAATCCATGTATACATGGACCCGAGCAGTTCAAACCCATGTTGTTCAAGGGTCAGCAGTATTGAGTCACATGCCCTGGGCTGGCCATGGGTGCTCTTACCTGCTCTGAGTCATATTCATGACCATCCAGTCTTTCGCATAGACATTCTTTCCAATCAGATCCTTAAACATGATAAAAGTTTCCATGAGGAAGTCCTGCAGAAAACATGGGAGTGGCTGGAGAAAAACCGGGTTCCATTTTCTAAGTCTTCCCCCAGCATGTGGACAAGAAGAAGCATAACATCAGAATAAGATGTTCCTGCTCCCATCGTAGAAGCTGAGCTTTTAAATAAGGTTTGGGGGATAAAAAAGCATTTTTTACAGCTGTCCTATGATTTGATTTTACACTATATACTCTGATGAGGCAGACAGGATAAAAAAATTGTCCACGTTTTACAAATGATAAAACTGAGGCTGTGAAAAATTAAACAACTTGCTTGAGGTTGTAGGAACAAGGAAGCAGAAGAGCCGGGAAAAGAACTTGGGGTTCTGAACCAGATATTTAAAGCCAAGTGTTGTCTGAAGAGATCCACTGCACTAAAATGAACTCTCCACCATCGTGAGAAAACTGATACTGCAAGTGACTGAGTCCAGTTCTTCTTTATTATTGTTAGAACAGAGCCCAGATGCCATGAATCAGAAGCAGAGTCATGACTCTTGCTATCCCAGGAAGGTAACCAACCATGTGCAGTCTGGGAGAAGGGTCCCAAGTGGTCCTTAAAAGAGATTCCAGCAGTGGATCACGCTGACTGCAGTAACTAAGAACGAAAATCCAGTATCGGCCAAACAGCTATGTGACCCACCAGGAGGCTAGAAGCAAAAAGGAACTCAGAACAACTGCACTAAAAATCAAAGCTAAAAACTTTAAAAAGCTTTTGTATTTATTAGCTAGTTAAATTTAGACATTTTCCACTCGGATTCCTGAAATGGCAAGCCCGTGAACTTTCTTTAGCATGGAACCATGCAGCTCCGGCTTACGAATGACATCACGCAGCAGGAAGGGCACTGCATGTGGGGGCAGGAGGCCTGGGTCCTGTCTCTCACCACATTCCTCCGAGACACGGGTCAAGTGGTTAACTTCCTTCACCTCAGATGCCAGATGGCGCGGGAACAGGAGCCACTCCTGCCCTGAGACCTGTTCCACCCTTGAATCTTCCTTTTGGTTCAGTGGAGAGTCAAACGTGACTATCCTCAATTCCGAAATCAGAGAGGTATTTCATGCCTTTAAAATTTTTTCATCCTACCAATTTATCAACTATTCTATTAACACTTTCCTTCAATTCAACAAGAAATCATGGTTTGTGAAGCTAGGGTTAAATCTGGATGACAGTTATTCATTTCACTGAATGGTAACCTAAGGTCATTGTAAACAGTGACAGGCATGCATAACAAGGGCAATCCACAGATAATCCCTCATTTTATCCACTCCCCCCACCCCCAAAGTCTGTCAGGTGACTTGTTGAGAAGCAGCAGGTGAGACTGAAAGGCCGAACTACTGAAAGGCAAAGGTTTAGTTGTCCCTGGTAGTCCTGCCACTGATGACTGTAATTCCACAGGGACAAGAATCCTCTTCCTAATTAAATAATAGAGGGGGAAGAGCTCACCATTGTTCTGGAAAACAAGAGTTAAAACCAGTTTTTTACTTAATTAATGGAGCCAAATTGTCAAGAATTTGGAGTCAGTATAACTTCCACTATTTTACCTGATTTTTAAAAAAAATTTGATTAAAATAAACCTATTTTTATATTAATTTTATCTTACATTTTAATAGTAGTAAGATTATTATAAATAGCTAGTCTTCATAGGCATTAATACATGCCAAGCACAAGCTAGTAATTTTCTATGCATCGTTTCAATCAATACTCACTCACATTAACCCTCAAGATAGGGCCTAACTTACAGATGAGAAAACTGAGTGTTAGTGAAGTCAAACAGGTTGCCCAAAATTTCATAAAAAGAAGTGTAAGAGCCAGCATCCAGTCCCAGATCTGGGTGCTCTAAAGCCTGTGTTCTTAAACCCACTACCCCATCTGCCTATGGAGGAGAAACAGCACTACCCTAAGCCTCCATCTTTCCCCTCCTCTCCTCTCCTCCTAATTCTCTTGTCCCCAGTCTCTGCAGACACATCTGAATGTGCTCTGTTGGCACACCTGAACGCACTGTACAGGCACACCTGAATACGCTGTGCAGGTACACCTTTACACGCTCTGCTGGCACACCTGTACATGCTGTGTGAGCGCACCTTTACACGCTCTGCTGGCACACCTGTACATGCTGTGTGAGCGCACCTTTACACGCTCTGCTGGCACACCTGTACATGCTGTGTGGGCGCACCTTTACACGTTCTGTTGGCACACCTGTACATGCTGTGTGAGCGCACCTTTACACGCTCTGCTGGCACACCTGTACATGCTGTGTGAGCGCACCTTTACACGCTCTGCTGGCACACCTGTACATGCTGTGTGGGCGCACCTTTACACGTTCTGCTGGCACACCTGTACATGCTGTGTGGGCGCACCTTTACACGTTCTGCTGGCACACCTGTACATGCTGTGTGAGCGCACCTTTACACGCTCTGCTGGCACACCTGTACATGCTGTGTGGGCACACCTGTACGTGCTCTGAAGCACACCTACACATTGCTATGGGTTCGTTGCCATGCTACCTGCCAGGGCACAGTCCAAGTGCAGTCCCAAGTAGGCGCACAGATTAGGCCACATGGTCCAGTATAGTATTTGGAGTGTTCATTACTGGACCAGCTGCTACTACTAATACTCAACAGTAGTTTCTCCCCAATCCTTGTGTGTTTCTCCACCTGGGACCTCACCAAAGGGGGGTGACTGGCAGGAAAGGAACTGATGGCCTCGATGCACCAGCCACAGACTATTGGTGCAATAGAGGCAGGAAATAGAAAATCTAGAGCACAAAAGACTGAAATGTGCATGGATTATGGGAAGTTATTGAGAGCAAAGACCCGTGTCATGGGACATCAAATTGCTGATACAGATCTGTGTCCAGCCCACTCCTTAACAAGGTAAGATGACATCATCAGGGACATTTTACAGCCACTAAAAATTCTCTGAAGGGAAGACTCCTGAAGAGCAGCTGGAGGCCTAGCTGTCTCTCAGGCAATCTTTGCTTGTATGCTGAATAGTAACTAAGAACAATTTTCTTGTTTAAAATGAGAATGAAATACTTCAACAGAAGATCCAAGGGTTATAAGGGGCAGGTATTACCTCTTCTTGTTTCCCTTTTCAGGGAATACTAAAAGTGATGATTCGACCACCTCCAACAAGACTTTGCACACCTCTGCCTCTTAAAATCCTTGCCATGGCGTGAGTAACTATTGTTCCTGAAAATGAGACACTATCCTCTTTAAAGGGCAAAAAAAGATCTCTCAAATGTTTCTAGACAAGGGCTCTCTCTAAATCCAAGAAATTTAGAAGTTCAGTGAGGACGCCTTGGTATACAGATTATACTCGTCTTCAAACCCAATCCCAGAGAGAAAGAACCAAGCCTCTTTTTCTTCAGCCACAAGGTGCTGCAGGTGGATGGCAGAGACCTGGGCCTAGGATGCTCAGTTCTGATTACTCTTTGGGCTGAACATAAGAATTCTCCAGGTTCCTGGGACTCAGTGAAGACAACTTACAGTGACATCTTGTCCGGTTTTGAAAGTGCTAATGTAGTGGGTATAGTGGCCATCTTCCATCTGGCGCAGGATGGCGATCATGCACGCCACAAAACTGCCCTGGAGGAGAAAGAACCAGCTGATGGAACAAGACCTGGCACATGTAACATGCACTCTGGCTTTGCCCACCCAAACCCCCATGCAAGGGACCACAGCAAACTGGAAACATGTTGCATGCCAAGGTCCAAAGGGCATGCACTCTGCTGTTTCTGACTGAAAGGACCTCCTTTCGACTTAGAGTTAAGGCACGTAAAAAATGTTCCTCATCCCCACAACAGCTAAGATTGGTGCCACCCTGCAGGTCAAGGGACGCTGATGTCAAGCCCTCGGCTAGACTGCTAGTGACGCTCGGCCAGCGGTGCCCTCCGAGTTCTTGTTGGGACAGTGCTGTAGGGTAGCAGTCCATAGAGCAATGTCTGGAATATTTAGATTGTTTAAACACGTATGAGTTTGGAGGAATGCAAGGAGGAAAAAGAGAGGAAGTAAAACAGAGTGGAAGAACAAAGAGAGGAAATGAGTCCTTGGTGGAACATTTCAATGTCACTTGTCCCCCTGTGGAGGCCTGTAGCCAGTTATTCCCAGTAGGTTGGGCACATGTAACTGTGTACCTGGTTTGAGGAAAGGGATTGAATAATTAGATGATGATTATTTTAATTTTGAGGTCAGGAATTACATATTCAACGAGTTTTCCCCTTGTCCAAATGTATCTAAGTCATATATCTTCCAGCCAGAGGGCAAATATCTAGAGGTAAATACCCTCCCATCCCCTGTGTATATTACCATGAAAACAACACAAATTTAAATGCAATGGGCCCACAGCAGATGAAGATACAGCTGCTCTTGGGATGGAGAGAATGACTCATAAGTACAAAACGCGAGTCCAGTCGGGTACACCTCCCTCTCAGTGGATGTCTGTCTTAATCTCTTGTTTTAAAAAGTTTATTTTTCTAACACAATGTACATTTATTGCACTAAGGCTTCTGATATATTCCAACCTAGCATAGTTTGTGTCCCCATTGATGTCTAACACCACCTGTTTCTCCAGGCTTTTGCCTCTTCTGGATATTGAAGTTTTATTTAATCTCACTTTTGCTTAATTTGCATTTCCTGTTTTGAATTACACATTCTGTCCATATATTTGTCAGCCAGCCACTTATTTTTCTCACTTGGGTGTTTGCTCATGTTCTTTACCCATTTTTAATTAAAATATCTTTTTTAGTGGTTTGCAATAGCTCCTTGAATATTAAAGCTATTAGCCACTTGTCACATATTTTACAAATAATTCTTGCAGTTTGGTGCTTGAAGTTTAATTTGCTTATATATATTTTTTACATATAAGGGTTTTAATTTTTTACCTAGTAAAATCTACTTTTCTTTTATAGTATCCTTTTAATTTTTAAAAAATTGATAAAAATATTTTTTCTCTTAAAAATAGGCATATATGCATTTATATTTTGTTTTAGCTGCCTTGGGATTTTTAAAAAACATTAAACCCTTCATTCTACCTGAGATTTATTTTGTGGGTATAGCGTGAAACAAGAGTCAAACAAATTTTTCCACATTATTCATATATTTTCCAAATAAGTTTATTACAAATCTTCACTTTCCCTATTGAAAGGTAAAACTTTTCATGTAATCTAAAGTCTCCTTTTAAAGTCTCTCGGTTCTGTTTTGTTGATATATGTACTCTATTGTCTGAGTCTGACACTGTTTTAATTATTGTAGCATTATAATGTTTTCAGATCTGGTAGGCAAGCCCTGCATCATTACTCCTACTGGGCTATTCATTTATGTGTAGCTTCTCTTCACTTTTACTCTCATATTTTTGTGACTAAATTAAATGGAATTTTTCCAATCTGTAAATAACTATTTTTGTAATATAGAAAGGCCACTGAATAACATTTATTTTGAAAGTAGTTAAATAAATTATTCATCGTTATTAAAATTTCAGTTAACTCTCTTGGGTTCCATAGATATGGTAGTCTTTTCAGCTAAAAATCATGACAGTTATTTTACCCTTTCTCAGATTTAAACTTAGTATATTTTTTGGTCTTATTATATTGAATAGAACTCATAGAAAAATCTCAAGAGTTTTGACATTTAACACCTTAATCCTCTTTTTATGAACATCAAGTAATATATTGCCTGGAGATTGAATGTTAAAAAGTCTCCGCCTACTCTTAATTTGGAATAGATATTATATCTAACACATATGCATTTGTGGAGTCATGAAACTTTTTTCCTTTTATTGAATAGATATATTTCATTAATGGATCCTTAAATAATTAACAATTCTTGAATAAGCTGAATAAACTATATTAAACCATATATAGTTATGAAAATAGTGTATGTATGCATATATATGTAATATATAGTGTGTATGTGCATATGTATATAATATAGTGTGCCTATGTGTATATGTATATAATATATAGCATGTATGTGTATTGTATATAATATAATGTGAATGCATGTAATATATATACCCTGTGTATATGTGCATATGTGCATTATATAGTGTATGTGCACATGTATATAATGTATATAGCATGCATGTGTGTATGTGTATAGTGTATAGTGTGTATGTGCACATGTATATAAGTGTGTATATGTAGTGTATGTAATATATACACACACTGTGTGTATGTTCATATATGTATAGTACATAATATATAGTATATGTGCATATGTATGTAATATATAGTGTGTGTATATGTATATGTTTATACGTATATACTATATAGTATATGTGTGAGCATAGGTATATATATCTAATGCATGTATGTGCACATGTATATAATATATAGTATGTGTATATGTGTATAATATATAGTATAATGGCATACATATATATATCTAATGTGTATATATGCACATTTATATAATATATAGAGCATGTATGTGCATATTTCTCTCTGTGACTGCCTCTGCCTCTGTATGTCTTTCCCTCACTTCTTCTTCCTGATGTTTATCTTTCTCAAGCTTTCTCCCTGGGCTCTCCTGTATCTTCATCGCTCCATGTGTCTTAGCCACGTCCGATTCCATCTCCTTGTCTTAAAAGAAACACGGTAGCAGTTCTGCCACTTTCACATTCACACCCTCAACCAGCTCTCCGAACACAGGCTGAGCCAAAGCTCTTGAGTTGAACAAGGGGATGATGGATGATTTCTCTACTAAAAGAAGCTGAATAGGTAATTTAAACTCAGGCATATTCAGTACTATCTGTCTCATTATCTGTATGAATATATCATTTCATAAACTATATAGTTACCAACCTGCGTTTCTTCATATATTCTTCACATACATGGCAGAAATGGCTTGGCAACATCAATTAATGGTGTGTCCAGCCAGTATCTACACTTTCATCACAAGATCTGAACTCTCTTATAAGTTTTGGATCACCCTGAGTTTTGATCTAGCAGAAAGACAACATTTTGCTTGCAATCATTTCTCTAAATTCTTGTTTGGATCACCTCTATCACCTACATGTGAATCGTATGAGGAACTCTGAAGATTTCTGCCTTGTTACTGCCTCTGGCTGGAAGGCCCTTCCCCACATCCACATGGCCCACTCCAGCACTTTCCTCAAACATCTGTCCAAATTCTACCTTCTCAGGAAAGCCATTCTAACCATCCTGTTTAAAGTTGTAACTCTCTTACCCTGACTTCCCTTATCCTGCTCATTTTTTTTCTCCGCAGCACTTATCTTCCAACTCCATGTGCTTTGTTGTTGTTGGTATTGCTGGAACGTGAATTTCACTGAGGTCATAATTTCTGTCTGTCTGTTCCCTGATGTATCTCCAGTGTCCAGAATAGCACCTGGCTTACAGCAATTCCTTAATACATAGTTGTTGAATAAATAACTGGTTTTTATTTTCTACAGCAATTTGGGATAGCTTTCTTACTATGTTCATTATAATCTAAACCTATCTTTTATTATCGCAAGTAAAAGATGCTTCGTATTAATGATGTTACAACTTGGCTTTCAATAGTTCCTGTGGTCTCATAGACACAGTAGAAGGAAACCGAGAGGCCAGAGCAACGCTGGTACTTCTAAAAGCACACTAGTCACAAGTTCCATAAAATGTTTGTTTTTCTTTGAATCAAAAGCTCTGGGTGATACCACAGGGCACCAACTACATTTGTCAGAACTCCTTCCATGTCATCTACAGGACACAGCTGGAAACATAGCTTGGTAACAGCTGCCTGGGGATGAGGTTGGTTGACAACATGCACTCGCCCCGCAGCCAGCGTGGCTGCCCAAGTCCAAACCCTAGTGACCCTCTGGTCGTTACATAACCTTGGCAGGTGTCTTAGTCATCCTGTGCATGCTCCCTCACCAGAAAAATGGAGTTAATGAGAGAACTTCCAACAGGATGGGGGCAAGCCTTCAGTGAAATAGAAAGTGCTTAAAACAGTTTCTGGCATGCAAAAAGAATTGGCCAATGACTGCTACTATCACTGCAGTTGGAAGTACTAACACTAATTACTATTATCGGTCTAACAAGTGTGCATAAACTGAGATTTAGAACTACATTGCTTGAGACTATTGAGGAAGTGCTGAATGCAGCTACCAGAAGCCCTCATTTTCTGCTCACTGAGACTTCTATTTTCCTTGAATAAAATATTAAATACTTAGAGAGTCTTGGGTTGAATGGAAACTGAGGTATCAGTCTGCTTAGGCTACCTGCATGCCTCAATGAGCCTCTGCTTTAATGTATTAGAAGAAGCTTTCATTTGATCTTCACCATGGGCAAGAGTCCTCCAGAATGGATCCGCATGCCTCATACTTACGGGGAATCTTTAATAACGCCCCCCCCATGGACCTCCCCACCCTTCTGGACTATCTTCCCTCAAGAGAAAGTCAGTGTCAGAATTAAGGTCTGCCCCAGTGGTAGCCAAGGGTCACCTGTCGGGGGATGCTGTCTAGTTCTAGATCCGTTTCCTTTCTGAGGGAGCCACACTGCACAGTGTACAGGCAGGTGCACACTGGGCTGCGAGGGTCCTGTGGGAATCTGGTCTCAAGACACTGGTCCTGACAGCCCCCCATAAAGGCAGATGGAACCCTGAGAAGCAGAGGTGGTGTGGGTCCCCTGAAGTGTTACTCACGATGTGGGGAGACTGTCGGCTCATCCCGATGACGGTCCGATTGATCCTCCTCAGCAGCCGCTGCATTATCAGCTGTACGTGGGGCGCAGTGGGGCCCTGCAGGGGAAACAGGATTGGCGTCACTCCCGACTCAGCTTCACTTTCTTTCTAAAACCTTGGGCAGATGAGGTTTCTCTGTGAATCTCATTCTGGCTCTTCCCTACCAAGCAGTCTCTTATCCAAAAGAGATTAACGGCTTCACAGAGTAGTATGTAATGTTGTTACTAAGGAATCAGTTGAAAATAATCAGTTATAACATTTAAAAGATGAGCAGAGGGTGCTGGGGAGGAATGCTGCCCTGATAATCCAGGCGGCCCAGGTCACGGGCAGCTCTCTGGGGCCATGGATGCAACGCATTCTGGGAGGATACCCAGCAGTACCAACTCTGAGCAGATTAGGGTGCCCAAGACAATACGGCACATGCACAGGAAGTGAAAGGCAACAATACAAAGTCCTTGCCACCTTCTGAACAGCAGGAAAAAAAAACCCCAAGAAATTCAAGTCAAGGAGACGGTTATGAGTGATTGTGTTCAGAATCCTTGTGTTGAACCTCTAACCTCTACTGTGACGGTACTCGACATAGGTCGTTGGGGGCAATTAGGTCACGGGGGCAACACCCTGGGCCGATGGTTTAGTGTCCATGTAAGGAGCCACCGGAGAGCTTGCCTCTTCTCTTGCTCTATTCACGTGCACCGAAGAGAGGCCGTGTGCGGACAGAGCCACCTGTGAGCTAGGAAGAGCCCTCACTACAAGCTCAACCCTGCCAGCCCCTTGGCCTTGGGCCTCCAGCCTCCAGGACTGAAACAATGTATGTTGTGTAAGACACCCAGGCTACTGTACAGTAGGTCTCAGATAACATCGTTTCATTACAAGGTTGATGAGATGTCATAAAAACTTAACTCTTGTTAATCTCAACTAGCCCCAGGTCAAACTGGTGTTCTTATACGTGGTTTTACTCGACGTCCCAGGACCTATCAATGACATAAGTGAGGACTGACTGTTTTAAAAAAAAATTTGAATTTATTGGGGTGACATTAGTTAATATAATTATATAGGTTTCAGGAGTACAATTCTACAGAAAATCATCTCTATATTGTATTGTGTGTTCACCACCCCAAGTCCAGTCTCCTTCCATCACCATTTATCCCCCCTTTATCCTCTTCTACCTCCTCCACCCCCTTTCCCTAATCACCATACTGTTGTCCACGAGCTTTTTTATTTTGTTTAATCCTGTCACCTTTTCCACCCAGCCCCCATCCTCGCAGAGCTGTCAGTCTATTTTCTGTATCTATGAGTACTTTTCCATTTTGTTTGTTCATTTTGTTCACTAGATTCTACATATGAGTGAAATCATATGGTATTTATCCTTCACTGACTGACTTATTTTGCTTAGCATGTTCTCCAGGTCCATCCATCCTGTTGCAAAAGGTGAGATTTCCTTTTCTTAAATAGCTGAGTAGTATTCCATTGTGTAAATGCACCACATCTTTTTTAAATTGTTGTTCTATCAGTTGTCCTAATATTCTCCTATTCTCCCCCCCTGCCCCGCCCACCCCCAGCTCCCACAGTGAATCCCCACCCTGTTGTCGATGTCCATGGGTCATTTATACTAGTTCCTTGACTAGACCTTTCTCCTTCTTTCACCCCTGCATCCGCCTCCCTCCTCTCCTCTGGTCAATGTCAGTCTGTTCCTTGTTTCCATGTTTCTGCTTCTTTTTTGCTCATTTATCTTGTTCATTAGGTTCCTCTTATAGGTGAGATCATGTGGTACCACAGCATTTTTATCCACTCATTTACTGATAGGCACGTGAGCTGTTTCCAAATCTTTGCTATTGTAAAGAATGCTACAATGAACATAGGGGTGCATAAATTCTTTCAAATCAGTGTTTTGGGTTTCTTCGGATATATTCTCAGAAGTGAAATTGCAGGGTCATAAAGCAGATACATTTTTAATTTTCTGAGGAAATTCCATACTGCTTTCCATAGTGGCTGCACCAACCTGCATTACCACCAGCAGTGCACTAGGGTTCCCCTTTCTCCACATCTTTGCCAGCACTTGTTGGTTGTTGATTTATTGATGGTAGCCATTCTGTCAGGTATGAGGTAGTATCTTACTGTGATTTCAATTTGCATCTCTCTGATGGCTAGTGATGTTGAGCATCTTTTCATATGCCTATGGGCATCTGTATGTCCTTGGAGAAGAGCCTGTTCAGGTCCTCTGCCCATTTTTTAACTGGCTTGTTTGTGTTGGCGGCCTTATAGACTAACACAGGGATTTAACGGTTTGACTCTGTCAGGTGTGACTTTGAGCAATTATTTAACTTTGTTAAGCTTCAACACCTCATAATGTTTTTTTCTTCTTTTTTTTTGTGATTTGGTGTTACATTCATTCAGTTTCCACTTATCAATATACAACTTATGTTTTCAAAGCCTTTATTCATTCTTGCTTCATAATATTTTGAAACTCCTGGTTAATGCTTCAAATAACTAAATCATTCCTTCCTTGCTTTTTATCACTTATTTACATGCTTCCCACTTCTGAGAATGAAAGTGATTTCTCAGGCCTGCGTCTCCTGGTGGTGCTGCTCCCACCTCCAGTTACACAACATTTCCATACTGCAGAGCCAACTATGGGTGCAAGCCATGAAGGGCCTCGTGTGAGGTGCGGAAATGAACCGGGCATCCTCTGAGCCCTTGAGATTCGCTCTCCACAGGGGAGCAGGGACATGAGTATAAATAAGCAAAGCACACTTCCATGGGAAGGTCACAACCACCAGGGCAGGGTACTTGCCTCTCTTGTTCACTGCTGTATTCTTAGGCCCATCACAGGGCCTGGAGCCCAGGGGCTGCTCTGTAAGTGTCTGTGAACTAAATTCATAACTCAAGGTACAAAAGGATAATATTCTTAAAAGAGACATAGGGAGGAGGCTTGAAGGGAACTAGTGGGGGCGTTTGGGCAGATTATACCAGGAGACACTTCCTGAGGTGTTTATTGAAGCTGGACTTTGAAGAATAAGAACAATTAGGAGATTAAGCTTTGGGGACAGAGGAGGGAATCCTGGACCATAAAAAAAGGCACAGAATGAATGTCACTAAGTAGAGCCTAGAATTAACTGAGGAGATGAGAGAATACAGGAGGACATATGAACTTAGCATGTACATTTAAAAATGTTCATGGTGGGAAAACAACAACATACCATCACTATCACCAAGAAAATTTCTGAATTTACTACTTCCACAGAGCTTCGAGAACAATCATCTTGAATGCCTCTGCTCATTACAGGGAACATTATCGGGAAGGCAAGAATAATTTTTAAGCCAATTAAATCTCTTAGCACAGGACCTAAATATATTCAAGTCATTTCTGAAGAGTCATTCTGTAGTTAGAAGATATTACATATTTTTTTAATAACAGGCTTAGAAGTGGAGGAAACCTACGAAATCATCTAGAAACATTCCTGCCTAGTACTGAACAGGAAAGTGAGGCACTATGAGACCTGTCTAAGGAGAAGAAGCTACGGAGTGGTAGTACTGGGACTGCCCGGCTCCTGTGTAAGTGTCACATACATACACGCTTTGTACAACACTGGAGCCTGGACCGAACCAGCGTAACTAGTACATTGTTGCCAACATTGCAGGGTTCTGAGCTTTACTGCAGTATGTTAATTATTGGATCATAAGAGTTATTTTTTAAAAATGTTATTGTTATTGTGGCATGATTGATCACATTTATTTACTTGTTGAAAAAACTTTGGTTAGGGATCAAATCCCCAACCACAGAATTCCCTGGGGAAAATTTATTCCATTTTATAATGTGGTTTCTAAAAATACATGTAAGTTAAAAAAAAAAAAAAAAAGGAAGGGTGACTTATAATTAAAAAATTTCAAATAAATAGTACAGTGAGTAAGGCGGGCTCCAGGGGCCCCAGGAAGAGAAGAGACAGGTGGGTGGAGAGTGGCGGTGACCCCTGCACTTCTGCGGCTGAGGTGTGAACAATCAGCAACACAGATATGCCTATTTGATGATGCGCAGGTGAGCTGGGCTGTGGCCAAGCTGGGGGGGACCTTGAGAGGTGCATTTAGGAGTCCCCTATGGGCAGAGGGACAGTGTTCTTCCTGTCCTTCGGCAGAACTGAATCTGAAGCTATTGGTAAGAGACTGGGCCTGGGCAAAACCAGTGGCACTTTCCCTGCTGGTGGAATCGTTAGTGCCGCGTGGCCACCACAGGAGGGGGTGAGCACAGCTGTGCCCCACGGAACACATTCTGCATGACAGTCCAGCCTGCCGAGTAGTGGTCACGCCTGGGCCTGTACTGGCTCTTCCCCAGGACGCGGTGAAGCCAGACAGACTCTGCCCCGGGTGTCAGGGGCTCACAGAGATGAGGCCAGATAAGAAAACAGACTTTCCACTGGGCTTCACAGGATCAGTGTCAGAGAGATGATAAAAATGAGACCTTCTAAGAAGCTCAGGAACATCTACAATGGTGTTGTCAGGTATCAGAGGTAAAAGAGAGTCAAGGTTTCTGCATAAAAAGACAACATCTGACCAGGGCCCTGGTCTGAGAAGGGCTCCCAGGGATTGCAAAGACGAACAGCCAGGAAAAAGAGGTGGGGCCAGGCCCAGCCATGAGCAAGCCTGCCCTGGAACCAGACAGGCAGAGTAGCTCTAGCACGGAGAAGCCTCTCTAATCGTCTCTGAAATAGGCATGGCCTGCCCCAGTACCCAGATTCTCAGCTGCAGGGCCAAGCTCCCAGCCCAGGAAGGCCATTGCGTGTGGTCTGCACCGGTGACGCGCAACTCACCACATCTTTCCTGTCCAACACTTCCAGGATGTTGCTCAGAAGCTGCACGCTCGCCTCGAGGTCCGGCTTGCTGGAGTTGTCGTCTAACTGGCCACTGAGCTGGTCTATCAGCAGCGGCAGAAGCACGTCCCTGCACTCTGAGACACAGAAGGAAGGCGGCTCACTGGCTGCGGGACCACCTCCTGCACCGCCGGCACCTTCCCGCAGCCCCGGCTCTGGCTCACCCAGTGGGGTGGGCTTCGCTCCAGCGGCACAGGGGTTTAGGCATGAACTTCAGCATTATAACCTGATTTTTAAAACTAAGAATATTATACCTATCGAAGGTAACTGTTGCAAAATGTTTAAAGTATTTAAACATTTAAAACAATGCCAACTTGATAACTGAAAGAAAAGTCATGTGAAACTAATAAATTAAGCAAGTTATACAGTTAAAAAAATTGTGTTTTGATAGAAACAGATTCTTAGATACAGAGAACAGAGTGATGGTTGCCAGAGGGGAGTGGGGATGGGGAACTAGGTGAAAAGGGAAGGGGCTGAGAAGTACAGATAGGCCATTACAAAACAGTCCAGGATGTAAAGTATGGCACAGGGAATACAGTCAGTTATATTGTAATAACTGTGTGGTGCCAGGTGGGGGCTGGAAACGTCAAGGGGAACACTTTGTAAAGTATATGATTGTCCAACCACTATGCGCTATCCACCTGAAACTAATACACAATAATATGAAATGTAAGCTGTAATTGAAAAAAATTTTAATAGAAACAAATGTAAGAAAAATTTATTTTGAAATTTTTTTACTTAATGCAGAAAATTTACTCTAAAATCTTTGTAAATACCTAGCTTCACTAGTAGATTTTAATGTGTTTCACAGACATTCAGTCCATGTTTTGCAGGCACGTGGGCTTCACAGAGGAAGGCCTGCATCTTCCTGTTGGGATCTTCACTATTATAAGACACTATTATGACGAATACAGAGATTTTAGATGCTCACAGAAATGATAGTTAACAGAGAGAATGGTTCCTCTAAATGAAACTAATTAGTGTATGCTTGATCTAATGAGCAAACACCCCCACCTTTCTTGGCTGATGTCTCCCTTCAGCATCCTTAGAGGCAGAAATTATCATAGCATATTAAGATGTTTAGTAATATTACATTTCCTACTTCTGAGCACTTACTAGCTTGAAACCTCCAACGGGGTCTTTCCAACAGTTAAAATCTCTATACACACATTTGTAGGGTCAGAAAATATCAAAGTCAAAGAGGCTTCTCATTTGATTGAGTTCAAGTCCTTCCTTCCATAGAAGCAGTAGCCAGCCTGAGAGAAGGTCAGTCATTTGTCCAAGTGACATAACTAGCCAGGGGCAAGGCCAGAGGGGTTCTCCCACCACTACTCAATCAACTCCCCTCTTTCTGAAGAGTCCTGCTGGACCCCACACCCCTAGACAATACAGACAGCATGAGGTCACCCTCAGGGCATCCTGGCCTGGAGGAAGATGCAAAACAAGTTCCTGCAGCTGCCAGTCTTGGGTTTATTAGGGGAAAGACCAAAGGTTGGACCTCTTACCCATATCAACTTCGAGGTGGGGGCAAAGGGATTTAGACTTAGTGGCCACGGGCTTAACTCTAATGACAAAGGAACAATATTTTATCAGTGACAGTGTTTTCTCCCCTCCATGCCCTCCCTCTCCCACCAGTATGCTAGTAATACCACCCCCCAAAAAACCCTTTTGATTTCCAGTGCTTGCCAATTTTCGTGGTGTAAATATTTCCACCATGGTTGATTTTCAGCTACTCGTGTGACATGACAGAGCATGGAGTTGAGGACAGATGCACGTCATCAGCTGTCCTGGGCTGGTGGCACCCAGCACACAAGACGCTGCTGACCCCTGCCCCGGTTTTTGAGGATATACTAAGTATGGGTCAAAGAAGAAGCAATTATTAAAAAGGATCATCTTTCCTGTTTGCTCGTTACTTCCTGGGCTTCCTGTTTTGTGGACAAGGCTATGAATGAAGCACTTGACTATTCTAATTAAGGAACACATGAGTTTGCTCTTTTAGGAGTATTGGAAATACTGAACTGACTCCACCTTCTCCTTAAAGCTGGTTTCCCACAAGGGCCTTAAGTGCCAACAAACAGCTGCCGAGGGCATGAGTGACATTAAACAAGGGCCAGTGTTGGCTGAAGAAGCAAGACAGGATGAGAATGTCAGCAGGGAGCTGTCTCTGGTGGGGACTCACCCGACTGCTGAAACAGATTGCTCTCTACTATCTTGGTCATGCAGCTAAGCTTCTGGCGAACGAGCTGGTTGTCGGGAATGCTCTGAATGAACTTGCAGAAGAGCACACTGGAAGAGAAGCCCCTGTGGTTAGTGTTTTCACGGGGCCAAGTTCAGCGTATCATTAAGACTTCCCTCCTCTGCCCAGAGACCAGGATGTGGAGACGTTTACCTGGAATGCCCTGGGACATCTGTCGCTAGGAAGTGAAGGAGAGACTGTGCTTCCGGCTCAATGCAGGGCTCAGCCTCAGAGCAGACCCTGCTTGAATTGCTGAAGCAACGGGGCCCACAGCGGCTTTCCAGACCCGCCCCAGCACCGCACTCCGCAGACTCATTTCTGCTAACTCCTGCCCACTGCCAATCACCACCTGACTTTGCATTCCTGGGTACTTAGGTACAGGGCTGGAAGTATGTTATTATGTAGGTAATTTCAGGTCTGTGTGTCCTATTTCCCCAGAAAAAGTGCAAACCCCCTTCAGAGGATGGCTTTGTGTCTTTTTTGTACCCTCCTCAGAGCTGAGCACAAAAAGGTGTGCAGTTCATCTGTGCTGGAAGAAGAGTAGCACACGTAGCAGCCAAGCCCCAGCCAAGCCGGTGGCTGCTCTTCTGTTCTAGTCAATAAACAAATGTCTTTTGCTATTTACCTGAGCTCAACAGGATCGAACACAAGTTTGACGTCATTAATTATGCTTGGAAGGTACTTCAGAGCTGCCCCCTGTAAGAAAAACACCAAAGGCAGATTCAGTTGCCTAGCAGGACAAACACAGAATTTATCGTTTGACCCCAGGAAGAGAAGGCTTGGGTCTGAAATGGTACAGGCACAGATGTCCTGCCACTGCAGAGGAAGCTGATGTAACGTGCAATCCCTTAAAGTCTTCTTTCTGAAAAGTCAGGGGGCACAGTGTTCTGGCTTCACTACCAACAGGTGCTGCCTGTTCAGATTCCTTTTTCTATCTAAGGAGGTAGTTAAAATCTTGGCTTCTCCCTCACAACATTGCCACAACAAATGAAGAATAATAAAATTTAAATTTGAGTCTTTCAAGATTACGTATTTTACATTAAAAAAATAGATAATGATGAAAATGATGGTTACTTTGGGCTTCCAGAAAGAATAGAACTAAGACTAGAAACCCATTGCCTATAACATCAGTATCACTGGGCAGAGTCCCCAGGGGCCAAAAAAACCACTCAAGGGATGTCTACAAGGGTAGCTTTATTTGGCAAAATGACACCTGAGAATATAAAAGTGCAATAAACTTAAAACATAGGTTCTCCCCTGTAATTCCTGTAAGTCATACTAAAACTCACATGCTTTCCATGAACTATGATTTACTTTGTCTCCCAACAAGGCTAGTTCTGTTTTTCCCCCGGGCATCCTCACTGACAGCATCAAGTTATGAAGCCCTTCTGACCTTGATCTTGACGGCTTCCTCCAGAGGCCTGTCCATTAGTGTATTGAAAGAGAGAAATAACTGGCGGATTGAGTTATTAAATTCATCTCCATCTTCGCTTTGGCCATAAAATCTTAATAGGAAAAAGGAAAAAGCAGTTAGACTTTTCATCTTTCAAAGAAATTTCAGGTATGTCTGTTGCCTAAGCAATGCTGGAGGCCCAGCGTCCCTGGCCACTGCTTCAGATTGCACATGGAGAAGCCACAGGGTGCGCTGAGATAGTTTCAGGGAGAGCCCCACAGGCTGAGAGGATGCTACCACCTGCAACGACCACCAGGCAGTCACCTGTGTGTGACGGCCACCACAGAGCTCTCCAGCTGCTCTGCTGCGGAAGAACTTCCCTGAATTCCCTCCCCTCCCTTTGTATCACTCTAACCACTTTGCCTGATCTCATCAAGCCCTCATCACGCAAGGAGAAGTTTCAGACAACGGGTAGAAAAGTTTCTCAACCCAGAAGCATTCTGGATCCCACCCAGTGTGCCAGCCTATTAGTGTCCTCCATCCACCAAAGTGGCCACGCTGGTGATGGCCTGCTCTACAAGGGGGCCCTCCGCTCACTGGACACGGACACCTAGTCTTCGCTGATGCACGCTTGTCCTCTTCTCATTGTCAAGGTTTGTCCATCAACTGAAAAGTTGGTGCTTCCTCATCAATAAGTCTTATTGGACAAATGTGACATTTTCTCTTTCTTCGTTTCCTTTCCTTTCTCCTCCCCTCCCCTCCTCTTCCCTCTCTTCCCCTCCCCTCTCCTCTCCTTTCCTTTCCTTCCTTCCTTTCTGTTCATAGTGACAAATTTCGGTCCTTAAGAATTTAGGGTGGAGGTGGGCAGGACAGGGGAGAGAAATGAGGGGAAAATGGGACAACCGTAATAGAAAAACAATTTAAAAAATGAAATAAAATAAAAAGAATTCATAGACCTATTTTAAACTTTATCACATGTATAGGTGAAGATAGGGTGCGTGTATCACATTTCGATGAGTATAATTTTTAAAAATTTAAACCACTTGAATTTTTCTTCTGTAAATTATGTTTTTGTGTTTTTATTATTTAGAGATAGTTGTCATTCAACTCTTGATTTATAAGAGCCTTTAATCAGTATAGCAATTCACCTTTCATTTGTACTATATGTTACAAGCTTTATTTTCCTCAGGTAACTTGTTTGTCTTTGCTTATATTTTCAAATATACAAATTTAAAAAATACACATGCTGGAACCTACAGACCTTTAACCTACAGACCTTTCCTTTTGCCTTATACATATTTTAACAGTTTGGAAATCCAGTTACTATTAAATGTTAGGGATGGCACCAGACTTGTGAGCATTCCCAGGAAAGGCAGTTCATGGTCCTTGGTTGCTTCTCTTTGAGGGAGCTGGTATCCTAGGAATCCAAACTGGGAATTATCCTCTCTGTGGCTTAGTTCCACCTGGTAGCTGAGCATGGTATCAGCAAAGAAACTCACACCTCCGGAAACATCATCCCAAGTAATTACCACCATCTCCCCTCTACTACCAACAACAATCAGCTCATGGTCCTAGATCTACACCGTACACCATCGTGAAGCCCTCGCTATAGGAAATCCTACCATGGGAACATGCCTCTCTGAAAATGCTGTCACCAACAGAGGCTTCCAGCAAATGGCATACCCAAGTCTTCCTGGCATTACTGCCCCAGAAGTTCTGCTGCCCCCAAAGAACTCTGCACGGACCTTCTCTAACAGCCTCCCAGGGCACCCTGTCTTCAGCCTGAAGCTCTGAAAGCTCGCGCTCCACGACCCAGGAGCTCACAGGGCTGAGCACGAGCCTGGGATCAGGGACAGAGTGTGGAAAGCACAGACAGCAGCAGCATCTCACTGCAGCAACCATTACCTCAGGTAGAGCACTCTGGATTGGATGATGAACCGAAACAAGTACTTTAAGGCTTTCAAAGCAGCAAAAAGCAGGTCTGTCTTGCTGGAGTCGTCTGCATTCGCCACATAACAGTTCAGCACCTTGGAGAGTTTCCTGAAAAGGGTGAGGCAGGAAACTGTCAGCGGAGCAGAGGGGTACTTGGAGGTCTGAGGTGTGCCACAGAGGGGGGACTTGACATTCTCGGGGAACAGAAGCCACCACGATAATGATCTCTTCTCAACTACGTCCCAAAGAGGGACACCAACTCCTGTGCAATTTAGTTTCCTCACTGCAGTCTGGATTTGGGGCTTCATTACCGCTAAGAAACAGGATGGTTTCTTCCCCTTTGCAGGACTTTAAAACAGGACGAAGATACAAGAGTTGAAGATTCAAAACCTAAGGATATTTTAGCCTCTGGTATGCCATACAGACACTTTCAGAGGTCCCTTGTAAGGGAGAAGCTGCCCATCTAAGGTAGTCACCTTAAAAGATGTCTAATTCCCTCCGATCTGCCCAAATGCATCGGGACCACCGCACGCAGAGGCGAATGGAGACATCACTGAGTGTGGGAGGAGAACACCCCTGGCTCTGCACTCCCAACCCAGAGCCCTGTTCTGAGGCTGCATGTGGCTCTTTTTGTCTTTTGAGCATCTTCAGACAAGGCATTGTCTTAACCTGCTAATTCACACTTTTGAGGGCATTGATGTTTGGCTCTCTCCTTTGGGGACCTCTGAGTTTTCTAAGAAAAACCCTGCAGGAAGCACATAGAACCAACCAAATCCAGACGACTACCACGTGGAGCGCTGCATTGGTTTTGTGTGATGAAGACCCAGTGCCAGGGTCACCTTGCTGAGGCTACTGCCCATGTCGGGGGTTGGTGGTGTCAGGCTGCTGGGAGCTGACACCCTGCCACTGGCGTTGCTTCCCCATGTTAGTCAGCAACTGTGCTGCAGGACACCTCGGTTATGTCACTTCTTCTGTTATATTACATTTAGGGAATATCACGCAAATAAAACTGAGAACTTTCTTGTACAGTTGAGGAAAGAACACAGGACATGAATGATGTGACCTCTCGATCAGCTAGTAGCAACTGACGTGATCTGGTAAAGCCACTGTCAGAAAGCTCTTTGTTCATCTCTACACTGCTGTCACCATTTACCATGGTGCTCCGCATAGCAACAGGGATACGAGGAGGTGGACTGACAGGCCACATAGTATTTGTGAGGGGCTGAGCAGTCCTGGAGGAGTGTGGAGTGAACCTAGTTGCTTTCCTTAGTCAAGATTCATAAAACAAAGACAGACTTCCGGCCAAGATGGAGGCATAGACAGACAAGCCGCATCTCCCTCCACAACTTAGAAGGAATACAACTACCTCAAAACTAGAAACAACCAGAAGTTCAAAAAGTCAAACTGCATGGAAGTACAACAAACAAAGATATAAAGAAGAAACACTCATCCAGACAGGTATGAGAGGTGGAGATGGGGCAGAGATGATGCGGTGTGGTGGCAGCAGCAATGGTGGCAGCAGCAGGCCAGCGGAAAGCGCAGTCATATGTTTTAAAAAGTCAGGAGGGACACCTGGGGAGCGTTCCCAGCTCCTCACCGGACCCCACAGTTCATGGTCCCAGCACCGGGGAAAATCAAGCGTTGTTGCTTCTGACTGTGCAAACCAGTGGGTGTTGGAGTGAAGGCAGAAACTGCCGGTCTCTCAGCAGAGTCCGCTTGTTTAAAGGGACCCCAAGGTCCTAGATGTCCGCAGACACACCCACTTTGGTAATGATGGCCAGGGCAAGCAGCTAGAGGGGCACCAGTCCAGTGCGGAAGTGGGAGAGGTGCTTGGAAAAGGGGTGTGCTGGGCAGGTGACATTGTTCCCTCCCGAACCCCTCCCCCACATACAGTGCCCCAACGTGGTGAAACAGGTCACCCTGTACTGACAAATCCCTAAGGCTTCGCCCCTTACAACATAACAGGAGCGACAGCTCTACCTGGGACGAGGAGGCAAACAAACACAGGAGCTTGTCAGAATGAGGAGATAGAGAAGTATGACTCAAAAGGGGGAACGGATCAAGGTTCCAGTGGGAGAACTAAGCGATGAGGAGATAGCCAACCTAACAGATGAGGAGGCAGACAACCTAACAGATGTAGAGTTCAAAACACTGGTGATAAAGATGCTCACAGGCTTGACAATACGCTTGAGTACGGCAAACGCATAAGAGAAGAACTGAAGGTTATGCTAAGTGAAACGAAGGAAAATCCACACAAAACCAATGGTGAAGGGAAGGAAGCTGGGGTTCAAATCAATGATTTGGAACATAAGGAAGAAAAACACAGTCAACCAGTGCAGAATGAGGAAGCAAGCACTGGAAAAATGAGGAAAACTTCCCAAATTTTGTGAAGGAGATGGACATATAGGTCCGGGAAGCAAGGAGGGTCCCGGGTGAGCTGGACCCAGAGGGAACCACACCAGGACACATCATGATTGAGATGCCAAAGGTGAAAGATAAAGACAGAGTCCTGGGGCAGCAAGAGAGAGGCGGAGAATTGCCTACAGGGGGGTGCCTATAGGACTATCAGCTGATTTCTCAGAGGACACTTTGCAGGCAGGAAGGGACTGGCAAGCAGTATTCAATGTGATGAAAGGCAACCTGCAACCAGCATGACTCTATCCAGCAAGGCTATCATTTGGAATGGAAGGGCAGATGAGGTGCTTTCCAGACAAGGTGAAGCTAAAGGAGCTCATCATCACCAAGCCATTATTATATGAAATGTCAAAGGGACTTACTTAAGAAAAAGAAGGTCAAAACTATGAACACTAAAATGACAACAAACTCACAACTATCAACAACTGAATCTAAAAAATAAAAACAAAATCCAACTAAGCAAACCAGAATAGGAACAGAATCCTAGGCATGGGGATCATTTGGAGGGTTAACAGCTGGGAGGGGGGAGGGGAGAAATAGGGAAATGGTGCAGGGACTAAGAAGCATAACCGGTTGGTACAAAATAGACAGGGGATGTTAAGAATAATATAGGAAAGGGTGAAGCCAAAGAACTTATATGCACGATCCATGGACATAAACTAAGGGGGGTGGGATTGTTGGAGGGAAGGGGGGTATTGGGCAGAGGGAAGCAAAGGGGAAAAAAATTGGAACTACCGTAACAACATAATCAATAAAATATACTTTAAAAAACAAAACAAACAAACAAAAAAAACAAAGACAGAAAGAAGGCTACATGATGGAAAAGGAGAGACCACTCCCTCTTAGGCAAAAGGAGAAATGAACTCCCCTTATATCTCATAAATAATAATTTTCTCAGATGTGGTGTGGCTTAGTCCACTGCTTGCTCCCTCTGGGGCCTCACGCTGGTCTCACTGATACCCAATTCCAAAGATCCCGAGTACAGTTCCCTGTCCTGGCTTTTGCTCTGAAGGCTTCAAATCCTCACCTACATGGTCTGCATTCTTAAAGATACACAGCATTATCTCTTCTGTCATTTCCAGAAGGGAGGGTTTGATCATCATACCTGTTCCAAGGTCAGAACAATCACACGGCCCCCTCTCTCCACCAGGAAGCTTAGAACAAGCTTCTGCCCCTGGAGCCATGTTTACTTAGCCTGCGACCCTCTTGCTCCTCAACAACCACCCCAACTCGGAGGCCAAACCCGCAACCCAACAACAGGCCGCTCCCAGGCTCAGACTTACACATATGCCAAAGTGGCACTGAAGTGCTTGTAAATGTAGGTTTCCAGGACTGGGTTGAAATGCTGGAACTTGATGTCTCCTATCAGTGAAATAATAAATACCTGCCAAAGGGGAAACATAAATAAATAGAAGCACTGCACAGCACTAGGCAATCTGTCAGCAAACTGGATTTTCATTTTATTTTATTTTTTTAATCCTTACCCAAGGACATGGTTTTTCATTGCTTTTAGAGAGAGAGGAAGGGAAAGAGAAACATCAATGTGAGAGAGAGGCACAGATTGGTTGCCTCTCGCACACGCCTGTGCCCAGACCGGGGATCAAACCTGTCACCTAGCTATGTGCCCTGACTTGGAATCGAACCCGCAACCTTTCGGTTATGGGATGATGCTCCAACCAACTGAGCCAAATTGGTCAGGGAAGCAAACTGGACTTGAATGTCGGATTGCTGTCTTCTGTTTCTTCATCATGTTTGTAGCATTCTCACTACTGTTTAGAGCTGACGTCATGTCAAGTCGTGGGTTCCGTTGCATTGAACACAAACACGAAAGACTCTTCAGTGTTGGGCACCATGCTAGATGCTGTGCAGACACCAACGACCGCCGTCCTGGCCCCCGGGGGCTCACTGTCTCAGAGTCCAATGCACAAGTAATGCAAGTCAGGGCAGATGGAGGGACAGGAAGGAAGGGCGGGGACAGGGGCTCCCTGTGGGAAGCATGCCCTCTGCCCCAAGGTGCAGCTACTGCGGCAATATTCCACGAGTGTCCCCTCCCAAGGGCAGTGTGAGCGTTCCAATAACGGAACTTCACCAGATTTCTGCCTTCCGATTACACCCTCATATCACTACCAGAAGCATACCCTACAGATGACCTCTGGGCACCCACTCATGACAGAAGAGCACAAAAGAAGGAGCCTGAGACCCCCACACATGCTCACTGCCCTCTGCTCTCTTCCGCAGGGAGGCATCTCCAGACCTTACCGCACAGAGCTCAGAGCCACAGCCTCTCCCTCCTAGAAACCTGGCCAGGGGCAACCTCAGCAGGAGGCACGTCCTGTCTTTATCTGACACTCTTACCTCCCATGTCCTGGCCACTGCCCAAATGTACCAGCTTCTCCAAGCTGGCGAATGACCCGAAGCGGCCATTTACCTTCCTCCTGTGCTGCAACAAGTGGGTGAAACTCTGCACTGAATGGAAGCCCCGACAATGAGAAAAATACTGGTTGGCTTGGATGTGTCAACATCTCCCCCTCTACCGCCACTCCTGGCCAACCCAGATCACCTTCCCTGGTCCAGATTTCAGTCCTTGGAGTGGACAGTGTGCTACGTTTTGCATGATGAATGTAATTCTCTGCATGGCAGCATGTCGTACGTATACAAGACAGACTCATCTCTGACTTGTAAAATCAGTCTTCCTCACATGAACACACACACACACACACACGGGCAACGAGCCACCAGAGTCTCTGTTAATGGTTTTTCTTCATTCTTGACCGGGCAGCTTTCAAGTAAGTTAAAGTGATTCCTGATTTCTAATGTCACATAACCTCGTTTTCCCTCATGAGAAAGAAAGCACATCAAAATTGAGATCTGACAGGAAGTAGAAAAAAGAAAGGCTTTGAATATAAGCCAAATGTTTCTACTTTTACTTCCAGAAATTGAGCCTCAAGAAATAGTCAAGACGAATGTATACAAATATTTATGTAGGTTATTCATTACAATTATTTATAATACATGAGTAACTAACAGTTGAGAGAATTAAGTGCTAGTTAATATGTTTACTTACCAGTGCATCGAACACAAGAAAATCATATGCTTCATTGTCTGACATTTCCATCATTATGTTAAAAAGTGCATCTAGTGTATCTTGCAAAAACTGAGGAAAGAAACAGAGAGATTATTTGTGGTTTTGGTTCAGCTACATACTGCAGGAACTCAGGGATAATTAAGTTTCAATGGTATAGGTTTAAAATGGCATTTTCTTAAAAATCACACACTTGTTTCCCAATGTAGATAGGTTTAATTTAAAATGTTGAAGTAATGATACAGTGGGCATATTTCTAAGTGTGACTATATAAACATACCTTAACGATCTCTCCTCCCTCCACCTCCATTAACTTCTTCAAGTTGTATTCAATGTTCTGGGAGTTCGAACGCCAGTTCAATAAGCCTAACAGGTCAACTAGGAGAAACAACCACAAACCATAAACATCAGGCATGGATGAGAAAGAGCAACCCAGATCATTTCAGGGTAGAGCTACAGAACTCTAGAAAAGACAATGGCTCCTAATGGTGGCCAATACCTTATGTATTCTTTAATTGACTGTGTCTGATCTAAATCAGAGAAAAACCTTGTGGTCTTCTTTCATTTTTCAAAGATAAAAAATTAACCACTAATGTTCAGGAACATAAAATGATACCTGAATATAACTCACATTTTGCAAATAATGACATCCCAGCCACATAGCTGATGCCTATTTATGCCTCTAATTTGCTGCACCTGCTTAGTTTCTCCCTTGTCACTGTGTGTATCTCGGTGGATTCAAAGAGAAAAGGGAATTTATACACATGCATTAATTCATTTAAACTTCACATCCACATTGTAGAGCAGATTTGATTTTTTTCCTTTTTTGAGATGAGGAAACTAAGGCTTTGCAAAACTGGATTCCTTGCCTTAGGTCACACAACTGCCAGGAGTGATAGGAATGGAATTTAATTACAGATTTATCTGATTTCAACAAATCACATCGTTGCTACTCTGACATCCTGTCTCCCCAGAGTCTGCAGAGAAACAGAGAAGCAAATCAGGTAAGTTGCTATGTCAAAAGAAGGCAGAACAGATTCACGGCCCTTAAGTTAAGTCTGGGGCAAAAATCTTGAGATGACTTTGAATTTAAAATGCAGAATTTTGAATTTTTAAGCCACTGACAGCTGTAATGAATGTTGAGCTACTAAAGTGCCCAGGGAAATACAGCAGGTGTCTGGACTGTTACTACTTTAACATTTTGTTTAGTACATCAAGTTACTATTATTATCAACAGAGCTTCAGCCCTGGCTGGTGTGGCTTAGTGGATTGAGCACTGGCCTGCGAACCAAAGGGTCGCTGGTTCGATTCCCAGTCAGGGCATGTGCCTGGGTTGCTGGCCAAGTCCCAAGTTAGGGGTGCATGAGAGGCAACCACACATTGATGTTTCTCTCCTTCTCTTTCTCACTCCCTTCCCCTCTGAAAATAAATAAAATCTTAAAAAAAAACAGAGCTTTATCTAGTAAAAGTAGCAATACGTAGTTTTTCATTAATGGATATACATACACACTTACGTAGTTGAAAACATATACTGTTCATTAGAGTAGTCCATTTGTGTCACAGGTACATTTGTTTTATTGGCTTGCATATTGTTTAGTCCCTCAGAAGTCCCGAAACCCAGTGCCTAGAGGTGCCCCACTGTCAACAGAATGAAGTCCCACTCACAGAAGGCATAAGGCCCCACCTATCGCCTCCTGCCAGCCCCATCAGCCACCATTCTCTTGCTATCCCTCAACAGTCAGACAGATTAACCCCACCCTCACACTATGGCATGCTCTGAAAGAGCTCCATGTTTTTGCATCTGTTCTTCTTTTTGTCTGAAATGCACCCAACTACTCAGTATTTGTAAGATCCTACTTAAATTTTCAGACCAGTCTCAACCTTTAGGCCCTCTGGGAAAAACTTCCCAGTCATTATCTGCTGTGGGCACACCTTCCTACAAATACATATACATATACATATACAAATAACAATATAGACATACTTGGTATTTCTTTTGTTCTTCCCACAGATTTGAGCCACTTAAGGCAGGAACCATATTGCTTTCATTCTTATAACCCTACCACGCTGCTAGGTACCTAGTATGTGTTCCATACATGCTTGATGAAAGAATGAATGGATGGATGGATGGATGAATAGAGAATCTGTAGCCCTGAGCAAGCTGGTCATGTGCTCAATACAATTCTTCAATTCATTCATTCATTCATTCATTCACTTATTCATCCCTTAATAACAGGCATTGTGCTAGGCCCGCCCACAAGGCACTGTCCACTTCTGGCTTCCTATCTCTATTTCTGTCACAGGCCAGCCAATGGTACCACTCCACTCATCACTTCACTTCACTCACTGCTGCCTGAGAAAAAGGATTTAGATACTACAGTCACCCAGGGTCTTTAAGCATCTGCCAAGAAGCCACTGATCAGCCCAGAGGCTTACTCCCTAAAATATTTGCATTCCCCATTGCCACTATTAGGAGTGCATCTGGCACATGGTGGGTCACAGGTCCTGGGGCCAGGACAGCGGTGGCACAGCATCGTGGAGGCAGCCCTGGGCTGCTGGGTCTCTGCCACCTATGCAGGCTGATGCGTAGCTCTGGCTAACCTTCACTGCTGCACAGCATCTATCCCCGTGTATAAATGTACCCTTAACTATTTATTCATTCTACTGCTGATGAACATCTGTGTGGTTTCTAGCGTTTTGAGATCACAAACAATTCTGCTCTGAACATTCTCATATGTCTCTGGTATTGAGGTGCAGTAGCTTCTCCGTGACATAAAACTAGAGTGGAATTTCTACATCACTAGGAATGACCACCTTACACTGTACCAGATGTTATCAAATGTTATCCAAAGTTGTCCCAACTTCTATCCCCAAGAGAAGTATGTGAGATTTCCAGATACTCTAAATGACAGTCGCCAAACTTAGGATAGGTAATACCTTTGGGAGAGGATTAGAAAACATAACACTTAATAAAGTAAAGAAAGAAAGAAAAACCATACACTTTGAAGTTATATATCTATTTGCAGACCCCAAATCACCACTTATGACCTTCGGCAAAATATTTGAGCACTTCAACTCAATGTCCTGATTAGTAAACTGAGCTGAAGAACGGCAACACCGGGGTCTTCACAAGCTAGGGTGTCTGGCTGACTGTGAACGACCTGGCACAGGCCCCCACACCTGTAGGGACGTGAACTCCCCTCTCCCTTTCCTGGAACAACTAATCTGTCCTCACCCTCCATCCGGGCCCAGCAACAAATGATTCCGCATAAACCGGTCTGTTCTTGTTTTGGAAAAATTAATGAAGACTCTACAAGTTCTGTCTCTAATAAGGGTCAGTGGCTTTTAACCTTTAGAGTCTGAACAGACTTCTGAGGCTCCAAAGAAATGCCTCTGCTCGCGGTCTTTGTAGGAAAAAATGGCTACCCTCTTGATCAGAAACTGCTCTCAGAGATTGCTGGTTTGTTCATCCTCTCCAACTTCTCCTTTCTCAGAATAAATAACATTGGTTCCTTGTCTTTCACATCAAGTTTGAGGAAAGTAAACATGAACAACCCACGAATGCTCTGCTTTCTCTGATGCTCATGATGCCCTGATGGTCTCCCCATCTTTGCTGTATCTGCCCCCCGCTTTCCTCCCCCCACCCACGCCGACAGAGATCACTTCTCTCTGGTCTAGATCAGTGTGCTTCCTTAAGCCTTCTTTGGGACAGGATATTGTTTATGACTTTTTATTTTGGTATGACGGACAACGAAACCTCAGAAGGAGCTTGGCTGTGTGGTCAGAACATCTGGTCATCCCGGAACAGCTCAGGAACCCAGAGTGCCCAGTCCCCCGGCTCAGGAGGTGCAGCCCCACCTGGTGCCGCCCAAGGCTGACACAGGCTCCCAGGAGGATGAAGCAGAAGACACGTTCTGGTGTCATGCGGTCGCCACACCTACCGTTCTGGGTAAGCTTCGTGGAGCAAATTACAGTAGCAATCTGAAAGCTATCCTTTGTGCTGTCCTTGGCTGGGGGAAAGCCGGCCAGGGATCTGGATGCTTGGAGTTCTTTTTCTTCCATCTCCGCCTTGGTTCCAGGCAGGGTCAGGTAGTACTTGGCATCTTCCATTTTCTTGTTGTCTCCCTGAAAAGGGAGCGTGTCAGCAACACCAAATAACAGCAAAACCTCTGACATGCCAACAAAAAGCATCTCTGTCACGAACACAGTGTGTTTATAGCATAAGAAATGAAACTTCATCACATTAAACCTAGATCCCTTCCAATGCTGAGACATGGTAGTACCTTCTCAGTTGGAGCCCAGAAATAATTTCAAAGTTGAATGAAAATGGAGTAAGTTATGAGCTAGACCAAGAATAACCTAGGTCTCTGCTATAAATAAATGCATAGTAAAGAATAAGGTTGGAATTCATTTTCTTGAACCTTCTTAAATGGTTACAATTATGCACTGCTGGGCTGACTGGGTTCACGGGGGAGAAACAGCTTGCCGTGCTTTCGAAAGCTACTTGTGAACTCATGACAGCTCTTCAGGGAAATACAGGTCAGCTGGGTACATCTCAACAAAGCTGCTGAGCTTGTGATACTGTTGGGTAAATGAGACCTTCCGGCATCCACCGTTCACTCTAAAATCTCAGTAGATGAGATAGCTCTGGAGCAGTTCGAAGACGAAACTAAGAAAGGAAATGGGCCCGATCACAGAGAAATGGTATCTGGCTCCTGCTCATCCACACACCACGTCCTACCACAGCCAGCACACTTGGCCCCGCCCCACAGTGCACCTGTCGGCACGCACACGGGGGCGCAACGGCAAGGGGGCAGCCATCTGCAGGGCAAAGAGAAGCTGAGAATGCAATGTGCTCTGCAGAAAGGACGGGCCCCTGTAGGGCTTGGGGGAGTCCTCAGGGTTCCTTGAAAGCGGCAAACACGTAGCCCTAGAGAAGGTTTTGACATTTATATGCATAAATCTGAAAGGAACCTCCAGAACCCATTTCAGAAGGAGCCAATATTCCCTCATTCTGGTAGCACCACCTTATAAACCACCAGGTCATGCCTCCCATCCCGTAGAGTGGTGCCGTCCGGGTTCATCAGCCTCACGAAGGACACCCCAAAGGCTCGCTCCGATTTATCTCTGGCTGAAAAGACAGAAACAACATGTCTGAGCAGTGAAGAAAGATGACTGGAAAGTGCTGGCGATCACATCTGACTTCACATTTTGCTCTGAGGTGACCTTCAACCATGCTGTAACCAACGTAGGCCAGCAAGTAACAAGTCACCCGTACTGTGCATGTCACAGGCTCCCTCAAGGAAATATTTCCCAAACTGAAATCTCCTGGTACCTGCAGGTGTGCGTCTCTATGTGTACAAATGAATGAGACCAGCCACCACTCACTCGGTTATCGCAATCAGAAATGGAGTGTCCACACCTACTCCACGCCACGTGTACTGAGTACCTCTGCAGCCTGTGCCTTCTCTCCCTCCCTTCCGCTCCCATCCAAGTCCAGGCCACTCCCACCCCTCCCCTCCCTTTCTACAGGACCTTCCTCACTAGTCTCTGTCTCTAGTCCTTGTCCACCCATCCCTCCCTCTACACTACAGCCAGAGCGAGGGTTCCAGAATCAAACCTCATCAGGTCAAAGACCCTGCTCCAAAACATTTCCATGAGGTTTCTTTCCAGATACTCGCACAAGTACCAGGAGAGGTGATTGCTCTGTGGCATTTGGGGAGGAGGGTCCCCTCACAAGGAAGCCGAGGGCCTCCTTCCTGGTCTTCAGGTCTGAGCTCACTGTATCCCCTACTGAGATGCCAATGGCCGGGGGCACTTGTGCCTGTTCTCACCACAGACACAGCTCTAAGGTCTGCCATGACTCCTGTGTCCCCACATTGGCTAAGCAGTGACCCACTACTCTATTCATTCCTACTCCGATGACCACCTGGACAGGGTCCAGTATGAGGACATTATGAACAAAGCTGTTATAATCACACACCAAAACAGCCACCCACTGTAAAACACCCTTGAATGTCTCCTCCAGGACATGGTTCAAAGGAACCGTCATCTGCCAGGACCTGGCTTCGGGCTGCCGGGACCCAGACGACAGAGGTGCCACCCCAGGCTCCGTCACTCACAAGCAGCGTGAGTGTGGCCAGGTGCTCCCCTGCTCTGTGCCTGGTTTCTTTATATATAAATGTGGATAAAAGTAGTATGCACTTTATCGGATTGTTGTGGATAGAAACCAGGTATGTGTGAACTGCTTTACTGAGTGTCTGCTACAAACTAAGACTTGAGAAACGCTAGCTTAGTATTATGTAGAGTCGTGTGAAACTGCTGACATTTGGCTATTTGATAGTGACCAACACAGCGGCCATGTCGTGGTGAGCAGCCTGAAACGATGATTGCTCCCGTGCTCCCACTTCAGCCTGCTGAGCTCACTTCGGTTTTCAAACACTCTCTCCACTGCCCCCTTCGGTGGGCTAGCTTCCGCTCACCTCCAGCTCTCAGCTAAGGTGTAGGAAATCTCAGACCTGGACCCCAAGACAGGGTGAGGAGCTGGGCTCTGCGTGCCCTTCCAACTCTGCCTGTTGCTGTGGCCAACGCCACTGTTCTGAACCTAACCACATGTGTCCTGCTCATCTTCCTCACTGGACCCTAGGTGCTCTTCAGAGCAGGGGCTGAGTCCCTTGGGCTGTGACAGACCCAGGACCTGGCCGGCAGCCTGGTACGCAGATGGTCCAGTACATTCCGTGTGAAATAAAGAATTGCATTTCCATGCAGTGCCGAGTTACAAGGCACTTGCAGAAATTTTGTGATCAATCTGAAAACAATTATTTTTCTTGGATCACACTTTAGGGCAGTCACTTCATTATCTGTAATCTGAGACTTGAAATGAGAAAAATAGTTATTTGGGGAGACAACAGATTAAACTGTTTCATAATAAAGTTTTCTTGCTGTGGGACTTTCCAGCAACATGGCAACAGAAAGTGTGAATGTTTAAGAGGAAGGTAAGATATGCAGCATTTGCTATTCCTGTCTGACTGTGAAACTGTGAAACCCTTTTTGTCATAGAGCATCTACAAGCATCTTATAAAAATTTAGTATTCACAGAACATATTTGGGGGAAATTCTGATACAGAGTAGTAACACAGATCGTGAAAGCCCAGGAGAATTCTTTTTTTTTTTCTGATGTGCTTAGCGGCAGCCAGGAGGTTCTGAAATAATGACGCTGTGGACCCAGTGCCCAAGCATCTGGCTCTGCAGACCCACGGGAGCACGGCCCAGCAGGAGTCAAGATGCTTTTACGGAGATGGCGCGGGCCTCCTGATACTCACATTCCTGCGACGATCGGTGTCGGAAGGTAAACCTGATATGGCAGTGAGCAACCTCTTCAATAGCAATGGACACCTGCATAACAGTAAGAAATTAACTGTTTACCTATATACATTCCTTTGTACTCATAGCTCATTTTTCGGAATTAGGCTCATTTTAAGAATCTGGTCACAGCACTAATTCCTATAAAGTGAAATTTGGTGGAAGGTTTTGTTCAAAGGAGATTTAGTTATTTTCAAGCTAAAAGTCTCTTAGGAGAAGATTGTCTTTGCTGTTTATAAAGATTCTGAGAATGGAGATATTACACGTTTCTAGTATTTTCTCAGTATAAAACAGAAGATACTTCAGAGGGAAAAGATCAGCCATTTGAGGTTTATACAGGACCTGTCAGACTGTAAGGAGTATATTTACATGGTATTAATTGGGGTCTATAATAGAAGGAAAAGGTATACACTGGGGGCAAGGAAGACTTTCGCTGCTTACATAAAGAAGGGGGACAGGAAAAATAGACGCACGAGGCAACGGAAAGAGCAGAGCATCTGTGACAAAGTTAAGTAAGTCCTGGCATAACTGCAGGATGGAATACTACGCAAGCACCTAAAAATACATTTCGGAACACCTATAATGCTTTGGGATATGTAGATTTTATTAGCACAATATAAATCTGTATAGAGAGCATAATTGAAAATATCTGAAGTATATAAAACTGTGGACATTAGATACTTCTGTATTGAAATATTAACACAAATGTGCATTTTATGAGTTTTCTATGGAGCGTTCAGAAGACTGACAATGGGAAGAGCTGACGGGGCCTGGATTCAGGAGTGGGCTCCCATTCAGGCTCGGGCCCTGGAGAGCTGCAGGATCCTAGAGTCTCGGGCACGGGTCAGAAAGGGCATCACAGCACTGAGTGTGTCAACTGCAGGCGCCTGAGAGGCTCACCTGAGAGCCTGATCTGGAAAGCACTTTGAAGTTTATAATACTCATTTAAACTGAAAGGAGGCCCAGAAAACTTGGTTAGAGGCCCCAAAGAACAAAACGTTAGGCAACTGCTGCAGAGCGTGAACATTTTCATTTGGTTTCAGACAGTCTTGGCAGCCTATTACATCACTGCAGCCAGTCTCTCTATTCAAATGTCTACACACGAATGAATGAAAATGCCATTTAAGAAATCTGAGTTTCTAAAGACAAATACTCTTCTGCAGAATTGTAAGGATCAGTTTTCTTATTATACACCATAGTCGACCTATCTAAAACTCCTGGATAAAGCAGGAACAATCCACAGGGAAAAAGAAGGAAGGAATCTAAGTGAGGTTTCATATATGATAGGAGTTACATTCTCACCTTGACAGTCTCATACCAGCAGGGCTGTTTGACTTGGTAATAGACTACCGACTTGTACTCTGAAATGCCTTCATATCCTGCGCCAGGATGAACTGCTTTCTTCAGAAGGAAAGAGAAAACAAGGAGGGGATAATATTGTCTAGAACAATAAAGTACCACCCAAACCACGCATATACCCTCTGCCCTCCACATGGCCAGTCAGGCCCAACGCTGGCGTCCATACGTTGATTACACCTGGGGCATGAAGAACAGAGAAGGAATGAGCTTCCACAACTTTCTCTGAGGGTCTTGGTGTGGTGATCGCTAAGGGACCCTGCACCATCCTAACACTCCTCTCTTTGTGGCAACTTTTATTCCCTCTTCCCTCCCAGACACACATTGTTCTCGTCCTTTCCTCTCTGGGGGCACAGAGGCCCTGGGAGGGTGGCCGGGAGCTGCGGCCCAGACACAGGCCCATGGCTGTGCAGGTCCTTCCCATGCTCTGCTTCAAGGACCTGCTGTGCAGGTACCGCATGCTCCCCAAACGCACACGGTGCCTTTTCCTAGTAATGAACCACTTAGTTAGTAAGCCCAGGCTGCCATGAGAGGACTTTGAAGCTAGGTAGCAAAGCCATGAGATGGCCAACTGAGAGAAGATGTGCCCTTGAACTCATGGGCTAAGGGGCTCTGCGAGTAGCACAAATGGATCACGCCTAAGCACGGCCTGCAGCATTCCGCTGGTCCCATGATGCAGAATACTCCTGGACTTACTCAACAGTTTCCCTTGGAGTTTATACATCCAAGGGGAAGTGACAGGGTTGTGTACCCTGTTGTTCCCTCAAGTGCCTCTGCAGTGAGGCACAGTGAGCTGAGTGCAGGGACAGCTGGGTTCTTAGATTCCAAAGCAGGTGACTAGGGCTCATCCATGAGGGGCCAGATGTCACTGAGACAGGGCAAGCATCCTGCCTATATCCTTCCCTCTCATGTCAGAATCCAGACTCACTTCTCCACATGGACGGCTGGAGAAGCTCTGGACCGAGAGTCAAGACACATGGATCCATTTCCAGCGCCACCACTAACCCCGGTGCTTCCTGAGAAAATAACTTAAGTCTCTCTGGGTTGCAGTGTCCTGATTACTTAAACTAACAATCACGGGAGCTGACCTCTCACCAAGCTGACCGATCATCAAGAGGCTTCCATCTGACAATGCTCTACTGGGTGCATCCACTCTGGCTCTGCCTGCCCGGTCAGGAGAGAGATGGCCCTTTCAGCACCTTCTAGGTACACACGCCACTTTGCTCAAGCCCCCGAGGGACAAGATAAGCTGGGAAGGGGCTAAATAGTTTGAAATATGACAAAGAACTCTGCATCAGGAGCGTACACATGAAGGCGTACATGGCTTGAGACATTTCTTAGCCCAGGAGAAGTAGAAAAAGAAGAGCCTAACCAAGTTCCTTACTAAAACCAGTCATGGCTAATAACCAATTTAACAGATTTCGTAGTTTTTCCTTATGAAAAAACAAAGCTACCCCAATGAGGAGAATGATCAACCTTAGGCCAGGGTCCCAAGATGCCGTGAGGAAGTGCATGAAGGCAGTGACATTTCTGGGCCATGGTGCGTACCTCCAAGATGTTGCCCTCCTCGTCACACAGAGACATGGTCACCTCCACGTTCTTGGGTGTCTTCTTCTTCCCTTTGTCAAACTCCCCATGGATCAGGGTGACATAAATATCATTGCGAACATCTCCTGTAAATGACAACCCAGCCTGTGAATGGTGTTGAGACATCACTTTTAATCTTCAGTATGTAAGAAGATAAATTGTAAGTGAACTAGGAATGGCCAGATCTGACCTGACGGTGAGCTATTCATACAGCACTTTCTCTATGTGCTGCTCTCTCCAGAGCACCTCATTCTACTTCCAACATGCAGCGAAGTGTCTCTGAAGCACAGTTTTGAAAAATGAACTCTTTTCAATAGTAGTCCTTTATTCTATTTAATCACTGCTGTCTAATTATAAGTACTCAATATATTTGATTAGGTTATAGTAGCCTTGGGGAGTGGGATACTTTAACGCATCTGCAAATCAAACGAAGGCTAATATTGACTGAGTGCTTACTGTGCACTAGGCACAGTTCAAAGTGTCTTATATGCAATAATTTATTGAATCCATATAACAAGCTGATGCGATAGACACTATTTCTGAAAGCCTATCAAATACTTTACGTTTATTTAAATCAGATTCATTGCTTTCACCAATATCACAATAATTTTTGCTTGCCATATTTTTGGTTAACCAGCACAAAATTTTAAAAATGAAAATTTTAATTAGTAAATGAGTAGTCCCCCACAGTGAAGAAAAAATTTAACTGTTATTGAGACACATGAGTGAAACCTGGAATGCATGAAAGGCAAACCAAGTTCCTGGACAGAGAGACTCAGTGCTGTAAAAATGACTCCAAAATCTATCCTATATTAAACTGCCTCCCAGAGTAAAAAAGAAAACCTTAGAGCACTACAAAGAAATCAGGATGTATATTCAACACATATCATTTTCATCACTTATCTGACTGGAAAAAATTGAAGACACTGGTGAGGGTGAAGAGAAAGCTTATTTATATATTACAGTAGGAAATCTTAATTCCATACTCTTTGTCAGTGGAGAAGTTAGCAGTTCATGTCAAGAGACTTAACTGACACAGCAACTTCACTGGTAATATTTGTTCAAAGTATAAAAATGTGGGCCATGATTATCCATAAGGATATTCACTGTGATATTGTTTATGAAAGTGAAACCTTGGAAACGCTCTCAATTTCCAACCATAGACCCCTGGTAGAATAAATGGTAGTACAATCAGATAAGGTACTATTCATCTAAAACACTGAGTACCTATTGTGCATAAGCACTGCACTGTTTGGGAGATATCGGTGAACCACACCTACTGTGTGCAAGCACTGCACTGAGTGTTTGGGAGGTGATGGTGAGCCACATCTACTCTGTGCAAGGACTGCACTGAGTGGGAGATGACAGTGAGCCACACCTACTGTGTGCAAGCACTTCACTCAGTGTTTGAGAGGTGACGGTGAGCCACACTTACCGTGTGCAAGTACTGAGAGTTTAGGAAGTGACAGTGGGCCACACCTACTGTGTGCAAGCATTACACTGATGTTTGGGAGGTGACGGTGAGCACACGCCAGCCTCACTTTCACATGGCGTTGTCAAGTGGGAGAGAAGCAGTATCAGATAATCACACGATGAAAAGCATCCTCACAATGGAGGAACAGGCCAGGCTTTGTGAAAGCATGACCCTAAGTTCCAACCTTGTCTGGAGCACACGGGCATCTTTCCTTTGAACTGATACTGAAGGAACAAGAGTAAGCAAGAGCAGCAGGTGCAAAGGCCCAGAGGTAGCAGACACACTGGAAGTGTTCACAGTTGAGAGGTGCGGGTGGTATGAGACGCAGCCAGGGAGAAAGAGAAGAGACACGTCTCCCTAAGCTTGCAGGCCAAGCTAAGAATGTGTGCCTTTGTCCTAAATATAACACTGAAATGTTTTCAGCCTGGGAAGACTGGGACAAATTCAGGTGGGCTTTTATAAAAGCTCAGTCATACTGCGGTGTGGAGAAGAGGAAGTGAGGTACGAGTAAGCAGAAAGGGGGAAACCCATTGCGATGGCAGTTGTCCAGCGAAGAGATGACAGTAGCTGCCACTCGGGTATTGGCGATGGAGATGGAAGGAAGGGTATAGCTTTGAGAGGCCTTTTCAAAGCAAGACTGGCAGGTCTCACCCACGAATTTTGAGTGAGGTGGGAGGGAAAGGGAGGGGTCAAGGATGACCTTCTAATCTGTGCAACTGGATAGATAGGGTGTCATTTTCTTAAAGAAAACTCAACAGAAGATCCAGGTGCAGATGCACAGGGTCACAAGTTCAATTAGAATTGAGCAACTAAAGGGAGAAGAAGAGCAACCCAGTTGGGAAACAGCACCTACTAAAGTCCTGAGCAGGAAGTCGTTGGATCTATAGTGACAGAGTTCAGGGGAGAGATCCTGGAGTGAGAGATGGATTTGGAGCAACTGGCACACAGAGGGCAAGTGTGTGGATGAGATCGCTGAGGGACAGAATGCAGATGAGATACCAAGGGAGACCTGTTATGGGCTGAATTGTGCCCCTCTAACTTCTCATGTTGGTCTCAACCCTCCGTGCCTCAAAATGTGACTGTGTTTGGAGAGAGGCCCTTTAAAAAGGTGAAGTCATGTTTGGGCCCTAATCCCATAGGACTGGTGTCCTTACAAAGGGTTTAGGACACAGATAACACACAGGCTAAGGGCTGACCACGTGAGGACACAGGGAGACGGTGGCCACACATAAGCCGTGCAGAGAGGCCTCAGAAGTGACCAAACCTGCTGACACTTTCACCTTGGACTTCCCGCCTCCAGGCTGAGAAAGTACATTTTGTTGCTGAAGCCCCCGTCCATGGTACTTTGTTACGGTGGCCCTAGCAAACTGATACAGGGCGTAAGGACCAAATACTGACGCAAGCTCACCTCACAGGTGAGGCAGAAAATGGTAAGGGCACAGGAGTCCTAGCAGAGGCCTCAGGGGACAGGGAAAAAGAGAAGAGTGTGAGTCACCGATGAGGAAGGGGCAGTATTTTGAGAAGGAAGTGACCAACAGGGTCACATGCTGCAGAAAGACCAGAAATGATCATTAGGCTAAAACCATCCTCTGGACTCAGTGACTCTGCAATCTCTGGTGACTCCAGTGACAGCCATTCTGGCACAGCTGGAGGGTGACTGGCTAGTGTGAAAACAGAGACAGAGTGTAACTGCTTCCAAGAATTGGGCTGAAAAGATGCGAGCAGAGAGTAAGAGGGGAAGCGGGGTAGAGAGAAGAGCTTTAACGCATCTGAAGCCATTTAAGTGGTGACGAGAAGCTACAAGGCGAGGGATGTAGGCCAAGATCTCTATTTCTTAAACCTGGCCCATCGCGAGAATCACCTGGGGAGCCCTGCTCTTACAACTGAATCCGAGTTTCTGGAAAAGTCTGGGAATCTCTAGTTCAATGTTTCCCAGGTTGTCCGGATTAGCTGAGCCAAAGACGAGCATTTGGGAACCATCAGCCTAGATGATTTTAAAGTCTGCTATCGTCCTGATAGTCTATGACCCAATCCTAGGGCTATAAAGAATCTCTCTAGCCAGATTTCAAAGATAAATTCACTTTGTCCAAAAAATAAAATTCTCTACTTTAATTTTTTCAGATTTCTGTATGGCTACAGCAGTAAAACTGCCTTCAGTTATAAGAATATTACCAATACTTATTTTTTTTAAATAACAAGAAGGCACAACATTTCCCCAGGGTGGAATGGTTCTGGAAGACAGATGAAAAACTACTTTTCTTTCATAAGAAAAGATAATTTCCATTTTATAACTCTTCTCTTCATTCCACAAATATTCTTTTAATACCTACTATGTGCAGACAATGTGTGCAGCAACAAATTATTACTGCTCATTAATCTCCCAAAGGAGAAATAAAACCTTATGTTACTTTAATAGAACCAGAAGTTTTATGTAATAGGTAAGAGCTTGGTTTTCTAAAATTTTTCTAATATGCCAAAGATTATTTACTTATGTTTCAGCTACCCATAAAATCCATGTCATATATTTATATTTTAATATTTATTTATAACCATACCCTTTATATACAATATTTATGTAATATAATAAAATGGTAATTTTATATATGTTCTTTGGGGGAATGATTTCCTTTTACTAATATGAAGATTAAGAAACTAAATGGGTTAAATTAGTGAATATGACAGAACACATATGCAGATCACCAGCATGTGGTGGCAAATAAGATGACACTGAAGTGAGAAACCACAGAATGTTTACATTCGTGTTACCATGAGTTTGGGGACAGCCAGTCACGCAGCTACAGCTGAAGCAAAGGAAGCACAGAATCCTGTGAGAGTGAGTGGAGCAGGCAGCATCACAGCCAGGAGCCCACAAAGCTGGTGATGTCATCGTGAGAAAAAGTACGTGCAAATGACACAGAGAACCTGTGCTACTGGGTTCAAATTAACAGCGGCCCAGGGAAGCATCTCAGACGGGCTTGTGCAGAACAGACAGCAAGAGAGAGCGAACAGAAAACTCTGAGTTACGTTCAGAAGCACGACCTTGGCCTTGCGCCCTGCGTTGCTGCTTAGGTGCTGCAAACCACCCCACCACCACCACCGTTGGTACTGCCTACGGTCTCGACACCACTGAGTGCAGGCAAATCCATTGGTGGATCAGTGTCGTTTCAGCTATGCAGTTGCAAGTAACGATGTCAGAAAGGAAGTCCTAGAGGAAGCAGACAGGTGACTCAGCAAAGTTGTTACCTGGAAGTATTATTTCAGGAAAGCCCATTTTCCGGGCGATTGCTGTTGATCGATCCACCAAGTGTGAAAAATTCTTCTGAACTTGTGTGAGGTCACCCGGCAATAGCTTCAGGGATACCCAAAGTCCTTTAAAGAAGTAAAGGATAAACATTTAGCTGTCTGTGTGCTCTGTATAATAACACACACCAGCACTTAGAAAACATGCTGTATTGATATACAGATGGAGTGTATAGGATGAAAATTCTGGTTAATTTACCATTTTAATGATACTCCATCAGGACTTAAGAATTTGACAGAGGTGTGAACACATACTTACTTTGGGGGAATAAAAGGTAAAGATAACCACTATCAGACACCAAAATGCTGTAGAGCTATAGTAATGTATGATATTAATGATAAAAAACAAAAGTTATGTGAATCAATGGGAACAATGTGATTACGTACTATAATATACAGCAATTTAATATATTGCAAAAGAGGCACAACAAATCATAAAAAAAAAAACACAACAATCTCATAAATGTACTGGGATAATTTCCTGTTACTTAAAATGGAATCTATGTAATTTCTCACCTCACATTTTCATTAAAATAAATTCCAAATATAAAAATAGACAGGAAATGAAAAGAATAAATAAAGGTATAGTTATTAAATCTCTGAGAATGAACCATTTTTCTAAGTATAGAAACAAATGAAGTCACAAAAGCAAAAAAGAATTATCTATATATAAACTGAAAGTTTTGATATTCAGAAAACATTAGTATACATAAAGTGGTGAAATACTTATAATTATGAATATATACTATTCATTGGAAGAAAAAGATTAAGGTCCTCACAAATAAATAAGACATAAATACATAATTCATAAAGAAGTACAAGAAGTTTATAACAATTTGGTAAACCAAAAATGGAAAAATATGTCCTAAATAAGACAGATTATCTTTATTATATAAAGTACCCATAAAAATAAGCCCTGGCTGGTTTGGCTCAGTGGATTGAGCGTCGGACTGCGAGCTAAGTGTCGCTGGTTCGATCTTCCAGTCAGGGCACATCAGAGAAGGAAAACTCTGACTCCAAAAAACCTCCGCTGCCTTGCGGCATACCTCTTCAGGGGAAAGGCTAGGGGAGTAAACCCCGACAGAAAATCAGGAGCCGGAGTCCCTAAGGCGGTTTGACATTGTAGTCAACACCGGCAACTCCTGCAGCGCACCTGAAACCAAGCTGTATTGACTCCGTCTTTCCCTTGGACCCTTCAGCTGCGAAGAGAGGGGGGGTCTGCTGCATGGGCAACAGCAGACCCTCCATATCACCCTGCCCAGGCTCTGTAGCTTCAGCTTCACTGGAGAGGACACTCCAGCGTCATCGCAAGATGTCGATTCAACACGGGAGGAGACAGATACCGTGTCACTCCCGAGTCGGACTGCACAGCCATTCTAGGCGGTGCAGATAGACTCTTAAGAAGCTACACCATCGTCTCTCAAGACGGACGGCTGCCGACAACCCATAAAAATTGAGGAGGAAAGCTTTAGAAAACTCACAAATACACATGAAGGCTAGATAATTCATGAAGAGTAGTTTGTTTTTTTTAATTCAAGAGAACTATATGGAAGTCTACTCTTTACCTTTCAAACAGGTAAAGATTTTTAAATGTCAGTTTGCAAAGCGGGCAAGATGGCAGTTAGTGCTCATGGCAGAAATCTGTAGCTCCATGTGTTGAGATTTAAGCTTTTTGCCACCATTTGACCCAGAAATCCTACTTCTGGGAATTTTGAGGGGAGGCAGTTCTAAACATGGAAAAAGCTGCATTTATCAAGATAGTCACAGTAGAGTTATTTAACTTTATAATGATGACAAATTAGGGAACACTGAAGTGTTTACTTAGGAGATTTCATTTTCTGAAATCCGAGCAATAGAATATTATGCAGCCACAAAAAAAATCTGTGAAGAGCATAAAAATGTTTGAAAGTGCTTGTTTCATTAAGCAGCAAGAGAATAAATGATCTTTTTTTCAGTTTTGCTAAAAGAAAATTCCAAAACGACATAAATATATTTAGTTATTTGTTTTAATTCTTCAATGATTCCTCACATGTCTTTCCCACTCAGGATAATTAATACATGGAAAACTAAATATGCTGAAAATAATGTGTTTTCTGATTGCATCCATTTTGGAAGACAGTTACAGGGTAGTTAAAAAAAAATGAAAAAATGTGAACTATTTTCCTTGATTATTTTGAATTTAAAATGCAGTTTCAATAAGCAGAACTTCTCTGGGTTCAAATGATGTCAATAGGATTCTACATTAAGTATTATACTAAAAACAACTAACACTTTTTGCTAGAGAGTCATTGTTTTATATTAATACATAGTCTTTTGTATTGCTGTGATCTCCTTCCTCTCAATTTTAGGAAGTGCAATGGGATCAACATATTCAGAGAGCGGAACACGATTACCCTCAAAATTCTCTGTCTTTGTGCATTCACTTAGAGTCAGGGATTGTGGAGCAGACAACATGAGGAAAGAGTCATGGGATAAAAATTTGTTCCACAGAATTTACAAAATGCGGCTGTGATCCAATTCAGTGTTGGGTGCATTCTAGGTGCTCTTCAGGATTAACTGCCTCCAGCAGGAAGCTGAGCTGGGCACTGCCCAGCAGGGTGCGTTTTATACCAGAGAAAGACAAGGAATGGGCAGGAGTCCATCCCCGCCCATCCCCGCCCAGCTGAGTGCAGAGCCGTGTACCTTGCCCTTTGTGGTTCACTTCCTTCGCTGCTATCACTTTATTCAAGACTGAAGTGAGTGGCTCATTTTCCGCAATCACATGGGATGTTATCAGGGGCGACATGATTAGCTGCCTCTGTCGGATATAGGTTTCCATGGCGATCCTAGGAAAGTCAGAAATGAGAGTTAAGAAAAAAACAGGACTCGGATAGTGGTGGGTCCTATGGGAACAGTTTAGGAATATAAATACTAAACCCACGCAACTAGAAGACATTTTCTATCTTATTTTTCCATTGGGTGACCATCTTAGACACCAAATTCATCTTGCAAATGACTAGGGGCAAAGAAGATAAAACAAACAAACAAACAAACAAAAAATAAAACCAAATAACATAGAAAACCGAGGGCCAAAGATTAACACGTAAAACCAGGAGTGGGAGAGGCTGCTGTTCTGGAACTGAAGCAGGACCAGGAAGGGCAGGTGCCTGGCCTCCTGTTCTGGTCCTGCTTGGCAGCGACTCCACCAGCCTCCCCTCTGGCCTCAGAGTCCTCATTTGTCAGGAGACGGCCGGTCCTATGCCTCCAAGGCCCCCACCTAGTGCCGACACCCTGTACAGAGCAGTGTGTATGCAGGGGCTTCCGAGGGTGTTCTTAGATGCCCATGTGACAACAAACTAGTGTCTATTTAGGGGTGTGCCAGTGCAGGCACCCATGAACGAGCTTCCCTTCAGTGATCGCCCGGGCTGAAGTGGGGACAGTGTGGCCACAGAACCAGCATTCTCCTGACAGTGAAGTGCCAGCAGGGACTACACATCACTGGGTGCAGCACAGGGTCCCCAGGCTTCCTGGCCATGGGGTGTTCTTATGCCCACCATGCAGGCCACTTCCTCTGTGGGCCCAGAGCTGTCTCCTGACAGCAGGGGAGACACTGCACTGTTCCTGAAACAGGGGCTTGCTGTCACCCATCCGAGCTGTGTCTAAAGGACCTCTCGGATGGACCAGCTGAACATACATGCAGAATTCACTTCCCACACCCTCTAAAGCTCTGAGGTGAGGAACAAAGGCATCTGCCCTCATCTTCTGAGTTAAATGCCAGAGGTTGCGATTTGCATCCCGAGGGCTTTACAGTGGCAGTAATCAAGTAAGGACTGGTGTCCCCGGAGACGCAGTGTCATGACACGGTGGGGACAGTCCCGGGCGTGCTGTCTCACCGCACTGTCTGCTGGGTGGGAGCTGCGCAGCACGTCAGCAGGGGGCACTCAACCAAAGCAGGGGATCCTTCTCAGGGGACACAGGTGCAGTGTACAGAAATACACAAGATAACTTTCACATCTGTCACACCAAACCAATTTTTGATATATTTATAATATTTAGAGAGAACAACTTTCATACCCATGAATACAGTGCCTATTACTTACATATATAATATACTATGTCACACTATTATATATTGCATATAACATTCACAGCCATGAATGCTGCATGTATAATGTATACACATAATACATATATAATATTGTACAATATCATCATACATGTATAAGAACAACATTCATGGATAAAAAGTTATATTTATCACAAATATATCTGTACATATTTAATATATTAATATATTTTTTATATTTAAACATATTCATTTATTCTATACATTTTACTACTTACTGATTATATAAGGTATATGAATACAGTTAATGTATTATATAAAATTGTAATATAGTTAATATATTACATTTATTACATTTAATATATCTATTCGATGTACTTTAACATATGTAGGTATTTATATTGGGAGCAGCAGTCATGAAATTGAAAGTTATCTCATAATTCAAATTAGCCATATGCTAATTTCCCTCACTATGCTTCTGGTGGGTTAGTGTACAGGTGGGATGATACTAGATAAATGGATGGCGGTGGGGCAAAAGGAGATTTATGGTTCTTTATATGAAAAAATAATAATTAATAATACAAGAATAAACTATGTTTTGTATACTCACAACTGTAAACCTACTTTTGCTCCACCCTCTCCACCCTGTATTTTGAAAAATTATAAACAGCAGCATCTGAATGAAGGAGGGAAGTGTTACTTAGCATGAGCTATTCGTACCACTATATTTAGAAACTGGTCCAAAGGTACTGGACTTTAAATTAAAAGATAAGGATTTTTGTATTTTTAGTAAAGTTACATATAATATATATTATAGAAAAACATTTAGAAAATAGGATTTAACAAAAAGAAGGGCAAAATCACCTATAGTTACAACAATATAAATAATCACTGTTAATTATGGAGTACATTCTTCGAAATACCTATATTTTAAGGCTTTTAATACACTGTAATAATTTACATGGGGTGGGCAAAATAGGTTTACAGCTGTGAGCATGCAAAACAAGAGTTAATGAAGCTCTTGTAACACTTATAACCTGCAAGTGTTTTTCCATATGAACTGTAAACCTACTTTTGTCCACCCCTGTATTCATATAAGTAATATGCTTCCTTACACCCGCCTAACACGAGATAGCTCATACCTTTGTAAAAGCTGGTCAAGCCAAAAACTAAACCTCACTGTTTAATTTGCATTTCATTGATTCCCAATGAATTTATAGGCCATTTCTTTGTGTGTGTGCATATTTCTTTCATAGACAGTCCAAAGATTTTATTAAATTTTTTCTATGTATAAGTTGTTTAAAACTTTTGTGTGGCTAAATCTACTGATTTTCTTTTTCAGTCAAATCTTCAGTATCTAACTTGGAAAGGCCTCCCACACATCACTATTATGTAAAACTTCTATTTTCCTGAAGTATTTTAATATGTTTCATCATCAGGCCTTTACAATGGTGCAGGATGTGAGACAAGGTTCTAATTTATGTTTCTTAAATAGTTAGCTAGTTTTTCCTTCTTTTGCATAGTCTGCCTTCCTCCACTGATTTATTATTATTCCAAAATAATTTACAGTAATATAATCATATAATTTATTATTAATAAAGTATTCATGAATTCAGATATCCTCGGGCTGGTTTCTGTAATTCTCAGTATGTCAGACTGATGTGTCGTGACAGCTACAAGCTAGCTCAGACGATCACCTTCTGTCCCTGACATGACTGAGCCGTGAGGGAGGAGTCAGTTCTAGCAACATCCCAGCCTCACCTGGGCCCCCACCACCTGCACATGGGGAAGCAGAGCCTGGTCGCCAGAGCTAGTGGCACGTTCACACAGATGTTTATTCCAACAGATGCTTTTCCCAGGCACAGGGGCTGAGACTTGCTCCCCAGTCGCTCCCAGCAGCTCCTGAGCTCAGCATGGAGGCGAGGCCTCCGCGAGCACATCCCCCAAGGGCTGGCTCTCCCCCACTTTGCAGGAACCCACGGCCCGTCAGCCTTCACTCTCACCCGCCCCGAGTCCGCACTACTCTGAGTGGGGTCCCTAGATCAACAGCACGAGCATCCCCTGGAAGCTCGACCGATGGGCACTCCAGACCTCCCGGGTCACGGTTCTAACAAGGTCCCGGGTGATATGCACACGGGCACCCATCTGAGAAACCTGTGCTGCCCTATGCAAGTCCGTGACTTCTGTAACACCTGCTCCAGGTGACAAAGTACAGACACCCTTTGGCATTTCTGACCCTTCCACAGCACCATTCTCTGGTTTCTAGTACAGACACAGATTTGCCCCTTATATTCCTTCAGTCATTTCGGTAACATCAGAAAAGCTCAGTTTACCCTCTGCCACTGGTGTCCACTGGAGTACAGGCCTCTGCCGGCTCCTCCCTGGCCACCTTTCAGCTGGACAACCTGTCCTTCTCTAACTAGGCAAGGGTTCCAGCACCTGGTTCTGCGTGAACACACTGCTCCTAGTGCTAATCCAGGTCTCCAGTCACCTGGGACAAATGCCACAGTACTTACTGCTGAAAGGGAATAAAATGCTGCTTTTCTTCATCATCCACCTTCCCATGTATGATATCGGTGATATCCATCACTAGGAAGAAGATAAACTTAATTAAAGAAACTAGTTACTTCAGGCCTCAGTGGGTTCCTATGGAAGATTAAGAGTGTCAGCCACATAGAACACCGGGGAGAGGGAAATCCCACAGATGAGACGTTTTGTCCTTTGCCAACAAGGATTCCCAGTGAGCCTGCCCAGCAGAAGAGCAACCCACCAGGAGCTCCCTCCTGCAGGGGCTTCGGTTTTCTCAGATAACCCTGTAGACGGCTACCTTTTCCAAACTCTACAAGTCCAAGGACTACATTCTCGAGAAATCTGACACCCTGACCACTTTTTAGGAAGTCTGAATGCAAAGACCCAGAGAACACACATTTTTGGTGTGTCAACAGAATAATAGACATGGGAGAGAGCACAGGACTGGAAGTGGTCCTGTCTCCGGTTTCACATTTTCTCTTGATTTACACATAAACAAGGGAGGCCAGAGCACTGGCTGCACACACGAGAAGACTCCAGAGTGGTCTGCTGCCTTATGGACAAGGAGAACAATACTGTTCTAAGCCCCCTGCATATACATTATCGTATTTATACAGATACTATGGGCTCTACTCTGAGATGACAAAACTGAGCACAGCGAAGGTAAGCAGCTTGCCTCACAGCAGAAGTTTTAAGTGTGAAAGCCAGGGTATGAATCCAAAAGTGATTACGGGGCCGAAGTACTGAACCTAACCACCCCCTGCGGTTTACAGGGTAGTAAACGGGCCCCTCTCCAGCTGCTGACATCAGGCGGGGCCCATGGCAAGGGGCAATGCAATCCCGCAGTTAATAAATGACAGTCTGGCCATCAACACTCCTTAACGGTCCATTCCCCAGACACTGAGATATGAGACAATTCTCATATGAGAAACTAAGGGTAAGGAAGGAAATGCCTTCTCAAAATAATCCAAACCACACAGTGTCAGGCTTGGAAAATTAAAATGTTGGTGGAAGGAAGCTGTAGAAAGCAGGGCGTAGCATCAACTTGCTGTCAGCCTTTCATGGAACTCTGAAAAAATTGTACAAAAAAACAAACAAGCCTAAAAAACTTACATTTGACGTGCCCCTTCCCCCCCTGCCAAAAAAAAAACCCCAAAAACAAAACACAACAGGCAGTTCATTTCTCATCGCCACATCTAGATGCGTCTAAGCTCTGCTGGTGCTCAGCCTCCAGGGTCTGAGGAAAGAAGTCTTCTCTCCATTCCCATCACATTCAATGCCCTGAAAACACTCATTCTCTCTCTCTCTCTCTCTCTCTCTCTCCCCCCCCCCCCCCCCCCAGGAAGTGATGCGGAGCCCTCTGGCCACAGACTTCGGGCACCTGCAAAGCAGGTGGGGAGCAGAGCTGTTCAAGGGAAGCAGGACCTACAGGCTCACAGGGTACAAAGGCTGCCTGATTAGCCACATAACCCTGACAATAGGAGTTTCTGGGCCCTCTTTCCAGGAGCAAAGTTACGATATTTCACTGATGACTTTCGAAACTACTTAGTGATCGGCATTTCACCTGAAGACTGAAAATGTATTTCCTTAATTTAACAAACTATACAGGAAAAGCAGGCCCCCTTGGAAGGTTGTAGGGTTTGACTGAAGCCAAGGATCCTCTTGGAAAGCAGTTACAAACACAATATTGCCTTTGACGAGGACATTTCCTAGACAGGAAGACCACTGTCCAGAGAGAATTTCACTTGAGTCCAATCAGTAAGGGAGGATATTCCAAAAGTCACCACTGAGGCATCACAGTGGCCTGCTGAGTGCAAGACACTGTGCTGGGCACCAAGGGGAGGGCCCGGGGGGACACAGAGCCCACGGGAAGGTGACTGGCAGTCCCAGGCAGGAAGTGCTGGTGGCCGGAGTCATCTCCCACAGTTGCTGGCTTTGTCTCCCTCCCTCATCGCCTCTATTTTTCATGTTTCTTTTTTTGTTTGTTTGTTTTACGGCGATAAAATATACATAACGTAAACCTACCATTGTAGCCATCCTGAAGCGGGCGGCTCTGCGGACTCAGCACACTCACATTGTTGTGCAGCCAGCCGTCCCCACTGTTCATCCACAATGACTTCACCCTCCCGCACTGAAACTCTGACCCCCTTAAACACTAACTCCCCATTCCTGTCTTCCTCCAGCCCCCCGCAACCACTCCTTTTTCTATGAATCTAACCGTTTTAGACATACCTCACAGAAGTGGAATCCTATAGTATTTATCTTTTTGTGAGTGGCTTATTTCACTTCATATAACATCCTCAAGGATCACCCACGTGGTAGCAGGTGTCAGAACTTCTTTCCTCTTTAGGTTGAATGATACACCATTGTATGGACAGACCACATTTTGTTTATCCCATTCATTTATCACTGCCACTTCTACCTGGGTTGCTTCTACCTTTTGGCTATTGTGAATAATGCTGCTAAGAATGTGGGATGTGCATTACTTCCCTGAGACCCTGATTTTAATTCTTTTGGGTACACAACCACAAGAGGGATTGCTGGATCACAATTCTACGTTGAATGTTTTGGAGAACCTGCCACCCTGTTTGTCACAGTGGCTGCACCATTTTACATTCGTCTCTGGGTCTTTCCATACCTGCTACTCCAAAGGGTCTACGCAGCCCACAGGTATGCTTCTTGCCCTCCTTCAGCTCCATGTGGCCCACCCGGATGATCTGGCACACAAGGCTGATGCGGGGCCGGATGAGGTCTGTGCTGCTGAGGTCCTACAGAACAGAGCACATAAAGGGGGCCACACTGCATCACCTCATGTCCTTTGCCTATTTCCTGGAGCTGAAAGATCAGAATGGCTCCTCTCTCCTTCCTACACACCCAAGAATGATCATGGCATCAGAGAAGAATGACTGGATTCAAAAAAGGAAAAAATTTTATTCCCCAGCTCCTACTTCAAATTTATAAATCAGATCACATTTAATCTAAATTAGCCTCTACTTCATCCACTCAAGCAGGGCATTTAAAAATCAGAACAGTTGTCATTGCTACTTTATATACTGCCAAGACACAGCTGAGTACAGGATGCATTTCAGTGTCTAATGAAATTAAACCTTGTGTGATATTGACATTTGTTGGGTATCCACACATGCTGGTTTCATTTCATCTTCCAAATAATCCTGTGAGGCAATTATAGGAGAGAAGTTTAATGCACTGATTTCTGTAATCCTTCATGTATTTTAGGAAAAGCATTCATTGGTAGCTTCTGGATGTATATTGATTAATAAGTGATGTGTGGATGAAATATCTTTTTTTCTGGCTCATGTTCTACATTTGTTTGTATCCTTAAGGATGGGTGAGTAAACCCATGAATAAGCTCACAAGGTTCATTCACTTTGACATCAAACAGAATTTAGTTGCATCTCAAATTCTTTTCATGAAACAGCTGTCCGAGGCCTCTTGACTGACTCAAGAATTACCTTTTTAAAAAATCATTCCAAATCTATCCTCTGTGATTTACTTAATTTAAATCCTCAAAATAGGACTATGGACCAATGATAACATCAACCTTGAATTTCTACTCCAGGTTTCGTAAGGCTTCTGTTAAGAGAGAGATAAAGGTTCCAGGTGACTAGTTAGATAAACTGCTGTACACTGTTATTATTTAATAATATGTAATCATTAATAAATGAAGTTTTGGGAAAGGTTTTATGACCTGGGAAATGATCACTACATTTTATTTAAGTGAAAAAGCTGGGCATGAAAGGTACATACAAGAAGATCCTAATTGGTGGGAGGAGTGGGGGAGGGGATGAATTACAGCTATGCAGTATTGATGACAAGATGGACCACGGATTTAATGATGTCTTCTTAAAATGTATTTTCTTTTTAACGTACACATTGACTGGTAAATGCCTTTTGATTTTAGGGGGAAAAAACTCACCTATCTCAGAAATGAGGAAATACTCTATGTGTTTGGGGCAGGTTTGGGGAAGAGTTAGTTCTAAGTGCTTTTTTGTCTGTGTTTACCAGGTGGTGAAGCTATAGATGGGTCAGTGTAGGGACGGTCATCAAACCAGGCCTGTCCTAGGGATGGGAGGTTAACAGAAGGCATGGATAGTAAGGAGAACTGAATGAATGAGTGAACGAGTGGATGGGTGGACGGATGGATGGATGGACACGCCCACACTGGGACCACTGCTCCTTCCTATCACTTCATCTGGCCTCTCCCTTAGGCCTGGTACCCCTTGCCTTTTGAGGGGTATGGGTGTGGCTTAAGGGACAGGGGATGGAGGGAAGGAAGTGCCTCTTGGGAGCTGGGAAACCAGCCTTCTCAGGCTTCTCTGGGCCAGCAGCAGCGGCTATAGGGCGCTATAAGCACTGGTGTCAAGAAAGTTCTCAGCCCAGTGAGACAGAGTCACCGTGCCCCAGACTAGAGCCCAGGACAGTTCCTTGCTCTTGATGCATATATGGCATCACTTCTCTTACCCTGGGAGGAGGAGGAGGAGGAGGAGGAGGACAGGGGAAGGCCATTAAAATATATGTAGACAAAACAGTCTGGATGCCCCCTTGGTCTGAGCTATAACCTCATTCTGAAATGCTGGTCCCCTTGATCAGCATAGCTCCCTCCCTCAACTTCAAGTTCTTGCTCAAAAGGCTTCATCCCTAACTTCTGCCCTGACCCACGTATTAAAATGGCAACCTACTCCCAGACCAGAAATACCCAATCCCCCAAAGCACTTAGGATTTCTAACATTTTATACATTTGCTCACATATTTGATTACTGTTTATTATTGTCTTTCCCATTCAGACAAAAGCATCCTGAACAAATGGATGTTTTATCTGGCGTGTTCACTGATGTATTTCAAGTGCCCAGCTCAGAGCCTGGCATCTAACAGGCACTTGACTAACTCTTGTTGGATAAATGAGTGGGTTATCCTGCAAGGAGGATTACGATCCCTTGTATATTCATCATTTCATTTTTATGCCTCCACTAATATCACAGACAAAGAAGGTGATTAAACAGAGGTAGGACTTACAGTGAAGACCGCCTGAAGGTTATTAAGCTTCTCGATTTCCTTGGGCATCCCATTACTGCCCCAGCGGATCAGGTAGTTCTCACTGGTGAAGGAGAAAAATGATTCTCACTGAGGGGTTCACTGGGGCCGGAGCTGGTCACAGTACTGACTGAAAGGAAGGCCCCACAAAGCTCAGTTACATTCATCCAGGCGGCTGGTCTCCTGGTTTTGGGGACGGGTACCTGCCACAGCCCTGCTCCATAAAGCACACCCAGTATGGACCCACAACACACACTGCTCGTGGTGACAGAGACACAGCAGATTCTACCCGATTCTGTCTGGGGTCTTTCTTCCTCTTAAATTCCTGTCAGCTTTGCTGAATCAAGAATATAATTTTATGATAATCCTTCTAAATCCATCCCCTGCAATCTACATCGTCCCACTGAAACAAAATTTCTATTTTAGAAATAAACAATCTGTCAGTAGTTACTTTTAACCATCTTCTCCAAAATACAACGGTCTTCTTAGCTTCTCAGGAGTAATGCCACTATTGGGTTAAACAGAGTCAATTACTGTTCCCTATAGTCATTAAAAGTTTTTATAGACTTTATATTTTAGAGTAGTTTTTGGCTCACAGCAAAGTAGAGCAGAAAGTACAGAGAGTTCTCATATACCCCCCCAACACAGGCTCCCTGACTAGCAACACCCCTCACCAGAGCGGTACATTTGTTAATGCAATCAATAAACCTGCACTGACACATCATTATCACCCAAACCATAGTTTACATTAGGGTTCACTCTTGGTGTTGTACACTCCATGGGCTTGGACAAATATATAATGCCATGTACCCACGAGACAGTATCACAGAGATTAGCTTCAGTGCCCTAAATTCTCTGTGCCCTGCAGATTCACCCCTCCTCGCCCCTCCCCTATTATCTTTTGAATGCTTTGCTCTTGTTTCTGTGTTCTGCTGAGTTTTAGGTGATTTCTAAGACCCATGGAGTCCGCAAACTCTTACAGCACTGTTTCAGCAGCCAGAAAAAAGGCTTAGTAGCCCTAAGGATTTTACTCACTCCTGCCTAGAAATCCTCCCCCTCTTTTCTGTCCTCCCCTCTCAAACTGAGCCAAGAACTCAGGTAGGGAGTAGGTGAAGGCTGGGTATTTTTCCAAGGTTGACAGCAGGTGACTGGGTGGCCACTACCTGATGAAGGTGGACCGGTCTGGGTCATAGAGGGCCATGAACAACTCCGCGTCTTCCCCGATGTTGCAGACAAAGTTCTTGAAGTTGACGTAGAGGCCGTAGGTATGGATGGCACTGAAGATGGACTGTCCCCGCAAGTCCAGGTTCTGCAGGACTGACTGAACACAGAGGACAGGAAAGAAACACATCCTGGTTTCAGCAAACAGGAAACATGGCAAGTGGGCATCAAATATAATTACTGACCAAGAGGAGAAGCACTTAGAGGAAAGCATATGTGTGTGGACAAATAACCAAGTGAGCGCAGGGTGACAGAATCATTATTTACATAATCAGACTGTCCTGTTCAGGGCCCCAAACCTAAGTAATTCAATAGCTGTCAAGGGTGGTAATTCACGATTTTAGTAGCTTCAAAACCCTAGTATTTCAATAACTGTCAAAAGGTGATAATTCATGATTTCAGTAGATTCAAGAAGTCTTCATCTCACAGTTGCTTCTGGATAAACCTCAAAAGCCTAAGAATTGTGATTCATTGTCCTTCTCTTGGGGAATAACTCACTGCAAACAACGGATCCCCCTGGAGAGGCTCCACCTTCAGGCATGTTAGCCACTACAGCCAGAAACACCATTAGTATTATCACAACTATGCTAAAGAAATAAAACCTACGACCTGAGAAAATAAAAAGAAACAAGAAAACAAACAGAAATCTTGCATCATTAGAACAGAAAGACTGAAGACCATATATCAAAATATTAAGATGGTTAGGCAGTCAAAATACAGGTGAATTTTTTTCTCTTTTTCTGTACCTTTCTAACTTTTATTTAATGTCCAATCCCTACTTTCAAATGCTTTATTTCTTCATGTTATTTAATTTATTTTGGAACTCATAATACACACACTAAACATGGAAGGTTCCATGGCAAAAAGGCTCCCTGCCACCAGCTTCCCTCCCAGGGGCAGCTGATGATTATCAATTCCTCGTCCATCACTCCACAGTTAGCCGACACATAAGTAAACCCAGATGTATGTATCTTCTCTCTTGAAACATAAATAACATTATTTCACACACAGTTCTGCATCTGGCTTTTACTTAATATTTATCTTCGTGTATTTCAGCATCAGGACATACATGGAGCTGCCTCATTCTTTCTGTTATGCTTTGCTTTTAAAATGAGGACACGAGTGACTTTCTAAACCACATTTCCACCTCTGTGGTCAGTGACTGCCTTTCTCACATTAGAAACAAATGCAGAAACTGAACCTCAGGGGCTAAAGCCTGCATATTTGAGGGCAGGTACCTTTTCTTCTTGAATCCTTTCCTCGATCCTTTTTGAGGCCATTTCATGGGCCTTGAAGAGGGCGATCGTGCTGGTTTTATCTGGGTCCAAGATGTTGCCATCGTCATCTCGCACAACCAGGTCTAAGTCGAGCATTCTAGAAAGAAAGAAGTGGTCAGATGGTCCTCAAAGAAACAGAATCCTTGCTGGAGGACCGAGAGTGAGGAAGCTCAGGTGCTGGACAAGTCAGGAACTGCTCACTGGCTTTTCTCCTTTCAATTCCTGTCTCCTTTCCACATCACAACCATGTGAGAACACTTAGGACCATAGGACCCAAACTCCTAGAATGATATGCACAATAATCAGGGCCACAGACCTCACCAGGAACGGCAGGACGGGCACTGACTTGGACCAGTGCCCCTTTCTTGAGTCTCCTGTTGTTTGGCAGAGGAATTCTGAAAGACTAGTGCACAGATACTGGGAGCCTGTCCTGCATCCCCTCAAGATACAGGCCTGGGGGAAGTACTAACTCAAGACTGTCTTGAAGGAGATCGGTGAGGTGAGTCCTGGCTGTTGGTACCTCCTAACCCTTTCCCAAGCACAGGCTCTGGTATAACTGGACCAGAATTTAAATCTTGGCTTTCATACTTGCTAGCAAGGTGACTCTGGGTACTTAAGTAGATTTTGCAAAGCCCTGATTTCCTTATTTGTAAATACTCCCCATCCTTCAGGATTCTTGGGGGGATTTCATGAGATAATGCATGTAAAGCATGAGACATACTGTCTAGTGTATAGAGTGCCCTCAATAAATTTGAGCTTTTATTGTGGCAACTGCCACAAGAAAATACCTGACTGTGTTATGACGTCATTCTGAGTAATGCACAGGACAAGTCAGGGCTGTGTGGTCTACGCATGACAGGATCCCCAGGAAGGCTTTCATGCCCCACAGGCACACGGATGTAGAAAAAAATGTTCCTTAGTTCCAAGAAGTGGGGGGCTGTGGTGGAAGGAGGATATTGCTATCTGCATGCCCAGTGCACATTCCGGGCACTGGCAGCTCGGGAATGGAAGTGCCCAAACAGCAAGCAAGCTCAGGGACAAGAGTGAGAGGTGTCGAGTCCATGGGAAGAAAGCGAAATTGCCCAGTTTTTCTCCTCCATATTTCACAGCACATCCATCAACTGACTGAACCTGGCAGGTTCTTCTCCATGGCAGCCAGACCCACGGCCACCCAGTTTCAGAAGCAAGGGGCCTTGGTGGCCACTCAGAGACTGACCACTGATGCATTGATGGAGCAGCTTAACTTCTCGAGCTGCTTTGAAGGGCTAGAGTGGGGAGGCAGGCATGTTCTGCTGCCTGGGGGGTATGAACAGCCTCTGCCAGAGGTCAGAGGCCCCTAAGCCAATGCCCAAAAGTACAGAGGCAGCGTATGTGCAAGGAGGAGCTGCCTTAGCCCACTGCTGCTGATCTTGAAGAGTCCCCCAGCACTACATGACTGGCAATACAACCCCTGGGGTTGCAGTCCTATGAGTGGACGAGGGAAGAAACTATTAATTATTAAACCTAAGAAAGGAGCATTAGATGTAGAATCAAAAAGTCTTGGGTTCAATGAAAGCTTTCCCGCTTATTATCTCTGTGACTTGGAAGCAAATCACTTAAGCTCACTTGGTCTGTTTCTTGTACCATAAATGGGAACAGCAGCTACCTTTTACGGTCATAGTCAGGTAATATATGTGAAGGGTATGTGGAACAGATTTTGTACATGATGGTTGAATCCGAATCTTGTGTGCTGTGTTTACTCCAGCAATTTCTGAATGCAACTGTCAAAGTCTACAGCATCAACATGGTGAGGACAATGAGCTCTATTTTAGCAGGTAACTGAAGCATTTCCAAGAGCCATGACGTTGACGATGTAGGGCAAAGAAGGAGAAAAAAAAACCACATATGCACAAGTCGCAGAAATTCAGAAAATAAGACTAAATACCACATCAATCATCAACAAAAACAACATGAGGGACCAAACTGGTCTTATAAAAAGAGCTGGTTAGAAAGGTAAGTCTTGGGTCGCCACAAATGTTGATAAATTGACCGAATTTCCCATTTTATAAAAGGTAGTGATATCTGGAACCTACACATCTGCCTGAGCTAATCAGACAACTGATGAAGTGATTAACTCTTTCGAAGTTATTGCAGACATAATCAACAGGCTAACAACCTGCTTTATTGTTCTGGCAAATCTGGTGTAGATGGAGAGAGAGAGACTGAGTCTGATACTGATCTAAAATCCCTTGTTAAAATATAAACAGAGACAGTCTCAGGTCTCCAAAAGCATTGGTCTCCGTCCTTTCAGTGTGCTCAGTGTGGAGTCACTTAGCTCTAAGCCCCGACGTCCCTGTCCCTCCATCACCTCCTTTAGATCAGAGACCCAGCACAGGGTCTGGCCCATGAAGAGCACTGCCAATTTTTTTTTTTTTTTTTTCAAAAAAATTAGATGTTTTCCAAGGCAAAAAGAGACCAATAAGCCCTGGCTGGTGTGGCTCAGTGGACTGAGCACCTGCCTGTGAACCAAAGTGTTGCTGGTTTGATTCCCAGTCAGGGCACGTGTCTGGGTTGCGGGTCAGGTCCCCAGTTGGAGGCGCGTGAGAGGCAACCACACAGTGATGTTTCTCTCCCTCTCTTTCCCTCTCTCTAAAAATAAATAAATAAAATCTTTTTAAAAAAGGAGAGCAGTAAGCATTATTCTTTGGCAACTCCAAGGTCAAAAGCTCGGGCTGAGCTGGGTCCTTAGCATGAGTGTGCCCATCTTTCTCAGTGAAAAGTCACCACTGATTTACCTGTTCCCATGGTCGATTTTGGCTGTGACCTTCTTCTTGAGTTCTGCCAGTTCGTCCTTGGGGAGTGTTCCAGACATGATTTGGGACCGCCACTCGATCAGGCTGTAGGTCATCTGCTGCAGCCGGCGGAAGAGCGTGACCTTGTTGTCCTGGGATGGGAAGATGAAGTGGAGAAAGGGACCAAGAAAAAAGTGAGATGGAGGATGAACATGTCTTTTGACCTGTTGACTGATGCTTTATGAGGTGTTATTTACCCAATTAATTGTGCCGTAGAGTGAGCTGTGCACTTGGAGGGGATGGCTTTGCCCTCAGCAGTCCTCCTCCCTCCCCCATTACAACATTAGAAACAGATAAGCAATTGTAGGATCAATGGCTGGCACTAAATCCTAAGTACAACAAATCATCCGTGCACCCTGAGATTCTGAACATGGCACTCCTCTTGGAAACCCTCCAGGGATTTCCACTGTTCAGGAGCCACAGTGGATCACATGGTAAATCCCTTCCTATCCTGGCTCCTGCCCCATTTCCCAGCTGCATTTTACACCAATCTCTCCCTCATACACCTACGCTCCTCCCATGCAAAGCTATGTCCAGTTCTCCCAGGTGCTGCAGACCCTTTAATATATTACTTCCTCTACTTGGACCCACTTTTCTCCTCTCCCCCTGAACCAACTCCCATGCTTACCCCCTCAATCTCTCCACTACACCCTCCATCAACTGCTGATCCTCACTTCTTTGGCCTTAACTTAAAGTCAGAAGTCTGTTCCTGAACCCTAACTCCAGTTCCCTGGCCTGCTCCCAGCTCCTGGGATTAACTCCTGACACATCACAGGAGCCCCACCCTTGGCCAGGGTGTCCTGCTCTCAGTTTAAGTGGTAAATACCCACAGGGCAGGAGCTTGTTCAAGTTGGCATCCCAGGGAGCGCATTATGGATGGGGAAAGAGCTGTAACTTCAGAGGTAAGAGATAATGGAAAATGAAATGTAAAATGCAGACTCCCCATAAAACTATTAGACCATCCAGAAAGTTGTTAAATCTAGAATAATTAAACCATTATCCTGAGCTTCCATAAGAACTTTCTATAACCAAACTAAATTAACTGATGACAAATCATTTGTGCTCCAATCATTTGAAGAGTCAAATACTTGATGTCCAAGCTATTATGACCTTGGGTCTATGTAAATGATTGATTCATTACATTAAAAAAGTCAAGCATTTACTATGTGTTGGAAATAAAATTCCTGCCACATTTTAGAGGGGGAAAGGCAACAATCAATAAGTAAACTATATATTTTTATATATAATATTTATATACACAGAAGGCAATTTCAGACTTAGAAAAGGGTAAGAAACCTCATGCTAAGTGAAATATTCAGACAGAAAAGGACAGGAACATAAGATTTCACTCAAATGTGGGATATAAAATGGAAAGCAACAAACAAACAAACAGACAAAGCTCACAGACAACAGTAGGGTGGTTGCCAGAGAGGAAGTGAGGTGGGTGGGTAGGAAAAGGTAAAGGGGGTCAAATATATGGTGATGAAAGGAGACTGGACTTTGCGGGGCAAACATACAATGCAGTCTACAGATGACATATAACTGAACTGAATACCTGAAACTTACATAATGTTATTAACCAATGTCACCCCAATAAACTAAATGTTAAAAGGTATGAGAAGAAAAATAAATAAAAAGAGCTATAAGACAGGGTATATGTGGGGAAAGGGACCAGTTTAGCTAGAGGATTAGGAAAGACTGTTTTGTGTATCACTTTTGAGATTTTTTTTTTAAGTGAAAACCTGTACAATTCCACATACCCCATGTATATTGTAAGACAACTTCTTTTTTCTTTATAGGTGAAAAGCCATGACATATTTATATTATATTATCTGCTATAAAAGCAATGCTAACACACACACACACACACACACACACACACACACACACACGTTGCTGGAGGCTGCACAGCATGTTCTGTAGTGATGTCCTTCTACAATAATCCCAGGGACAGACTGCTGCACAAGGTTATCACTTAGAATCAGGGCTGAAAACATCCAAGATCTGCCCAAACTGAGAGTAACCATGGAGGGAGGAGGCCTCTGCCTAGAGGGGGGACAGTGGGAGGCAGCAGTGAGATTAGCTGAGTGCAATCAAGGCCCCAAGGCGCAAAAAGAAACTCAGACTGTTTGAGAACGCCAGGGAAGAGAGAAGAACCTTTGTCGGTGACTGCAACGTGCCCTCTTCACACCGCTGATCTGAAAAACACAGGCCACCACACCTGCTTGAAATTTTGAAACTCCCCGCATTGTAGGCTGTTGGTGTTTTCTGTATTGTCTCTTTCTCATCAGGTAGTCTTCCGAAAAGCATAAAAATGACTTAAAATTCCATTTTAATAAGCGAAGGTTAAAAAAGTCTGCTTTTATCATTTAATTCTAGAAAAAAAAAATGTTTCCATCATATTGCCTTTCAAACTGGAAAATGAGGGAGAAGTGAAGCCCATAAAATTTGCTTTTCAAAGCTGCTGGGCAGAAAGGGGATCTTTTTCTCTCTCTTTTTTGCAATTTGTCTATTCCTAGTTAGGCTTTTAAAAAATGTTTCCTCATTGTAATTAAGCTATTTGGTCTCATTATATGGTCAAGAAGGGGCTCAAAGACCCAGGAACCTGTGTGAGAGACAGCTCTTCGTGACACATGCTCCCAAGTTCTTGGTCTCAATTATATTAGACATCACCCAAGGCAACTTAATTATTGCCTGTCCATATCAGCCTTGTTTGCCAAGTTCTCCCCCGAAAGGAGGATGAAGAGAGCCATTCTTCTCTGATCCACTCTGCCAAGTGAATTCTGAATAGACAAGCTGGAACACACCAAAGGAAGCAATTTCCCCACTTACGTGAAGGAAATGGATTTTGTTGCCACATTCCTGAGATTGTTCTAAGTCAGCTGTTCTGAGCCATAGCTGCCCCAGACACTACGGATCCTTTGGGCAGCTTACGAGGACAGGGGAGGAAAAACTCAGGCACCACCCCTCCGACCCAGAGGCCATGAGCGAGGACCGGAGAGTCTCTCCTGCCCCCGCCCCCTGTCCTAAACCATGCACAGCCCAAGCTGCCTGCTGCAGGGCGCCTTCGCAGTACCCCCAGTCCTCGCCCATCTCGGCCTTTTTGCACTCGCAGCCACGGCCACAAAACTTAGGGGGCGCGAGGCACTTATTTAATAATTTCTTTGATCTTCTCCGCAAAAGTCAGCACAATCCTGGGACATAGGGGGACTCAGTAACCACTCTGGACAGCTCAGATGTAAAACACCACTCCAGTTTTAATCTGAAGATCACCTCTTACCAAGTACAGATATCTCTCTATATTCTCTCCATCAGGCAGTAAGGTATTCCTGCATGTGTTTCAAGTTTCACTCTCTTTTCCACTTGAAGATCTCTGAGGTCTTCGTTTTACGTTTCAATTCTGGATGTCTACCTATCTTGAGTTTTTAAAAAGAATTTGTAGGCTTAGCTTGGTGTGGCTCAGTGGATTGAGTGCCGGCCTGCAAACTAAAAGGTCACCAGTTCGATTCCCAGTCAGGATACGTGCCTGGGTTGCAGGACAGGTCCCCAGTGGGAGGCATGCCAGAGGCAACTGATCAATGCTTCTCTCCCTCTTTATCCCTCCCTTCCCCTTTCTCTAAGAATAAATAAATAACATATTTAAAAAAAATTAAAAAGAGAACTTGTAGGGATAAAATAAAGTCACAAGAAACTATGTCAAGAATATGGAAGCCATCCACCGAGTCTTTCAGAAGTTCTGGGGCTCCTGAGACAACAGCAGGTGTCTGAAACCTGGATTCAATCCTTCGCTTTGCCAAACAATGCAGATCACAGTCAAAGACCATTGTCCGTTCCTGCGCCTCTCCCTCTGCAGAAGGCTTAGTACTTCCTCCATTCACCAACCTGTCCTCTTCCATGTGGATTTTGAGTTAGATGCCAAAGTACTGAACTGAATGTATGGGGGTCTGATTTCTATCTCCATTCTATCATTAATTGCTCAGTGACTTGGGGGAATTATTCTCCCTGGGAAACACTGGCGCTGAGATCTGTTCCCAAGGGAAAGGGTCTTCAAGTCTAAGACTGAGATCTTAAACTCATTTACTCATCCCAGCCGCTTCCTGATTAACTGGGCCGGAGTTGGACCATCTCATCGTTGCGTCCTCTCACACGCAGTTATCTCTCTATGCAATTTCACCTGTACAGAGCTCTCTGCAATCAACCTCATGTCTTTTCTGAGGATCTGTAACTCCTGGGGTCTGGACCGGTGTCCTGGTTCCTCCGTGTCCTTGGGGAAGAAGGGAGCACACATGGCCCCTGTCCCGCTCTTGCTATCCATTCTAGTACCTTTTCCCTCCCCTGTCCCGCTCTTGCTATCCATTCTAGTACCTTTTCCCTAACAGCAAAAAGATTTGCCTGACTAGCAAAGGCTTGATTTTTAAAGAAAAGATTTCAGTAAAGGACATTTTTTGCCTATGGATGTAGTAAGAGAAATCCTGAAAGCCAGGCACCAATGTCGGAGAAAAACACAACCAGAAGGACACCCAAAGCGCCACCCCTGCCCCGTCCCAGTCGCTGCCTCATCCCCTCATCTCTTGGAGCCTCTCTCCTGAGAGCTACGCTAGGGCGGGGCTTGCTACTCCTCTATGGGAATGTCCTGTCCTTGGTAATAAGTGACCAGATGCTGGTTTCAAACCGTGAAAGTTCACAGCCTGTGTCGCAGCAGCCAGTAATAACCCCAGTTCAAAGAGATTAGACTTGTGGAACTTTGGTCCTCTGGATACGCAAGGATGAGAAGAAAGGGTGACTCTCTGTGGTGGGCAAGTTCCCCAACCCCCACCTCAGTTACAGGCACTTCTTCTGTTCCAGGTTTTTACAGAACTAGAGACTAGCACAAGGTTGTCCTTTGCTGGCACATTTTAAACGAAAGGAGATCAGTCCTGTGTGTGAACCACATTTTAGCAATTAAGTTCACTTCATTCAACAATGTGTGTTAAGCACCTTCTAACACACCGAGCCCTCCTTCTATCTCTTTGCCTTAAGGGCCTAAGATTACATGCAGTCTCCCAATCTGATGGGGACAAACAGCTGGTTGCCCACAACTCACCAAACCATTCCACCAATGAATGATGGGAGCAGCGCTGAGCTACAGCTCAGCACGTGATGCTGTTGAGTATGTTTCTAACATGCAAAACATCTCAACATTTCCAGGAGAGTCCCTCTTTCAAAAATTATTGTTCCCCATGTCTCCCCAAATAAAACTCTAATCTGTCAGTTTTCAAGACCTGATATGATGTTATGAGGTGGGATGTAGATTTGTGCATATTAAGAAGGTATAATAGGGTTGTTATTGAGAAGGTCTACTTAGGTGTTATTCAGTCTCGTCGTGCCTAAATCAATGCACAGGCACCTGCCCTTCTAGCTGGGGGAGCTCACATAAAGCAGGGATGTGCTGCTAGAAAGGAAAGAAGCCAAGTTCAATTCATTGGCTCTACTTTCCAAGAGGCAGCATACTTAAACCATCCACCTAAGCTAGTTAAGTCCCTACAGGGCCGGAAGGGAGCCCACCCCTCGTCCCCAAGCTGGAGGGCCCACTCTTAACTGACTTCAGGGCAAAATTCCACAGTGCCATCACATTCTCCTAATACTTGTCATCATTAATCAGCTGTTTCGTGAGGCAATGCTGTGAGGGGGATAATCAGAGGCTGTCACAGTTTAAAGAGTGTGCCAGGCATTGTCCCGGGAGATTTACACAGATTATCCTATTGAATTCTTACAGCAAATTTGCAGGACATATATAACATATAATTACCACATGAAGTGAGGAAATTAACTGAGGAGGTGTAAGGACTCATCTCTGGCTCTGGAATCCCTCAGTGCCAAACACTGACCCCAGACCCCTTCAGACTCTGTGTTCTTTCTGTGTGGTTTGTTTGTTTGTAGTCACTGTTACTGGGTTTTTCCTTTTTGTTGAATCCGAACAGTACATACCAAGCGAGGGAGCAAGCCAGAGTTGAGAACTGGCCCCCTGTCTTATTCTAGTTCCACAGTGTGGCCATTTCACCAGGCGGCCACCTCCTCACTGACAGTGTTTCCTCCTTTCTGGACCAACCACTAAAGACACAAACAGTTAACAGGCTCCCATTGAGGGTGAACAGTGCAGGCAAACTCGCCAGAAACTTGTGAATTTGCACTCAGTGTTCCTTTTTGAAATGGTCCATGCCTCTGGGACTTGAACCTAGACTAAGGAGGCTCACTGTCTATGGTTACTGAGTGTTCAAGATCACTCCGCCTAACATGATAACACAGGGAAAGGCAGTGGCCTTGGATAAGGGGTGGTGCACGTTGGGGAGCTTCAGAGTCTCCAAGGTTGACCCAGGGGAGGACAGCCAGAGCGGCTACTGTTTCCAGCTAAGACAGCAACAAGGATCACGTGCTCACATTTGCAGAGTCCTTGATCTGCCCACACAGTGATTTCACAGCCACCATCTCTTTTCACACCCTCAAATTCTATGGGGTCAACAGGGTGGATCTGATACCACTTTTATGGAGGTGCAAAACCCAGCAAACAGCTGAAGACCTCAGGTGGCGTGCCCAGAACCACAAAGCCAGTCATGGCCAGGCCTGGATGGGAAACCAAACTTCGCAATTTCTAGTCCAGTGTCTGTTTCCTACATTTTGGCCAACACCCACCAGGAAAGATAACTAAATGGAAAAATAATACTAATATAACAAAGAGGAACAGAAGGAACATGGGGTTCCTTGGTTAGTGGTGGATGGAACTCTCTTCTATGTGGATGAGTGGGTTCCCCTCTCTTCAGCATGAGGAATTCTGTCCCTTTTAGGACATATTTATGGTTATTTCACAAGGTTACAGTATAACTGCTAAAAATAAATCATAGCTATACAAATATCTTTTCTGTCTAGCATAATTGTGTCTATACAGCTAGGCTGATAGGGGATTGGGTTTTCCTCTCTGGGTCTAGCCCTGACAGGTGCGGCTCAGTTGGTCGGATGTTGTTCTACAAAGTGAAGGGTCACGGGTTCAATCCCTGGTCAGGGCACATGCCTGGGTTGCAGGTTTGGTCCCCAGGGAGGCAACCAATCAATGTTTCTCTCCCTCTATTTCTCCCTCCCTTCCCCCTTCTCACTAAAAATAAATTAATTTAAAAAAATTTTTTTAAAGACTCTGGGTCTACAACATTAATTTCTCATGAACTTAGGCTTGGAACAGAACTAGGACTGTGGAGGCTCTGAGACACCACAGGTGTCATTAGAGACATCAAACAGAGTACCTGGGCGCATCATCTGTGGCAGGAAATGCATGAAACAAATGAGCTGTTGACATAGATGAGAAAAATCTGTATTTATCTTGCATAGACAGAAGGAACTTACAGCATCGGAGAACAAAAATACAAGAAAAAGTGTGTGCAGCAAGAGGGCTGCTGGTGGTGGTAAAAACTACAGATTTTGGTTCCTTTTACTTTTTCCCCCAGTGAAGCATCATATTTGAGGTTTGCTCCTTTGACACACAGCTTTTTGAGAAAGAACTTCAGAAATTCTGTCTGAAGTAAACTGTCAATGGATTTGGAAGGGACGGGGGGAACAAAAAGGGGAAAGCCATGATTTATAAAAAACCCATTGGAAGTGGAATATTTCTTAAAGGGAGGTCATGTATCAAAAGCAGAAGCACACTGCTCGCCTTAGTAAATGATTAAGGTTCCTGCAGTGGATGTATTTTAGTCAACCAACAACAGCTGTAAGACATTTTTAAATATTCATAAAGGACAAAATAATTATTTTATTAGATGTCAAAATTAAGATGAAAATGTGCTGTGCTCTGAGAGGAGACTGGTTTTTTTTAACTTAGAACCCCGTTCTGTTCCTCAACAGCGGACACCCTCAGGAGAAATCACAAACCCTAGCTCATTATCGTTTAGCTGCTAAGGGATCGGGAAGCCCAATAACAAATCCTGCTTCTTCCTCCCTGGCTTGCTCACTTCTCATTTCTATTCAGTAGTAGACTTGGTACAATTCCCTGTGGACATGTGGAGGACAGATCATAAACTCAGCCCAAGAGCAGTGTTTTAGCAAGAGGAAAAGTCAACCTCATTCATACTCTCCATTCTTGTACATTACACCTAAAAAACTTTAAAAAACCTCTCTCCAGTACTTATTATCAAATACATTTCACCAAGCACCAACTTCCAGAAATGCCATGTTAAAGAGCTAACTCATGCATGCGTCATTCCTCATCTATCAAACTGGTTCCATCCACCACTAACCAATCAATTAGGAACCAGAGCATGCTTTCAATAGAAATACCAGACAATGGATGTAGGCCGAAGGGCTTAAAACAACATCTCTATTCTCCTGGAGCTGGTGATTTAAGAACTTACAAGTGCTCTCACCTCAATTAAACAGAGACCAAAAGCTCCCTTGCATTGCAGGGCAGTACGCCCCCAGGGCCAGACAATGTAGTCAGCTATTAGTGCTCCTATAGCCCAGAAGGAAACGTCATGAATTAATGTCTTTAGAAGCCACATTATGAAGAAGAAAGGGCTTAAATGTGGCCTTGAAGGATGGGCAGAGAAGAAAATCATGCACTTTCCCACCAAAGCGGTTGGTGATTTCTACAGCTGTGATCCATCTGGGGAAACAGCAGCCCAGGATGGACATGAAGGATCTTACATGAATTCTTAGACTTATGCCAGAATGAGCTTTTTTCACATCCGGGTCTAGAGTGATGACTGTAAAACAATCTAGATAAATAGTCACACACCGGATGGAGGCCATCAGGTTAAGCCTGTTCCCGCACTGAATTCATTGGGACAGGGAGCAAGAGAACATACTGGCGCCACATTCCCTGCCACCTTGGAGGCCTGGAAGATGCTTCCAGAGGCAAGACCGAGTGAGGCTTATGCTCAAGGTCTCCAGGAAAGAGGGAACTTTAGAAACTAGTGTTTGTAAATTCTGATGTTGTGAAAAGTGGACACAGGTACAAGCTTGCTGCCAACAGACTGAACATTCTTAAGTCTCCTGCAAGATAGCTGCCCTGGTGCTCAATACATGTAGAGGTTAACAGAATGTCCCATAGTTTCTTCACTGGTAAATTGGTAATAATTGCATGTACTTTATAGGAGGGTTGTAGGATTAATAATAGTTCTGGGAACTTAGTAAGGACTATGCAAATGTTTGCAGTTATTACTTTATAATCAGCATGCTGTCTGTTGAGAAAAGACTGAGATGATTACATCTGCTTCCTCCACCGCCCATCTCAGCGATGACCCTACTCTGGGGAATGAGCATCTGCTGGTTATCAGCCATTGTAAGGTCCAGGTAAGGTGCACCTACTCCAGCAGCAGCACAGACAGGCAGAGGGCCCAGGAGTCATGCCACCAGCTCCAAGCCCCAGGGGAAAACTCACCACGTAGAGCTTGCGCCAGATGACAGCCCATTCTCGCAGCGTGGACGTGAGCTCCTGCACCAATGGGAGCTCACCAGGGATGACTGCCTCGTTCTGCCTAGAGAGAGCAGGATAGAGGCCCGCGTTACTCTGAGGCAATCACTGTTGCCTTTTTTGACAAAGGTCAGATTCCCCAAGCTCCCAGATGGAAATGGAGCTGGCTGGGCTGGAGACAAAGCAACACTTGCCCATGGGTTGGGGCTATGTAAGAGATCTTCATCACATCTAATCATCTGAGAAAAGGGAAGGAGCTAAGGACACCACAGTCCTCAAAATGAGCTCATTTTCTGCAGCGTGATGGGTTAACAGCCCAGCCTCAGCCTCCCCATTTTGCATCTCTGTGGGAGCCTCAATTGCTGAGCCAGGCTGGCTTCAGCATTTCCTGAGAATGGAAGCCAAAGCCTAGTATCACAGCTGAGTCTGCCAAGCACCAGTTTCTTGAGGGGGTGGGGTGGAGAAGTGTGCGTGCCAGGGTCCCAGGGCTCATCATCTCACTCCAGGAGTGGGTGGGACAGAGGCAGTGCCATCTTCCGGAATGGTTCTAGGTTTCCTTCTCCTCTCCCGCCTCTGGCACAGAGACTGTGTACAGACCAAGCTCCTCACCTACTCCCAGGAGACTCAGGACAAGGCAGGCCTGACACTGAGTCACACAAATCCTCTCTGGTATTTTTATGATTGAAAGGAGAAAAGGAGAGAGCAAGAGCAAGCAAAGGAACAGGGATTGGTGGTAGGATGGCCAGACTCACATAAAAATACAGGACAGACAGTTAGGTCTGAATTTCAGGTAGATGCAAGTAATTTTATAGTATGTCTCATGCCATATCTGGGACATACTGTAAAAAATTAGGGGGGGTTATCCAAATCTCAAATTTAATGGGACATCCTGCACATTTTATGTGGCAGCTCCAAGTAGGGGGAGTGTGCCTCCTACCCTTCCTCTCCACCCACGTGGCTGCAGCTAGTGACACCCCAGGGTGCCCGGAATGGCCCCTGGAAAAAGGGTCTCCAGGAGGCAGAGTAACCAGACTGATTTTGCTTCTGAAGAGTCATGTAATTTGGGGCATGTGTCCACCTCCTGTCTCTCAAACAAGGAGGCAAAACTTATGACCAAGAATGCTGTTGGCGGCTTTGAGGCTCTGACCCCGTCTACTCAGTATCAGCCCTGGGACTCCACCCCGGCTCCGGGAACTCCTTATTCCCTGCTTAACTCGGCTGCCCGTGGGCTTGCCAACCGAGAGGCCGCACTCCCACTTCAGGCCGAGTTCTCACCCTGCTCAGCTGCCCCGGAGGCAGCACCTTCCAGGACAGATGGTGAAGTGAACAAGAAAATACCCACAGCACAATGACGTTTATCCCCAGAGCACATCCATACACATCATTTCACCATTTCTCATCAAGCTCCTGACAAATACAGGGCCTGAGGCTAGCCGACCTGTCCGAGATTCAGGGCTGGGCTGTACAGGACCCAGCTTGCTCCTCTACCTCCCAGAGTTCCCACATGGAGCCTCAGGTCCCCAGCAAGAGTGTCCAATGTTCACGTACGTGCACACACACACGCACACCACCAGGGAACAGGTGGTGCAAGAGGTGGGTAAAGACCCCTCTTCTTTCATCATCTGTCTCTACTCTCCTGGGCAAGGGTGCCAGGGAGGGACATAATCAAAAGAGAAGACAGAAGAAGGAATTGTGCCAGGAAAAGATATTTTTCTTTCTTTCTCCCTTGAAGAGTGGAATTAATGAGTCAAGGGAAATAACATGCATAAGGCATTTCTCAATCATTTTACGTCTTCATCATCTTTTAAAGGTCTTCCCCAAATGGAACTTACCCTCGGTCTTCCACAGTTGCCTCTTTCAAATGGATATACGTTTCAGGGAAAATACCCTATGGAGAGAAGAACTTGGTTATACAGCTGTGAAGATCTCAGCCCAAAGGGAAGAGCATGGACAGCAGCGAGGATGAATGGAGGGAGAAAGGAGCCAGAACAAGAGGTGCCATCTGCAGTCAGGCTGGTAGGACATCAGTCCCACTGGCGCTACCTCAGTGCAATCATGGCTGAAACATCAAAAGGTATTTATGACTTGGGTCCAGAGAGCTTAAGGTAAATGCTTCATAAATGAGCAGGCAAACATACCAGGGTAAGCCTGGAGCTGCAGTGAAGGCAAGGAGTTTACCAGTGAGATCCTAACCCCTTCAGATCTAATTGAGGTGAGATGATTCCTGGTCAAGGGGGTCACGTGATTAGTGAGACAGGGGGCTCGTACTTCGTGGCCCACAGAACTGTAGTGATTTTCTGAAGCGATTCCTCTCAGCACTTACCCTTTAACTAAATGTGCCCCAATTAGTATCAGTTATCTAGTTATTTTTAACACTTTCCACTCTCAAATTGCTCTCCCTTCTATCAACTTAAAGGCAATTCTACATTGGTACTGGGACGTTGCCCCGGGAAAAACCAAAGCGCACAAGAACCTAAAAGAGAGACTGGAAACTGGTTTGCAGAAACCAAAGGAATGAAGACCAGATCCAACCAACAGGAGGAAGCAAGTCATGGGTGTCAGTTTTCTTAAATGCCAAAAGCTTCTGTTGCTTAACCATGAGGTACGGTCCTCAATAACCAGAGAAACTGCTGTCTGGAAATAGCACTGTGGTTCTGTTTTATGGGACTTTGCATGCCGGACCAGCAGAGGTAGGAGAAGAACCTGTTTAACAGGCACCATGGGTTTGGCTGGAAAAGTCAGTGTGTCAGGGTAACACACCACAAAGGTGGGAGAGGGACATCCTCGGGCCACTCAGAGACAGAAAACAAGTGGATTTCAGCCAGGGCCCATGTGTATCTAGTTTCGTGTGCTGTATTTATCTGTACAAGAGTCTTCTTTCTCCTTTAACCCCTTGCCATGAAGACAGGAAATGGCAAACAAGATTTCAGGTGAGCAGCTCCCAGCACTGAGATGATGGGGGTGGGGGTGGGTGGGGGGGATCCTGTCACTGCTGAGTCAGAAGCAAAATGGCCCTTCTTTCCCACCAAGCAAAACAAAGCAGAAAAGCACACACCTTCCCCTCCTTGCTCTAAGAAGGGACAGGCGTAGGGTGCACTGTCCCAGCTCTGCCTTTTACAGGACCCAGGACACATGCCTAGGCAGGGTAACATGACCTCTTTCCTTAGAGGGACAGAATTCAGAGTGATGTTGGAAAAATGATCAGTTAAAAACAAACAAAAATACAACGTGTGTATAATTCCTTCTGGGCCTGAATTCTGGGGTTCTGAAGCTTCCTTTCTGTCTGTCCTCAGGATGCATAAGGAACTGTGGTGTCTCTTCTGAGATGCTAGCATGAATGTTGTACTGACTACCATGGGTGTGGAGAACAAGGCAAGGCTGCCCAAAGCTCAGTGAAATGAGCCAGACACAAAAGAAAAGACAAACACTATAGGATTCCACTTATACGAGAAATCCAGAGCAGTCAAATTCATACAGACAGAACACAGGACGGAACTGCCAGGGTCTGAAGGGAAGGACGGATGGGGAGTGAGCATCCAATGGGGACAGGGTTTTAGTCCTAGAAGATGGACAAGTGCTGGAGATGGATGGTGGAGATGGCTGTATAATAATGTGAATGTACTTACTACCCCTGAACCATACATTTTTAAAATGATTAAAACAGGAATGTTATGTTATATATATGTGTATATATATATATATATATGTGTGTGTATATATATATATCTTTTAATAAACAAATGTCCAGAACTCATAAAAAGGTAGAGTGTTGGATAAGGATGAACCACTTGAGGTGGCCGTTCTGAAGAGCCACATTTGGGGGTTAAATAAGATGTAACTCTGCTAGTCCCAAAGACTATCCTTGCAGATGATTTTCCAAATCCAGAAGGGAAAGGACCAGTTAAATTGTCATGCACTCATATCTGGTAACTGGTCTCCTCTGAATAACTGGGAGCATTAGAGTTATGCTGTGACACCTAAGCAGATAAGTTATATTAGGTGTACAGATATGACAATTTTCATATTAAGAGTACATTTATTGTATTGTGTTACCACTCTGTTATTTATAGGCATCATCCTTCCATGATGGCATAAATCCACTCGCAGACATTTAATTGCTCTGGTAAATCAGAGGCTTGTAGAACTTCTCCGGTGCCATTAGGACACAGGGAAAGCCAGAATAAACCTGGGTGATATATTTCTGATCTATAGCCTTCCCTTTCTCAATGTAACCTACTTACTCACTTGATTTAAAAAGATAAATAAACTAATGATTTTCTAGATACTGCCCTTATCCATAATCTTGCAAGGATCAATACTGGTTTCTGCAAGCTCTTGGTTTCTTCAATTTGTAAAACCACTAGCTCCTTTTATTGCCACTCTAAATGGCTATGTCTGCTTATAAATGATACCAAAAATTTCCATTAAAATAATAGGCCTTTCAAATAGCTCTTCCCCTAAAGACTGGCAAATGAAGAAAACATTAGCAGAGGATTTCAAATAGGCTTGATCTCTTAATGAAGGGGTGTCAAAAAGCTGAACCTAATTCATGACAACTGACTTTCAATTCCCTCTATTTTTCCTGGATTGCCCACAAAAAAAAAAGATATTTCAACTTAAAAACCAACAAGTAAGTGCACGGCCCTTGTCTGTACTATCATTTCACTGAATTACAAAGTTTAATGATCAAGAACTAAGAGAAACCCTTACTGAAATAATTCTTCTAAAGGGCGAAATTTACATTTTCAATAAGGGTTTTCAGAAAATACAAAAACATTAAAACCACCTCCAGAACTTGTCCTTTAGGTCCTAGTAGGGCACCCCCACCTACCCACTTTTCAAAGCAGACAACAAAGGCAGGAGCCAGATCCTCTGCTGCATCAGGAGCTGCGGGATACCTCGGCAACCAAGGCCATCTCTGCCGGCAAAGCTTCCTCACACACTAGACTCTGTGAAAGGGAAAGCTGTGCTCTGCGGTCCTGTTCCAACACGATTCCCATTCACCAGCTAAACGTCAAGAACTTTGTCCTTTAAGTTCATATGATTTTACCTGAGATTGGTATGTTTGTTGTTTATTTTTAAAATTAACTTTTTAAACAATAGGGAATTAAGGGACATGAGTATTCTTGCACTTTAATACATATAGAACTTCAAAATAATGAACTCTAATTATGCTCTGAAATAACTACACTTCCATAATTACGAGTAAAGTAAATACTGAGAGGGTTAAACCCAAACCAAGAAGCAGAAGTGTAGTAAATTCCAGGCCCGCCTGTCTAACCAGCATCCCAACAGAACAGAAAGGTCTCCCCCAGGTCATGCCATCCAAGGTCCCTATTTGAAGGCTAGAGAAATGAAAGTCAGCAAGATGTTAAATGAAAGTAATTAAGCTGGAAATGAAGACATGTGGTATAAGCAACCATCTGTGGGCAGACAAATTCAGCATCAGGGTCTGGGGAGGAATCCAAGGAGCAAAACTGTGGGAGCTGATAGTCATATCACCAGCAAACACTCCTTTATTTTGGTAGATGATTAAAGTTAACAAAGCGTGTGCGTGTCCACGCAGGCAAGTGTGAACACAATGTGGCTGAAGCGGCAACAATATGAGGAGCTTGCCCACGGCAGGCCTGGGGTTCACGGTCCACAGCTTTGGGAAGCTGTCTTTCCAGCCCTGAGCCCTTTAGGAGGCCTTGAGCAAGGGTTCTTCTATCTCCAGATAAGAGCCGTGGGTTTTTTTTTTTGTTTTTGGTTTTTTTTTAATTTACCTCTTGATAAATTCTGAAAAGTTGCCAGCACCCCTTTCCTAAGTCCCTATTTTGCATGTGAACTAACTGTGAACTACTTGGCACTGGCTCCAAGGCTCTTTCCATAGAGCGCTGACATGCTGCGCTGGCCCGAGGGGCAGTGTCATGGGGGAAGCGCTGACCTGGCCTAAATAAACCGGGGGTAGGGGGATTAACATCACTAATCAATTTTCGCTTGATGATCAGTCGTCTTGGCACTGGGAAAAGGAACCCACTACTCACAATGAGATAAATTTTTATGGTCACCCAATACTTACTATACTACGATTTAAAATACATAACATATGTAAAAATATGGACCGAAGCAAAAGTTTCCTGAAATACTACTTACCGTGGCATTCCATTTTCTTTTCTATTTTTCAGTTCTGTTTTTCAGGAAACAGTGGCTATGACCTACTCTACTCCTTTCCTGAGGTGTGAGGGGCTGCCGGGCGCACAACCTGAGTGAGGACTGCTGCTCTGGTCGGTCCGTTGTGCAGAGAAGGAAAGAATCAGGGGAACAGGGGCCCTTTAGTTCTGGGAGTTTAGCACTGGATCTAAAGGAGAGAAGAAGCATGCCCCCGCCTCCCCTCCTCAAAGTCAGAGCCAGGGATTAAAGGTCACTGCTGCACCACGCTGCTTGGCTTGAGGGACAGGGAACAATAGGCATGCAGCAGCCGGCCTGGCCTGTGAACTCCCCTCCAGGTCTCTAGCCTGAGTTGGCTGGTGGGATCTGTACTGTTTTACTGGAGCACTGAGGGCAGACAATCTGCTTTCACATCCAAAGAACAGCCATCAAAGAGAAAGCAAACTAGGTCTAGAGACAGCAGAGAGCAGATATGGGATCAGACAGCACAGCACAAAACTAGCAGACAGATTTCACACTCAAAAGTTGAATGGTAAGCCATACCTTTTTGGATTTATTGTGGAGGGTATATCCTCGGTACCAACCTGTCAAGGTATAAGAGAGCACAAATCTTTTATGTTATCTGAGGCAGTATAATAAATATGTGAGCAATATACATTCTCGCGTTGTCAGAAGGCTAGAATGGGATCTAAGACACAGGAGACAACACGTTAGAAAGTGCACATTTTGGTTTATTTACAATAAAAATATACATCAGTTTTAAAGCTTTATTTTCCTAATAACTAAAGGATTTAAAATTCTTTCAGAACCATGCTTCATCCCTGCTCCTTCGGACAAAGGACAGATCAAAAAACAAGACAGAAGGCAGCCCAACCTCTCCGCACCTTGATCGACACCTTAAGTCATTCAGTAAGTGCTTTTGTATAAATGAATCTGGACTTTCATCCATATATATATACATTCTACAGGTCACCTTACACTATTAAAACAAATGTTTTAAAACAATCTCTCTCTCTCTCTCTCTCCTCCTCTAGCTCTCTCTTCTCCCTCTTCTCCTTCCCTCCCCCTTTCTCTCCCTCTCTCTCTCAAGTTCCAAGCATAAGAACCACTATTTTGGAATAACTTTAAATTGGAGTAGGAAATCTTATGTATACAAATATTTGCACCTAAAAAATTCACATACTAAAACAACATTTCAAATAATTCTTGGCAATGTTATAAGCACCCCCACAGTGAAAAGGTTTTATGTCTGCTTGATGAGGCTTTAAGAGAAGGCTTTAACTTCCTTTTCAAAGTCCCAATACCATATACGTATGGATGTTCTCCTGACTCTATCTAGTAGAGAGAGTATACAATTTAATCTGTCCATAAACACATATTTTATATTAAATATTTATTGAACACCTACTATAGGTAATTCACTGTAATATTTTCCCTCATTCCCCACACCCATCAGGTATCCTATTGTGAGAGGTACATATGTGTAAGGCAGACACGAACGTACAGAAATTAGATAAAAGCTGTAATTAAAATGTTAGGCCGTTGCTAATAGGGTGCTAGATCTTTCTTGTCATTTGTTCTACATAAAATAGACACACAATCTATTTTGGACATGTTAGAAAGAGAAAGTTGAATTTACCTTCTTTGTGCATAGACTTAATAACATTTCAAAAACTTTAAAAACTTTAGATCTGACTTCCGGCCAAGATGGAGGCTTAGACGGACACGCTAGGTCTCCCTCTACAACTAGAGAGGAATACAACTACTTCAAAACAAAGGATAACTAGAAATTCCAGAAAATAAAACTACACGGAAGCCCAACATATGAAGTTATAAACCAGCGGTGCCATTTGGGCAGGTAAGAGTTAAAGAGGGCAGCGCTGTTTGCGGTCAGCGGCGGGGCTGCGAAAAAGCCCGGAGGCAGTCAAGCCCCTGGCAGTGCGCGACCCCAGCGCTGGGGAAAGCAGCCACCGCATCGCCTTGAACAGTGAGGCCCAGGGGGGCGGGAGGACGGATCCCGGTCTCCTAGCTGAATAACTGTGTGAATCCACCTTGGACCCCCGCCCCCAAAGAAAGCACCACAGGGTTGCGAAATACGTCGCGGACAGGCGCCGGGCGCTGATTTGTGACGCGTACACAGGCACTGCCCCCGATAGCCGGCCCAAGAAAACAAAACGCATCTGTCAAAATGAGGCAGGCAACTATAGAAATACCGGTGACACAACTCACCAGACAACAGATAGAGAACCTGACAGATGAACAGATAAGAAACCTGTCAGAGGCTCAGTTCTGGGCCATTGTTATCAGGTGGCTTACAGAATTCACAAAAGAGCAGGAAAAAGATATGAAAGAAGCGAAAAACATTCATAACGAAAGGAACAAAACCACATACGAGACAGATGGTGAGGAAAAAAAATCCAGAGTTCATTTCAACAAACTGGAATATGGAGAAGGAACAAGCAGTCAACCAATGCAGAGAGAGGAAATGGGAAGCAACAATGAGAGGATCAGAAACCTCTGGGACAGCTATAAAAGGCCCAACATAAGAATCATTGGTTTGCCAGAGAGTGAGGAAGATGAACTAGAACTTGAAAAATTGAGTGAAAATATAATAAAGGAGAACTTCCCAGACTTGGGGAAGGGAATAGACTTGCAGGTCCAGGAAGCAAGGAGAGTTCCCAAGAGACTGGACCCAGGGAGAACCACTCCAAGACACATTATAATCAAAATGTCAAAAATTAAAGATAAAGAGAGAATCTTAAAAGCAGCAAGAGAGAAGAAAAGAATTATGTACAAAGGGGTCCCAATTAGACTATCAGCTGACTTCTCAAGGGAGACCCTACAGGCAAGAAGGGACTGGCAAGAAATATTCAAAGTAATGAAAATCCAAAACCTACAACCACGAATACTCTATCCAGCGAAACTGTCATTCAGAATAGAAGGACAGAGAAAGTGTTTCCAGGACAAAATAAAACTGAAAGAGTTCATTAGATCCAAACCACTGTTATATGAGATGTTAAAGGGACTGGTTTAAAAAACAGAAGCTAGGGAGATGAAACAAAGGCAAACTAAACAGGCAACGAGAGTGGAAAAGGAACTGTGGGTACGGGAAGCATATTGGGGGGAGGTCAACAGGGAGGGGGAGTGGGGAGAGGGAGGGAGATGATATAGGAATTGGGGATCATGGTAGGAGGGAATGAAATAGACGGAGAGAGGTTGGGAGGAACTGTATGCACAACTAATGGACATAATCTAAAAGGGGGGGACAACTGGAGGGAGGGGGGGCCACCGGGTGGAGGGGAGCAGAGGGAAAGGAAATTGGCACAAATGTAATATTTTAATCAATAAAACACATTAAATCTGAAAAAAAAATAAATAAATAAAAAAAATAAAAAAAAAAATCTTTAAAAACTTTAAACTGTCAGTATTCAAAAATTTAACAAATTTTGCTATTTCTTTTTCCAGGGAGAAATGGGATGTTGTCCTGTGGAATCATTATAGGTTTGCATCAAGGGCTATGGAGGAGAAAAAGATACTGGAACATGAAATACTGTTCCTAATTTAGAATACCAGAGTGTGGGAGAGATCCATATGTAGCACAAAGCTAAATACTTCTCTCGAGTCTCAAGTCTTACCATTGGCACACACTTGCTTGGGTCTGCTGACACCTGAAAGCACTGTCACCTGAATGAATGACTTCACCTTCATCCTGGGGTGGGAGGGGGCAAGCTGAGCAATAGTACTTCAGTCTCTTCCAACCAGTTCTCACCTCCCAATGTCCTCTAAACCAAGCTATTATAATAGAGATCTTGCTACACTTTCAGAGAGGAATTTACTGGTACTTTTGTAAACAGTATTTTTGCACAGCCATTCATCACAGAATTATGCTTCCTAAACCTGTCATTTTTGAAAACCTATTTTACCTCCTCTGGAATCATGGTACGTGTAACACCCCTATCTAAAGGCACAAAATTACCACACTGAATTTGTAAAAGTGAACATCTTGCTTGGCATTAGGCAGTAGCAGAATACTGCCTGTGCCTGGAGTTGTATTCATATACCATCAGGACTCCATAAATTCCATTGCTAATAACGGCAAGGGATATGGTAACAGCTCAAGAGTAGCTCTGCGCCGTTGAGTCAGCTCTGCCTCCTGGGGACCCTATGCATGACCTACGTCCACAGAGCCTTCTTCTTTTGGGGGGGTCAGTGAGGGTATCACTGTCTTTTCCAATGATGTGCACAAAGTAGGACCAAAGTTTTGTCAAGAGAATATTTGCTCACTTCCTCATTACTAATCTGGGTTGGATATAAGCCAGAACACAATTTTCCAATTAATCCCAATATTGAGAACGAGATCATCATAGTTAAATGTGGTAATGCGATTAGGCTTCGGAATGAATCATGATGCAAAGAGGTAGCGAAGGCATGTCAACAGCAGGGACAGCCAAGTGAGTGAGGAACCGGTGGGAGTCTCTGATGCTCTCTTAAGTTCATACATAACTGAAATGAAGGGGACGGTGGGCGGGAGGTTGAGTTCAGAGGTCTGCTCTTACCAACATTTAAAATGACAGTCTCCAGAAGTTTAGGGCAACCCTGGTGAACATCAAAAGTGAGTCTATGGTACAGCTCACTCTTCCAATCAGGAAACCAGTCATTTCTGTTTTCCTGGGACTGCACCAATTCAGAAAAAAAATCTGTCCCCTCTGATCTGCAGTACCAGAGAGCTCCTAATTCCAGTGTCCAAGTTGCTTAGTTCACCTGGTTTCTCCAACAATCTCCGTCAGTCTGCTCCACTTCACCTCCCCTGGCCAAGTGTCCCCCTCCCTTGCCAGCTCCCACGTGACAGCCCCCCCCCAGACTCTCCTCCCCTCTACCCACAAATAGTGATAAGCAGCAATTCAGGCACCAGGTGGAGAGGAGAGCAAGTGTCAGCACAAAGACTACATCTAACGCTAAGAGGACACATAAGTGAGAAGATCTCAGGTAATGACAGTGCGAAGAAGTATTCCCAAAGAAGAACATGGCAGAGATGGCTGGTGAGGGGACATCACCTCAGATGAGGTGGTCCAGCAAGGGCCGCTCTGAGAAGCTACGCAAAATCAGTGTGAAAGGGAAGACAGCATGGCGGCGGTCGGAGGGGGCGTGACTCCCAAGCCTGAATGACAAAGAGATTCCACAGGGAATAAGCACTGATGCTGGCCCACCTCTCGCAGTCAGCTGATTAAACTGGACTTGGCGGGGGCGCCCAGGCCTACTGTGTCTCAACTCCCCTGCTGATGCTGACGTGCAGCCAGGATCGATGAGCACATGCACAGGTACTACATGCCGTGGAGGAATCTGCATTGTATGCTAAGCATGATGGGAAGCCAGTGGAGGGTGGGAAGTACAGCCTGTCTCATGCTTCTGAAAGATCAGCTGCTCAGTAAGAATCACTGGTGGGAGGTGAAACAGAGGTGAAAGAGGAACATCAGTGAGGAGACTCATAGGTGCAGTGAAAGTAAAGAAAGAGAAGGAGAGACAGATTTTGAATTCATTGCAGTTGCTCAGGATTTAGCTGGATGAGCCGTGAACAGGGGGAAGAAGGGCAAATGTTCAAGAGTATTTAGATCTTGAGCTTAGGTACATGGGTAGACAGAAGCATTCTCTGGTATAGGAAGACTGGAAAAAGGAAAAGGTTAGGGCGTGGGAGGCAGAATCAGAGATGTATCTTGGCCCCTCCTGACCTGAGCCCGGGGCCACCAGTGGGACAGGGTGACTCTGACGTTTGCACGGGTGGAAGGAGGGCATTGCTGGGGCCGGGCTAGCAGGTCTCATTGAGGCCCAGGCAGAGCAAGGAGGGCAGTCACCCCTCTGGGCTGGGGGACCCACATGGGGCATCAGAACCCACACAGGAAGAGGAGGTGGGTATCACGCAGAGGACCTGGAGTGGGGATGGTGGACTGACGGACCGTCAGAGCGAGACCAATGGTGGAGGATGCATATGTGGGAGGTATGCTGGGGAAGGTGGAGCCTGGTGACACGCAGGAATGGACAGAGTAAGGAAGTGTGTTAGGAGTGCTGAAAGCCAGGTTCCTCATGGCCACAGCAGGGAGTCACAAGCACAGAGAGGAAAAACACCAGAATGAACCCTGTGATCCTGGATTGGACATGAAGGGATCCCTGTATTCTCATGACTTTTAAAAAACCAAAACAGGTCAAAATTCTATTCTATATTGATGCACACATGCATACTACCCCTAGCTCCACTGAAACACCTGTTAGTCCTCATTTTCCTGACCCTGATATAGAAGGCAAATGCCTCAGAAAAGAAGCTATGTCCCTACCTAGAGAGCAATCAGGCCAAAGGAAGCAGGACAGAGGACTCCAAGGGGAACAAACTCAGGAGACACAATATCATCGGTCTGAGGTATCAGAAGGAGGCAAACACTTCCGTCAGAAAGACTGGGCATGAACAGGGATAGGTCCACAGAGAAGCCAGGGAGACAGATGCTCAGTGATCTAAATGAGAACAGTGGTGGTGCCGGGGGCCTCGGGATTGTGTGGAAGGAGGCAGCAGGGGACCTTCTGGAGCTAGGAAATGCTCTCTGTCTTGATCGGAGCATGAGGTACACAGTTGCATTTGCTTGTTAAAGTTTCTGCAACAGTATACTGAAGAGGATTGCATTCCACTGTATATAAATTGTACTGCAGTTTTCAAAAATCATACAGAAATTGACACTAGCAATTGAACATACAAAGTAATCACCTCAAAGGAGCATAGAATTCAATGATAATGGATTGATCAAGGATTCCTGAATATTCTTGTTTGAAACTGCCTCTGAAACCAGTTGGAGGCATGTGTGAAAAAAATTAAAGAGCCATTTCTTCACTGCTTTTATTTTGTATTGTGTTTCTCCAAAGACATTATTCATCTTAATCACTTTGCGCTCCAAAGCTGATTCTGAGGAGTCCTGCTGTTTGCAAACGTTCAGCCACAGACTGGAGACTCATCTACTCGTTCAACAGAAGAGAGGCTAGCAGAGCAAGACATGTACCATCTCCATCCTTCTAAGTCTTATTTTACAAATGGGAAGAAACAGAGGCCCATGTTAACACATGAGCAAAGAAACAAAGCAGTTTCCTATTGAGCTTACCATTAGGAAGAAACGAAAGGGTAACATGGGACAGGGTGAGAGCAGAGTGGGGGGCGGTTTAGAAGGCCTGCTAGAAAATTCTCCCTGAGAAGGTACCTTTGAGCTGAGCACTTACATCACTAATGTGGTCATTCACTGATGAGGCATAAAAGCACTTATTGAGCACCAGTGTGCCAGACGTTGTGGGCAAGGAGAAGGGAAACAGATCTGTAAACAATTAAACACAAAGGGGCTTTTAATGGTAATGCTTGGAGAGAGCCTCACACAAAGAGAGAATTATGAATATGCTAAAGACTGATAAGGCAATTACTGAGGGGCACTCAGACGGTTTTTTGAACCACAAAAGCATCATTTAGACGTGGAAGTCATGGAGTGCTTGGTAAAATCCCTTTGTATTTTGCAGTTCCAGTGTAGTTTTCTCTCCCCCTCAATCAATAGATTAGTTTTTTATTGCGGTGAAAGTACATAACAAATATAAACCATTTTAAGTGCACGGTCAGCGGCACAATGCACACTCACATTACTGCGCAGCCATAAATTAAAAACAGGGGTGGAGAGGGAGCCACTGTTTACAGGCACCCATGATGGAGACAGTGAGGGGGGTGGGAGGGATGGGGAGGAGCAGGTGCTAAATCCTGTTGTTTTTCCTGTCAGCTCACTGCTCTGGTAGTTGGCTGGGTAAAGCAGTTAATTAGGCCAAGGTCAAAGGTCCCATCCCCTGGGGGCAAGGTAAGCCTGTCGGGTTTCCATGGCCACAGCCTGGGTCCCATCCCCAGTGAGTGTCCCATCAACCCTCCAAGCCTCCCAAGGCCCCTCTGGGGAAAGCTCTGGGCAGAATCAGCCCACAGGACAAAGGCAGGGCTCAGCTGTCATCCCGCCAGCCCGGGGCAGCAGGCCCACTGCCTTCCAGAACCTCGTCCTTCAGGAGGCTCACTTCCCAAATGCACTGGGCAGCTCACTGGGCTTTGAAGAGACACTCTAAGGCAACGACGGTAAAAGATTATTCTCTTCTTTTGTACCTTTTTGTGGGACAAATCAGACCTCCAGGTTGGTTATCTTAGCTGAGTTCAATACCTTTGAGATAGGCAGATAGATGTTGGAAGTCTAAGCTCCAAAGGAACTAAGAGTTCACTGAAATGTAACACCCTCACTTTAAAGAGGAAATATAGGCAAGGAACTGACTATGGAAGCTGGGGGTGCAAATGCCAATCCCCTGTCCCCCAGCTCCTCTCTTCCCCTCCCCATGTGGGGGTGGGGGTGGCGGGACAGGGATGGGACACTCACGCTGTCTCTCAGGGAAACAGAAGCGTGGAATCCCAGCAACAGAAAACACACAGGCACCAGCACACCAAGAAAGGGGGAAAGAAAGAAATGTGGTTTCCATCTTGGATGAACAAGAAGGAGCCGTGTCTTTGTGATACCTGGCACACAGCAGGCACTCAATAAATAAGCTTTTAATGAACATATTAATGAGAAAGAGGTCTCCTGGAGCTGGCAGCCATGGACAGAATAGGTAGAAGCAAGAAATGTGCAAAAGAACCTCCACCCAGAAGGCACAGCCTGACTACACGGTCACAGCACCCTTCTCTCCCCCTAGGATCCCAGGCCCAGTAGGCAGGGTGGGGCAGGGTCCTGCACCCCAACCTACGAGGCCTCCAGCAAAGAGGAGGCGCTGCACCCTAAGAGGATGCACCTGAATCTAAAGGCCTGGGGCTGCGCCCTGGTCTTTGCAGGCCACTCCATAGGACCCTTTGCTCCAGCTGTGGAAGAAGTTAAGGCTTTCATCTCTTCGACTGCCTTCCACACAGCCTCACTTTTTTCCATCTCATTACCTCATAAAACCCAGCTCCACTGCTACAATGCCAGGTCCCTCCTGGTGGCCTGCCATCGATGGAGATGTTGGAGAGCCCAGACAGGCGGAGGGACCTGGTCCAGGCGGTAGGGGAGGGGCAGATCCAATCGCACTGCACAGAAGGGGAAGATGACACATCCAAATGTCCACTGCAGAACCAGGGCACCTGTCTGTGGCTTCACAGACACCTGGAAGCTCAGTGACAAGGAAATACAATTCCCTCCCGTCTAATCAACAGCATCACTCTCACTGGCTGACTCCTTTATATTTTCTGCTTGTGGCCTTTTCTTTTTTTTTTTTTTTTTCTTTTTGAAAGCAAACAAATCCTGCTTTTAAAAAAGTGAGTCCTGGGAGCCCATGTCCTTTTGATCGAGCCTCCACCACACCCCAAAAAGTTAGTCCTTCTTGCTACTGGCTCTAAGTTCCCTCTGCTGTGACCCCTTTCTCTGACTTAATCCCGCGAGCTCCAGAAAGCAGAAATGATCAAATGCAGCATGCAGCTTTAATAATTCTGCTGCAACTCACTCTTCTGTGGGTTTGTTATCTGAGCACCACCATGCATGATGGACGAGGAAGGGGTGCAGGTTTGTGAGTAAGGAACCAATGAGTCAAGCGCAATAGATTAGAGGAGGCCACGTATTTTAAAGATTTTCTTTATTTACTTTTAGAGAGAGCGGAAGGGAAGGAGAAACAGAGGAAGAGAAACATGAGTGTGCAAGAGATACATCGATTGGTTGTCTCTCACAAGCTCCCAGTGGGGGACCTGGCCCGCAACCCAGTCATGTGCCCCGACCAGGAACCGAACCAGTGGCCTTTCAGTTTGCAGGCTGGCACTCAATCCACTCACTGAGCCACACTGGCCAGGAAAGGAGGCCACTTTTACCAGGAACTAGGCTGGACCCTCTAGGGCCTCAAGGATCTGGAAAGTATAATAAACCCCAAGCCCTGATCTCGAAGAACTTGTCATCAAATTGCTGGTGGAACAGAGAAACAGGTTGACAGGGATCTCCATGATTTCAGTGCAGGCTGAGCTTCTCATGACCCCTAAGCATCCTGAGAAGGAGCCAGAGGTGAGAGCAGAAGTACTGTAAAGGCTCCTGAATTTCTGAAGTGGCAATGGAGGCCCCTAAAGGAAACTGATCATGTGTGCATGCACTAGACAGAGAAATACCTTAGCCAAGAAGCAAGTCAGGTGAAGTGAAGACTGCACCCTGCATTCAGCACTGTCCCCAAGACCCCTTCGGCCTGGGTCACTTAGACACTTGCTACAAATTCTCCAGTGGAGTGCACCTTCAACATGAAATGGTGAAGCTGTTTGAGGACTCTGAACAAGAACCACTGGCCCCCCTTTGAGGACGTAGACAGGGGAGGGGAGACACTGTTGGGGACATGACAGGGTCAGCAGTGGTGGGAGGAGTGGAGCCCAGTAGTGGTAACAGCAGTGAGAGCCAGGGTGGCAAAGGGGAGAAGCGAGTGCGAATACGAACCACATGGGACTTTCCGAGAGTGTCAGAGCCGGAGACCACTGGGATCAGCTCGTGGGCCCCTTTCCTAACACAGGCAGGAGGCAGGATGGGGACACAAACTGTACTGTTGTCCCACAGACACACAGGGTGGGAAGGGACTGCTTCAGGTTTGGGAAGTCAGAGACGCCGCCGGGGTCCTCTGCTTATTCTGTCTGCCCCACCTGCTCCACCTAAAGGGACTGGACAAACTCCTGGGGACAGCCACTGTGGCAGTAATTCCCACCTGCAGTGCGTGGCATTGGGGAGAGGACCAGATCTCTAGGTTAGGGAATGATTCTGCTGTGCTCCCCTAGAACAGACATGCCTATCTGCTTAGACAAAGTCAGCTGCCACACACAGGTAGGGAGGCCGGGGGTGAGGTGGGCCCATGCACGCCGTGAGCTGGGAGTGCCCAGCTGGGGTGGAAGAGCTGGGGCCAGAAGGAGCTCACCCTTACAGAGACAAATCTGGGGTGGTGGCAGACTTATCTGACAGCTGTTTAAAAAGCAAAAGGACCTCACCCCCTTTGGAAAACTGTATGCTATGTCCAAAATAGAAGTGTCATTTCCTCAGAAGCCTCGCAATGTGGAAAGTATGCTCTCCGTGGATTCCAAGGTCCCGGTGGGGGCCACAGCTCTGCATGTAACAGCCATGGGGACATCTTTGAGTTCTTAACGTGACTTTTCCATCTGTACACGGCGTCGGTGACTCTCATCTCCGGGATTTGTAAGAGCTGAGGTTGAGCACAGGAGAGCCTTTGGCTCAGTGCCACAGACAGGAGTGTAAAACACCAGGCAAGTTTGGAAATAAGGGTGCCCAGTGAGCTAATCAGGGACTGGCTGCTCCTCCAGGGCTGTCACTGGGTCCTGTGCTCATGGCAGCAGGGGACGACCTGGAGTTCTCTTTTGTTTGTGTTCTGAGGAGTGTGTCTGCATTCCCTGGAAGGAGGATTGGCACCTCTCTCAATTATTCTGAAATTACTGATGATCAACCAAGCTGAGGCCATGTAAGCAGCCAGCACATCATGCGAGGGCAAGCTTCACTCCAAAGCCACAGCACCTGATAAGACATACTTTTATTTTCCAACAGAGTAAGTTCCATGACCCACGAAAATGACCGAAAGGATGACTATGGAAAGGAGAAGCAGAGGAAAAGAAGAAGAATGAACTTGGGTGGTAGAAAACCCATGTGACGGTGGCTGGAATAACTGAGAATAACCCACTTATGGTGCTGAATAACCCAGGGCCTGAACAGGGAGAATGAGCCAAGAAGACCTCAAAAGTCACCAACAGAAGTTGTTCGAAGGCCTGATTTAACATTCCACGGGCAACGAATCTGACAGTAAGACTAATTTAAAAACAGCCCCCAACCCTTCCCATTCCTTCAATTCCAACTACAATAATGAGTCTTAAACCTGCAAGGGTGAAAACTAAAACAAGAACTAAGGTTAGGAATTCTGTGTTCGTTGTTTCTGTCACTCAGAAGCTGGATGAAACTGCCAGGTGCGGTTGTGTGAAATCTTCCGGTCCCACTGTCCAAATTCAACACACACATCGAATCGTCTTGTTCGAATGGCAAACATCGCAGACAGTACTCAGAAAACAAGGGTTAGACGAATACTCCTTCTTTAACAAGAATCTTTCCTACCTCGCCTTGTCCACATCTCTCAGAGCCTGAGTTACACGTGGCAGTGAGGCACGGGAAGGACTGGAGGTCCGTGTGCTTGTGCCACTCATGGGCAGCGCAGCTTTTCCGGCAGTGCTGTCTGCTCCTCGAGCACTTCCTGTTCTGTGAACAGCCTCCGTGAGTTGAATAAAATGGAGGCACTCCAGCATAGTTAATATTTACGATGTATACGCACCCTTATGTGCTTTTAAAGAGCGTAAGTGGCATATTACTCTGAGCAAAGCATAGGCATGCACTTAGCTTTCTCTCTCCAGGTAGAAGCCAGAGCAGGACAATCTTATTCAGATTTGCCTTCAATCAATTTTGAACTTTCCTCCGGAACTTTCTCCTTACAGTTATCCTTAACTGAGTGTCACCCAGCCCCACAATGGTTTGATGGAGCATGTTTCACAATGGGGACACGACACCGAATGATATGAATGGCCCAGCACCCAGGGGTGAGCACAGCATGAGCGGCATGGGTGTTCGTGGGAGGAAAGGAGCCTGCCCATCGATGTGTTCCCGTCCAACCCCTTGGCCCCACTAAGATCCCTTGGCGACCAAAACTATGAATGCCATAAGCTCAGGAGAACATTCCTCCAGAACATCTCAAACATCTCCATAAACCACGGGGCGAGCTCGCCTCCTCATGTACACGGGCAGCTGCCCAAAGGGGCCAGTTCAAGACAGAGTCACTGAATGAAGGCAGCGCTCTGACAAAGGTTCTCAGCGCTACCCAAGAAGAGCCCATACATGCCTATAGGTGAACAACATAAATTTTTAAGACACAATTTTAGAAGCACGTTCAAATGTATCTCAAAAGGAAAAGAAAAGGCCTTCTCTTTGTGATAAAATTATTTGAGATGACTTTTTGCAGACTCTACTTTTTAAATTAGCTTTTCCTGTGAAAACACTCCCACTACCACACACCTTTTGAAAAAACACATCTCAGGGCCACATGTCCCCAGCAGTGGTCAGCAACGCACTTACGGGAAAGGCCAAACAGATGTGGGAAGTGACCGGCACACTCAAATGCCACCCTCTGCCCTCAAGGCTCGTGCCAAAAGGTTTGCACAAAGCCCTCGTCCTAAAACCCAAGCTGTTGGGCTCACTGCCATTTGTGTTTGTGAAAGGGGTTGTTTTTATAACTAGAACATGGGTAGACTACAGATTCTGAGTTACAATCAACTTGCAATGATCTTGACTAGTGGTGTGACAGAAGTCAATGAAAGTGAGAAAGGCAGCAAATGCCTTCTTTCGGCTTGTAACGTGAAGTTTTACACATGCTCTTAACAGCTGGTTTTTAAAACTCAATTTCCATTTTCTTTGTCTCTCACTTGCCTTATGTTCTGGTCAAAGGGTATGGTGACCAAAAGGAGAAGGAAATGAGTAGAAAAGAGAAACAATGAAGGATGTCAAGCTACCAGGCTGACTAATTACTGCCCAGGATGGTCGGATGTGACAATCCAGCTTCTCCAATCAGACATTCTCACAGGGTTTGATAAGCCCTCGGCTGTGCCTCTGTGCCTATGAGTTTGTTTCCATGCTGAATCACACAGCCTGACGAGGGTTCCCGTTAGCATATCTCAGAAAGATGCTTATTAAGCCTCTGCTTGGAAAAAAAAAACACCTTTAAACGCACTCTCTTCTTTTTCAAGTCTCTGCTATAAAGTTTTGTGAGCCATGGAGGCAAAATTCGATATAACTTGACCTATCTGTCACAATACTGCCCTCTATACTAAAATCAGAAAAAGGCCTGATTTTTAAAGATAGGAGTCAAAACATGTCCAGCTCAAGTCATGACCCATTTTTACTCCTTTGCCCGTTATAAGGGAGTGGGTTCCTTGATTAAGGTGCATGTTAAAGCTAGCCTCACGCCACACAGAAGAAATAACTTTGGTATATTAGAGACCTCCTACGTACACACAGATGCCTCTTTTTATTTCTTCTAGCTTTTTGGATTGCTTGTTTCCTCTGGTTCCAATACAATCCTTTGTGTTATCCTTTGAAATGATACAAAACGTTATGCTGTGCCTGCCTCTGTCAAGCTTGGACTGCCTTTGAGACATTATCTCATTGTGTTATTTCCAACAGGGGCCAATTGTTAGGTTTACCCGCAGACATCCCTGTTAACATGCGCCACTCTCTCCTGAACTTGCGAGTGGTTTGTGGAGCTGAGGGAGAATTAACCAGCAGATACACACCAGTGCAGGAAACCTGCTGCTGGAACCGACCGTGGGTGTAAAGTCACTTGTGCCTAGAATGCGGTTAATCCCAGGAGCAGAGAGCTTCACCAGAGCGGGGATGCTGAAGCCTCACTCTTCAAAGCACTTCCACGTCATCACTTTCGATTGAAGAATTGACCGTGACACCAAGAGCTAACATGTCCTGCTCTGGGATGGTTAACCTAGGTCGGGACAAAGCCATCGAATCTAAAGTTTTTCTTCTCCTTCTCTGTCATCCTCAGCTACTCCTGTGATCCCATCCTTCTCTCTCCACAGCACTTGCAAGTATTCAATTTTTTTTTTTTGCTTACCTACTTTGTCCACTTGTTTTTTCTATCCCGTGAATGAAAACCCTGGCGAGCAGGAGCCTGGCTGCCGCGTTACTCACTCAGTGCCTGGAACAACATCTCTTGTGCTCAAGAAACGCACTGGGTACATCCTGCACAGAGAAGACTGCTCAGCCGGCACTGCTGAATGATAAACAGCCACACTGAGGCCCCCAGTGGCGATGCTTTTAAAGAACACTCCAGATGCAGAACAGCTCTCTCACTGCCAAACCCCTTGCCTGGTGAAAGAAGCAAGACTATATAGGTAGACCAGTGCCAAAGGCAGAGGCAAGGACCCTTGCTTCAGTCCTTGGAAAAGTCTCCAAAGGTAAATAACTCTCCAGGGCCTAGAAAAGGGGAGCAGCATATAGCTTCTCAGCCAATTCTACGCCCTCCCCTCATTTTTAGTAACAAATGAAGTTCAGGGGTAAAGTCACAGAGAGAAACGAATGATGAGGGATGAGTGACAGCTCTCTCAATTGGGCTGTGGTCTCCTGGTTTGGAGCCAAGGCTAAGGCAATCATTCCAGCAGTTCCCCCAAAGGTCAAACACAGAGTTACAGTATGACCTCAGACATTCCACTCCTAGGCATGTACCCAAGTGAAAATGTATACCAAGAGAAAAATGCGTACACAAGCATCTACAGAAGCATTATACATCACAGCTAAAGACTGGAAACAACCCAAATGTCCATCAACAGATGGACAGATAAACAAAGTGATACATGCATACACTGAATATTATTCGGCAATAAAAAGATATGAAGTGATGACACAGGGTATAATGTGCATGAACTTCAAAAATATTATGCAAAGTAGAGAAGTCAGTCACAAGGGACCACATATTATATATGACTTCATTTACATGACAGTTCTAGAGTAGGCAGCTCTATGGGGACAGAAATTAGGCTGGTGGTTGCCTGGGATGGGGGCGTACAGGGTTTCTTTTGGGGGTAATGAAAATGCTCTGAAAGTAGATAATGATAATGGTTGCCCAACTCTCTGAATGGTGTACTTTATCAATAACTATATCAATTAAAAAAATAAAAAGTTTGTACAACAAGCAAATCCTTCTGCAGTTTTCAGAGAACGGGGAAAGGCTGTAGCCCGTGTCTCCCTGGTGGAGGCACAGTGCAGCCCTGCCTGCAGGGACACCCAGGCTCCGTGGAGGCAAGCCTGCCCGGCTCTCCACACCAGCTTCCTGGCCCAAGAGCTCGCTTCGGGCTCCTCTCTCACCTCCACTCACTTAGCAGGCCTTGGCTGAGTACCTGCTGCAGCAGAGGAGCTGCGCCGGCAGGCAGGTGCCTGCAGGTGAAGGCGGTGCAGGCTTTGCCTTCAGGGAGCTGCCACCAGCCACAGGGCAGGAAAGGGCAAAGGAGAGCCCTGGGTGCTATTTTGATGTGGGCTATGGGTCAAAAGGAATTTTTGACGTCTGGGTTTCAGAAGGGTGGACTCTTATCCACACAGAAAAAGCACACACAGGTCTGGTATGCAACTATGTTAAAGGTGGGGCTGAGCAGAGCGCAACAGAGGGGTATGGGGGAGCCCCAAGAATCAGATCTGACAGGAAGCTGAAGATACAATACCCCCAGGCTGTGAACCGGGGCCAGCACTGCCCTTCAGTTCCATCCGGCAGCGGCCGGTCCTGTGGGTGTCTGCACTTTATTTTTGTAAAGGGAAGAGGAGATGGGGGAGGAGAGAACACACATTATTACTCAGTGTTTCCATCGTGTTTCATGTTTGCAAAGCACTCCTGTCCTCACTTAGTCCTGAACGGCCTGAAATAATAAAGGAATTTGAGAACTGAGCCAAGAGCTCGCAGCACTTAGCAGATAAAAAAAACCTATCACTGCATGGGGCAAGGCAGGTGCTGGTAAAAAAATTAATCTAACAAAATACTGTTTTAAAAATTAATCCAACATAATACTCTCTGTAAAGCTGACATGCCTCTGCGTGATGCATGAGCACAGGAAGCTCATGTTCTAACTCTGCCCAGTCACACCTTGACATACGTCCACTGTTACAGAATGGATGCTGGTGTCCTTCTTTGAGATGACAGGGCATGCCAAACACTTGATGGCAGCAAGTAACAAGAAAAAACAGTTTCCTGCAGTCAGCACACAGCACGTGAATCATCACCTTAAAGATGCAGTACTGAGCCCTGGCCGGGTGGCGCACCTGGTTGGAACATCATCCCATAAACTGAAAGGTCACAGGTCAGATCCCTGGTCAGGGCACATACCTAGGTTGCAGGTCTGGTCCCTGGTCAGGGCATGTACAGGAGACAACTGATCAATGTTTTTCACATCAATGTTTCTCTCCCTCTCTCTCTCTCCCCTTTCCTCTTGCTCTAAAATCAGTAAATGTATCCTTGCATGAGGATTTAAAGAAATGGTGCAGCATTTGATAAAGTAAGTGTTTCTTATGCTGTGCATCAATGGGCCAGCACGTGAGCAAGCGTACTGCTGTGTGAGTTGCATACATAAGGGGCACTGTGGCTTTTGAACCCAAGCTCCGGAACATATGTGAAATGGATGTGTGTTTTATGTCTGTTTCCGTTTATAGTCAGCTGAGCTCAGGGACTACCTTAGCTTGTCCATAGGACTACTAGCTTTAGGGATGCTCGTGGGTCACCTGGGAAGCTAGCTGGTGAAGTGGAAAGAGTATGCACACTTAAAATTGCCATGAATATGAATCTTATGAGGACAAAGTGCTTCCATTAGCTATTTCAAAAATATGCTGTGGTCACCTAAAAGTGAAGGACATTTTGAAAATGTATTTCGAAGACATCACCTACTTTATTTGAGATCATCTCTCCACTCTTTCCTCCCAGTCAGTAGGACAATTAGAAAAGCTAACACACACACACACACACACACACACACACACACACACACACACACACACGCAAAGTGAACAATTACCAGGTCAAGATCTGAAAAACACCGAAACTCAGAAAGACGAGGCCAGGCCCTGACTGGTGTGGCGCAGTGGGTTGGGCATCCTCCCACCGAGAAAAAGTGGCCAGTCCGATTCCTGGTCAGGGCACACGCCTGGGTTGTGGGCCAGGTCCCTGGTCGGGGTGTGTGCAACAGGCAACTGATAGATGTTTCTCTCTCTCTTTCTCTCCCTCCCTTCCCCTCTCTCAAAAATAAAAGAAATAAAAGTAAGTATTTTTAAAAAGAAAAGTAAGACCCAAATTTTGGGCTGCATTTTTCTTGGAGTATCTGCTGCGTTAACACGGTTCCTGAATAACTGAACAGCAGTATGATGGCTTTGTGGGGCCAGAGGGACAGGAAGCCTGGGCACTGCCAACCAGCTGGCCGTGACTTCAGACAGAAGAGACTAAGGAAACAAGGATTCCTATGGACAACGATGACAAAAGGCTTCACCAACAGAACTTAAAAGCGGGAATTGTTTCATGTAACAATGCTAAAATCATATGCACCTAAAAACAGGTCTGAGAACGTGTAAAGAAGAAACAGATGTTGCCAGGAACTGACACACACAGTTGTCATGGTAGAGGACTGCACACAGGTCTCCCAGTACCAGAAACAAAAGAAAAAAGTCAGTGCATGGCAAATTTGAAAACAGTATGACAAAGAAATCAGAATCTAACAGTTATCGCTAGAACTTTGCACCTAAGGATTCTAAAATATACATTCTTTTCAAGTCCAAAGGAAGAGTTAAAACAAAAAAACGTAAACATTCACCTTTTACCTGTACCATGGAAAAATATGTGTTCACAGAAAGTGGCAGAGTGGATGAGTCAGGCCCCTGACACTGGGGTGTATAACCAAGTGAGGTTTGTGAGGACCATGGTTTCATCATGCAAAGGCATCCTACGAAGATAAACAGATGGTCCCTTAGGGACTTAGGGACACCATGGAATTGATGTTGGGCTGGACCTGAGATGGTGAGAAAGAAAAGCAAAGAGAGTGGAAACTTCCAGTCGAGATGGAGGCCTAGACTGACATGCTCCGTCTCCTTCCACAACTAAGAAGGAATACAACTACCCCAAAACCAGAAATAACCAGAAGTTCTAGAAAATAAAGCCACATGAAGTCCAACGTATGAAGTCATAAACAAGTGGTGCTCATCCAGATGGGTAGGAGGGGTGAAGCTGGGGTGGAGAGGTCAAGCTGTGTTGGTGGCAGCAGCTGCAGCAACAGTGGTGGGACAACGATAAGCACAGATGCCCGTATTTAAGGGGAGGCAAGAAGTGCCTGGGGAGCACTCCAAGCTGCAGACCAAACCTGTCAGCTCACGATTCCAACACCAGGGAAGGCAGACCCCATTGCCTCGAACTGTGAAGGCCAGAGGGTGTCGGGATAGAGGAGAAGGCTCCCAGTTTCTCAGCAGAGAGTGAACAGCAGAAATCCATCTTGGACCCCCAACCCCACGCAAAATGTCACAGTGTGGTGAGAAGGGTCACCTGGTTGTGACAAGTGCACGGGGTTCCACGCCCTATAGCGTAGGAGGTGTGACAGCCCCACCCAGGAATCAAAGGTAAACAAATGCTCAGGATGGCACAGATCATGATAGAGATCCTGGTGACGCAGCTGACCAGACAGCAAATATCTAATCTAACAAAGCAGCAGATAGAAAATCTTTCTGAGGCACAGTTCAGAGCTTTGGTTATAAAAATGCTTACAGACCTAACAGCAGATCTTAAACAGGATGGGGAAGGAATGAAGGCTAGTCCTGCTGAAGTGAACAAAAATGCATATGAAACTAGTGGTAAGGGACAGAAAACCAGGTATCAAATCAACAAATTGGAACATAGGGAAGAAAGAAAAAATCAACCAGTGCAGAAAGAAGAAACGAAAAGTGAGGAAAATGAGGAGAGGCTCAGAAACCTCTGGGACAGCTATAAGCAGGCCAACATCCAAATCATAGGGTTGCCAGAAAGTGAAGAAGAACTAGAAATGGAAAAATTATGTGAAAAATAATGAAGCAGCACTTCCCGAACTTGGGGAAGGAAATACACTTACAGGTCCAGGAAACACAAAGAGTTCCAAAACAACTGGACCCAGGGAGAACCACACCAAGACACATTATAATCAAAGTGTCAAAAATTAAGGATAAAGAGAGACTCTTAAAAGCAACAAGAGAGAAGAAAATTACGTACAAAGGGGTTCCAATAAGACTATCAGCTGATTTCTCAAAAGAAACTGCAGGCAAGAAGGGACTGGCAAGAAATACTCAAAGTAATGCAAAGCAAAAACCTACAGCCACTATTACTCTACCCAGCGAAGCTGTCATTCAGAATAGAAGGGCAGAGAAAGTGCTTCCAGGACAAAGTAAAACTGAAGGAGTTCATCATATCCAAACCACTGTTATATGAAATGTTAAAGGGACTTATTTAGAAGAAAGAGGATCAAAACTATGAACATTAAAATGAAAAGTGTATCACAACAACCAACAACAGAAGCTAGGGAATCAAAACAAAGGCAGACTAAATAGGCAATGAGAGAGGGAAAAGAATTATAGGTATGGGGAACATATTGGGGGAAGGTCAGCAGGGAGGGGGAAGGGGGGAAAGGGAGGGAGATGGTACAGGAATTAGGAAGCATAGTAGGAGGGAGTGGAGTAGACAGGAAGATGTTGAGAAGAACTATATGCAGAACCAATGGGCATGGACTAAAGGGTGGGAGGACAACTGGAGGGAAGGGGGTCACTGGGTGGAGGGGAACAAAGGGAAAAGAAATTGGGACAACTGTAACAGCATAATCAATAAAGCATATTTTTTAAAAAAAGAGAAGCAAAGAGAGTAGAGCAGGAAGGTCCAGGCAGCCATCCCTGTCCTACACCCCCCATCCCCCCTGCCCCTGGGAGCTGCATGCTGCTTTCAGCTGTGGGCAAGAGAGGACGATCCAAAATCCCAGCCCTCTGCCTAACCAAAGTGGGCAGCAGCAATAGCAGAGTCTTCTGTGCAATCAGGCAGGTGACAGCTCTTTACAGCCAGTCCCTGCGTCCCTGGGTCTCCTCATCCCTGTCCTGCACTTTCTGTCCTGTCCTGGGAAGCTGAAGAGAGATTAGAATGACCACCCTTGCATTCGACCATCATAAGCATGTACCTGGGGCCACACCCTGCAAACCCACACTTCCCAGTCTAGCGATGCTCAATCTATGAGAACAATCTGCCTAGTTGCCCACCCTGTTCCTGCTGCGACCTTCAGAGAATAAATGGGTCCTAATATGGCTCTTTGCTTTGATCCTCAACTTCAGAGGCCTGGATAGGTGTTTACTGTGCTCTAGGGGGTTGGGTCAGACATGGGGATACAGGAGTCCTGATAGGATACAGAGAGCTTGAGTTGGACTAGAAGTCTAGGGTGGGGTGGGTGCAGACATTATCTGTGCTTTTGAGACACACTGGGAGTCCTGAGTCCTGAGTCCTGCCCCACTTGTTGGTTAACCAGAACTACCACCCTCACCAGACGTCATTAAAAGAAATAATTCTATAAGGCTTTCTGGACCAGCTGCAGTTCTGACCTAATTCTCTGCGAGAACCTCAGCAACCCCAGTTAGTCTCCCCCTCATTTCTCCCCTAGCCTGGCAACACACAGTATTGAGCAGCAAGAGCCTCTTAATCAGCAGAGCTTCCCTGGAGACGCCGCCAGCCCAGTGCCCCACGTGTCTGTCCCGAGCCAGCCCCGAGTCAGGTCGTTCTGTGACCAGTGCTTGAGCCCCAGCCACACACTTTGATGCTGGTGACTGGGTGTGTTTGCACTCATGTACTCAGCTGACTGTTAAGAAATCACCCTCCGTGAGAAACTGTATCACCTGAGGGCTTCCTGGACTTTCACCGGCACCCCTTCAGAAAGTGAGGCCCACGTGGTGACGCTGGCCCCAAGTGCTTCATTAATAAGTAACCCTTCCCCCCTGTGCCCTGTCTGGCCCTCCGAACTCACCCTCATACATCTCCAGGATGTGAACTGAGTCTCCGATCTGCAGGGAGAGCTCCCCATCTTGAGAGGCATTGTAGTTATAGATCGCTGGGAAGAAGAAGCAAAGGGAGATGGCTTTAGTGACAGTTACAATACCCGTCACTCAACAACATATTCTGTGGTTCGCGAACGACTTAATCAACTAATTACCCTCTACTTCATGGTTTTGTGAGTCACCCACTGAAAACCAAAGAACATCCTCCTGGACCCTCATTTCTCTCCCCCGTAAATCCTGGCTGGTGGCCTACTAAGGACACATTTTGTGTTAGACACCAGGGATAGGTTGACGAATCTCACAAGTATGGTCCCTGTCAGTGGGGATACTTATAGTCTTCTAGGGAAGAAAGGTATTAAATATATTATTGCAGAAACGACTACTTAACTAAAATTATTATAAGAGTTATGAAAGAAAAAAACAGGCTATGATGAGAACATATGTGGGGTTGTGCTGGCCAGTCCCCTTGTCCATCAGACGACAACCAACCTGCACCGCCACTGAGCTATTGTCTCACAGGCAGAGGTTACGTCATTTCCCAGCTCCCCCAGTAGAGACTGGTAGCCAAAGGGCCACAGTGAGTCCCATATAGAATGCAAGGTGGGGAGGGCCATTGTGCCCCAGTTCCAGTTACCCTGGGGAACTGGGCTGTCCCAGCACTTCCTCTTCAGGTGACTTCAACCACCACAGTCCTTAGGACCAGCAGTGGCTGGACCAGATGGTGACACAGTAGACTAACTCCTGTAAGTCAGGGAGTAAAAGACGATCCAATTCTCCAATAAGTAAAGCTTTGAAGGGGCCTTTGACTAAGAATCATGTCTGATGGCTACTGAGCACATCGACTGCTGCTCCACAGCATTAACCATCAGGGGCGTGCAAACCAGAACCAGTGAGCTGCCACCTCACACCCACTACAAAGGCTGACAACTGGCGAGAATGTGGGGAAACGGAAACCCTCCTGCGTTGCAGCAGAAAAGTAAAATGACAAGCCTCTTTAGGAAACAGTCTGGCAAGTTTCTTAAAAAGTTAAACATGAATTAACAACACAACCCAGCAATTCCACTCCCAGTTACCTGCAAAGAGAAATGAAAACATGCCTAAGTAAAAACTTTATGTGAATATTCACAGCTGCTCTGATGGGCAGAAAAATAGCCCCTCAAAGATACCCCATCACATTTCTGGAACCTGTGACTGTTAGCTGGTATGGCAAAACAACTAAGCAGGTTAAGGATCTGGAGAGGAGGAGCTTTTTCTAGATTATCAAGGTAGGCCCTGAATGCTATCTCCTTAGCCCAGTAAGAGAAAGACAGGGAGTGCCCAGAGGCACAAAGAGACGGTGCTATGAAGACCGGGGCAGAGATGGAAGCCATGTGACCTCAGTTAAGGACCACAACCATCAGAAACCAGAGGGGACAAGGAATGAACCTGCAAGATGGAGGTGTAGGTAAACTGACCTTGCCTCCTCACACAACTACAGCAAAATTTCAACTAGACTACAAAACAAATATCACCCAGAAATGTCATAAAATCGAGCTGCATGGAAGTCCTACAGCCAAGAATTTAAAGAAGCTCCATCCATCCAGACGGGTAGGAGAGGCGGAGATGCAGAAGGTGTGGGGAGGCACGGAGGCATGCAGAGATGCAGAACAGGAGGTTCTGCACCCACGTGTGGTGGATAAAAATCAGGAGCGATACCTCTGGAGTCGGGGATCCCAGTCCCATACTCAACCACCCAGCCCAGAGTTCCAGGGCCAGGAAGTTAAGTCCCTATAACTTCTGGCTATAAAACTTAGTGGGGGTCGGGGCAGCAGAAGAAATGGCAGGATTCACAGGTGACTCCTCTTACAGGGCCCACAACAGACTTAGGACCTACGCAGACTCACTCCCTCTGGACTCCAGCACCAGGGCAGAAGCTGGAAGGGCACCAGTGGCATACGGGGAGAAAAAGTGAAGTAACTGGCAATAGGGTCAGTGCTAGGAGATGGCATCCTCCTGGGCAAAACTCCAGAGGACAGGCAATGGCACTGTCCCTTCTGCAAGTGCTCCCACACACAGAGCCACAGAACAGTGACGCGGGATGCCCCACACTGGTGATTATCTAAGGCTCCACCCCACACAATTTACAAGTGCCTTTTGTACAATAGGCCACACTACTAAGACAGGGAGTCAAAGCAGCTCTACTTAAGACACAGAAACACACACACAGGGAGGCTGCCAAGTTGATGAGACAAAGAAATATGGTCCAAATGAAAGAACAAAACAAAACTCCAGAAAAAGAACTAAATGGAGATAAGCAACCTATCAGATGCAGAGTTCAAAACATGGTGATGAGGATGCTCTAGGAACTCATTGGTTACCTTAATAGCATAAAAAGACCCAGGCAGAAATGAAGGTCATATTAAATGAAATAAAGAAAAATGCACAGGGAATCAACAGTGGAGGGGTGAAGCCAAGAATCAAAGCAACAATTCGGAACATAAGGAAGAAAAAAGCATTCAATCAGAACAGCAAGAAGAAAAAAAAATAAAAAAAAACAAGAATAGACTAAGGAGCCGCTGGGGCATCTTCAAATGTACCGACATCCAAATCATAAGGGTGCCAGAAGGAGAAGAGGAAGAATAAGAAATTGAAAACTGATTTCAAAAAATAATGAAAGAAAATCTCCCTAATTTGGTGAAGGAAATAGACATACAAGTCCAGGAAGCACAGAGAGTCCCAAACAAGCTAGGCCCAAAGAGGACCACACAAAGACACATCATAATTAAAACGCCAAAGATTAAAGATAAAGAGAGAATCTTAAAAGCAGCAAGAGAAAAGAAGAATGCTTCCTATAGGAGAGTTCCCATAAGACTACCAGGTGATTTCTCAAAAGAAACTCTGAGCCCTGGCTGCTGTGGCTCAGTGGATTGAGCATCAGCCTGCGAACCAAGTGTCGCTGGTTTGATTCCCAGTCAGGGTACATGACTAGGTTGCACATCAGTTCCCCAGCTGGGGGCTCGTGAGAGGCAACCACACAGTGATGTTTCTTTCCCTCTCTTTCTCCTTTCCCCTCTCTAAAAATAAATAAATTAAATAAATAAATCAATAAACTGTTAAAAAAAAAAGAAACTCTGCAGGCAAGAAGGGACTGGCAACAAGATTCAAAGTGATAAAAAGCAAGGACCTACAACCTAGATTATTCTATCCAGCAAGCTATCATTTAGAATTGAAAGGCGGATAAACTGCTTCCCAGACAAGATAAAGCTAAAGGAGTTCATCATCACCAAGCCATTATTATACAAAATGTTAGAAGGAATTATATAAGAAAAAGATCAAAACTATGAACATTAAAATGGCAATAAATTCACAACTGTTAACAATTGAATCTAAAAAACAAACTAAGCAAACAAGCAGAATCATAGGTATGGAAATCTTTTGGAGGGTTATCAGTTGGGAGGGGGTAGGGGGAAAATGGGGGAAAAGGTACAGGGTTTAAGAAGTATAAATTGGTAGGTACAAAATAGACAGGGGATGTTAAGAACAGTATAGGAAATGGAGTAGCCAAAGAACTTATATGCATGGCCCCCGGAGCTGAACTAAGAGGGGGACATTGCTGGAGGGAAAGTGGGTACCAGGTGGAGTGGGGCAAACGGGGATAAATTGGGACAACTGTAACAGCATAATCAAGAAAATATATATATTTTAAAAAGGATGAAGCTGCTGGAGAAGTACAACCTGTCAGCTCCTTGATTTCAGACTTTTGGCTTCCAATACTGAGACAATACATTTCTATTGTTTTAATGACATCTATATATGATTGTCTAACCACTAGGCTGTACACCTGAAACCAATACAAAATAAGATAAATGATGTCTTCAGTGTTTTCTATATACAGAATCATGTCATTGACAAAAAGTGACACTTATACTCCTTCCTTCCCAATTTGGATGCCTTTTATTCCTTTCTCTTGCCTGATTGCTTTGGCTAGGACTTCCAGAACTACTGGCATGTTGAATAGGAGTGGTGAGAGTGGGCGTCCTTATTTTGTTCCTGATTTTAAAGGAGAAACTTTCAGTTTTCACCACTGAGTATGATACTGGCTGAGGGTTTATCACCCATGGCCTTTATTATGTTGAGGTATTTTCCTTCTATACCCATTTTATCGTGTAGTTTGATCATAAATGAATGTTGTATCTTATCAAATGCTTTTTTTGCATCTACTGATAAGGTCATAGGATTTTATCCTTTCTTTTGTGGTCTATTGCATTGATCAAATTACATATGTTGAACCATCCTTGTGCCCTAGGAATGAGCCCCCATTTGATGGTGATATATTATTTTCTTAATGTAATGTTGCATTCCATTTGCTAGTATTTTGTTTGGGAGTTTTGCATCCTTATTCATCAGAGACATTAGTCTGTAGTTTTCTATTCTAGTGTTATCCTTGCTGGGTTTTGGTATCAGGGTTATGTTGGCCTCATAAAATGTGTTTGAAAGTATTACCTCTTCTTCAATTTTTTTGCAAGGAGAGATAAAATCTTGTTTGAATGATTGGTAGAATTCGCTGGTGAATTTGCAGGAAATATTTTTTAAAAATAGTAATTCTTTTGCAATTGCAACCAAAAGAATAAAATACCTAGGAATAAACTTAACAAAGAATATGAAAGACCTGGATACTGAAAACTACAGAGCATTATTAAAAGAGACTGAAAAAGACACAATGAAATGAAATCATATTTTATGTTCATCGGTTGGAAAAAACACCATAGTAAAAATGGCCATGCTCAAAGCAGTATTACCTAAAGGCAAGGGAAGTAAAGGCAAAAATAAATGAATGGAACTATAGCAAACTAAAATGCTTCTACACAGCACAAGAAACTGACAACACAACAAAAGGACAACCAACTGAATGGGAGATGATATTTGCAAACAACAGCTCCTACAAGGGGTTAATATCCAAAATATATTAAAAAACTCATACAACTCAACACCAAACAAACAATCCAATTAAAAAATGAGCAGGAAATCTGAAGAGACACTTCTCCCAAGAAGACATAGAAATGGCCAAGAGACATATGAAAAGATGCTCAACTACACTAGCTATTACAAAAATGCAGATCAAAGCTACAATGAGATACCATCTCATACCTGTTAGAATGGCTGTTATCAAGAAAGGTAATAACAAGTGTTGGCAAGGTCCTGGAGAAAATGGAACTCTCATTCACTGCTGGTGGGAATATAGACTGGTACAGCCACTATGGAAAACACTCTGGCAGTTTTCAAAAAATTAAGAATAGAGTTACCATATGACCCAGCAATCCCTCTCCTAGGTATCAACCTGAACAACTCAAAAGTATTTATTTGCAAAGATACATGCACCCCTATGTTCACTGCAGTGTTATTCATGGTGGCCATGACATGGAGCCAACCAAAGTGTCCTATGATATAGAACTGGATAAAGAGAATGTGGTACATATATTCAATGAAATATTACTCAGCCATAAGAATAGATGAAATACTGCCATTTGCAACAACATAGATAGACCTGTGAGAATATTACACTAAGTGAAGTAAGTCAGACAGAAAAAGTTAAGAACCATATGATTTCCCTCATATGTGGAATATAAAACTGAAATTCATAGACACAGACAACAATGTGGTGGTTATGGGAGGAAAGGGGATGGGAGTTAGTAAAGGGAAAGGGGGCCACATATATGGTGACAGAAGATGATGTCACTTCAGGTTGTGGACACGCAATGCATTATACAAGTCACGTATCACAGAAATATTCATTCGACACCTACATTACCCTATTAACCAATGTCACCTCAATAAACTTAATAAAAATAATACTGAAAGTAAACTACAATGGAAAAATTAAAATATAAATCAAATCACTCAGTTTTTGGCCCTCTGTTGTCACAGCCAATACAGCAACATTATTCACAATAGCCAAAAACTGAAGACAATTCACTAACTGATGAATGAATGGATAAATGGATATGGTACATCCATACAACGGAATTACTCATCAATGAAAAGGAATGAAATAGGAACACATGCTACAACATGAATGTGTTTCCAAATCATTATGCTAAAGGAAAGCCCTATGAAAAATATAGTTTAGACTTCCATCTATTTGCAATGTCCAGAATAGGCAAGTTTATCAGAGACAGTGGAGCAGGTTATTGGTTGTCTGGTGCAGGAGTGGGAATGATGACTGAGTTCAACAGGGAGCTCAGGGGGTGATGGAAACAACCTAATACTGGACAGAAATCATTGAACTGCATCCTTCAAACAGGTGGATTTTATGGGATATAAATAAGACCTCAATAAAGGTTTTTTTTTAAATAATTAGATTTATGTCTTGTCCTCACTCTCTTGATGAGTGATCTGCATCCTTCCAGGGAAAAGTAACCAGCTTAGTGATTCAGTTCTAACCATTTATCTGATGACCCCCATCTTGCAGCTCTGATAAGCACGAGGGAGTCACTGATCCCAGGGGTGATTAAAAAGGGTCACTGGGCAAGATGCTCATCCCTCCTTAGTCTCAGTTTCCTTATTAAACGATATGGCACGTGGCATCCACTGCACTGTACCCATCATTGCCAGCAGTGGCCACTTATTGCTCTTTCCTGAGCCTACAATGCATCCTGTACCTGCAGTGTGGCTATAGCCTTTTCCCTGCACCACAGCCACTGTCTTGGTGGGGAGGGGAGCGCTGCGAACCTCCAGCACATCTGTTTCAAATGGCCTCTCTTTTTTACGGGAACCACCTAAGCAGTGTTCTCCTGCAGTCTTGGCACAGAAGCCTGGACTAACTATGTGGGAATTTATTTACCACTGAGCTCCTGAATTAGACTGTGAATCACAGCAAGGGTAAGCTGATGAAGTGGGTTAGGAGAAACTACACCAAATTCAGAAGCAGAGTCAGTTCCCCATCCTTAGACTTTGTCACAGGCTACCACCAGGCACAGCTGCTACTCCACTGGAGTTCATCTCCTTCATGGGACTGCTAGTTGACTCAAATATTTTGCCCACTGAATATATGGCTGGTTTTGTATAGAAAATATAGCTCTCACATCCATGATGGCCCCTAGTCCCCATTCACTGCCTCCCAGTGATCCAGGTCCTTCCACCACCAATGTGCACAGACAGAAACAGGAAGTGGTGAGGTTGCAATGTGACCACATGTTGGGTAATGACCACGCTGCATCTCTTCTCATTATTAGTCATCAGGAAAGTCAGCAGAAGCTCTCAAAGGCAGCACACAGCAATGGTAACTCCAGGCACAAACACCGCCCCAGAACTGCTATATACACATGTACATACACATGTGCACACCCCATGGACCAGCAATCCCCAACCTTTTTGGCACCAGAGACCTGTTTCGTGGAAGGCAACTTTTCCACAGACTAGGGTTGGGGGTGATAGTTTCGGGATCATTCAAGCACATTACATGCAAGCTCACCTCCTGCTGCATGGCCCGGTTCCTAACAGGCCCAGACCAGTAGTGGTCCGCAACCCGGAAGCTGGGGACCCCTGCCATAGACCAAAGACCATAAGTTTCCTTAAATCCTAGGTCCTAAGCCTGACAATCAAAATGTTCCAAAACTATCCCTGCCTTAATTGTCCACCTTTGTCACCATTAGCTGCCAAATACTACCCTCTGTTCCAACCAACTCTTACATTCTCCCCTAAATTCTGTGCTCAACCGAGGGTTTGTCCCTGCCTGAAACAAGAACTTATCTTTTTCTTCACAGCAACCCAAAGCCCACATTCACGGTTCAATCTGACAAATGACTGCTGACTCCCTACTGGCCTGCATGCCTTTTTGTTTTGTTTTTTTCCTCTGACATCCCATAACAGCTTTTCCTCCCCACACAATTTGGGTTTTTAATCAGAGGTCATCCTGTGTTATCATCTGCCACCACTCAGAAGGGAAACTCCTCCCAAAGAGGGGCCTGGTTACACAGGACTTTTGTGTCTTTCATATTTCATGGTACTGGATTAGATACAGAGAAGATGCTCCAGGCACAAGAGCTACTTCTATAAAATCCACAAATCCATTCAGGGATTCACCACTCCTTCCCCTAGTCTAAGATCCTCTGCTTGCTGCAGGAACAGCATCTGGGGCTGCCCACCTCTCAAAAAAGGGATATCCAGATCACTACTCCTGCCGCTTTTTGCTCATTACACAAGAGAGAATCGGCCTTTGCAACTTAAGCTCTTGAAGAGATTCCCATGGGCAGCGCTTGGCCCTTCAACAACACCTTTCATTGCAGGGACAAGTTCAGAGGACGTTTCATGCGTTTGGGCAAAAGCACCAAGAAGGCTTGCAGCCAATCAGAGCTGTCATGCATTCATTCCAACTGTGCACTTCAGAACAATCCCCTCCCTAGGAGCCTCCTTAGGACACCTCATTTCCCTTGCATTTTACAGTTTCCTGCCCACATGGAATACGGTGACCACATGGAGGGGATGCTACACACCACAGTACCTAATGAGCAAATGGAGACTCAGCAGGGGTAAGCACTGTGCCCCCAGTAACCCGGCTTTGCAAGCAGCCAAGCTGTTACTAGGAATGGTTCCACAATGACCCACGGGTCACCCTGTACCAGGCTGGTCCGTAAGACGCGGGTCTGTCCTGGAATAGCTGGAAACAAAAGAGCTGGACAGATTCTCAATGTGTTATCAGCCTTCCATTTCTCCCATTAAATGAGAGTGACACTTCCCAAAACAAGCTTTATCATGGAAACCAGCAACGGCTGATCATGTTGTCTGAGTGTCTGGTGCTGCTTCTGGGAATAGACTTACAACCTGGAATGTGCATTACTTGTTACAGAGAGAGAGAAAGCGGAAACAAAGAAAACCCTTGGAGATGAACAGAACAGAACTGAAGAGCTCCCCTGCCCTTTACACATGCATGACCTTGGCAGAACTGCTCAGTCTGGGCCTCAGTTTCCCGTATGTAAACTAGGCACAGGACCAGATGACTCTAAAGGTCCCTGCGACTCCAACATGCTCTGATTCAGGAGGTGATGATAAGAGGCAAGAGAAACAAGTTTTGCCGTTTTGAACTCGCTGGCACCACCACAAACTCATTTTGTCTGAGGAAATTCAACAGGAATGGGGAGTTGCTGTCTATCTCCACCTGGCTGCTATGTGCAAGGCTGGGAGAGACAAATTGCTGGAATTCTTCCCTAAGCAGCTTAGTGACTGTTTATATCACCAAAGTATAATTTTGCAGAGCCAAGAAGACAAGACAGCATGTCTACAAATGTAAAATAGTTTGCATTTTACCAAATCTTTGATTTTGCCTTTTCTTTTAAACAAGAATTTTATGAACAAAGATAAAATAAATTTGAGGTTTTAGGATTATGCAACAAAAAGAGAGCAGAATAGAAATAAAGGCCCCCAAATACGAATCAGATTTGATGATGAAAAGTCTGTGGGTTACTGGTATTTAATCCTTCTAATAAATTAGTTTCTTTCATGAATCCTCAAATTACCACCCCTTGAAGAATACTAAAACATGACATTTTCTATTAGTCTTCTGGTACAATCTACAAAAGAAAGATTCAGTAAATAGAACGAGGTCCCAATTTGAGTTGTATACTATTCAGAATGTTAAAAAGGTCATCAAACTTCATCTTTTTCGTTATTACTGTGATCGGCCTACTTTCAGCCAAGGGAACTACAAGAATTAGAAGGGTGCACCTCATCTTCGATCTTCTCCCTGGGTTTAATGCCATGTTGGCCTCCTACAAGGCCAGCAGACTTACTTCTTTTGCTCTTCAATTCCATTCAACAGGAAGTCTGACCCCAGGAAGGGAAAATATAAGGTTGCATGCTAATCATTTCAATCAGGCTCCATCCAAACTAGTCTTTTTAGGAGGAGGTAGCCATCATGCTGGGTCTCTGGTCGAACTCTCCAGGCCAGGGGCTAACAGATAAAGACTTCAGTGTATAATTCTCATCATCAGTACTCCACAAAAGCACGTTCACACAGGATTCTTAACTTCGTTAATCTAGACTCTTCAGGAGAATAACCAATTTATTGGTTATTCTTTAGAACAATTATTTTCAACCTTTTTCATCCATGGCACACATGAGGAAATTACTAAAATAATGCAGCGCACCAAAATATATATTATTTTTTGCCAGTCTGATAAAAAAAATAGGTATGATTTTGATTGATTTACAATAACAATAATTATCTACTTCTTTTACTCCAAAGTGGCTTTAAAAAAATCAGATACCTTTACTTGTATATGAGGATTTCTGGCACCAAGAATTAACCAGCTGGACACAACCTTATTATGTGACATGGCCAGTAAGATACAACTCTGTTATATGACCTATATATTTGTGGTTCAAGACAGGGCATTCATATCAGATGACTATTGTTGTGTTGGCTATTGTCATGTTTTCATTTGACAATTTAAGGGAAAAGACGTCACTGCTCCTGACTAAACAGTCAGGGATTGCATGTTTTAAAAATTCTTGTGGCCCACCAATTGAAAATCACAGCTTTAAAAATCTCTATTTTAAGGATTATGTCTATTTGTGGATAGAATCAATAAATATCTTTAACTGGAAAGATTATCTCACAGATATAAACTCAACTATCATTTATTTCATCACTGGTACCAAGTGATTACTATAAGTTGTATCATTTAAATTAACATTAAATTAAAGTTACATGAAATATTTAAAGGAGAAAGGCTGCAACAAGGCAATTGAAGATCATAGAAGAAAAAAAACTGTGCTCTGCAAACCTGGGCAGCTTTTTCCCACAGCTTCCCCATCTGAAAAACATGGTGGCAACAGTGAATTCTTCATATGGTTTGTGAAGCCAAACAGGAGAAGATAAACAGAGCCCCCAGGACGGTGACTAACACCTGGCAGACAGTGAATCAATGGAGTCCCCTTCCCCTTTCCTGTCCTGTCCAGCTTCTCCTGGAGCATGGTGACAGCCACATCCGCAGAGCCTGACACCACCCCCACACCACTAAACCAGCAGAGGTCATTCAGTGAAAACTGGGTACCAGGAAGGACTGTAGAGGTAACAGAAGAAGCGTTTTTGTTTGCTTGTTTATTTTTAGACAGAGGTGGGAAGGGAGGGAGAAAGAGAGGGAGAGAAACATCAATCGGTTTGCCTCTTGCATGCATTCTGACTGGGAACTGAACCCACAACCCAGGCATGTGCCCTGACCAGGGATTGAACTGGCGACCCTTCACTTTGTGGGATGATGCTCAACCCATGAAGCCACAGCAGTCAGGGCAGAATAAGCTAGTCTCAACAGCTCTTCAAAGGTAAAGGATGTTGGACAATGGCATGCAGCTGTCCTTAAAGACAGCAAAGGCCTAAGTACAGAGCGGCCCTAAGGAGCAGCACAAGAATCGGGGAGAGTACAACACTTTAACCATTTCCTCCCTGCCCCTGCCAAGCGCAGGGCAGGGGTCCCACTGAAGAGTCTGCTGTTGTTGAGAACAGTGGTGGCATCTGCTCATGAACTCAGCACAGGACCATCGATGAGGGGAGAATGTCAGAGGCACACATCACATGTTACTCATGCCTACAAGTCCTTTGGCTTCTATGTGACTCTTCTTTGTTAAAAAGTAAAAGAAAAAAATCTGAGGGGCAACTGAGGCGGGGTTTAGATGAAGAAAACAAACTTACTAAGAAGCTCAGCACACCTTCCCCAATCACACATTACGAGTATCAAGTTCCTCTTGGTATACATTCTCATAAATTAAACAGATCTAAGATAAAAATGGTCCCATCTATGAACAGCGTCAGGAGTACTGAATTAACTTATGGACAAAAGTCACAATGGAAGCACAGGTAATCTGACGATAGAAGCCACAGATTCTTGAGGAGCTGAAAACAAACACTTCGAAATCACAGTGAAAATGTGACTATTTTCTTCCAGACAAATATGGATTGGAGACAAAACTCTGTTCCCAGAGCCAGGGAACGATCCCCAGCAGGGCTGCAGAAGCTGTTCACTTACGACTGTATATGCAACGACAACAGCAGCCGCCTTGGACCCGGGCTCACACCTCAGCAGGGCCTGTCCCAGGACAAGCCCTGCACTTCGGGGCCTGGAGCAGCACCCCAGCTTCTTCGGTTTTCAATGCACCAGAGCCCCTGCCTACTGCAAGCACAGTGAGAAAACCTGTCTGTGTACGTTGCTGGGAGGGAAGGGGAACAAGAAGAGCCAGCAACTGAGGAGATGTGGGCACTCAGATCTGCTCCTCTCATAAAGGAGGAAATGGAAGCCCTCCGGGAGGCTCCATCTGGTGCGATTGTGCCTGTGGTGTGAAGTTGAAACTGTAGACCAAGGTAAAACAAAGTTATAATCAGGCCACTGAAGATACTTTCTGCAGCTTGGCAGAAAAACTACCTTTCTGGAAGCTCAGGCTTCAGTTTTCTCATCAAAAGTGACGTTTTGTTAACTGGTCTTTTGTCTTCCTCTTAGGATTGTTGTGAAAATAAAATGAGAAGAAACATACAAATAAGCGACCATCATCCATGTCTTTGGAATGAAGCTGTTTCAGTAGAAAAGACGAGCACAAAGAGACAGACTGGTAGACACTGAGCAGCTCACAACTGTTGGGGTGAGCGAGGGTACTGGGGAGGGGGGAGGGACAGAGCAAAAGGAAAAGAGAAAAAACTCACAGACACAGACAACACTGTGGGGACTGCCGGCCTGGGGGTGGGGGGGGGGTATGGTGGTGCAGGCGCAGTGGGTAAATGGTGATGGCAGGAGACTTGACATTGTACAGATTATGTGTGATAGTCGTGCACCTGAAACCTGTATAATTTTTTAACTAGTATCACCGCAATAAATTCAATAAAAAGGGAAAAAGATAACTCTGGGCTAATCTATGGGAACTAGAAATATCAGTATGAATTTGGAATATTCTTTTTTCTTAAAACATATGTATTTCACTTCTACATGTGGCCACAGTGGACCAGGAACCGTTGGCAATTGGGTGAACTCTTCTGTCTTCAACAACTCAAAAATGGGCCAGATATGACAGTGGTTTTCAGACGCTAAACAGCATGGACTGGCAGAGAGAGATGCCTGGGAGACAGTCTGCAGACGAGGGCCGCCTGCAGGTGCCTCCGCTCCCTGCTGAAAGAGTCTCCAGGTCAAAATGCAGGGAGGAGCAACCCAAAGGGAGCCCAGTGGTGACCCTGAGATGAGAGTTGAGAGTTCAAGAAGGTCAGGCGACCAGAATCCGCAGGGCAGAGAACCCGAGAGGGAAGGGCGGTGGAAGTTTCCCCTAAAGTCCACCGATCACTGGCCAGCGCATGCACATGGAGCAATGCTGAGGCCAAGGGGAAGGACTGCTAGAAACACTAGAAAAACATGTGGAAACCGTTCCCAACCCTCTCATGAGGCTGGGGATGGTTCACATTCTCCACAACCAGAGTAGGGAAACCTGGTGACCTGTGACCACTGAGCAGAGTACTCATAAGAATAGTGCCTTGCCCTGATCGGGTGGCTCAGTGCGCTGGGCAGAGATCCGCAAACGCCATGGGTTCAATCCCAGGTCAGGGCACATGCCTGGGTTGTGGGCCAGGTCTCTGGTTGGGGGTAGGCAAGAGGTCACCGATGGACATTGCTCTCTCACATCTATGTTTCTCTCCCCCTCTTTCTTCTCTCCCTTCCCCTCTCTCTAAAAATAAATAAATAAAATCTGAAAAAAAAGAAAAAAAAAGAAAAAAAGACTATTGCTTTGGTATGTCACTAAAACAGCCCCAGACTAAAGCCTTGGCTGGTCTCATCTAATAAAGAACAAATGCAAACCTGGGAAGAATAAAGGTTTCCTCATAATTCCCAACAAGGTAAAATTTACAATGTCTGACATCCAGTTCTAAATTATCAGTCATGCAAGGAAGGGCAACAGTTTGACCTATACTTAGGAGAAAAATCCATCAATAGGAAAGCATCCAGAAATGACATAGACCGGGCAATAAAACAAGTCCCAGTAACTGAAAAGAATTAAATTAAAAAATCAACAACAGATTTCCGGCCAGGATGGAGGTGTAGACAGACATGCTGCATCTCCCTCCACAACTAGGAAGGAATACAACTACCTCAAAACTAGAAACAACCAGAAATTGCAGAAAATCAAACTGCATGGAAGTCCAGCAAACAAAGATATAAAGAAGAAATACTCATCCAGATAGGTAGGAGGGGCAAAACCAGGGTGGAGAGGACCCAGTGTGGCGGTGGCAGCAGTAGCAGCAGTGGCAGGCCAGCAGAAATCACAGTCACATGTTTTAAAAATCAGGGACACCTGGGGAGCATTCCCAGCTCCTCACCAGACCTCGAAGTTCACAGTCCCAGCACCGGGGAAAATCAAGCCTCATTGCTTCTGACTGTGCAGACCAGTGGGGGTTGGGGTGGAGGCAGAAACTGCCGGTCTCAGCAGAGTCCGCTTGTTTAAAGGGCCCCCACGGTCCTAGAACGTCCACAGACCCACCCACTCTGGGAACAACAGCCAGGGCAGCAGCTAGAGGGGCGCCAGTCTGGTGCGGAGGTGAGAGAGGTGCCTGGAAAAGGGGTGAGTGCTGGGCAGGCGGCATTATTCCCTCACGGACCCATCCCCCACATACAGCGCCACAACGTGGTGAAACGGGCCACCCTGTACTCACGAATCCCTAAGGCTCCGCCCCTTACAACGTAACAGGAGCGACAGCTCTACCTGGGATGCAGACGCAAACAAACACAGCAGCCTGTCAAGATGAGGAGACAGAGATGTATGGCCCAAAAGGGGGAACGAATCAAGGTTCCAGTGGGAGAACTAAGCGATGAGGAGATAGACAACCTAACTGACGCAGAATTCAAAACACTGGTGATAAAGATGCTCACAGCCTTGACAGATATGCTTGAGTATGGCAAACACATAAGAAAACTGAAGGCTATGCTAAGTGAAATGAAGGAAAATCCACACAAAACCAATGGTGAAGGGAAGGAAGCTGGGGTTCAAATCAATGATTTGGAACATAAGGAAGAAAAACACAACCAGTGCAGAATGAGGAAGCAAGCATTGAAAAAATGAGGAAAACTTCCCAAATTTTGCGAAGGAGATGGACATACAGGTCTGGGAAGCACGGAAGGTCCCAGGTGAGCTGGATCCAGAGGGGACTGCACCAGGACGCTTCATGACTGAGGTGCCCAAGGTGAAAGATAAAGACAGAGTCCTGGGGGCAGCAATAGAGAGGCAGAGAGTTGCCTACAGGGAGATGCCTATAGGACTATCAGCTGATTTCTCAAAAGACACTTTGCAGGCAAGAAGGGACTGGCAAGAAGTATTCAATGTGATGAAAAGTAACCTACAACCAAGATTACTCTATCCAGCAAAGCTATCATTTAGAATGGAAGGGCAGATAAAGTGCTTCCCCGACAAGGTGAAGCTAAAGGAGTTCATCATCACCAAGCCATTATTATATGAAATGTCAAAGGGACTTACTTAAGAAAAAAAAGATCGAAACTATGAACATTAAAATGACAATAAACTCACAACTATTAACAACTGAATCTAAAAAATAAAAACAAAATCCAACTAAGCAAACCAGAATCATAGGTATGGGGATCATTGGGAGGGTTATCAGCTGGGAGGGGGAAGGGGGAGAAATGGGGAAATGGTGCAGGGACTAAGAAACATAATCGGTTGGTACAAAATAGACAGGGGGATGTTAATAATATAGGAAAGGGTGAAGCCAAAGAACTTATATGCATGACCCATGGATATGAACTAAGGGGGGTGGGGTTGCTAGAGGGAAGGGGGGTACTGGGCAGAGGGGAGCAAAGAGGAAAAAAATTGGAACTACTGTAACAACATAATCAATAAAATATACTTTAAAAAATCTTTTAAAAATAATCAATGACAGAAAGACATTTCTAAAAATCCCACAATATTTGGAAACTAAACAATACACCTCAAAATAACCCAGGATTATTTGAAATCAATGTAATCTATATTAAAATGAAAACTATATGAAAAATATATGATAATCTCTACAGATGGAGAAAAGGCATTTGATATAATCTGATATCCATTCATGATAAAAAACTGTCAGCAAATTAGGAATATCTTCAACCTGATAAAAAGCATACATGATCCACCTACTGTTAAACATCATACCAACTCGTCAAATATTCAACATGCTTCCTTAGCACTGAGAACAAAGCAAGAGTGTGTGCTCTCATTATTTCTCTTCCACATTTTAATGGTGGTTCCAGCTACTGCAATAGCAAATGAAGACAGTGAATACATTATTTCCAACTTAATTTTACAACAAATGAAAAATCTAAATTTCACAGACTGTATTTCACTATTATCACTTTACAGATATAAAAATTCACCTTAATTCCACTTTTCACACACATTTGAAAATAATCTAGAGTAGAAAAGTAAGCATACACATTCAACATGCCTCTCAAGCATTAAAATATTTTTGATAATGTTCATAAAAAGAATACACTGCTCATAAAATATAATGCTAACTTACAATACAATCTAAATGTTAATAGCAGAATAGCATTTATGCAACCAGAAATCTAGGCTTGTTTGTTTTCAGGCATTCAAAAATAGAAATCACTCTAAAGCTAGTGGAAAATAAATTTCCTGGTTGTCCACATTAACATATCATATTTTGTTTCAATATAATGAATTAGTCAATGAGCAGAGACCTGGAGGAATTGTATTTGCTCCAAATGGAAAGTGTTACAGTTCCAACTTCTGCTTCTGCTCTGTGAATCACAAATAGAGAAGAATAAGATCACTGACCACCAAAGGGCAACACATTTCTGATGAGTTAGTTGCAGATATTACAAACTCACATTTCACTGCTCACTCACACCCCCAACCCACCCATCTGCCCCAGAGGGGATTTACAATATCAGAGCATAGCATAGGTAAGGAGGAAAAAAAACAACAACAAGACCAGTCTATTTCAGTGAGATGACTGGGGTTCTTTGAGTCATTCAGGTTTGATACCTGTAGAGTCAGCTTAGAATAGATTGTCTCCACTTCTGCTACCACCATTTTTCCTTTTCTTCATCATCTACGGCTCAGATTACCACGCTGGGTTTAAGCTAATTTCCCTGCCTCCAGTCTCACCTCATAAAATGAGACAGGTAATAACAATTAAATCACAGGGCTATAGTGGAGATTCATTGATATTTCTAAAACATTTACCCCAGGAAGAACTAGCCATCCTTGGTATTATGACACCATTCTGCAAAACTGTGCCCCTCTAAGATGTTTTTACACTACGTGTAATATCTATTTCCCAGCTCAAAAACCTTCCAATAGTTGTATGTTTTCTACTATGCATATAACTTAAGAATTTTCAAAGTTCATTCCTGCCTGAATGTTTTGCAATCCTCTTGCTCAAATGGTCGTCTCTGCCTTCCTCCACTGGACTGAATCCTATCCATAAGTGAGCTTACAAAACGCCCACTTGACACCAGCCAGCCCCCACCATCCCAGCCTGAGCGCTTCACCACTTTGGAGATCGCAATGTCTTGCCTATTTGACATAAGTGACAGCTTAATCAACAGCACCTGCTGTGTGATGGCCTGCCCAGGTCCCTCCAGGGGCTCCATGCAAAGGGGAACCCCATAAGCAAAAGCTCCACGTGGCCAGGGGCTCCCTTACACACGCTGAACAGTAGATTAGTCTCTAAGCTGATTTACAAGACTTTCCCCCCTCACTGAATTTCTTCAAAAGGGAACTGAGTGTTCCTGATAGCACCCTTGGTCAGGCCCTGTCTGCTCACCACTGCAGACCAACCCGATGTTTCTCCTTACTTAACACTCTGAAATTGTCAAAATTTCCTCCTGGGCAGGGGGTGGGTTGGGGATGTGAGTGTGGAGAGGTGTGTGTGAGTATGTGATGTGAAAATGCCAAGCACAGGGAATTGGATGTCATAGCTCACTAACAAATAGGGCCGATTCCAGGTTTTCTCTACACTGATAGGTCTTCAGCCCTTTGAAGAAATTTTAGGAAGGGTAAAATTAGTTGCTGAAGCTTAGCGTCATATTTTTCCCATCAGTTCTCTGCCATTTAACAGCAGATTTAATGATATTGTTATCATTACAACTATTTGAGTCTCATTTTTGTGAGGACAGGGAAGGGGTCAGGGAAGCCAGTGTATTTTTTCTTTACACATCTCTATTATTTGATTTGTTATAAAACACATAGATTAGCTGATTCTTTTGCGATCTAATGCATTTTAGGGGAAAAAAGATGAAGCTGTGTCTCCCATTGCAGAGAGGAGCCTCGGGTCCACAAGCCCTCACCCATCCTCCCTCAACGGCAATCCATCGTCATCACCCACTCTCATGTCATTTTTCACACTTAGTTGTTGGGTGTATTAAAAGCCTTCCCCTTACTCACTTTTTAAATCAAAACATTTGAGCACATGTACTTTGTTTGAAGGACCAAGACCCAGAATGCACATTCTAAATCCTGGTCATGAGCAAACCACTGCACGCTAGCAAGGATGCATGAAGGGAACTGCTCCATTCCAGGGCTTTTAATGCAAACACTCAACTGGCCACAGCGAAGGCCCAGAGCAGGATGGGAAGGAACCAGCAAATGGGGTGACACAGTGTGTCACTGGTGGGCATGGGTTGTCCACACCACCGAGTGTGGAAGACACTTTGGCAAATTTCCTCAAACCCATTCTGCAGATGGGAAGTCTGCTAACTGTGAAGGAAAGAATGATGGCCTGCGCCCTGACAAAAGCCTTCTTTAGCCAGCTGGGGATAGCCCAGGGTTCAGCAGGAGCCGCTGCTGAAAGGTAGGAACAGGTGAACAAAAAGATGAGATGGAAAGGAATGATTTCTAATGAATTCTACCCAGTGTGGTAATGCGGCAATAATTATGATTCCTGGTCTCTGTCCTATCTGATTAGAGGGGAGAAAGAAAAAACGAGTTTACAGAGATCCTCTTACTTATTCTCATGGAACTTGTGTGAAACAGTACGAGACAGGGCATGTCATTCTTTTATTTATATTTGAGAAAGAAAGGACTGTCTGAGTCAGGAGGAGATGTGGGCCACCTGACTCCTGAGAGTTCTCATATCCACTCACCCAGAAGTGAACACGAGATGACCAATTGAATTATATTTCCCTTTATGGTAAAGATGGAGCTTGGGAACAATTCATAAGTGATCAAGTAGAAGCCCTCAGGGGTATGGTCTGCCTCTCAGATCTCCTTTGAAATAATATTGGAATTATTATAAGAAAGAAAAGTCTGCATCCAGCCTTGAAACCAAACCAAAGCACTATCGCCATGCCAGAGCCATGGAGACAGTCTTCATACACTACAGTGCAGGCTAGAGTGGTGTGAAGAAAGTGAGAACACCAACTCAAAAATACAGTTTCCCCAGCAAAGCCAAGACCCCAGCAAAAGCCAATGCTCCTTGCTAACTTGGGAGGATGAGGGCAGGAGAGCATGTAGGACAGAGCATGAGCACTCCCAAATGCTCTGTGGATGAGCCCCGGAAAGCAGGCGCATAAAGCAGCCCTGTGCCATCAGGGGTCCGGACAGGGATCCCAGCCCCACCACCTACTGGCTCTGGAACCCTGAATGAGTTATTAATTAATCTTCTGTGAGCTTCCATTTTCCCTCTGCCAAACTGGCTAACAATGTGCCTTTTGAACAGGACTGCTCTGAGGATTAAATGAGATGAGAATATACTGTTTAAAATAGACCCTGCAAGTACTCATCTAGAGATGAGGATGGTGATGGTGATAGTGATGATGGTGATGGGTATGCTGATGGTGATGGTGACAGATATGGTGGTGATGATGATGGTGATGGTGATAGTGATGATGGTGATAGGTGGACGGGTATGCTGATGGTGATGGTGATGATTGTGATGGGTATACTGATGGTGATGGTGATGAATATGATAATGACTAGTAGTGGAAATGGAATTTAAGATTTGGTAACATACAGCTCATGCTTTTGAAAAGCTTCACATATTTGATATACTCTTACTCTTCAATCCAGTCATTCCATTTATCAGAAATATTCTTTTGAAAGTAGAAACAGACAAGAGAATTTCAACATAAAGTTTAATTGTAATTAGAAAAACAGTAAACAGCTGAACACCCAACAGGAGTGTAGGATTTGCAAAATAATCTATAAAAATAAAGTGATATAGATTGTCCTCATCTAAGGAGAGACTGCAAAAGCATTCTGTCAAGATGAGGAAATTTGGGAGGCTAGGGAAATGAACATTATCCCTCCATCCCACACACCCTTCCATAGAAAAAGCCCTTTCCCACCCTCGCAGAACACAGGAAGTCTGTCCTCTGCAAAAACTCAGGGCCCCCAGGCGAGGGAAAGGTGCTGGAGTGGAACAGGACAAAGAGGGTCACATACTAAGTTGTGCCAATCACCAGAGCCCACTTCTCCCACTGAGGTCCAGGAGCTCCAGCGGCCAGGCGTGTTCTGCCTGCGTAGGACATAGAAAGTCTTTTCTGGAGAATCTGAACTGCCCAGAGAAAGTTCTACTATTCAAGGCATTTGAAGGCTCTAAAAAACAAAAGAGCCAGTTTGGAAGTTTGGAGTTTCTCCTTTTCCTATATGAACAAGCAGGCAAGGCAGTAAGGCAGCCAAGGGTTAGCAAACACTTGAGGGAAATCCTCCACCGTGGAGACTATAGCACAGAAAACAAGAAGGAAGGAAATAAGAGACCGGAGAAGGAAAAATAATCTTGCAGAAAGAGAAGTGCAAGTGCCTGAAGCGTGCACTGTCTTAGCCGCTGCAGGGACCTTGGAGGATGAGAGGGCAATGCTGGCCCGGCGTGGCCATCACCACACTGACACGCCCCAGCCGTCAAAACCACAGGCGCCGAGAGAGAACTGAAAAGGAATTACTTCCTCACTACACGGCTCGGTGTCCAATGTGTGCCGCATATTGCTGGCCGTCCGTCCGGAATCACCTCCCGGCTCTCTGAAACCACAGACAGGGCCCCTTCCTTCCAAGTGCTGGCCTGGGGCATCTTAGGTTCTCACGGCCAACCTTGAGCCATTGCCCGCCTCCACGTGTCCCACCCGCAGGCCCAAGCTTGATGCCTGCGTCCTGGGTCGGCAGCCGTCCGTCTCGAGAGACGATGGTGTAGCTTCTTAAGTGTCTATCTGCACTGCCGAGAATGGTTGTGCAGTCCGACTCGGGAGTGACACGGTATCTGTCTCCTCCCGTGTTGAATCAACATCTTGCGATGACGCTGGAGTGTCCTCTCCAGTGAAGCTGAAGCTACAGAGCCTGGGCAGGGTGATATGGAGGGTCTGCTGTTGCCCATGCAGCAGACCTCCCCTCTCTTCGCAGCTGAAGGGTCCAAGGGAAAGATGGAGTCAATACAGCTTGGCTTCAGGTGCGCCACAGGAGTTGCCGGTGTTGACTACAACGTCAAACCGCCTTAGGGACTCCGGCTCCGGATTTTCTGTCGGGGTTTACTCCCTTAGCCTTTCCCCTGAAGAGGTATGCCGCAAGGCAGCGGAGGTTTTTTGGAATCAGAGTTTTCCTTCTCTGATGTGCCCTGACTGGAAGATCGAACCAGCGACACTTAGCTCGCAGGCCGACGCTCAATCCACTGAGCCAAACCAGCCAGGGCTAACGTCCTGGGTAAGTGGAACTAAAGGCACTAAAAGAACAGCACAGGGAATGAAATCAATAATATTGTAATAACTAACTATGGTGCCAGGTGGGGACTGGAATTATGGGGGGGATCACTTTGTGAATTACATAAGTGTCTACCCACTATGTGTATACCTGAACCTAATATCAAGTAATATTAAATGTCAACTACAATTGAAAAATAAAATAACAAAATACAGAAATGGCTTAATGCAGAAAAAGGGGGGGGGCACTAGACCTATACTCCATGCGGGACATCTAGCATACTTGATGCTGATATCAGTTGGCACAGAAAGAACCCAAAATTGTCATATAAGCCAATCCTAGTGATCAGTACGTTTAGTTACAGCTAACTTTAGTTGCCCCTTTTTAAGATGTCCAGAGATCATCAATATAATTACTTGTTTAAACACAAAACACTTCTTAAATCCCTTCCTAATTATTATGCAAAATCATGTGTGTGTAGTGTTCACAGGGTTTAACATGATTAGGAACAATCGAAGAGTTGTTATTTTTGATAACAATATAGAAACTTCAATAAACTTCTACTCTATTCAAGTTGGGGGACACTGATATCAAAGATAATAGATGTCACCTTCTCTTATTATAAATTCTTTAACAATAGCACAAAACTGCTTTAATAAATGGCCTTTTTATGGTTAGAAGAGAAAAAGTGTTCCAATGCATACACATTGTTTTCTGAAACATTGTTGCCAGAAACAGAGAGAACCCAGAGTCCAAAGACTGGGTAGATTGCAAATGCTCTCCTGCCCAGTTTGGGAAGAGTAATTCCTCCCCCCACCCCCCACCCAGCTCTGCCCTCTCTTCCCTCCCTTAGAGGCGCTGTCCCTTGCAGATCAATCACCACCAGGACACATCATAAAAGCTGCCACAGGACCCTCCTCTGCAGCTGAAACGGGCTGGCCCTGGGCTATAGGAGGCGAGTCATGCCCCATTTCTCCTCCGTGTCTACAGATCCAGGCCACAGAAGACAAGAGGCCCCTACCCCACCCCTACACAGCGACTCTGTTTGGTGCAAAGCTGCTCCGTCCCCACAGAACACGTTGCCTTCCGTGTCACTGCAGCTTATCCGTGATTTAAAGCTGCAATCAAACTGATCACCAATCCCCCACGCTTTTCAAACAGAGTCCAGCTGCACTGTTGTCAGGACATTCCCCGGTCCAGGGAACCAGGTCCCCATGGTAGAGAGGATGGCCTCCTCTGGGCAGCAGAGTCCAGGGCTTCCCCGGCTCAAGTGACCTGCACACTGTCCTGCACCCCAATTTCCAGATTTTGCCAGTTCCTTCAGAAGACTTGACTGGTGACAGGTGGGAGACACAGGTCCAGCCAGAATGACAGGAAGTCTTTTGTTCTGGTCACTAGCTTCCTCTAGGTAAGAGATCTGGATTTGGCCAGGGCAGGGACAGTGACAAAGTTGGGGCAGGAACCCTGATTCAAGGCGCCCATTCTGGTCCTCTGAGCCATGTGGCCAGTGACAGGGCCTCTCCCATATGCCACTACCCAACGTCCCACTCATGTTATAATCACATTGACACGGACGGCTTGTGGAAGGAGACTGACCGACCAACATCCATGGTTCTGGCAGGGGAGGAGTGAGGGGCTGGCAGTCAAGGAGAGCTCTACGAGAAGAGGCGAGCCCACAGCTCGCAGCCCGGAGCCCAGCCGCACAGCAAGGCAGTGGCTGGGGCCAAGGACATGGTGAGGGCTTCCCTCCACCGCTCCTGAAGGGAGAACCGCTGTGCAAACCCAGATACTGACAGTGCATGTTGCCCACAGGGAAGCTGAAGAGACAAATACAAGACTGAAATCAGGAACCATGGGATCATTCTGTGCCCTTAGATGTAAAACATGCAACTTCCCCTTTGGTGGAGGTGTTCACCAATGGTCTACCGGCTCACACCCCCGATCACTTAACCCCCAAACCACTTCCCACTGGCAGGACAGACACGGTCCCAGCTCATCCGTCCACACCCGCCTGCACACCCAACAGTGGGAGCACCTGTCCAGTGCCCCAGGTTAGAATTTTCAAAAGAGGAACAGGCTAAATGAAGGCAGGAATTGGTTCCCTAAAAGCAGGGGGATGGTGGGGGTGCAAACAGACCACCGACTTCCCCACACTCTCTGCATGTCCTAAAAGGCCTCTGTGCCGCGGCCACAGGAATAAGGGGGACCTTTCCCAGCTCTGCTGCCAGCCGCTTGTAGAAGAAATGAGTTTATGATGCTGGGATTAGAATGCCTGCAACCGTGGATCTGTATTACTGCCTCTCTTTGGGGTGCAGGGAGGTCTTTGCTGTGAATGTTTATTCCTCCTGGAAGGCGACTTGAGAGCCGGTTCTAATTAAGCCCTGATGGAGCATGGGGAAAACCCAAACTGGAGGAAAACCGAGCTCTGCCTCCCAGGCTTCCAGTGGCTCACATCTCCAAAGGCTTCAGAAAAGGCACAAAGGAAAAGCCACAAACAGCTTCCCCAGCCCAGGGGAGAAGCCTAGAGATCGGCAGCTCTGTCGCTACATTCATGCATGGCTCAGACTTCTGTGTGAAACACCAACCCCATGCAGGTGAAGAGGGCTTTGAAGAGGCGGGGTCCCCCAGGGGAAGCTGCTGTAACACACCCGCCTTTTCATTTTGCCAGTTCATTTCAGGCAGGAAACAGAGGGGCCTCCCTCGCCAGCCAGGGTCTGGGCTTTATCCACAGGAAACTTTTCTCTTGATTAGACTCCCACTGAGCCCAGGGTTCAACTTTCCATCGTCTGTTCCAACGCGCTCACCCGCCACTCCAAGAGAACAGGCAGGGGGCCTTTCCAAACAAACTCGCCCACCCACAACCGCTGTGGGCAATCCACAAAGCTCACGCTGAGAACCAACTGCGCTTTTTCTTGGAATCAAGCGATTATCCTTCAAACCGCCAGGGAACAGTCTCTAAACAGCAGATTAATCCCCTTTCAGTTCTGGCAGTCAAAATTCAGGGGTCAGCTAATCCATTTCCTGAGCATTTACATGCACTGCATGAAGAGAGGACAGGGCACTGTCAATCCATCCAGGTGACATTGCTGCAGAGCACCCTGGCCTTATGGAGCTTCCCTCTTCCTAGGTTTTCCTACAGTCCTGCATTGGGGGGGGGGGGTGTCCCCCAACCCTCCCACTTGCAAGCTTCACCCTTTGAGTGCTAATATCGCTGTGATCGACGCTGACAAATTTTCCCAAAAGTGCCAGCGTCACTCCCAGCAACTCTTTTTTCAATGGCTATAAATGTAAATAATGGAATAATTCGTATTTTATATTTTGTTCTTTTTGTACCTCAGGTTATATATTGATACAACTTTTTCTCATGTTGATCCAAATTTCAAATTACTCATGGTACTCAAAGGGTTCAACAGAAGCAAAATGATTCAGACGCTTTCTAAACTATATATTCAGAATGAATCAGTCACAGTCACATGACACATCTGGGTATTTCCTTTTCAAACAGGCTTTCCAACTGAAATGGGATCCAGATGTCATGGGCAGATGTATATCCAGTCTATTTCCTAGGTGGCACCAAGGTAATGAAGACTCAACTGATTTTGACTTTATGAGCACTTACTTCCTGGGCTAGAATCCAGCTCCAGGCCTTGGGCATGGAGTCCTCGCCCACTGCACTGAGAGCACAATGCTGGGTCCACAGTCCTTAAAGTGAGTCCAATAAATAAGTACAGTGAAAAAGGTTCAAATGTATCAGATTAAGCACCAATTAATGTCAGAAACAAAATGTTTCCTGTACAAGGTTATACAGATGCATGTATTTGGAAAATCTGGATCACCTTGTTAACTAAGATATCAAGCTAACCACCAGATTTTTTGTGATAGCTATTTTAATTTAAATGGTCTTTACATGGAAGCTTTACAAAAAACTCTTCTTAGATGACAAGCTTTATAGATAACACTTGATATTTTAGAAATTCTAACCACTCCTAAGACCCCATTGAAATGACTGGTCGCATTTACTGAGCACTTACTACGTGCCAGGCCCTGCTTGGAAATCTCTCGGGGACTTACTCACTTTGCCTTTACAACCTCTATGGTAGGTTCTGAGACCACCCCACTTCATGGGTGAGGAAATGGGTTGGGCTGTTCCTCAGGCCTCCCTGACCTCCCCAGTGGAGAGTGCTCACTTCCTCTTCTGAAACCCTCATTAGCATGTTCTGTGCTTCTCACCACACAGATTATTTTCCCACGTACAGCCAACAGTTCAGGCAGCACCCTATCCCTTCTCCTCCCCAGTACCCTCTTGAAGACGGCTTATCCGGTTCAAACAGTGCTCCCAGGTGGGTCCAGCAATCATACACCAGAGCCCTCAGGAAGGTTTTTGGAAACAAAGCGAAGCAGAGGCCTGGGCCTCACACCTGGGAGACACTTTCTGATCTGGATCAGTGTTGTCAAGACTTTGTCTTCAGAAAGCCGTCCAGGTGCCCCTGACGCAGGGCAGAGGTGAGACTCCTGTCTTCCTCAGCTAGCTCACTGCCTCCTGGCACATTGTGGGTAACAAACAAAACTTATCATATGAATGGGTGGCTTAAAGAACAGCCATTATTATGAGATGTCCTTCAAGATACAGACAAGTGTTTTTCACATGGGCACAGGATACCCCACCAGAATTCTGCCACCCCTGGACCTATCTCCTAGCACTGCCCCTCCCTCCACCCCACTGAGGTCTGGCCGCACTGGCCCTCCATGTGCCAAGCCCTCTGCCTGAAACATTCAAACCCTAGATATGCACAGCTCGCTCTTTCTTTTATTCAGATTTTCCCAAGTGTCACTCCTCAGAGCAAGGACCGCTGACTGCCCTACCTGCAAGACAACAGCCACCCCCACTCCTCTCTGCAATGGCGTTACAGTCTTTCATCAGCGTCCTCACAGCTGACTCTACCTTGTATCTACTTCAGGTGTACTGTCTTCTGCCCACTTAAGAGTGCATCCTCCAGGAGCTGATGGAGTCCTTGAGGAAACACACAAGCCTGCTCTGCTGTTTAAGCCTCCAGCTCCGGTGTTTCCAAGGGGCCTTGTCTCTCATGGGGACAGAAAGGAGGCCCGAGCTGACTTTCCAGGTTCTCCCAGGAGCCAAAGTCTTAGAAGAATGAACTCTGACAGACACGAAAAGCTAATGCTCAGGGACCATCTAATGTAGGGGTTTTTCTTCATCTGCGATCCATCAGTCCCTGAAGATTTATAAACTTCCTTAAAACTGCATGTGAAATTTTGTCTGACTGCATACACACAATTTTCTGTAGAGAGAATCCACAGCTCTCATTAGAGAGCTTTATTCATCAAACAAAAGTCCAAAGGAGCTTTATTCCTCAAACAAAAGTTCAAATTCTGTCAGCAAAATCCTTCATTACAGATGGAGAATCTGAGGTCCCCCAGAAGCCACTTAGGTAAGGTCCCACAGCTGGTTAGGGACAAAGTCTGAGCAGAACCCCATTGGTTGATTCTCAAGCATTCTCTTTACCCTCCCCTCCTCTCCAATGTTCCTTTAAAAAAGGAACCCCCTTCCCTCGCAACTGCCCCATCTTAATGCCCCATCGCTGTCCTGCATTTGTGTAGGACTAGGCCTTGGGCAAAAACAGCGAGACATCCCCTGCTTAAGAGCTCTGTTTTCTCAGTTTGCGTGCAGCGAGACCATCAGACAGGGCACAGGCCCGGCTCTGCCCCAGGCCTCTTTCAGATGGCATTCCGTGCCAGCAGTGCAGCCTCGTCTCACCCGCTGGCTCACCAGACACCCTTGGCAAATAAAGGACTCCTCCGCTTCCCCGCCGCCAGTGGCTCCAATTTTCCAATGTCTCTGATGGTTAGTACCCAGGGAATAGCACCCCACCACATGCCCTACTGGCTACTCTCTCAGCTTCGTGGGTTCCAAGCCAGCCCTGCTGTCCTGAGAAAACACAAGATTCACAAGCCATCTGGGAGAAGAGCAGAGGGAGAGTGTACCAGGATATAAAGGCAGGGGTGCCGCGTAACCCCCGTCAGAGCCCAGATCTGGGCCTGGCCAGGTAGCTCCGTTAGTTAGAGCATCCTTGGGTACACCAAGGTTGCAGGTTCCATCTCTCATCAGGGAACACACAGGGAGCAAGCAATGAGTTGCAAGCAATGAGTGCATAAATCGTAGAACAACATCAATGTTTCTGTTTCTCTCCCTCTTTCTCAAATCAATAAATTAAAAAAATATTTTTTTAAAGAAGCACATGATCTGCCCTATCCACTGAAAGCTCTGCAGGGACTCGGAAGCACCATGTCAACTTTTTCAGTCAGGCTATTACATTGCAAGGAACAGAGACCCACTCGAGCTATGTCAAGAAAGGGATGTTCGGCCCTGAAATTGGGAAGCTGCTAAGAACAAGGACAGCTCCAGGACCTGAATGCCCCCTCTTAGGCTATAGGGTTTCTGCTCCTTTCTAACGATCAGCTTCCTACCTTTCCATGTGGTTTTCAGTCATAACTTTGGCTGTTATGTGACTCCAGTTTGCCATGGATTCAGCTGTCATACGGCACCCTTTCAGCTCCTGCCTCTGTGGCAAAACAGGTCTTGAGATTCCTTCATTCAAACTCCCAAGGCAGGGATTCTGATTCACTCTGCTTATTTCTTTGTGCCAATACACATGTCACAGTCCAGACTATGGAGTGGCCTCCCTGGGGTGGTGGACCCACCCATACACCAACCAGCGATGCTCACGGGAGCGAGCAGGGTGTCAAGCACGGCTGTCCCGGGCCTTCCCTCGGTCTCCTGCACGGGCTGTGCCCAGACAGGTACGACAGTGACTGTGTGTCACGCAGGCACCCCACCAGGCTCCCACTGGCATAAAGCAGCCGTCCCATGTTCAAGAACTCTGGGACCCACCTGTTCGTCTGCTGGCAGTGTGAAACTGGCCACAGAGGGAGTGCTGACTGCTGACGCCACAGGCACGGGCAGATGCTAAGGATGAGGGACTGTTCTTTCCTGCACAGCTAGCTTGCTAGCTCACCACGCAGCCTTAATAATGGTTAAAGAAAAAAGTCAAGTAAACGTGGCTCCCAACAACCTGACATAACCTACGTCACTTCCCTCCTCCCCACGCACCCAGCCTTGGCTCCAGCCAGAATGAACAACATCTTCCTCCTCCACTTGCCCAGAATACCTGCACTTTGGCCAGTGCTGACACTGAGCCATAGCCCCAGCCTTCCCAGACCTGAACGCCCATCTCTATGAACTTCAACTTCTTCCCTGAAGCCTCCCCACGTCCCTCAGTTAGAATAACCTCTGCCTCTCTAAAGACCTAGAACCCAAAGTGAACGTCTCTGCACCACTTCTCATGCTCAGCCGTCCACTAGTTACTGTGGCTTCCTACCTTGGGGTCCTTTAACTCATCATAAACTTCCCATGAATGGGATCTATGTCCACTTCTTCTCTGGAGCCCTCCAAGGGCTGAGCATAAACCTGCTCCTCTGTAAGATGCCTGGTAAGCACAAGGGGTGTGTGTGTGAATTACTTTCACTAGATCCAAACACCTGCAGGAGGGGGGAATCCAGGGATTAAACTAAGGGGATTCAACTTTGACCTAGCAACAGCAGAATCACAATTCAGACCACACTCAATCCCCTGTTAAAACTGAGCTCCCTTTAATACCTTGGGAAACATGACTGGAGTGTTAGGGGAAATCTCAGAACTGGAAGCCAGATTAACAAGATCACAAGTTCAGAGTCAAGCAGGGAAAATTAGCTCTTCATGTTATGAATGACTTAACTGGCCTGAAGAGTATACACAAGCTGCCAGGAAGTTAGAAAAAATACTGTAAGATTGCACCTGACATGTGAAGAAAAGACCATGAAGAAATAGGTTTTTTTTGTCCTAAAGCTTCTTCCAGACAAAACCTCCTGAGTAAGTCTCCAGGCAGAAAGTTCAACAGCATGTCCACCTAAAATCATGAAATGTTTCTGGTCAATGACTGTGTCCTTACTGGCACTGCTTAACTAATTTGCATATGTTTCTGAAAATTGAAAATCCTTCCCAATCTGAGAATCTGGAAGGTTGTAGAAAATATTATCTCTATTTTACAGATGGAAAAACTAAGTGGAAGAGAGTCAGCTACTTGCTTGTGTGTGTAGCAGAGATGGAAATACAAGCTGGCTTCCTAATCCGGATTCAACACTCCACTGTTGGTTTCACTTCACCCGCCATCCCTCCAAACCCTAAGTGCCCCCAGAATACAAAAGACAGGTGACCTTTATGAAATGGGTAATTCCTGAAGCTTAATCCAAGCACATGGTGTTAAAAACCAGTAAAAAAAAAAAAATTCTCAGAACCAAGGCAGACAAAAGAACGTGGTTGGGTGACTACTTCAGCCAGAAAACAAGCCCGGTAATGATCCAAACGTATAAGCCCCCATCACTCAAGGCTGCTGGTAAATGCAAGAAGACAGACACACAGTCTGATGGAAGGGACGTTTAATTTTAGATATCATTTATATTTCCTCATCTATCCTTTCCTGATAGGAGGTCTTTTAGAAAGACAGAACCACAACAGTGATACAACCTTTCCCTAAGGTTTTAAACCTTTTCAACATGAAATTTTGTCCCCTGTGATATAATAATAATAATAAAATTTCAATCCAAAAGTAAAGAAGGTAAATAAGGAAACAAATGAAAGCAAAAATCCACAAGGCCCTCAGTCCTCCCAAACACACCCTGACCTGATCCTTAAGAATTCTGTCCTTCGGCCAACAAATGAGGGACTCCCTGCTTTCTGGGTCTAAAATCTGTCCTCGTGTCATTGAATTAAATCAGAATTCAAATGAGAAAATGGATGGGCTTCATGGAGTGAGCCTTTTGCTTCTAAAATAAGCCAGCTTGTCAAAATCTGAAGTGAGCAAGCAGACTCATATCTAATTCAGGAGAGAAAATATAAGATTCAAAATTTCCAAGGCTCTCGGCTTAGATCAGAGCTTAAACATGAAAAGAATTCTTCTACAGACTCAAACCATTTCTGAATGTGTGAGCATATGAGACCTCCCTGAAGCGATCAAACAATCTGAAAACAAGCTCGTGTGACAATCCTCACGAGTCAAAGATGAACTGGGCTCCCACCTCCCCTGGCATAAAAGATTCTTCAGAAAAATGATTCCAGAGTATCCTACAGGCAGAGAACTCTTTATAGGCATGAGTCTACCCTAAGGAAGGCTGACGGGACATCAGATAACCATCTACTATTCTGTTCTCAATGGAATCCTGTTTTCAGGTTCTATGATAATCTGTGTGGTAGGACCAGAAATGGTTACTGGTCAAAAGTATCCAGGAGATCATGAGGCCAGAGGTGACTATTTTGTGACACTCTGTCAGGCTGAAGGGGGAGAAAGCAGCCTTTACAAAGCCCTGCCTGCTCTATGATTTTCCTGTATGTTACTTATATAATCCTCATAACCGCCAGTGAGCCATTGAACAGAACAGGTGCCCAGTGACTACATCCTTCCTCAGGGCAGAAATACAGGGGACCCATATCGAGTGGGGACACAAATTGCAGCTGACCTGACTGAAAGCCTCCATGTGAATTAGGCAGTTAGGTGTGAATTTATTACTTATTTATACCTGTTAGGATTCCAAACTGTCCTGAGTCCGTGAACAAGGGCCATTCCCAAACCACAGGCACAGGGAACAAAAAGACCCGTCATCCAGAGAGCTTCAGGAAGATTCTTGCAAGACCAGGCCATTTCTGGCCAAAAAGGCTTCAAAACTGAAAATATACTAGACCCTAGTATGGACCGTTGAGGACAGGTTCAGGGTGAACCAGTGATGAACAACTTAAGAACCAACCCTGCTCTGCAGACAAGGGCACCTGACTGCCAGGCTCAGGGTGCTGTGAGGCAGGCTCCACTTCACAGACTTGCAGGCAATGACTGTGTACAGCCCACGGTACCAGGTAGTGTATCAATCCTATTCCTGCTTTCTCACTTGGCTTGGAGCCTCATATGATTTCACAAAGGCAAAGAGCAATAAAATACAGCAGACTGGGACTTTAAAATTCCAGCCACAAGAAGCTGCTCTCCAGAACTTCCCTCGGCAGTACCTGGCTTTTGCCTCCCCCTCCCCCCACCAATGGGATTTCAGGCATGGCTTGGCCACAGGACCCTAATTCCGGTCTGCAGGACAACAGGTAGACCCAGGGTTGTGATGTAGCCTGCCATGTGCCACTGAGCAAACTGTCGTCTGTCTCAGTCTCCTTCAGTAACCCAGAAAGTGACTTCCTGTTAAAAACACATATCACATCAAAGATGCTGTGAGACTACAGAAAGACTTATATATAAATGTTCTGCTTTATTGTTTGAATACTTTATGTAACGCAAGACCAAGTGCTGTGTATACCACAGGATGGTCAAGTACTTTACCAAAATATGACAGTAGTTCAATGTCTTCAAACAGATACAAGAGACAAAGCCTGAGACGAATGCTTTATCCATCACAAAATAGGCATTTAGATCAGAAATACAACCAACAAATTAAAATTAACGAGACATGATTCCACAAGTTTTAAATTTTAGGATCATAAAGAGATGAGACTTGCATAAACATGAAAATTCCATTTTTCACTTAACTGAAGCAAAAGCTTGGATCTGGTTTTTGATTATAAACAAAGAGACAGTGTGTCATAAGTAATTAACTGAATGATAGAAAGCAAAATGTATGAAATTACAGACAGTCATCAAGAATACAGGTACATATAAAGTTTGATTCTTGCTAGAATGCTCAAGAGTCAGCACAGTTTGACAGTCAGGGTGAAGACCTACTTGCCAAGCCCAGCCATGACATCCTGTGTGATTGGGGTCAAACCACCAAAGTCGTCTGTTTCAGTTGCTGGATCTCCAAAGCTGAGGTGACAAGAGCTGCTGCCTTTCAGTCGCAAACTGCATTAACAGTTAATAGGGTGCTTAGCTTCAATCAATTTATTTGTTTAGATTGGTAATCCATTCACACTGCACAAACTTGAAATGGTGCGAAAATATTCAATAAAAACTCTACTGCTGACATCTGGTCACCCATTTCCTTCCCAGAAACAACAAAGAGACAATTGGTTGTCTCACTTTCAGAAACAGTCTAGCATTCACAGGGACCCGCAAACACACATCTCCCTTTGTCTTCTGTATCCCGTGCCTAGAATGGTGCCTGAAGAGGGGGCACTGCACCAATATCTGTTTATAGTAAATGAAATGAATACTATTCACACACACTTTCTGCATCACGCATTTATTCAAATATATCTTTGAAATGGCCCATAGCAAAGCATTTAGAGCTGCCTCATTCTTTTTCTCTCTAGAAAGTTGTTTAATATACCCAGAGAGAAGTGCATACATGTACATTTCACTAAGTTTTCATAAACTGAATGCACCCCCTAACCATAACCCAGATCAAGAAACACAACGAACATGACTAATAACCTAAATGCAAGTGCCCAGCACACCTACCACCCCTTACCCTACTTGTAAAAAATAGCTTTGCCGGTATTGGTATTGACAGAAGTTGAATAGCACAGTACGTACTCTTGGTCTTTGCCCTCTTTCCCGTAGCCACGCTTGTGAGATGAACCCATAGTTCCGTGTGTGCATGTCAAGCACTTGTTCTCACTGCCTTGAGTTTGTACTTCACTATGCAAAGGTAACACAATGTATACATCCATTCAACTGTTTGTGGGTATCTGTGTTGTTTCCAATGGGGGACTATGCTGAAGAGTGTGCTATAAACATTTTGCACAAGTCTTTTTGTGGAAATCTTTTTTCATTTCCCTACAAGTGGAGCCACTAGGTAACTTTACCAGGGACTGCTAAACAGTTTTCTAAAGTGGTTGCACCCAGTTGCACTCTCTCCCACCAGTGTGTGAGATGTCCTATTGCCACACATCCTTGCCAACGCGTGGTATTTCTTTTCTTTCCTTTTTTTAAATGAATGTGACCCTTCTGGTGGCGTTCTGGGTGTCTGGCACTGTGTTTGCATCTTCCCAATGACAAATGTATGTCGGCACCCTTCCGCATGTTTATTACACACCTGGATATAGTTTATTTGTTCAGTGTCTATTCAAATCTTTGGCCCATTTTTCTATTAGGTTATTGTTTTCTCTTATTGATTTCTATTCAATCTTTTATGTTTTCACAATATGATCTACTGGGAATGTCTTGTTCCACTCTTTTTAATCTCTCAAGGGTGTCTTGGTGAAAAGACATTCTTAATTTTAATATGACTCAGCATATTATTTTTCTTTTAAAATTAGTGTTTTTGTGCCTTGTAAAGAAATCTCTGCCTACTGCACAGTCAAGAGGATATTGTCTTGTGCTTCCTTTTTTAAGCCTTCTTTTTTCTTTTAAACTTTCTATTTTACCTCTCATACATTTGGAGTTGGTATTTTTATAAGACATAGATAGGCATCCAACACATTTTTCAAAAGAGATAACCAATTGACCAAGCACAATTTTTTGAAGAGCTCATCGTTTAACCACTGCATGTCAGGCACTTTGTCCATCCTGAACCTGAGTTTTCTTAATGGCTGCATAGTACTACACTGTGTACATGTGCCATAAATTACTAATCCCATTTCCAACTGTTTGGCATTTAAATTTTTTTCATAGCTTTTCTATAAATAATGCTGTAACATAAAACTAATAAGACCAGTTGTTAATAGAGGTTTTGTTGACCAAGACATTGACTGGAATGTCATGCCTAAAGGAGACATGCTTGGGCTCTGGTTGTTACCAAAAAGCCCTGAGGAACTGGGATTGACTTTCGAAGGTAATAAAAGCCCACAAGATAAAAGGCCTGGTACCTTGGTTGGTTGTGCGGTCCATGGCAATCTTTCCAGGGAAGGAATGAAGGCTGTTTTCCTGAAAGATGGCTAGAAGGGACCTTAAGGCACAATGGAAAACCAGAAGACTTGGAAAAGACAGGTGTTTACAGGCAAGGCTGAATGCCAGGTATGTGGTTCTGCTTCTGTGCCCTGAAGGGCAGACTGAAGGTCACCCTAAATGTTCCTTGTGTAAGTTCCAGCAAAGCAGAACTAAAGATCATAAGTGATCATTTGCTGTTCTTGTTGTGTTTATGCAAACGAACAGGATAAATTAAAACTGGACTTAACGCAGTCCCTTTAATGATAAGGAGGGTAATCTTAAGGAGAAAAATTGCAATTCAAGGAAAATCACAATGCTCAGTGGTAGACTATAAAGTAGTGCAGCTAATTGTCTTTAAAGTTTATTTTCATTTAAAGTTTGTTTCCATTTGAAAGTTAAAGTACGTCTGTGACATTATCAAAGATGCTTAATTTACAGGCAAGAAGAATGTCAAATGCCTTGCAATTGGATGTCTTTCCAATAAGACAGTCTTGCAGATTTAGAGACTGGTTTGTGGGTTATGTTGCGTAAATTAACATGTGTATTCTGTTTTCATAGAGCATAAGCCTAAGATCTCATTACCTGAGTGACTTTATGTATGTATAGGCCTCACTTAATCCTGTCTGCATCGCTGCCTCCTGAGACTCAATGGTTTGGCTGAACTAAGTGGCTGGGTTGGAGAAGCATGGGGTGGTCTGTGGATTTTGCTTTAAAACTGGTTTCTCTTTTCCATCCTAATGGCTTGGACAGAAAGGGCCCAGAGGTCTGAGAGATGGAAAACCTAAAATATTCCCCTCAGCCCAAACTAAGTATAGTGGGCAAAAGGGTTTTAAACAGGTGTGACGTGCCTTGGATACCTTCCTCCAAAGCAGCCTTTTTTTCCCTAATGTGGAACATTGAAAAATTAATCCCTGCCTTTTGTCATCTAGTGGTTATGGATTGAATGATGCCTTTTAACCCTATTGCCAAATCTGTTGCTCCCAGAATACAATAAGGATGCCAGCCTTCTAAACCAAGCATGCCGTTGTCCAGGGACAGCCAACTGACCTGGACTCTGCAAGATCCTTCCCCATGTGGGAAGGCCACCCTCCCCTCCACACCCCCACTCTTATTAGGGAATTCTGGACCCAAGGGTAGGTAGGATGACGACCATGTCCAGCTTGAAGCAGCTAGAGGAGCTCGAGACCTTCGCCCATTGTCCTTTACAAGATTACAAAGGGTCTTAAGTCTGATAGGGGGGAATTGTTATTTTTTATTGTTATAAAAATTAATTAATTTAAAAGAATAATATAGGAAAGGGTGAAGCCGGAGAGCTTATATGCATGACCCATGGACATGAACTAAGGGGGGGGGTGGGATTGCTGGGGGAAATGGGGGTGCTGGGCGGAGGGGAGCAAAGGGGAAAAAACTGGAACTATTGTAACAACATAATTAATAAAATATACTTAAAAATAATAATAATCTTTTCCATGTATCCTCCCCACATGTGTTAGCACATCTGTAGGACAAACTCATAAAAATGGAATTGCTAAGTCAAAGGATATGAGCATTTTAAATTTTAATAAATATTTGATAGAGGTTGCAACAATTTTAATTAGATTTTTCAAACTATAACAAATTGGCCCTGACCCATGTGGCTCAGTGGGGTGGGCATCATCCCGCAAAGCGAAAGGTTGCTGGTTCGATTCCCAATCAGGATACATGCCTGAGTTGCAGGTTTGGTCCCTGGTCAGGGTGCATACAAAAGGCAACCAATTGATGTTCCACTTGGGAAACCCCAGTGCCAGCACGCCCAATGGACAGCTACAGATCACATCGGAACACCACCACCCTGCCCCTGCACCGATGATCCTCCACGGAGGGTGGTGGTGGTAAGTGGTCACAGCCAGTCTTTGCAACTGGCTGGCCTGGGTAAATCCCTCTCCCATTGACCTGCCAACAGCAACCAAGGCTCAACTACAAGAGGAGGGTATACTCAGCCCACATGAAGGGTGCACCTCAAGTACCCGGGTTGGTTGATGGGGAAGGCTGTGCCCTGGATCCTACAGGACATCTATTACATTAGGCCACATGACCAAGACACAGAGTCAAAGCAGCTCTATGTAATACATGGAAACAGACACAGAAATGTTGCCAAAATGAGGAGACAAAGAATCATGGCCCAAATGAAAGAACAGATCAAAACTCTAGAAAAAGAGCTAATTGAAATGGAGATAAGCAATGTATCAGATGCAGGGTTCAAAACATTGGCTATAAGGATGCTCGAGGAACTTAGTGAGGACCTCAGCTGCATAAAAAAGATCCAGTTAGAAACAAATGATTCACTAACTGAAATAAAGAACTATTTACAGGGCAACAACAGTAGAGTGGATGAAGCTGAGAATCAAATCAATGATATGGAACATAAGGAAACAAGAAACAACCAATCACAACAAGAAGAAAAAAGAACGCCCCAAAACGAGGACAGACTAAAGAGCCTCTGGGACAGCTTCAAGCACTCCAACATTCGCATCATAGTAGTACCAGAAGGAGAAGAGAAAGAGCAAGAAATTGGAAATCTATTTGAAAAAATAATGAAAGAAAAGTTCCCTAATTTGTGACGGAAATAGACATGCAAGTCCAGGAAGCACAGAGAGTCCCAAACAAGATGGATGCAAGGAGGCTCACTCCATGACACACCATAATTAAAATGGCAAAGGTTAAAGATAAAGAGAGGATCTTAAAAGTAGCAAGAGATAAGCAGTTAGTCACCTACTGGGGAGTTCCCATAAGATACTCAGCTGATTTCTCAAAAGAAACTTTGCAGGCTAGAGGGATTGGCAAGAAGTATTCAAGGTCAAGAAAAGCAGGGCCCTATATCCAAGATTACTCTATCCAGCAAAGCTAGCATTTAGAATGGAAGGGCAGATAAAGAGCTTCCCAGACAAGACAAAACAAAAGGAGTTCATCATCACCAAACCATTATTATATGAAATGTTAAAGGGACTTATTTAAGAAAAAGAAGATCAAAACCATGAACAATAAAATGGCTAAAAGTACAAACCTATCAATAATTGAATCTAAAAGACAAACTAAGCAAACAAGAAGAACAGAGAACTCATGGAGACAGAGAGCATTTTGATGGTGGCCAGATGGGAGGGGGCTCTGGGGGATGGGCGAAGAGGCGAGGGGGTTAAGAAGTACAGATAGGCAGTTACAGAACAGCCATGGGGATGTGGAATACAGTATAGGAACTGGAGCAGCCAAAGAACTTATACACATGACCCATGGACATGAACAATGGTGGGGAGATTGCCTGAGGGAGTGAAGGGTGTTGGGGGGAGAGGGGCAAAGGGGGAAACATTGGAAACATTGGGATAACTGTAATAGCATAATCAATAAAATATAAGTAAATATTTTTTTAAATTAAAATGAATTAATTTTAAAAGGAAAAAAGCTTAAAAACAAACCGTATTATAAGACACAGCACACCAGAATTTCAAATACACCATTATAATATTTTTGAGCCTTTGAGTCCCGTTTTCAAAAACAATCAGTGTATAACTATGCTTCTGATATCCATTGATTGACAAAACCTATAAAACCATCTAAGTTCACAGAAACTGTGCCTCCTCAGAACCCTATGAGGTGGAAAGTAAAATGAGTCACTCTGTCCCAATTTGAGGAGCAGACCTTCTCCGCTCAGCACAGAAAAGTAAGCACCTGCTATTTGCTCCTGCTCTGCCAGGAAACCAGGTAGAGACCGTGTCCCTATTCCAGGAGGGGTCTGTCTCAGCGGGAGGTGAGGCTGCATCTCCTCCCCAGGATCAACCCATCTATTCCCATCAGGGAGAACAGAGCAGGAATTGAATCTGCCTTGGGAACAAGAAGTCTGACTCAAACTTTTCCTAGGTCAAGTCTTCATAATATGGCATCATCATTTTGTTCAAAATTCCGGTCTAAAAACAAACAAACATTCTCTCACTTCTAGGTCATCCTTTATGATCAATATATGATCCTTCCTTCCTCCCTTAGCATGCTGTAAACCAGTGACATTGGTTCTCAAACATGCCTGTGATATCAAGAGACTGTCATGCTACTAATTAATTTTGCAACTAACACCATGTCAATACCCATTGACCAATGGCCCCGTAGCAGGCCTGAAACCACGTAACCACCGCGGGATCCACAGCGTGACTGCCACTTTGCAGGCTCAAACCTCCAAAACAAACTTTCTTCCCAGAACTGTTTAAAAGGGGAAGATGAACCACAAAGGAAACTATCAACAAAATGAAAAGGCAACCTACCAAAAGGAAGAAGATATTTATAAATCATATACCTGTAAAGAGTTAATATCCAAACTACATAAAGAGCTAATACACCAATCAAAAAACAGGCAGATGATCTAACAACATTTTTCCAAAGAGGACATACAGACATATAAAAATATGCTCAACATCACTAGTCATCATGGAAGTGCAAATCAAAACTGAGACAGAACAGGAAGAAGCTCAGAAAATTCCTTGGCAAGTGGAATGGGGAAACTGAGACAGACAGCAGAACAAACTGGCCCAGCAGTTTACAGCCAGGTGCAGAAGGTCACCAGGGTGGAAAGCCCCAGGTGCCTAGTTACAGGCAGAACTGGGAAAACAAGGACCTCATTCGCAGGGTGGCCCTTCCCCTTCTGACGCATCACTGGTCATGTGATTTAGACCCCATGGCCTTTTCTCCCTGGAGATAACATCTAGGCCTCAGCCCCAGGCCCAGAAAAGCACCAAAGCCAGGCAGGTAACACTAAGACCAACTGCAATGACTAATAACTAATCAGTAGAGACCCTGAAAGGAACACCTAGAAAAGCTGATTAATATTCTATTGAGAGCCTCCCCTAAGGCCCCCTGACACACCTTCAGCCCCACCATACCCCAAAACCCTCTACCTCCTGGAGCATGGAGCACACTTGTGCCTTTCCCTTCCCCCTTTTCTTGCCAAACAGGTGTGCATGTCCTAAATTCTAAGGGTCCCCAGGGAGCAATAGGCAGGAACAGCTCATGCCAGGCTAACCCCCAACCCTGTCTCCAAGGCCCTGTTTTCTCCGACTTTCCAGTGAGCTGACAGCAGCGCCACCTTGGCTCTCTCCTATTGTTTCTTCTAACCCTAAGGGCTTCCTTGTTTCACTGTCCCCAGCCTTAATAAACATCCTGTCAAAATCACCTGGACTCATGCTTTGGTATCTTACACTAAGTCAAGAACCCACATGCTACAGGCCAGCCTGGGCCCAGTCTCCTTTCTGGTAACAAAACCACAATGTGATATCACCTCACACCTACTAGAGTGGCTGTCATCAAAGAGATAAAAGATAACAAGTGTGGTGAGGAAGTGGAGAAAAGGGAACCCTTACCCTTGGACACTGTTGGTGGAAATGTAACTTGGTGCACCCACTATCCAAAACAGCATGGAGGTTCCTCAAAAATTAAAAACTGGCACCTGGCTGGTGTGGCTCAATGGATTGAGTGTCGGCCTGCGAACCAAAGTGTCACCAGTTTGATTCCCAGTCAGGGCACATGCCTGGGTTGTGGGCCAGGTCCTCAGCTGGGGATGTGCAAAAGGAAACCACATATTGATGTTTCTTTCCCTCTCTTTCTCCTCTCTTCCCCTCTAAAAATAAATAAATAAAATCTTTTAGAAAAACTGAATTACCATATGACCCAGCAATTCCACTTCTGGGTATTTATCCAAACTCATAGATACAGAGAACAGATTGCTAAAGTACAAGGCCGGGTGGTGGGGGGGTGGCAGTTGTGGGGAGCAGTAGGCAAAATGGATAAAGATGGTCTAAAGGTACACACTTCATTATAAAATAAGTTAGTTCTGGGGATGTAATGTATCGTACAACATGGTGACTACAGTTAACAAACTAGTGTATATGTGAAATTGCTAATACAGTAAATCTCGTTTAAGTTCTCACTAAAAAGAAAAAATCGTTAACTATGTATGATTGATGTTAACAAGTATTGTTGTGATCATTTGACTATATATAAAAATCCTTAGGTTGTACACCTGAGACTAATATGTGCCAATTAAGTCTCAATTAAAGAGGGAGAGAAGATGATTTAATAGCTCGATCCTACTTGTAACAAAACCTCTACATGAAAAAAGCCCAGGGAAGGCACGGGCAGGGTCCCCTCAGGGTTGTGTGGAAGGACGCACTCTTCAGACTGGCAGGGAAACGTGATAAAGGAATTTGCTCTCTCCAGTGATAAAGAGAACCAAAGCAGCTCGAAGACAACGAGTTGAAACACAAATCTGCTGCTGGCTGTGAGAGTTCGGTAAGTCCCTTGGTATCTCCAGGGCATACTTCTGCAATAAAATGAGGATGTGAGCCAAGAGGTGATGTTTACAGAATCTGCTGTTAATATTTCATGATTCCATACACAAAAGAGCAAAGCTGTTAGACTTCTGTAACAGCCTTGTGACATTCCTATAAGGTGTCCCTGGAAGGAAAGGCTTGGGAGGCAAGTTCTCCACAGCTCCAGGCTCATCAAAAGTGCAAGCAGAGCCTCCTGCCACAGGTACACAGGTAGCAAGCCAGTCAGCAGGAAGCATTCTCATTCACTGTGGGTGAGTCAGCAAAGGGCTATTTTCAAAGAAGTCATCTCTGCTGCAACTTCCTTCCCTTGGGTTGTTTAAAAAGCCTGAGAATGAACACCCAGGAGTCAGAGAGGGAATCTCAGGGGCCCAACTACTTGCTCTGACATAGACAGTTCCACAGTTTAATGAGGTGTGAAAACGTAAGAGAAAATGACACAGACGGGAAAGGTGGGTTCAGGAATATAGAGTCATTTGAACAACAGCAGCTTGGCGGTGACACAGTGCTTTGTGTCAAGGACAAAGTCCACTTTTGTCTCTTGCTCTGGAACTGGTTGCCAGCAATTCAGACCATTCCTTGCGGGGAATCTGACAGCCAGCCCCAGCTCCGAGAGGAAGCGGCCTGAGCATCCCTGGGAAAAACAAAATTAACCCGGCTATTCGCTGCTTTTCCACGCTTGCCTAAAGCTCTCCCTCAAAGTCGCTTTTTAGCCTGATCTCAAAAGCACTCTTTAAGCTTAAAAATGAATGCTGAGGTATGCCAAAAGCTACTTACAAACCAATGTCAAAGGACGCCCCCAAAGATTTAATACATTAGTTAATGTCCACAGAGAACAGACATATCATGGATTATTGTACCTATCAGATCAGGAAAAAAACTGTATTTCCCTCCATTGAATTCAGTGAAGAACAAGCCATGTGACCTTAGTCAAGTGCCTGGGCCACAGACATGGGTCAAATTCTTTTTTTTTCTCTTAACCAGGGCCCACCATGGAGCTGTTTTTATTGAAATACATATGTTAGGGTTAACAAGTAACTTCTCTGTGGCCCCGGTGGGACCTCTTCCCCTAGAGGTGGGTCAGGCCAAGGACCCCAATGAGGCAGACAGTCTCCCAAGTGCTAAAAGGGAGCCAAGTGAGACAAAGACTCCCATGCCAAGGCACAGGCGGTGCTGTGAGGTGAATCTGAGGCAGGGTTATGGATCCTGTGGGACACCTGGTATGGTCTGGTTCTCAGCTGTGGCTGTAGATTTCTCTTCATTAGCTGCTGCCTCTGAAGACAGACTCCTCTTTTCTGCAATTAATCTTTTAACTCCCACCATCCACTGACTGACTTCAGTCACATGGTCAACCGTGAGTGAGCGGTGGATGTCATCTGCTGCGTCCCACCGGTGGTTTGAAATCTCCTGCACCAGCAGAGCCATCCTCTTCTTCACAGGCATTTACAGCTTCCCTCCAACCCACTGTTCCTGCAGCAGAACCAGGCGCCGGCTGATGTCATCACACACCTGCCTCTTTGTGTGGCCATGGCAGTCATCCAAAGCCTGTTTCAAAGGTCTCAGCACATCTTCCAGCAGAGTCTCACACTCAATGACTGGGAAATCTGCAGGCTCCACAGCGGAGGCAGGACAACTCCCCATAGCTGGAGGCTTGGAAGCCTTACTTGAAGGAGGTGGAAGCCCCGCTGGGGTGGACCCAGGAGAAGCCTCTGAAGTGGGGACTTTGGGGGATCCATCCTGGGGAGCGGCGACTCTCTTGGTTAGCGGACTGCACTTGGGTCCGCCAGCCTGGGTCTGCAGCCCATAGGAGAACTGCGGCGGGTCGTTCCAACTGCGCTCCTTGTTGCCTGGCTTAACGTATAGCTCCGCCATCTCCACTTCCGCATGGCCAGCCGACATAGGTCAAATTCTATTGCAATTTATTACAACTCATTCCAAATAATTGAAGCGAGTTGTAATAGAATTTGACCAGCATTCCTTTTTAAATTCATTTGACAGTACTAAAATATTGTGTATGTATTGAGTTAGAATTATAATGCTATTATATTGAATAACATTGCTGGAAATAAACTAGAACTTGAAAAAAATTTGCTTTTAAAATTCATTGCAATGAAATCTGATTCCTTTCTCCCAGACCCTACTGGTTTGTCTCTCAAAATTTAGATGAGGACAAACCACAAATCAATTTAATTTTCAGCTAACGTGATAGCAGAATGACCACCACAAAAAGCCTTCTGAAAATCTGGACAAACTAAGATTTGAATAACTATGACCTTTCTTTCCAAGCCTCTTGCAAGTCCTCTAAGTTATTTTTCTGCACATTCGTTGTGATCATTTACCTTTTTTCCTGTCATTTCCCTGTGTATAGTATATACGTGTTTATTTTAATGCTTCACAACTCCTTTTTGGTGATGGGGAGTAACAAGTGAATTGAAATGCCTTGCTTCTTCCATGAGATTGCATCTTCTTTCCCATCCAACTCATGTGCTGAATGCAGCATGAATGCAATGACTCAGAACTTCCTCAACCACATCCACCACCGTGCCCAACCTTTGCTCTTTCCCCTGAGGCCAAGCTACCATGT